>NC_083406.1:108416477-109041954 GCF_020745735.1 Hemiscyllium ocellatum
ATTCTCCTTAGTATTTTAGCATTGGGTCAAGTTCCTCTTACTTGCTGTCCAATACAGGCACTGTGTGACACACAGGAGCTTGCCTCTTGTACCCAGAGAGCCTCAGTAGAATTGCACTCCACTATTCCAGCAGCAAAGGTGTTAAGGCAGCTACATCTATTATGTCCCTCTCTGGTTCAGAGGACCTGTCAATGCTTGACAGAGAGGGTGAACCCACCAGTTCCAGTAGCCTTTCTTACTGTTCTGAGGGCCAAGGCACATTTTGCTCTCACGCCATTTATGAATTTGTGCCTTTCACATTGTCCACGTGCTTGTTGAGGGCAGTCACACCTAACCGAACTTTATATGCCACTTGCGTTGACCGTGCCACTTATCTTTGTAGCATCATTTCCGTGATTCTGACACCAAACCTTGTCCCCAATGTCAAACCATCTCTCTCATGAAAGTCTTGTGTCCAGCACTGGCTTTCCTGATGCCATTTCACCTTCCCCCTTAAGTCCGCTAGGATCAGACTTAACCTGGTGCGACGCCTTCTACCTATTAACAACTCTGCTGGTGCTTTCCCTGTAGTTGCATGAGGGGTGGTCGTATAATCAAATAAGAACCATGACAGCTTGGTGTCTGGCAAGACTGCAGGCTGTTTCTTCAAGGCAGCCTTCAAAGTTTGGACCTCTGTCTCTGGCAAGCGATTGGATGATGGGTGATATGGAGTTGGCCTTAAAATGTCGAATCCCAATTGACTTCAAGAGATACTCAAATTCCCTGCTGGTAAACAATGGCCTGTTGTCTGTTACCAAAACTTATAGGTCTCTGTTTATTGAAAACAATGCACGCAGTTTTTCAGTGGGTGATGAATGGACTCTATGCACGTCCAACCACATTGAGTGGACATCTACAATGACTAAGAATGCTGAACTCATGAAAAGACCTGCATAGTCAACATGCAACCAGGTTCAAGTTTTACACAGCTATTCCCCTGGATTTGGGGAAGCTGCTGGCAGTAATTTTTGTCCTTGTTGGCACACTGGGCACTGTTCCACCAATGTGGCAACATCAATATCCAGGCTTAGCTACCAGACATAATCTATTACCAACATCTTCATTGTGGAGATCCCTGGGTTGCCGTGGTGTAGTTCAGCCAATATTTGGAAGCAACCTTTACTTGGATCAATCACTCTTGCTCCCTGTAACAATATACCGTACTCAACTGTGATCTGCTCTCTCTGGGTCCAAAAAGATTTCAAATCTAGTTATGATGTCCTATTGGTTTCCTGCATTGCTACACCTTTTTACATTTTGAAAAGATTGTATCTTTCTGTGTCCAAAGTCTGATATTGTCAGCTGTTACTGGAAGCATGCCTAGAAAATTCAATATCATTATGGACTCTTCCACTGGGGGTACCAGTGGTGGTGTGAAGGCTAATGGGAGGCGGCACAATGCATCCGCATTTGCTACATAGACTCCTGGATGGTGTTTTAACTTGTAATTTTAAGCACTTAGTATTAGACCCCACTGCTGAATACAGCCCAAAGCTATGGGCAGCACTGCCTTGTTCACTTTAAGCAGACCAAGAAGGGGTTTGTGGTCCATGATTTTCACAAATTTTCGTCTATAAAGGTATTGGTGGATACTTCTTGACTCCAACTATGAATGCCAATCCTTCTTTCTCTGGGCATTTCATACTCTGCATCAGCCAAAGTCCTGGATTCATACAGTATTGGGCATAGTTCACCTTCGGGCCATCTATGAACTAATAGCACCCTGATGCCATATGGGGAGGCATTGCATGTCATACCAGATCTTTCTTGAGATAATAGTGTCCCAGCACCTTCGAAGATGATAGCTCTTCCTTTACTTCACTGAAAGCCGAATGTGTGATCATGTCAGGGGCTGACTCTTTTTTTAAGGAGTTGTTGCGAAGGTGCCAAGATCAAGCCCAAGTTTTGTATGAACTTTCTGTACTAATTTACCAACCCAAGAAATGAATCTAAGCTCTTGGACAGATATGAGAGCCAGGGTGCCTTTGATCACCCTCACTCTATCCTCCAATGTATGTGAGCTTACTCACACACACACTTTACCAAGCTGGCACACACACAGACACACACTCTCTCACATGCATTCACTCATATGCACACACTCACTCTGTCTCTCTCTTCTGCCACGCACGCCCATATATGTCTAAAGGGTGAATTTGTATTTGCAGAATTATATTTGCAGATACATTCTCTTTTGCTCATAAAATGCGGAACCTGAAGGCAGTCGACACAAGCAGTCAATCCATGTCATATTTTGTAAATTCTACTTTGGAAATAGAACCCGTCCGACTCAAAATTGGGATGCAGACATATTCTAACCTCATGCCTTTAAGGCATTGTCTGAGCTGAGATGTCACCTTTTGTTATAAAACCTTAAGTTATGTTGAGAATGTGACGTAAAAGAAGTCCTGGGATTGACATAATAAGAACCAAATCCAGCAAACCCATTCTAAAAGATGAAAGACTTAACAATCCAGGTTTGTTCAATATATCTTTTGCTGTAAATTCTGTGTTTTCTGTGTCCTGCTTCACAACGACCTGATGAAGAAGCAGTGCTTTGAAAGCCAGTGCTTCCAAATAAACCTATTGGACTGTAACCTGGTGTTGTGTGGTTTTTAACTTTGTGACTGACAGCTCCCTCCCCATAAGCTTTGCATCTAAATCCTCTACCCAAGGGATTGGGTTTTTATCGAGCTGCAAAAAGCAGTTTATCATTTACTTAAAATTTACAAAAAGGCAAACCAACTCATCAGGCTTCAAAATCGATACAACTGCAACTGGACTGGTTTGATGATTCCTTCACTTTCCGCCCTTCTGATTTCTGCCTCTTCTTTTGCCCGTAAGGCAAATGGCACTTGGCGGGCCTTGCATAATCATGGAATTGCTTCCTGGTCAACATGCAAGGTGGCTTTGGCTCCTCTGATAATCCTGAGATCTCCCAGTATTTAATTAGGATTTCACTCAGGCAGCCATTTCCTAATCGAAAAATATTGAACCAATCTAGGTAAATCTCTCACAACTGATTTTGTCCCATCAAGCTTGGGCCCAGGTCTTTTACTAACATCACTGGTTACTGAACCACCTACTTTTCATAAGAGACCAGAACCAAAGTTGTGCCCTTAATCTGTAAACGTTCCCCAGTATATGTTCTCAGTCTAGCCAAGGTCTTTTGCAAACTTAAGTCCAGAGCAAATTTTGTTAAAAACTGATCCTAAATGCTGAGACAGCCACATCAGTATTGACCTCCATTAGAACCGGATGACCATTTAACCTGCCATTTATTTTGATTGGTTCTGATTTTGATGTTGCTCAGCAATTTAACTGTTCCAAACCTATGTAGGTGGACTTTCCAGGGTATGATACCCTTCTGAATAACGGCTAATGAATTACCTTCCTCAGTTTCGGTCTAGTAGAGCTCTTTAGCTACCTTAAGTCTGCATACCAGTTGCAACTACAATGGATTACTAACCCGGATCCTGAAGAAAATTTTAACCATTTGGCCGAGGCTTGGTTTTGTTTTGGGTTTTGCTGTGGGCTAACTTAGAGTCCCTCTGTTCAGGATAAGTCCTGATTTAGGCTATGCAATTACCTGCACTCAAATGGTGTTCCTCAAGCCCAGTCGGACTGGCGAGGGTATCCACTTCCATCAGAATACCCAGCAACTCCTATACTCCACTAGCTGCATTTCTCAGTGATAAAGCCGGTTGGAGCACCTATTTGAAGTCAGTTGGGCTTTAGCGAGGAAGTGATTTTGCATAGTTACACCATTAACCCCACATACCAAATGGTCTGATTAAGGATTAAACTAAAGTCATAACCTAACAGTAGTCTTGACCTAGTCAAAAATCCGGGTATGGATTCCCCAGTTCTTGAATTGCTGAGTAAAAACGATAGCATATCAGAATTAGAGGAGGCTTGGGGTCATAATATTCCTTAGGTAAATCAGTCAATTCTTGGTAGGTTTTAGTGTCTGGTGCCTGAGGAAGAGTTAGGCTCAAAGGTAATGCTCCACAGGCTGTTGGGAGAATTACTCATTGCTTTTCCTCCACTACAATGTCCTTTGCTCAGAATTTTAAAAAAAATTCTTTCTACGTACTGGACCCTGTCCTCAACGACAGGGTCAAACAAGCCCAACTTCCTGAACAAAAGCATGATGTAGGAAATGCTTACCCCAACTCAAACACTGTTGTTGTGAGTGAGTTTCTTCAGGAACATACTTTACTCTTGTCGCCACTGAAATAACTCAGCAGAAGCCAGTATCCCGTCACCAAGTCACTCTTTATTTACGCATGACTCATCCCTGACTTTAGTACTGCCTCTTTAGAGTCAGGTATAAGTGTGTCAATATCTCTGACACCCCCCTTTTTATCTGTTAGCCAAGTCTCCCTGATTGGAGCAGATTAACAATCTGGGAACTCATATTCCATGAGGTCCTGCTGACTGACATTATAATCACTCCAAAGACCATTTGAAAAATAACACATTTTGTGGCTTCTGTAGTTCTTATAATAGCTTCACATTGCTCAATATTATGGGATGGTCCTCACCTTTGATGCAGGAGACAGTATCTCTGGTGGTGACATCACAAGCTCTAAGATAGCCTGAGCAGTGAGTGTGTCCCTACAGATGTGGTGGCAACAAGTACAGCCTTATAAAAGATGAAAGTATGCTCTAATATCATGTAACATCATCATTTATATCGATAAATGTTATTAATCCAGTTTTACTTGTAAAAGTAAAAATAAAACTGGATTAATGTGCACTCCCAAGCCTGAGTTCCCTTATCTCTTGAAATCTTGAAGGTTCATTCACTATTCGTGGACAAACCCAAAGGTATGCCAGAGCCCTCTGGAATTCACTTAAATTCCGCTCAGTTTTTCATGTTGATTCACTGCTCATCTCCCCACAGTGAGCTTGCTCTGCTCCTCATTCCAGCATTTAGCTCATTGTCCCAGTATCCCACTGTGAGCTTGGCTCACCATGCTGCTTTGATTTCATTCTGCCACCCCTCCCCTGATGAATCCAAAACAAAAAGTTTGATAAAATGTGCTTTCTTTTGAGCAGGACACAAGTTATTCACAGGTCTATCTTCCTAAACTGGCAACCTGTTGGTCTGAGACCCGCAGTATTTCTGGTTCTCCTGTTATGGTTCTACATTGATTTTTATTCACATTATTCTTGGGTACACTTTGTCCAGTTGGGAAGCCTGAATCCTGTTTTCAGTAGGCAAAAGCTAGGACTGCAGATGCTGGAGATTAGAGTTGAGAGTGTGGTGCTGGAAAAGTACAGCAGGTCAGATAGCATCCAAGGAGCAGGAAAATCGATGTTTCAGGCAAAAGCCCTTCATCAGGAATTATGCCTGACCTGCTGTGCTTTTCCAACACTACACTTTTGACTCCTGTTTTCAGTATCCATTTGAAAGATTATTCATCTATTAGGCACGTGATTGACACAAGTCTGTATGAGTTTTTTGCTGTTAAGGTTTTGGGCATTCAGTATAATTAACCTTCTGTCGTATGGCAAATGCTCTGGTCCGGCAAAGGCCAGGTCCCAAAGTTGCACATAATGGAGGTATAATTTGTATACTAATCATTATTTGTATACTTTTTCACATTCTTCACTCTTCCCCAAAAGTTGATCTTTCATTAAACATTGTATTTCATGAGTGAAATTTGAAATTTGAAATGTCATAAAGCAATAGAGATGTACAGCATAGAAACAGACCCTTCGGTTCAATTCATCTATGCCAACCATTTGCCAGCATTTGGTCCATATTTCTCTAAACCCTTCCTATTCATTCCCATCCTGATGCTTTTTAAATGCTGCAATACTTTTCCAGCCTCCACTACTTCCTCTGGAAGATCATTTCACACATGCACTACTCTCTGATTGAAAACGTTGTCCCTTAGGTCACTTTTAAATCTTTTCCTTCTCACCCTAAACCTATGACCTCTAGTTCTGGACTCCCCCCACCCCAGGGAAAAGACCTTGTCTATTTACCCTGTCCATGGCCCTCATGATTTTATAAATCTCTGCAAAGTCACCGCTCAGCCTCCGATATGTCACGGAAAACTGCCCCAGTTATTTAGCCACTCTCTATAGCTCAAATCCTCAAACCCTGGCAACATCCTTGTAACTCTCTTCTGAGCCCTTTCAAGTTTCCCAACGTCCTTCCTATAGGCAGGAGACCAGAATTCCACACAATATTCCAATGCCTAACTAATGTCCTGTGCAGCTGCAACATGACCTCCCAACTCCTATACTCAATGCTCTGACCAATAAAGGAAAGCATACTAAACACCTTCTTCATTATCCTATCTATCTGTGACTTTACTTCCAAGGAACTATGATTCTGCACTCCAAAGTCTCTTTGTTCAGCAACACGCCCTGGAACCTTACCAGTAAGTGTGTAAGTTCTGCCCTGTTTTACATTTATAAAATGCAACACCTCTCATTTATCTAAAATAAACTCCATCTGCCACCCCTTGGCCTATTGACCTGTTGGATCAAGATCCCGTTGTAATCTGAGGTAACCTTCTTCACTGTCTGCAACACCTCCAATTTTGGTGTCATCTGCAAACTTACTAATGCTAGCTCCTATGTTCACATACAAATCATTTTTATAATTGACAAAAAACAGTGGAGCTAGCACCGATCCTTGTGGCGCACCACTGGTTACAGGCCTCCAAGTTTGAAAAGCAACAATCCACAATAATCCTCTGTCTTCTACCTTCAGGCCTTTCTTGACTTCTTAAGTGATAAATGCACCTTGCAGGATCATACAAATTTACACTGCAGAAGGTGACCATTCGATCCATCATGCCTGTGCTGGCTCAGAAAGAGCTATCTAGCTATAATTCTACTTTCCAGCTGTTGGTCTGTATCTGAAAAGATTATAGAAATTAGCATACATAGCTAAGCATTACTGAACTATAATGAGGATTTCTGCCCTTATTATCCTTTTTAGACAGTGGGTTCTAGTCCCTTCTGTACAATGATTAATTCTGAAGTTGATTCTAACCCTTCCATCTTATTGACCACTCTGCTGAGGGAGATAAGTCCTTCCTGTCGATTATATCTCAGACTATCATGATTTTAAACTAACTCTATTTTCAGTGTTCTGATCAAGGAAAATAACCACTGCCAATTCAAACATTTCTCATAACTGAACTTTTCCAATCCTGGCAATGTCCTCATAAATCATCTTTACTGTCTTTCTAGTGTTATCACACTCTTCCTGTATGTGGCGTGAAGGTGTAACAATTATAGATTTTATTGGTTTTTTCTTATTTCCCTTGAAAATCCTATGGCTTCTGACAGACTGCCAATATCTCCTCAGTCTCTAATGTGTCTCTCCAATAATCCATTTCCACAGTGTTTTTTTGTCCGTGTGCCATTTTTAAAAAATGTATTTACACTCCTAACTCTGTCCTGATTAGTTAGCATGGCCACATAACAAACTTGTGCAAGTTCAGCTAATTCAGATTTACCAGCCTAGAACTTTGACTTATGTCAAGTCATCTTTTCATTTTATTTCCTGCTCAGCTGGCAGAAATTATGTTAAAAATTACACAACATGAGGTTATAGTCCAACAGGCTTATTTAGAAGCACTATCTTTCGGAGTGCTGCGCCTTCATCAGGTGGTTGTGGAGTATAAGATCATAAGACACAGAATTTATAACAAATGTTAATAGAGTGATGTTACTGAAATTATGTATTGAAAAAGACCTGGATTGTTTGTTAAGTCTCTTATTTTTAGAATGAACATGTTGGTTTCAGTTTTTTCATGTGTGAATTGCAGAACATTTAAAAGTTAATTCTCAAGTGAACTTTGACAATTGGTGTCATGTCAGCCCAGCCAAGTTTGGTACCCATAGGGATTGCCTCAATCGAGCCTTTGAGTTCATGCCACACTTCAGGTGACCCCATTGCACCATACACACACACAGACCGATGCGTGCACACACAGACACTCCTACAGACACACACTCTCCTACAGACCCATACACTCACGCAGACCCTCTCTCATATGCTCACACACCCTCTCACAGACTTATACCCCTTTTACACTTACACACATCCACACACTCTCTCACAGACACCCATAACTCCCCCCGCCCCCCCCCCCCCCACACACACACACACACTCAAACACAAACAAACACATACAAGTTTGTGGGGTGAATTTGTACTTGCAGAATTACATTTTACTTTGCTCAAAAACTGCATGAATCCATGTAAGATTCTGTAAATCCATTTTTTCGATGAGAATCAGTCGGACCATTGTGGCATAACAGTTTACGCCTTAAATGCATTGTCTGGGCTGACAGGACACCAATTGTTAAAGTTCACTTGAGAATGTAACTTTTAAATGTTCTACGATTTACATATGAAAGAACTGAAACCAACATGTTCATTCTAAAAAATGAGAGACTTAACAACATTCCAAGTCTTTTTCAATATATAATTTCAGTTACATCACACTGTAAACATTTGCAATAAATTCTGTGTCGTACGATCTTATACTCCACAACCAACCGATGAAGGAGCAGTGCTCCGAAAGCTAGTGCTTTCAAATAAACCTGTTGGACTATAACTTGGTGTTATGTGATTTTTAACTTTGTATACCCCAGTCCAACAGCGGCATCTCCAAATCATGGCAGAAATTATATCTTTGATATAGTCAGAGTTTCAGGTTTTCTGATTCTTACTCATCATGATGTTGTTGTACTGATTTATTTCAGTTTCTCAATTCCACATTTAGATAGGTCCTTTGATTGCACACAATTTCTCAGAGGTTTTCTGTATCTTCTTCTGTGAAGACAGATATAAAATATTTGATTGGCTTCTTTCTCTGTTTTCCACTACAGATGTTTCTGTTTGTACCTGCAATGGGTCATAGTTGCCCAAGCTAATCTTTCCTTACTCATACCTAAATAAGCTTTTACAGTCCACCTATATGCTTCTCACTGAGTTGCATTCATTCAACTTTCCCTTGCTTTTTAAGTTTTAAGAGGCTACCATTTGCTGTATTCTAAACTGCTGCCAATCCATGGCTTTACTACTTTTTCCAGATTCCTAATAAGCCACTTGCTTTGATTCAATGCTATTGTGAGGATATTGCTTTTTTTGTATTTTTAAAAAACTGGGGAATGAAAAAGAAAGCTTGTTTTTTGGGAAGGGCAGTGCAAGTTTTGAAAAGCAAGTGTGGGATATGGTAAATTAATGTTACTTCTGCAATTCCCAATCATAATTTCTGATACAAGGTGAATGAACTCACATCAGTGTGGAGGAAATGCATAATTTTTTTTGTATTAACTAAAAATGTATGCAAGAAAGAAATGGGACTGTAAGACAATGGTAGAAATACAGGCTCAGTGATAAGATGCTGTGAAGACAGGCCTGTATAAACAGTAGTATAAACATCTGTTACCCACTTTTACAGAAACACAGGAACAAAACCCAATTAAAAGGGCGTAGTAATAAGATTCTGTGAAAAGGCAATGATGTGCCCACAGCAGGATGAGGTCAAATGGCCTTGAGAACTGGAATGAGCATTTTTTTCACAGACAAGACTGGATAAGACATGAGATAAACAGTAGTAATGGGTACCGGTCTTAGGGAAATGGAGGATGTAAACAGGGGGGGAAACAATGAAATAAGAAAAAAATATATAGGAACCAAATTATATAAATATCGAGTATTTGTTGAATTCAGTGTGTTTTGTCCCTGCCTTGTGGACATCACACCCACTTGCAAATGTGAAATAAAGGGCAGTACTGATTCAGATCTTGTCTCGGACTGAAATTATTGCAGTGCGTGAGCTTTGTTTCTCACAATTGGCGCCCAACGTGGGGCTGTCCAGAATGTTCTTCCATCGCCGGGGGGAGTGGCTGGCCCTGGACACTGGGAAGACGCGTCCCGTTCCCCATTGAGGAGCGGTCTCGTGTCCTGGTTTGGTCCACTCCCTTGGGCGACTGGTATGAATCCCGCAAGAGAGACATCTGAATCAGACAGTGACAGGCGGTTGATAGAACATACGGCAGAAAGGGGCCAGGCAACTCTGTGCACAGACCAAGTTAAGAAAATTGACTTTTAAGTATTGCCTTGGTGGCCAGGATTGAGTTTTAGTAGTTAATAAGGGACTAACTAAGGAACTCAATAATAGTTGTGCCATGGGTAAGGAAGAAGCCTCCGGGGTAACAGACGAAGAACAAAACAATGGAAATGGAGGCGTGGTCTCTTACAACATACCTCCAGAAAGTCCGTTGAGCAGGATGTTGTGGAATTGGAAAAATCATTTTCGTACAAGGGAAGAAAATGATTAAATATTGTTGCTTTGTATGGAATAAGGAATCCATTCTTCGTCCCGCCGTCTTCTGGCCAAAGTACAGGTCAGACGAAGACTGTGTTTGTAAATATCTGAATTTATATGTCAATGTGTGTGTGAGAGAGAGAGAGAGAATGAAAAGAGGTGTACAGCTGATAGAAAGTTTAACCCTTTGTGATTTGGTTTGAATGCACATTTGTTTGTTGATGATTGAATGTTTGAGTTTTATTCCCTGGAGCTTGAGTTTCAGGACTGTTTTGAATCTGATTTTTTTTATTATGGAAACTTAACATGATTTCTTTTAAGGTTAAGGATTCTATAGAGATTATGGAAAAAAAAGATAACTCCTGTTCTTTCTACAGGTCATGACTGCCTTACTATCAGTTTCTAACTAATCTATTTTATCCTTACATAAAAGCGATTAATGGAGGACCGTTGAAGTTTCAGTTCAACATTAGATAGTAGTAAAAACGAAAACTCTTATAGCCAATATCTGTGACCTTGGATTCGGCCATTGTTCATGCATTAGAAGTTTTTTTTAACTTGAATAGACAAATTCTTGTAAGGCAGCTCTGATTATTTCACGACCTATAGTATTGTAATTGAGCAATGATTGGTCAGGACTACTTAAGAAAACTAATTTTGGATTTAAATTAGGGGACTAAAACTGGGTGATTACAGTGGATTTCAAAATTGAGAGCTGTATGCATTTTACATTTTAAATATTAAATACTGAATAACTGAACGTAAATATATAAATATGTTTACAAGTTAGGAACAGGCTTTAAAGTTAGTCAGGCATGAATTGATGAATTGGTGTTTGAAGTTATGGGGAGCTAGAAATATTGCAATATTTCTTAAAAGAAAGAAAAAGGGGAAGAACGTAATGCCTTGTCCCCTTCGGGAGGTACCAATAGGGGAGAAAGAGATTGGGTCTGTGTGTGCCCCCCTCACCAGTGGGGAGGTCAGAACATTTACAAAGGAAATGACGGTCCTGGTTGAGGATCCGGTAGGATTGTCTGAACAAATTGATCAATTTTTGGGGCCCAGTCTGTATACTTGGGCTGAGTTAATGTCTATTTTGAATATACCATTTATTGGGGAGGAAAGGGGACTTATATGGGGATGCTGGACAGGGAGAGATGAAGTTTCCCCTCAGAGACCCCCAGTAGGAAAATCAAAACCCGGAGCATAGGGAAGAAATGAGGGAATTGAAAGACTTGATTCTAAAAGGAATAAGAGAGGCAGTTCCGAAGTCGCAGAATCTGACTAAAGCCTTTGAAGTTAGTCAGGAGAAAGTTGAGACTCCTTCAACTTTCTTGCAAAGATTAAGAGACGCCATGCGGAAATATTCTGGAATGAACCTTGAGGACCCAGTGGCACAGGGTCTTTTGAAAGTACATTTTGTGACAAAGGCAAGGCCAGACATACAAAGAAAGACATAGAAGATAGAAGGGCGGAGTGAAAAACCATTAGATGAATTGTTAAGAGAGGCACAGAAAGTGTTTGTAAAGAGAGAGGATGAGAGACAGAAACAGAAGGTGAAAATGATGGTAGCTGCGGTTGATGAGGTAGTTAAGAAAAGAATGGAACCAATAGTGAGCAACCGGAGCAGCGGGTGACAGCATGTAGGGCAGAGAGGACAAGGGGGAGAGGGAGAGGACAAGGGGGAGCATTTGATAGAGGGTTCGAGCGACAGGGGCGAGATGGGGGTCTCCACAGGCAGGATGCTATTATTGTGGAAAGATAGGGCATTTTAGGCAGGAGTGTTCTGATCTATAAAGGGAAGAAAGGGCTATTCTGCTTATGAATTTTGCTGAAGAATAGGGGTGTCAGGGGTTCCTGCCCTCGGGGACCCACCAGGAACCTTTGATAAACTTGAAGGTGGGACCCTGTAGGGAAGAGGTAGTCTTCCTAGTAGATATGGGGGCAGCACAGTCATCGCTGAATTTTAAACCAAAGAAAGTAGACATGTCGACACGGTCAATTACTCTTTCTGGGGTGAAAGGGGAGGGATTTACTGTTCCAGTATTTGAACCTATGATGATAGAAGGTCCTAAGGACAGCGTCACAGGGGAATTGTTGTATATCCCTGATATAGGAAGTAACTTACTAGGGAGAGACTTAATTATCCTCTTAGGACTGGAGATTGGAATTCAGGAAAAATAATTAGTTGTACAAATGGCAATGTTGACAGAGGATATGGAGAGAGAGATAGACCCTATTGTATGGGCTAGGGAAGGGAATCGTGGAGAACTACAGATCCCTCCCCTTGAAGTAAATTTAAAAAGGAAAGGGGACATTGTCTGTGAGCGACAATATCCCATTTCCATAGAGGGTAAACGAGGACTGCAGCCAGTAATTGAGGGACTGATTAGAGATTAAGTAAGATCCCTCATGACCACAAATGGTTTAGTGTGATAGATTTAAAGGATGCCTTTGGGCTTGTCCCTTGGCGGAGGAAAGGAGGAATTTGTTCACCTTTGAATGGGAAGACCCCAAGACAGGACGGAAACAGCAATACTGGTGGACTGTGCTCCCCCAGGGGTTTACAGAATCCCCGAATTTATTTGGACAGATGTTGAACAAAATGATGATGCGAGAGATTATGGCTGTCCTACACCAAGGCAGTCATTGGGGAGTACCAGCAATGTGTGATTTAGTTCTTAGGGAATATAGATGTAAAGGAATATATACAATTGATAATCTGCAGAAAGGTAAATAAAAAGTCTTGAGAAAACAGACCCCGGGAGGAAGAGACCCAGGATTGAGACCCTTCCAGAGTATACAAATAGATTATACTGAGTTACCCAGGGTAGGGAGACTAAAATATATGTTGGTCATAGTAGATCATTTATCCAGTTGGGTTGAGGCATACCCCCTAGCTACTGCCACTGCGAATGGGGTGTCTAAAACAATATTGGAAACACTCAAACGACAGCTCTCTAAATTGATAATAGAAACCAGACTCCCTTGGACCAAATGTTTACCTATAGCTCTCTTGCGAGTACGAACAGCCCCAAGGAAAGATTTGGGACTATCCCCCTATGAAATCTTATTTGGATTACCTTATCTGGGAATGAATGGAGAATTGCCAATTCCTGAAACTAAAGATTTGTTCTTAAAGAAGTATATACTGGGCTTGTCCTCCTCTTTGTCTTTCCTCAGGAAACAGGGTTTATTAGCACAGACTCCACCCCTAGAATTCACCGTTCATCCCATCCAGCCAGGAGATTGGGTCTAAGTAAAATCATGGACAGAGATTAAATTGCAGCCGGACTGGGAAGGGCTGTACCAGGCTCTTTTGATTACACGAAATGGCAATAAGGATGGCGGAGAAAGGCTGGACTCACTACACTCGGATCAAAGGGCCAGTGGAATCTCCAGTTGAGGAAGAAGTCTGGACAGCCGAATCAATGCAAGACCCGTTGAAACTCAGGCTAAAGAGACTTTGAGTAACTGATTATACAGTGGCGACGCGAATGCGGGATTATTTCTATAGGATTGTACATTGAGTCATTTTGTGCTTCAGCATGATGTTTAAAGTACTGGGAATGCTTAGAGTTATGATGTTAGCCCTCTTAGTATTGGGATTTTGTCAAATATCCTTTTCATATGTATTATTAATGGTTCCTGAGTCTGATAATCTACAAGTAATAGATGCTGATGCATGCAGCTTAGTAAATTGTGGGGATGTAAATAATCAGAGATAGTACCGCAGTTCAGAGATACATCTTAAGTCCTATGGGGATGGCCTTGGGATGGTACTTGGTATAATAGTCACGTCACAGTACACCGGAACCCCTTCCAACAAGCTCGCAATTGTCCTGATAAAAAGTGTAACCCAATATACCTGACAATAAAGAAAACCACATGGCACGAAGCAATTTTGGGAGGGGGCACCTATGAGATACAATTAAATGAAACATTTGGGATAGAAATGAAAGCACATGGGAAGAATTTCGTGGGCTGTTGTTTTCGAATTAGCGTAGGACAGGGAAAACGGGCGGAATTACTGGATAATGAGATACAACCTTTCACCCCTCCCACTGATCCTAAAGTAGTAAAAATCATAGAGGTAAAGGACTTGAAACAGTCTATGGAAATAGAAACTGGGTATAGGGATGCAAATGCCTGGGTTGAATGGGTAAAGTATACTGTAAAAAGTCTGGACAAAAGCAATTGCTATGCATGTGCCTCCGGTAGGCCAGTGGCCCAGGTGATTCCCTTTCCGCTCGGGTGGAAGCGAGACAGGAAGGGCATGAAATGTATGATAGCCCTGTATCAGGATGAGACTGCATGGAATGATAGGAATTGTACCTCCCTATCTCTGATGTTCCCTCCCTTGGAGAAGAAAGATGTACAAGTTCCCCCCACATTTTCCGCCGCAGTTGGAAATCACACGTTGTGTGTGTGTAGACTAGGTACAAGTCGGTCTAGAGATTTGGGGGAGCTGAAGTTGTGTACAGAGATTAAAAATGTTACTGACACGGAGAAAGGAGGGAACTACTCAGCACTAAAGGTTCCCCGAGCGGATCTGTGGTGGTACTGTGGAGGCAAAATATTGAGACCCACCCTACCTCCGGGTTGGCAAGGGATATGTGCAATTGTACAATTAGCAATTCCATTTACCCTGGCATTTGAGAAGGAAAAGATAGTAGGGAAAAAAAAGGGAAGGAGTAAGAGATCACTGTTAGACACTTCTTTCGATGACAGGATTTATCTCGATTCGGTAGGAGTCCCTGGGGGGGGGGGTACCTGATGAATTCAAGGCTCGTAACCAGATTGCAGCAGGCTTTGAGTCAGCTCTCTTTTGGTGGGTAACAATTAATAAAAATGTAGATTGGATAAATGACATTTTCTATAATCAACAGCGATTTATAAATTATACAAGGATGCGGTTAAAGGAATATCAGACCAGCTTGATGCGACAAGTAGGATGGCATGGGAAAACAGAATAGCCCTTGATATGATTTTAGCAGAAAAAGGGTGTGTGTGTGATGTTAGGAGGAAGCTGTTGTACCATTATTCCTAATAACACTGCACCTGATGGTTCAATTACTCGGGCCTTAAGGGGATTGACTACCTTAGCAGAGGAACTGGCTGAGAATTCAGGAGTAGACACATCTCTCACGGGATGGCTTGAATCCTGGTTTGGAAGATGGAAGGGGGTGGTAGTTTCCATTCTTACTTCCCTGATAGTAGTAGTCGGGGTATTGGTGGCCATTGGCTGTTGTATCATACCCTGTTGTATACGAGGGCTCACCCAAAGACTGATTGAGACAGCCTTGATGAAACAGATGCCCTTAAAAGGAAATCAATCAGAAGACCTTTATCAACTAAATATTGAGGAGATGGGTGAGACCAAGATGGATGAAATCTCCAGAATGATGCTTGCGAATTTCGGGGGCAATGCTTAAAAGAATAATGTAGAAGATAACAAATGGTAAAGAAAGAAATAGGGGAAATTGTGGGATATGGTAAATTAATGTTACTTCTGCAATTTTCAATCATAATTTCTGATACAAGGTGAATGAACTCACATCAGTGTGGAGGAAATGCATAATTGTTTTTTTGTATTAGCTAAAAATGTATGCAAGAAAGAAATGGGACTGTAAGACAATGGTATAAATACAGGCTTAGTGGTAAGATGCTGTGAAGACAGGCCTGTATAAACAGTAGTATAAACATCTGTTTCCCACTTTTACAGAAACACAGGAACAAACCCCAATTAAAAGGGCTTAGTGATAAGATGCTGTGAAAAGGCAAGGATGTGCCCACAGCAGGATGAGGTCAAATGGCCTTGAGAACTGGAATGAGTATTTTTTTCACAGACAAGACCGGATAAGACACGAGATAAACAGGAGTAATGGGTACCGGTCTTAGGGTAGTGGAGGATGTAAACAGGGGAGGAAAACAATGAAATAAGAAAAAAAATATAGGAACCAAATTATATAAATATCGAGTATTTATTGAATTCAGTGTGTTTTGTCCCTGCCTTGTGGACATCACACCCACTTGCAAATGTGAAATAAAGGGCAGTACTGATTCAGATCTTGTCTCGGACTGAAATTATTGCAGTGAGTGAGCTTTGTTTCTCACACAAGTAATCTGACACCTGTGCCAGGTATCATCTAAACAATCATTTGAACAAGCAGTAATTGAAGAGTTGAGTTGCAGTTGATTTGGAGCAGAGGGGTTGCACAGATGCAGCTTTTGCTAGCCATAAGAAATTAATTGGTCTATGGAATAATGACCAATTATCAAAGACCTGTGTTCTCTACCAACAACTGTATGATTGGTTCTCAGGCAATTGAACAGTTTGGAACTGAAAACATGCTGCTGACAGAAGGACAAAGTGTTCAGTTCTTTCCCAGCTTGGAAACAGTCTCTCTATTCTCTGCATTGAAAACTAATTTTAAACCTTTAGACACCCAGTTTTTCTTCTCTGTAACCATTGCCATAAACTGACTTTTAACGGATAGATCAGCGATGTTTCATAAGCGAACCAGCCACATTTTGTCTCTAACCACTCATAGAAGCACCTGGAGAAAGATGATTGAAGCAACAAGATGGTCAGCAGAAGTGTCACAAAAATCATCTTAATCACAGAACCTGGGAACAAAGACTACTGAATATCTTAGCAGTTTTTCCCTTCTGCCTGATAATCTATTTCCCTATTTGTTTGCCCATTTATCTATGTGTAAGGAGGGGTTTATTAAGGATTAGTTGTACAATATGCTGACATTTTATAACTGTTAACCTATAGGTAGAATCCAATTACTTGTAATCATGATTCTTATTCAGTGACTGTGCTCTTTTTCAATCTGGGTCTGAATGTCAGGTAAATTTGCTACTTTTTGTATACCTTTTAAAATCTTTAACTTTTGTAATGACTCCAGACTTTTTTCTGGCATGCTATCCCAGTGAATCATGTCTGTCATTGTAATTGAGATAGATGGTGTGTCAAAAGTCAAAACACGTTGTAAGGAGCTGTTTGTATCATCTGAAATTCTCAAAGATCATCACAACAGTGAGCACAGCAATTTAAATGTATTATAAAATAAATGTTGAAACTAGTGAGTCTATCACATGTTGCTACTGGAAATAATAAAATATGTTTCATTTGCTATTAGAGCTACAGTGCATTTTCAGCACCTGTTTTCGTAACCTCAACTGAGCTATCATGGCAGCACCAGTCAACATTTGTCAATAGTTGATGACTGAATTAAGTCTGCAACCTATAATAGTTGGAAAGTGTGGGTTGCTGATGTAACATATTAAAAATGCATTATGTTCATTAAGTTAGGATTAATGGCCCAGATGAACCTCTGACTTGAGTAGCTTTTCACTGATCTATTCCATTCAATGTTAGAAAGGAGACCTTACTTAGTCAACTCATTCATGCAGGCATTTATGTGCTGATGAACCCAGTTTAACTGGTGAATTGCCATACCTCATATGAGGGAGGAGTTAAGAAGGCAGAGCCTTCACACTAACTTTAGCTGGTATAAGAATTGAACCCAATTCTGCATTATATACCAACCACCCAGCCAACCCCCAAGTGAGTATAGAAATAGGCAGGTAGTGCAAGATTTGATATGTATTTAACATAACTTTCTGACTTAATTATTTGCTTACTTGGTGTTATCTGTATCTTAGTTGATAGTGCTTTTCTTTCTAATCAGAAGATTGTGGGTTCAAATCCTATCCTAGCTATTTGCACACAAAAATCTAGGTTGTTACTTCAGCACAATAAGGGAGTGTTGTCTTTCGGGATGAGCTTTTAAACCATGTTTGTCAAGTGGACATTTAAGATGGTATTCCAAAGAAAAGCAGGTGGTGTTTTACTTATTGTCCTCTCTCAATATTCAACCCACCATCAACATTAGCAAAATAGATGATCTGGTCATTGTTGTTGGTGTTTTTTGATTCCCTCATGGGATGTGAGTGTCACTGGCTGGACTCGCATTTATTGCCCATCCCTAATTGCCCAGGGGGTAATTAAGAATTGACCACATTGCTGTGGGTCTGGAGTCTTTTGTAGGCCAGACCAGGTAAGGATGGCAGTTTTCCTGCCCTACAGAATATTAGTGAACCAGGTGAGTATTTCCTGACAATTGACAATGGTTTCATGGACATTATTAGACTCTTAATTTCAGACTCTTGACAGACTTAGGGGAGTTCAGTGTGAAAATTGGGGACTCAAATTTTCCATATGAACAACTTTCCAGAAATGTTGTTTCTGGAACAACAATGGCTGTAAAAGCATGTTGTTAAAGGCTTGAAGAGAGTGTCAACTTCCGTTGGCGTGCCTTACCCTGGGCTCAAAAGAGGGAGAAGTTTTAGTATTGAGAACAAAAAATGCTGGAGGTCCATGACAAGAGAAAAAGAGAAAAATTGCTGGAAAAGTTTCCTCTGATAAAAGGTTGCTTGACCCTAAACATTAATTCTGATTTCTCTCCATAGATGCTGCTGAGCTTTTCCAGTAATTTCTGTTTTTACCTTGGGCTCAACAGAGTGAGGAGGTTCAGGGCTGAGAACAAAAAATGCTGGAGATCCATGAAGAGAGAAAAAAGTAGAGAAATTGCTGAAAAAGCTTCCTCTGAGAAAGGGTTGCATGACCCTAAACATTAATTCTGATTTCTCTGCACAGATGCTGCCAGATCTGCTGAGCTTTTCCAGAAATTTCTCTTTTTTCCTCTCATCATGAACTTTTGTTCTCAGTCCTGAACATCTTCACTCTGTTGAGCCCAGGATAAAAACAGAAATTACTGGAAAAGCTCAGCAAGTCTGGCAGCATCTGTGGAGACAAATCAGAATTAAGGTTTAGAGTCGAGCAACCCTTCCTCAGAGGAAGCTTTTCTAGCAATTTCTCTTTATGTTTCTGATTTACAGCATCTGCCATTCTTTTCGTTTTTATGCATAGAGAGAAAGAGAAGGCTAACGTTTCGAGTCTAGATGACTCTTCATCAGAGCTCCCCAGTTCAACCTAATCTCCATGAGTCTAGATTAGAGTGGTGCTGGAAAAGCGCAGCAGGTCAGGCAGCATCTGAGGAGCAGGAAAATCGACGGGAAACTTCGATTTTCCTGCTCCTCAGATGCTGCCTGACCTGCTGCGCTTTTCCAGCACCACTCTAATCTAGACTCTGATCTCCAGCATCTGGAGTCCTCACTTATGCCCAATCTCCATGGGTGTTGCCTGACCCTCTGCACACATTCCAGTATTTGCAGTCATTGGCTCTGAGCAGGTTCAGGACTCAAGGCGCCTCACTGGTGGCCTCCAGGCCGGCAGGTGGCGCAGTCATGGGAGGAGCGGCCCTATGAGTGCGATGCGGGTCCGGCCCGAGGCCGATGCGGGTGTGTTGTCAGTTGGAGACTGTGGCGTGGGGAGGGGGGACGGTGAAGGGAGAGGATGAAGAACGGGACCGCGAGCGGTACCGGCGGGTACAGACGGTGAGTAAACATCGGCTCCTCTCAGTGAATGAAGCGGCAGTCGGTCACCTTTCCCCCCCGGGGGCGGTCGGGCTTTACCCGGTGTCAGTGGCTGGAGGCACCGCCTCCTCCCCCACGGCCCTGGGTTTTTCACTCTCTCTCCCCGGGAGAGGGACAGCGGCCTCCTTTCGGTTACGGGAAGCCGCAAACATTGACTGTCAGCCGGGGCAGGGAGAGGGAGGCCCATTCCCCCATTCCCTCTCCCCCTCTTTACCCCCGTGCCCCCTTCCTTCCCCCGCTCCCCCTCTCTCTCTCTCCCCTTCCCGCTCCCCCTCTCTCTCTCGCCCGCTCCCCCTCTCTCTCTCGCCCGCTCCCCCTCTCTCTCTCTCCCCCTTCCCGCTCCCCCTCTCTCTCTCGCCCGCTCCCCCTCTCTCTCTCCCCCTTCCCGCTCCCCCTCTCTCTCTCTCTCTCTCTCCCCTTCCCGCTCCCCCCCTCTCTCTCTCTCCCCTTCCCGCTCCCCCTTCCCGCTCCCCCTTCCCGCTCCCCCTTCCCGCTCCCCCTTCCCGCTCCCCCTTCCCGCTCCCCCTTCCCGCTCCCCCTTCCCGCTCCCCCTTCCCTCTCCCCCTTCCCGCTCCCCCTTCCCCCTCTCCCCCTTCCCTCTCCCCCTTCCCTCTCCCCCTTCCCTCTCCCCCTTCCCTCTCCCCCTTCCCTCTCCCCCTTCCCTCTCCCCCCCTCCCTCTCCCCCCTCTCTCTTCCCCCTTCCCGCTCCCCCTCTCTCTTCCCCCCTTCCCGCTCCCCCGCGTTCCCCCTCCCCCCCCCCCGTCCCCCCTCTCTCCCCCCCCGCGTTCCCCCTCTCTCCCCCCCGCGTTCCCCCTCTCTCCCCCCCCGCGTTCCCCCTCTCTCCCCCCCCCGCGTTCCCCCTCTCTCCCCCCCCCGCGTTCCCCTCTCTCCCCCCCCGCGTTCCCCCTCTCTCCCCCCCGCGTTCCCCCTCTCTCCCCCCCCGCGTTCCCCCTCTCTCCCCCCCCGCGTTCCCCCTCTCTCCCCCCCCGCGTTCCCCCTCTCTCCCCCCCCGCGTTCCCCCTCTCTCCCCCCCCGCGTTCCCCCTCTCTCCCCCCCCGCGTTCCCCCTCTCTCCCCCCCCGCGTTCCCCCTCTCTCCCCCCCCGCGTTCCCCCTCTCTCCCCCCCCGCGTTCCCCCTCTCTCCCCCCCCGCGTTCCCCCTCTCTCCCCCCCCGCGTTCCCCCTCTCTCCCCCCCCGCGTTCCCCCTCTCTCCCCCCCCGCGTTCCCCCTCTCTCCCCCCCCGCGTTCCCCCTCTCTCCCCCCCCGCGTTCCCCCTCTCTCCCCCCCCGCGTTCCCCCTCTCTCCCCCCCCGCGTTCCCCCTCTCTCCCCCCCCGCGTTCCCCCTCTCTCCCCCCCCGCGTTCCCCCTCTCTCCCCCCCCGCGTTCCCCCTCTCTCCCCCCCCGCGTTCCCCCTCTCTCCCCCCCCGCGTTCCCCCTCTCTCCCCCCCCGCGTTCCCCCTCTCTCCCCCCCCGCGTTCCCCCTCTCTCCCCCCCCCGCGTTCCCCCTCTCTCCCCCCCCGCGTTCCCCCTCTCTCCCCCCCCGCGTTCCCCCTCTCTCCCCCCCCGCGTTCCCCCTCTCTCCCCCCCCGCGTTCCCCCTCTCTCCCCCCCCGCGTTCCCCCTCTCTCCCCCCCCGCGTTCCCCCTCTCTCCCCCCCCGCGTTCCCCCTCTCTCCCCCCCCGCGTTCCCCCTCTCTCCCCCCCCGCGTTCCCCCTCTCTCCCCCCCCGCGTTCCCCCTCTCTCCCCCCCCGCGTTCCCCCTCTCTCCCCCCCCGCGTTCCCCCTCTCTCCCCCCCCGCGTTCCCCCTCTCTCCCCCCCCGCGTTCCCCCTCTCTCCCCCCCCGCGTTCCCCCTCTCTCCCCCCCCGCGTTCCCCCTCTCTCCCCCCCCGCGTTCCCCCTCTCTCCCCCCCCGCGTTCCCCCTCTCTCCCCCCCCGCGTTCCCCCTCTCTCCCCCCCCGCGTTCCCCCTCTCTCCCCCCCCGCGTTCCCCCTCTCTCCCCCCCCGCGTTCCCCCTCTCTCCCCCCCCGCGTTCCCCCTCTCTCCCCCCCCGCGTTCCCCCTCTCTCCCCCCCCGCGTTCCCCCTCTCTCCCCCCCCGCGTTCCCCCTCTCTCCCCCCCCGCGTTCCCCCTCTCTCCCCCCCCGCGTTCCCCCTCTCTCCCCCCCCGCGTTCCCCCTCTCTCCCCCCCCGCGTTCCCCCTCTCTCCCCCCCCGCGTTCCCCCTCTCTCCCCCCCCGCGTTCCCCCTCTCTCCCCCCCCGCGTTCCCCCTCTCTCCCCCCCCGCGTTCCCCCTCTCTCCCCCCCCGCGTTCCCCCTCTCTCCCCCCCCGCGTTCCCCCTCTCTCCCCCCCCGCGTTCCCCCTCTCTCCCCCCCCGCGTTCCCCCTCTCTCCCCCCCCGCGTTCCCCCTCTCTCCCCCCCCGCGTTCCCCCTCTCTCCCCCCCCGCGTTCCCCCTCTCTCCCCCCCCGCGTTCCCCCTCTCTCCCCCCCCGCGTTCCCCCTCTCTCCCCCCCCGCGTTCCCCCTCTCTCCCCCCCCGCGTTCCCCCTCTCTCCCCCCCCGCGTTCCCCCTCTCTCCCCCCCCGCGTTCCCCCTCTCTCCCCCCCCGCGTTCCCCCTCTCTCCCCCCCCGCGTTCCCCCTCTCTCCCCCCCCGCGTTCCCCCTCTCTCCCCCCCCGCGTTCCCCCTCTCTCCCCCCCCGCGTTCCCCCTCTCTCCCCCCCCGCGTTCCCCCTCTCTCCCCCCCCGCGTTCCCCCTCTCTCCCCCCCCGCGTTCCCCCTCTCTCCCCCCCCGCGTTCCCCCTCTCTCCCCCCCCGCGTTCCCCCTCTCTCCCCCCCCGCGTTCCCCCTCTCTCCCCCCCCGCGTTCCCCCTCTCTCCCCCCCCGCGTTCCCCCTCTCTCCCCCCCCGCGTTCCCCCTCTCTCCCCCCCCGCGTTCCCCCTCTCTCCCCCCCCGCGTTCCCCCTCTCTCCCCCCCCGCGTTCCCCCTCTCTCCCCCCCCGCGTTCCCCCTCTCTCCCCCCCCGCGTTCCCCCTCTCTCCCCCCCCGCGTTCCCCCTCTCTCCCCCCCCGCGTTCCCCCTCTCTCCCCCCCCGCGTTCCCCCTCTCTCCCCCCCCGCGTTCCCCCTCTCTCCCCCCCCGCGTTCCCCCTCTCTCCCCCCCCGCGTTCCCCCTCTCTCCCCCCCCGCGTTCCCCCTCTCTCCCCCCCCGCGTTCCCCCTCTCTCCCCCCCCGCGTTCCCCCTCTCTCCCCCCCCGCGTTCCCCCTCTCTCCCCCCCCGCGTTCCCCCTCTCTCCCCCCCCGCGTTCCCCCTCTCTCCCCCCCCGCGTTCCCCCTCTCTCCCCCCCCGCGTTCCCCCTCTCTCCCCCCCCGCGTTCCCCCTCTCTCCCCCCCCGCGTTCCCCCTCTCTCCCCCCCCGCGTTCCCCCTCTCTCCCCCCCCGCGTTCCCCCTCTCTCCCCCCCCGCGTTCCCCCTCTCTCCCCCCCCGCGTTCCCCCTCTCTCCCCCCCCGCGTTCCCCCTCTCTCCCCCCCCGCGTTCCCCCTCTCTCCCCCCCCGCGTTCCCCCTCTCTCCCCCCCCGCGTTCCCCCTCTCTCCCCCCCCGCGTTCCCCCTCTCTCCCCCCCCGCGTTCCCCCTCTCTCCCCCCCCGCGTTCCCCCTCTCTCCCCCCCCGCGTTCCCCCTCTCTCCCCCCCCGCGTTCCCCCTCTCTCCCCCCCCGCGTTCCCCCTCTCTCCCCCCCCGCGTTCCCCCTCTCTCCCCCCCCGCGTTCCCCCTCTCTCCCCCCCCGCGTTCCCCCTCTCTCCCCCCCCGCGTTCCCCCTCTCTCCCCCCCCGCGTTCCCCCTCTCTCCCCCCCCGCGTTCCCCCTCTCTCCCCCCCCCGCGTTCCCCCTCTCTCCCCCCCCGCGTTCCCCCTCTCTCCCCCCCCGCGTTCCCCCTCTCTCCCCCCCCGCGTTCCCCCTCTCTCCCCCCCCGCGTTCCCCCTCTCTCCCCCCCCGCGTTCCCCCTCTCTCCCCCCCCGCGTTCCCCCTCTCTCCCCCCCCGCGTTCCCCCTCTCTCCCCCCCCGCGTTCCCCCTCTCTCCCCCCCCGCGTTCCCCCTCTCTCCCCCCCCGCGTTCCCCCTCTCTCCCCCCCCGCGTTCCCCCTCTCTCCCCCCCCGCGTTCCCCCTCTCTCCCCCCCCGCGTTCCCCCTCTCTCCCCCCCCGCGTTCCCCCTCTCTCCCCCCCCGCGTTCCCCCTCTCTCCCCCCCCGCGTTCCCCCTCTCTCCCCCCCCGCGTTCCCCCTCTCTCCCCCCCCCGCGTTCCCCCTCTCTCCCCCCCCGCGTTCCCCCTCTCTCCCCCCCCGCGTTCCCCTCTCTCCCCCCCCGCGTTCCCCCTCTCTCCCCCCCCGCGTTCCCCCTCTCTCCCCCCCCGCGTTCCCCCTCTCTCCCCCCCCCGCGTTCCCCCTCTCTCCCCCCCCGCGTTCCCCCTCTCTCCCCCCCCGCGTTCCCCCTCTCTCCCCCCCCGCGTTCCCCCTCTCTCCCCCCCCCCGCGTTCCCGCCCTCCATCCCCCCCCCATTCCCCCTTCCCCCCCCCATTCCCCCTTCCCCCCCCCCCCTCCATTCCTCCTCCATCCCCACTCCTTCTATACCAATGGTTATAACTTCCTTTCTGATTGTTTTTTAAACTTTATATGGTATTTTTATATTCTTTTAGTAATAAATGGTAAAGTTGCCATAGTCCCAGAGGACCATAGAGTTGCTCTGTTATTGAAAGAGAATTGGAGTAGTTCAGTTTGAAGATCACTACACTTGAGTCGAGGTTGAAAAGGCAGGACCTTCATGGTAACTTCAGGAAATTGAACCTACACTGTTGTTGTCACTCTGTATTGTATACCAGCCATCCAGCCAACTGAACTATCTTTTCTTAAGATGGAAACTGGACTATGCACAATATGTTAGATGTGACAGATGCAAGATTCTGGGCCTCGTTGCTGTGATGTGAGCATCAGGAATGGTAGTCTCCTGGCCTTTGTGCCAGGAACTCTGGATTTAGGTCTCACTTGATGGCTCTGGAAGGTGCATTTGTGAAATGGTTAAACAGATTAAAGGACTAAAGATGTGCAGATTGGCCGGATTGGCCATGTGAGGTGCCCATGGTGTTCGGAGATGTGTCGGTGAACCATGGGAAATGCAGGATTACAAGCAAAGGGAAGTGGGGTGGGTCTGGGTGGGATGCTGTTTGGAGGGTTGGTGTGGACTTGTTGGGCTGAGTGGCCTGCTTGCACACTATCCCAAGGAAAGGACCTTGTCTATTTATCCCATTCATGTCCCTCATGATCTTATAAACCTGTATAAGATCACCCCTCAGCCTCTGAAACTCCACAGAAACCGGCCCCAGCCTATTTAGCCTCTCCCGAAAGCTCAAATCCTCCAACCGTGTACCGAAGGGTCTGTGTCCATGCTGTACAAATCTGACTGATTGTGGGCTGATAATAAAATACACATCTGATGGGTAAAAAGCAGTAGCTTCGTATACACTGTAGCCATGGGCCAATGATATAGCGAATGAATGTTTGTGGTTGCACAGTCTGTTCTGCTCTAATACGCGTTTCTTCAACACAAATTGGCTTTAATGCAATTGAAGAATTAGACTGCTATTAATAGAACGCGAACATCATGTCACAGCTATTGTGTGATTTTCTTGTAAAGTGAAATTGCATAAGAACAGATCTATTGCATTATATCAGAACAGACTGTAATGGGGATGTAGATTAATTGGGCTGCTTTTTCTTCCTGGATAGTGTTGTGCAGCTGGAGTGTTTTTGACACTGCATTAAACAGGCAAATGGAAAGTATTAGATTACATTTCTGACCTTGTAAATAGTGGATAGATTTTGAATTGAGTTTTCACTGAAGAATTCTCAGTCTCCAACCGAACCTGGTAGCCATAGACTTGTATATCTGGGCTGCTTCAGTTCCTGATCAGTGGTAATATTCAGTCTTGATTATGGGGGGAGGCAGGAATGTTAATATTATTAAATATCGGAGGGAACTGGTTAGACCCTCTATTTTTGATGATTGCTGCTTATCACTGTAGTGGCAAATGTGTCTTTGCACTTGATAGACTAAGCCTAAACATTGTTTAGATCTTTGTTTACATGCAGTCATGGACTGCTTCAATATCAACACATAAGGTAAGTATTTTTCAGGTAATTTTAGACAACTTTTCACTTTTATGCTGAATCTTATATTCATGGAGAATTGTAAAATGAGTTGTTACTTTTGAATGACTCTCAAAAGTACAGTATTTCTGAACTTAAGGATTTGACTTTAAAATCTCATGAAGTTTTCACCGTTTTCATGGATACTGTAGTGGTAGTATTTCAGCAAAATATTTGTCAAAGGTACAATCCTGTTGCATATATCTGAAGAGAAGCAAAGCACTAAGTGATTTGCATAAGCAAATTACATTCCTGTTTGTGCCAGTAGGGTATTGGTAGATTCATAGAGATGTACTACACAGAAACAGATCCTTCAGTTCAACTTGTCCATGCCGACCATATATCCCAACCCAATCTTGTCCCACCTGCCAGCACCTGGCCCATATCTCTCCAAACCCTTCCCATTCATATACCCATCCAGATGCCTTTTAAATGTTGCAATTGTACTAACCTCCACCACTCCCTCTGGCAACTCATTCCAAACATGTACCACCCGCTGCGTGAAAAAGTTGCTCCAGGGCCTCTTTTATGTCTTTCCCCTCTCACCCTGAACCTACGCTCTCTAGTTCTTGACTCCCCGACCGCACGGAAAAGACTTTGTCTATTTATCCTATCCATGTCTGTCATGATTTTATAAACCTCTATAAGGTCACCCCTCAGCCTCCGATGGTCCAGGGAAAACAGCCCTTGCCTGTTCACCCTCTCTATAGCTGAACTCTGGCAATATCCTTGTAAATTTTTTTCTGAACCCTTTCAAGTTTCTGATAGGAAGGAGTCTAGAATTGCCCAAGTTGTTCCAAAAGTGGCCTAACCAATGTCTTGTACAGTCACAATATGACCTCCTAACTCCTGTACTCAATTTTCTGACCAATAAAGGAAAGCATACCAAACACCTTCACTATCCTATCTACCTGTGACTCTACTTTCAAAGAGCTATGAACCTGCACTCCAAGGTTTCTTTGTTCAGCAACACTCCCTGATTTCCCATGCATAAAGCCATGTTGACTATCCGTAATCAGTCCTTGCCTTTCCAATACATGTACATCCTGTCCCTCAGGATTCCCTCCAACAACTTGCCCACCACCAATGTCAGGTTCACCAGGGTGTAGTTCCCTGGCTTGTCTTTACTATCTTAAATTGTGGCACCCCGTTAGCCAACCATCAGTCTTCCGACACCTCTTCTATGACTATCAATGATACAAGTATCTCAGTAAGAGGCCAATACTTCCTAGCTTCCCACAGAGTTCTGGGGATTCATCTACTTTTATGCGTTTCAGGACATCCAGCACTTCCTCCTCTATAATATGGACATTTTTTCAAGATGTCACCATCTATTTCCCTACGTTCTATATCTTCCATGTCCTTTTCCACAGTAAACACTGATGCAAAATACTTATTTAGTATCTCCCCATTTCCCGCAGCTTCACGCAAAGGCTGCCTTGTTGTTCTTTGAGGGGCGCTATTCTCTCCCTTTTGTCCTTAATTTATTTGTAAGAAACGTTTGGATTCTCCTCAACTCTATTTGTCAAAGCTATGTCATGTCACCTTTTTGCCTTCGTGATTTCCCTCTTAAGTATATTCCTACTGCTTTTATACTCTTCTGAAGGTTCACTTGATCTGTGTTGTCTATACCTGGCATATGAGGAGAAAGTGAGGTCTGCAGATGCTGGAGATCAGAGCTGAAAATGTGTTGCTGGAAAAGCGCAGCAGGTCAGGCAGCATACAAGGAACAGGAAATTCAACGTTTCGGGCATAAGCCCTTCATCAGGAATGAAGGGCTATACCTGGCATATGCTTGCTTGCTTCCTCTTTCTTAACCAAACTCTCAATTTCCTTAGTCATCTCGCATTCCCTACACCTATCAGCCTTTCCTTTCACCCTAACAGGCATATACTGTCTCTGGACTCACGTTATCTCATTTTTGAAGGCTTCCCATTTTCCAGCCATCCCTTTACCTGTGAACAGCTGCGCCTAGTCAACTTTTGAAAATTCTTGCCTAATATCGTCAAAATTAGCTATCCTCCAATTTAGGACTTCAACTTTTAGCTCCAGTCTATTGTTTTTGATCACTGTTTTAAAACTAAGAGAATTATGGTTGTTGGCCCTAAAGTGCTCCCCCCTTGGCACCTCAGTTACCTGTTCTGTCTTATCTCTCAAGAGGAGGTGTAGTTTTGCACCTTCTCTAGTAGGTACTTCCACATATGAATCGGAAAAGTTTCTTGGGTGCACTTAATAAATTCCTCTCCATCTAAACCTATCGCAGACCTATTCTATATTTGGAAAGTTAAAATCCCTTACCACAACCACCCCATTATTCTTACAGATAACTGAGATCTCCTTACAAATTTGTTTCTCAGTTTCCCTCTGACTATTAGGGGGTCTATAATACAATCCCAATAAGGTGATCATCCCTTTCTTATTTCTCAGTTAAACCCAAAAAACCTCCCTGGATGTATATCCGGAAATATCCTCCCTCAGGACAGCTGTAATACTATCCCTTATCAAAAATGCCACTTCACCTCCTCTCGCTCTCTTCCCCGCCACCCCCCCCCTCCCCCCTTCCTGACCTTCCTGTATTCTGAAACGTTAAGCTGCCAGTCCTGTCCATCCCTGAGCCATGTTTCTGTAATTGATATGATATCCTAGTCCCATGTACCTCACCATGCCCTGTGTTCATCTGCCTTCCCTGTTAGACCTCTTGCATTAAAATAAATGCAGTTTAATTTATCAGTCCTATCTTGATCTCTGCTTTGTCCCTGCCTGCCCTGACTGTTTGACTTGCTTCTTTTCTCAACTGTACCGTATTGGACTGATCTCTTTCCTCACTATCTCCTTGAATCCCACCCCCAACTTTGAGTTTAAATCCTCTTGAGCAGCTCTAGCAACTCTCCCTGCCATTATATTCATAATAACTGCTAGAGAATGAATCTGTAACAATGGTGTGTTTAAAAAAAAGAATTCTCGAATGAGAAAACATAGATTTAGTGTGAGAGGGGAAAGATCCAGAAGAGACTTGAGGGGCTACTTTTTCTTGCGGTGGGTGGTGCATGTGTGGAATGGACTGCCAGATGAAGTGGTAGAGGCTCATAGAATTGTAACATTTTAAAAGGCACCTGGATGGGTATATGAATAGGAAGGGTTTGGAGGATATGGACTGGGTGCTGGCAGGTGGGACTAGGTTGGGTTGGGATATCTGGTCAGCTTGGAGAAGTTGGACTGAAGGGTCTGTTTCTGTGCTGTACACCTCTATGATTCTATGGTGAGTGGGTGGGGTGGGGTGATGCAGCATGGTGATCAGAACATTGTGAAATGTATCTGAGTGAATCGGAAAGTCTGAGTCTCAATGGATTTGAAGACCAGATAGACTTTGAGGTGTAAGTAAACACTTTTTTAA
Organism: Hemiscyllium ocellatum; assembly: GCF_020745735.1. NCBI lineage: Eukaryota > Metazoa > Chordata > Chondrichthyes > Orectolobiformes > Hemiscylliidae > Hemiscyllium > Hemiscyllium ocellatum. Next base: position 108,445,921 of record NC_083406.1, read on the forward strand.
TATTCCTGAAAAAATGAATATTTTTGTCAAATCTTTTCATCTTGCACCAATCAGGACATTTGCAAGAATATCTGTGTAATGAGAGCAATATTATTGTATTGGATGAGAAGATTTGAGCTGCAGAACTTGTTGCTCCCAAGGCCATGTTCCTCCAGTATTGTTAGAGCGCATCAACCTGAAAATGTGAAAAATTGCCCAAGTATGTCCTGTACACAAAAAACAGGACACATCCAACCTGACCAATTACTGCCCCATCTGTATACACTCAATCACCAGTAAAATCATGGAAGGTGTCAACAACAGTGCTATCAAGCAGCACCTGCTGAGATTGCTCAGTTTGGGTCCGCCAGGGCCACTCGACTCCTGACCTCATTACAGCCTTTGATCAAGCAGGGATAAAAGCACTGAATTTTAGAGTTGAAGTGACAGTGACAGCCCTTGACATCAAGATCGCATTCGACTGAGTGTGTCATCGGTCCCTTGCAAAACAGGTAATAATGGGAATTGCGGATAAATTCTCTGCTGATTGGAGTCATACAAGAATGGTTCTGGTTGTCAGAAGTCTTCATCTCAGCTTCAGGGCATCTCTGCAGGAGTTCCTCAGGATAATGTCCTCAACCCAACCATTTTCAGCTAGTTTGTCAATGATCTTCCCACCATAAAGTTAGAAGTGGAAATGTTCACTGATGATTGCACAATGTTCACAGCCATTTCCAACTCTTCAGATCCTGAAGCAGTCCTTCTTCAAATCCAAGATGATCTGGACAATATCCAGGCTTGGGTTAACAAGTGACAAGTAACATTGATGCCACACAAATGCCAGGCAATGACCATCTCAAGTAAGAGACATTCAGTAGTGTTACCATCACTGAATTCCCCCTTCCTGAGTGTTGCCATTGACCAACTCAGTTGGACTTATCATATAAACATAGTGGCTACACGAGTAGGTCAGAGGCTCAGAATTTTGTGGTGAGTAACGCACCATCTAATTCCCCAAAACCTGTCCTCCATCTACAAGGCAGAAGTCAGACATGTAATGGAGTACTGCCCACTTGCTTGGGTAGGTGCAATTCTGACAACACCTGAGACTTGACACCATCCCAGACACACCAGCTCTCTTGATTGACACTATATCCACAAGTATAGACTCCCTCCTGCCCTGATACTTCGTAAAAGCTGAGGATGCTTTTTACAAGGTGCACTGCAGAAATTCACCGAAGATGTTTAGGTAACACCCACCAAACTCCTGATCACTTTCATCTAGAAGGACAAGAGTACAGATACATGGGAACACTACATCTGCAAGATTCCCCCTCCAAGCCACAGTCCATCCTGACTTGGAAGTATATCACGAAATCCTGAATTCTTTCCCAAAGGGCATTGTGGGTCCACCTACAGCACATGGATTGCAATGTATTGAGAGGCAGCTCACCACCACCTTCTCAAGGGCACCTGGGGACCAGCAATAAAAGCTGGTCAGTTAATGTCACCCATGTCCCATGGCTGAATAAAAAAATTCTAAGGTTCCAGAAAGTACAGTGAGGAATTTTAAAAATTAAAGTTAGCAATGATTTCTGTCAATCAGGCTTTTGCGAAACCCGAATTTCATTTGCACAATTTGCTTTGGGTGTAATCAAAAATGGCCTTGAAAACTAAATGCATGCCACATGCCTCCATGTATACTTGTATGCATAGAATTGATGCTCAGTACTGACTAATTGTTCCAGAAAGTAACTTATGTTCCATAATGGAATTTGAAGTAGTAGAAGAAGTAGATATACATTTCAAAATGACTTGCCATTAAACCATGTCAGTGTACTTTGACAAATATGAAAATAAAAGTCTCCTTCGTAGAATGTTACATGTCAAAGCTGCTGCACTGTGGTTTGAAAAAATACTTAGTTAATTTAGATCAGCTGTTCCTTGCAAATTGCAAGATAATTAAAGATGAGAGAGACCATTCAATTCATCTTAGCTTCAAGAATGCAGTACAATCACCCTGTTGCAGCATTAATTAGATGCTAAAGTGATTGCATGAACTTTCAAAATTGCTTGAGTGGCATTTCTCATATTTTAAATTTGACCTGAATTTACTTGAACACTTGTTCCCTTGTGTTTATTCAACCAATTGTCTGTGAAGGAATTTAACATTTCTTTACTACTTCCATATTGTGAACTATTTATCTATAAAGTTACTTTGCCCATCTTTTCAAAATGAAAACATATGCACAGTAATTTATTTCAAACTTTAACCAGATATTGGCCACTTGGGAACAGTCTCATGTCTGTTTTCTATGTTGTCATTAATGTTTGAATGTATACTTTATTGATTGTTGAACTGAGCAAGTAGTATAGATGGAGAGCACTTGACGCATTGTATATGTGTTGGTCAAAAGTGTGCTGTCAAGTCTGATCCCAGTTTCCAGGCTTTTAGCTCAGGTTCTTGTGTACAGTGCGTGAACTGCGTATCTAAGTATTCTGTAAATGTAGTGATGTTTTCTGCCTTAGTACACTCATCAAGGTACTGAGCTAAAGCAAGATGGGATTTTAAAACTGGGGCCTATCCAATCTCTGAGGTAGCTGTAGAAGAATCACTACCATTATTTTGAAGAAGTCTGTCTTGGCTAATATTTATTCTATTGGCATTAATAAAAACAGATTAACTGATCATTATTACCGTGCTGTTTGTTTGTAGAGAGCTAGCACTAATTGGCTGCTGCTATTTCTGCATTGCAACAATGAATGTGCTTTAAAAGCACTTTGGAATGTCCTCAGGTCACGCAATGTGCTATATAACAGGCTTTTAACAAAAGTGAGGGCAGAACAGGCCTAATAGTAGAAATAGAAAGTCAGAGCAGGAGTAGGCCATTTGGCCCTTTGAGCTCACTCTTCCATTCAACATCATTCCCGATCATCCAACTCGGTGTCCTGTTCCTGTTTTCTCTCCATACCCTAGGATCCCTTTAGCTGAAATAATTCTACCTAACTCCTGTTTGAACACTGTTAATGTTCTGGCCTCAACTGATTACTGTGGCAGAGAATTCCATAGACTCACTACTCTCTCTGGATGAAGACATTTCTCCTCATCTCAGTCCAAAAATGGCCTACTTTGTATATTTAAAAGGTCATCCCTCGTTCTAGGCTCCCTAGTCATCAGGAATATCCTTCCTGTGTTTACCCTGTTAGGATTTTATAGATTTCTACAAAATCTACCCCCTCATCCTTCTAAATTCCAGTGACTATAATCCTAACTGATCCAGTCTTTCGTCATAATTCAGTCTTGCCATTCCCCACAGGAATCAGTCTGATAAACTTTGATGCTCTCCCTTCATAGCCAGAACACATTTCTTCAGAGAAGGAGACTAAAACTGCACATAATATTTCCAGGTATGATTTCACCAAGGAGCCGTATTGCAGCAAGACATCCATGCTCCCATACTCAAATCCTTGTGCTATTAAGGCCAACATACCATTTACTTTCTTCACCACCATCCGCGCTTGCATGCTTGCTTTCAGATATTAATATGCAAGGATACCCAGGTGTTGTTGCATCTTCCCCTTTCTCAATGTGTGACCATTCAGATAATCTGAATTGTCTTGCTCCTCATGTCTGTCCACATCGTATTTTATCTGTCATGCATTTGCCCACTCACTGAACTTGTACCACTGTCCTCATAGCTCATTCTCCTACCCAGCTTTGTGATTTTGATATATTTTTTATAGCAAAGGAATCAAATTTCTGCAGTCACAGTTCCTTCAGCAGGTGTGCTTTTTTCCCCCACACATAATATTTAAACACTGTATTGCAAAAAACGAACATTGTGCAGCTGCTCCTATGAATTTTTAAGGTTTTCTGGCAGTCACAATATTTAAAGCAACTGATCCCAATGTGGATTTTTCAAGTGTCAACAAGTGGGAGAACAAAATGAATCCCTTCCCATAGGTGAAGAATCTAAACAGTTACTCTCAGATGTGACTGTATTGGTGATGTTCAGTGTTCAATCCTTTCCATAGATTCCTCCTCATCCTGCCGTCAAACCCCACAAACTCCTTTTTATGGACATGTGGGTATGTTAGCGGGCAAAGTAAGCAAGTGAATCTCTCTCTCTACAATTCGCTAGTGAATGGTCATTCCTTGTTAAATAGTTGTGCAACTCGGTCTTTTTTTCCCATGTTCACAGGGTCACCTGTGTCTCTCATGCAAGGTGATTCGTTCTTTCGCTACATCAATAGCACGAGGATTTGAGTATAGGAGCAGGGATGTCTTGTTGCAGTATGGGGCCTTGGTGAAATCATACCTGGAATATTATGTTCAGTTTTAGTCTCCTTCTCTGAAGAAATATGTTCTGGCTATGAAGGGAGGGTTGCAAAGCTTATTAGACTGATTCCTGGGGGAATGGTCGGACTGACATATGACAAGAGAGTGGATCAGTTGGGATTATAGTCACTGGAATTTTGGAGGATGTGTGTGTAGATTTCATGGAAATCTATAAAATCCCAATGAAATGCAGATCTTGGCAAATATGGTAAATCTAATAATTCCTGAAACAATATTGCTGTTTATCTAAGAACAATTCAGTTAGTCTCACATCCTTGCTTTTTCCATGTAGGCTTGAAGACTTTAATTCCCAGATAATTATCCAGTTTCCTTTTTAAAAGTTACAATTTAATCTGCCACCACAACTGTCAGATAGTACATTAAGTTTGCAGATGATAGCAAAGTTGTTGGTGCAGTCTTAAAGTGCAGTAGGACCTTGAACAGATGGGCCAATGGGCCGAGGAGTAGCAAGTGGAGTTTAATTTAGATAAATGAGGTGCTGCGTTTTGGAAAGGCAAATCAGAGTTGGACTTGGACACTTCATGGCAAAGTCCTGGGGAGTGTTGCTGAACAAGTAGACCTTGGAGTGCAGGTTCATAGTTCCTTCAAAGTGGAGTCGCAGGTAGACAGGATAATGAAGAAGGCATTTTGTACACTTGTCTTTATTGGTCAGAGAATTGAGTATAGGAGTTGGGAAGTCATTTTGCAGCTGCACAGGACATTGGTTTGGCTGAATAGGCTGGAGCTGTTTTCCCTGGAGAGTTGGAGGCTGAGGGATGGGTGACCTTATAGAAGTTTATAAAATCATGAGGGGGCATGTGTAGGGTGAATAGTCAGTGTTTTCGCCGTGGTGTGGAGTTCAAAGCTAGAGGGCATAGATGTAAGGTGAGAGGGGTAAGATTTAAAGGGGAGCTGAGGGGCAACTTTTTCATCCAGAGGGTGGTGCGTGTATGGAATGACCTGCCAGAGAAACTGGTAGGCAAGCAGAATGCTGGAAGAACACAGCAAGCCAGTCAGCCTCAGGAGGTCAAAAAGTCAATCTTTTGGGTGTAACCATTCTTCCGGACTGGGGGTGGATGTAAGAGGAGCTGCAGATTAAAGGGGGAGATGGGGAGAGGGGTGGAGTGGTGACATAGGGGTCAGTGAACACAGATGGAGGCTATGACCTGGTTGGTCGATGGGAAGAATGAATCCAATTGGTAGCTGGAAGGGTCCGTCGGAGGATTGGAATGGAAGGGATTCGGGGGTTGGGAAGTGGAGTAATTTGAAATCTAAGAGTTCAATGTTAAGTCCTCTGGTCTTTAGACTGCCCAGGTGGCAGATGAGATGGTGTTCTTTCAATTTGTGGTCTGATTTGCTGTGGCAATGGAGGAGGCCTTATGTTGAATTCCCTAATCTCTTCCAATCCTCTGATCAACTACCCTGAAGGAAAACATTCTGAAAGGGGTTCCAAAGCAGTAAGGTACAGCATGGCACGAGGAGCAGTCATTTGGATAATAGCCTAATGTTTTGGCAACGTTGGATATCTTTTCCTTTAGGACACTGCCTTTGTTGGCAGTTCATGAAAATAATGTGAATTTGAGAATGAAAAACAACTACATATATTTTAATTGAAAAACTGTTTCGATGCCTTGTTGGAATCTAAAATGGTTGATAGATGTAAATAAGTTCTGAATAAACATGCATGAGTTGTCATTGATTTCTGAGAAATATTGCATTGTTTATTACGAACTGCAGAAGATAATTGCTTGCTGAAGTGTGAATAGGTTCTAATGTAGTGTAAAAAATATGGTAGTTAATAACTCATTATGTCAGAGCTAGTGCAGAAAAATATGTTTATATAAAAGCATTAACCAACAAGCTCAAGATGCTATAAGTGCATTAGGGTAGGGGCTATTGAGGGAAATTAGAATGAGGCAATCTCACCTTTTTGGCAGGGTAGCATCTGTCATTTATAGAATCATGAGCATGTGAAAAGAGGAAAAGCTGAAGCTATCTTTATCCGAATATAACAATCATATGCCTGGTTTTTTATTTGCTGCTACTGTATATTTTTGTCACTTTATCTATCAGAAATATAATATGGAAGATAGTTACTTTAAGAAGATGACCAAGCAGATGGATGAGGGTAAAGCAGTTGATGTGGTATTTATGAATTTCAGTTAGTTCCCACAGTAGACTATTGCAGATGTCGTCCCATTCCTCCCTCAGTCGAAGCAAAACGCTCAGACACAGTGTAGTTTTACCTCCTTCATCTTTATTCCGGGCCTGGAGGGAGAGAGAATAATTGCCTATGTGCACAATGACATGAGTTCATGGTCTTCTCTCTCAAACAGCAGTTTCTCAATGACCTATGTAGTCATTTTACAGGGAGGAGCATCCAGATAAGGAAACATACACATTAATTGGGTGACTGTTCCAATCAATGAGTATCAATAGCAGAGGCCAAGCCCTTTAATGTTATACAATGAATGTTCTTAGACAGAAGTGTGTACAGCAGATGCTGGAAATTAGAGTAAAGAGTGTGGTGCTGGAAAAGCACAGCTGGCCAGGCACCATCCAAGGAGTAGAAAAATCGACGTTTCAGACAAAGCCCTTCATCAGGAATCAGGCTGGGAACCTTTGGGGTGGAGAGATAAATGGATGGGGGAGGGAGGGGAGAAGGAGGTAGCTGAGAGTGCAGTCAGTGGATGGAGGTAGGCGTAATGGTGATAGGTTGGAGGGGAGGGTGGAGTGGATAGCTGGGAAGAAAGATGGATAGATGGGATGGGTCATGAGGACAGTGCTGGGTTGAAACTGGGGTAAGGTTGGGGGAGGGGAAATGAGTAAACTGGTGGAATCCACATTGATGCCATGGGGTTGGAAGGTCCCGAGGTGGAAAATGAGGCGTTCTTCCAGGCATCAGGTGGTAAGAGTGTGGTGTTGGAGGAGGCCCAGGGCCTGCATGTCCTTGGCAGAGTGGGTGGGGAAATTAAAGTTTTAGGCCACAAGGCGGTGGGGTTGATTGGTGCGGGTGTCCCGGAGATGTTCTTTGAAGCGCTCTGTGAGTAGGCGTCCTGTCTCCTCAGTGTAGAGTATTGATTTGGAGATGCCGATGTTGGACTTGGGTGGACAAAGTTAAAACTCTCACAACACCAGGTTAAAGTCTAACAGGTTTAATTGGAAGCACACTGTGTGCTTCCTGTTAAACCTGTTGGACTATAACCTGGTGTTGTGTGATTTTTAACAGTGTAGAGTAGACTGCATCAGGAACAACGGATACAGGAAATGGCATGTGCAAGTGCAGATGGAACTTTGATGGATTGTAAGACTCCTTAGAGGCCTTGGAAGGAGGTGAGGGGGGAGATGTGGGTGCAGGCTTTGCATTTCCTGTGGGGGCAGGGTGGGTTGTTAGGGGGCGTGGACCTGACAAGAAAATCACAGAGGGTACGGTCTTTACGGAAAGCGGATGGAGTGGGGAGGAAAATGTAATTCTGGTGGGGTCTGTTTGTAGGTGGCAGAAATGGTGGAGGATGATGCAATGTATACAGAGATGGGTGGGGTGGATGGTGAGAATGGGAGTGTTCTGTCTTTGTTGCGACTGGAGGGGTGGGGATTGAGGGCAGACGTGTGGGATGTGGATGAGATGAACTGGAGGGCATCATTAACTATGTGGGAAGGAAAATTGCAGTCTTTTAAAAGGCCATCCGGTGTGTTCTGTGGTGGGACTGGTCCTCCTGGGAGCAGATGAGGTGGAGGAATTGGGAATAAGGTATAGCATTTTTGCAGGAGGCAGGGTGGGAGGAGATGTAATCCAGATAGCTGTGGGGGTCAGTGGGTTTATGGAAAATATCAGTGTTGACTTGGTCACTGTTGATGGAGAGGTTCAGGAAGGGGAGAGAAGTCTCCGAGATTGTCCATGTGAATTTAAGGTTGGGGTGGAAAGTGTTGGTGAAGTTGATGAACTGTTCATCCTCCTCATGGGAGCATGAAGTGGGGCCAATGCATTCATCAGTGTAGTGGAGGAAAAGGTGGGAAGTGGTGTCAGTGTAACTGCAGAAGATGGATTGTTCCACGTAGCCGACAAAGAGACAGGCATAGTTGGGGACCATGCGGGTACCTCTGGTTATCCCTTTCATCTGGAGGAAGTGGGGTGATTCGAAGGAGAAATTGTTGAGGGTGAGGACCAGTTCAGCCAAACGAATGGGTGTCAGTGGAGGGTACAGGTGGGAACGTCAGGAGAGGAAGAAACTGAGAGCTTGGAGGCCCTGTCATGGACTGGATATCCATGGTGGAGGTGAGGCATTGGAGGACGGGGAAACTGAAGACTTGGAGGAGATAGAGGGTGTGGGTGGTGTCCTGAACGTATGTGGGGAGTTCCTGGACCAGGGAGCATAGGACAGAATTGAGGTAGTGGAGATGAATTCGGTGGGGCAGAAGCAGGCTGAGACTGTTCGTCGGCTGGGGTAGTCAGGCTTGTGGATCTTGGGTAGGAGGTAGAATTGGGTGATGCGGGGTTCCCGAAATATAAGGTTAGAAGCTGTGGGCAGGAATGAATGTTCTTAACCTTGTTAACAGGATTCAAGCAGTGATACCTTCCCCTTGTTAGCTGACCTTGTGTACTGAATGCTTCTAGTATTGTTAAATGGCTCTACATAATGACTGGTTTTCCACCTTGTTAACCCATTACCCTTGCCTCCAGCACCTCATTGTTAACTGTACGTTGTTATCAGATCTGAGTCATGCTCAGCTGAGCCACTTGTTTCACAAAACTCAGAGCTTAACTCTTTCCCTGTCTGCTTATACCCCTACATACACTCATTCCTTCCTTTTATCATTTCACAATAACCACCTAGATGGCACTACCAGCTTTCATAAGACTCTGATTACGACAGCAGTAGCAGGCTAGGTGAATGCAGCATTCTTTGCTGCCTCTGCTCCCGCTCAGCTGTTCAATGTAACAAAGCCAACTGGCTGTTGTGATGTGAGCTTGATCAGTGAACCTTCATATCCCTTAAATGATCGAAAGACCAGGGTAAAGCTCACATGGTTTAATGTCCATAGGAAGGCCACTGACAAAAAGCATACCAACCTCCTCTTCATTGTTGTTAGCTTCTTCACTTTTCGTGCTCATGACTGGGTAGCTGATTGAATCCATTGGAGGACTATGGAGGGGTGGGCGGTGGTCCGAAGGCATGCGTTACCTGCGAATAGAGAAACTCTGGTGACAATATTAGCTGCTGAAAGTATCTTTGCGCTCTCATTCCTTCCTTGCCAGGGTGGTTATCAGTATGAAGACAGTCACATATTTAACTACACTAAATTGTGTCTGCCTACTTCAATATTCTTTGAATTCTTGAAGTCTCTCTTACTCTGTTCGCTGTTTATGACATTATGAAGTTTTATACAATCCGTGAACATCTAAATTTACTGCCTAAAAAATTCAGTCAATTGTAAACAACAATCAAAGGTTCTAAAATCAAACCCTCGGGTGATTCCATTCAAGTTATTCAAAAATTATTTTCTTTTAATGAATTGATACTTGGCTAATGTGAAAGCTGTCAGGAAAAGTATTTCAAAAGTCTGGAACAGCAAGAAAACAACAATGTTTCCTGGGCTTTAGCAATTGAAGAGGCAGTTTCAGTTCAGATTTAAATCTCAAATATTTGTGGGAAATAAATGCAGAATATTTTAAAATATGTTCTCCAACTAAAACTTCCCAAATACAGTCAATTACAGCGGCAACTTTGATAGAAATCGACATTCTTTGAATTTACAGTATGAAGGGGCCAATGAAGACTTAACAATAATTAATAGAATTTAAGCTGCCCAGCCTCGAGTTCTAATATTCTCGAGAAAAAATTAACAAAACATAAAACTAAAGATGCACTCTTCTTTTTCTGTTTGCTCTGCATTAAAACACAGCAGCAAAGATATTTTAATACAATACTCTCATCTGGCTAAAGCATGACCCAACTGTTTTTTTGTAAACAGGCATTGTAGAATTTCAAACCAATCAAGGGACTCGCACTCAAATCAATTTGTTTTAAGGTTGATAATTTTTAAGAAGGACATAATATTGTACAATTACAATATAAAAACAAAGTTTGGTCCATTCCATAGCCCACAAAACACACTGAGTTGAGATCCTGATTCAGACAAAGCAAAAACAGTTACTTGAAACGATTTTCCGAACGAGTATACTAACAAAGCAAAAGTTTTAAACATCATTCTCAGTACGGCACAATCTACATTAAAACGTTCCTTTTTCAACCCAGGTATTAGTGCAGCCTTAATTTCAGTGTTTTCTCATTTTTTTTTTGCATTCTCTCACTGGAGTTATATTTATAAAAAGAGAGCCCTCGCAGCAGATGACATGGTGCTGCAATCAAAGCCAATCTCTTCCCCCAGAACACAGACTCTGTGCCTCAAATTTCGCCATGAGGGAACATTAATCCCTTTCTTATTTATTCCTCTAGGGGGCCCAAATCCCACTTAAACACAGGGGGCTGAAGCTCAGCACAGTGTGGAGGACTTGAACCTCAAATCAACCCACCCAGTATACTTGAACCCCAGTACCATGCAGAGGACTTGAACCTCAACCAAACCCACCATGGGGGACACTAACCCCAGTACGGCGTAGAGGAATTGAACACTGTCATTAATTTCACAAGGGAACGGCAGTGAATGTTATCACTTGGTGTCCTGTTCACACAGATTCAATCATGCTAAGATAAATGTTCTTAATTGTCTTCCAGCATCCTGTTATCACTTGGTGAGTCCAGTGTCCCTATCTTTTGCATTATTTAAGTTTCTTTCACCCCCCCCCAATTTTCTGAGCCTTCCTGCCGATCTGTTTTCTAGTGCAGTAAATGTGTTCTATAATTCAGCATTACATCTTAGTCTAAATGTTTAAAGACAAGTTTTAAGGCTATAGACTTTCTCAGGAGTAGTAGGGGCATGGAACTCTCTGCCTGCAACAGTTGGCCAACTCTGTCCCATATCTCTGTGTGAATGTGTAGAGCGTATAAGCAGGCAGGAAAAGAGTTAAGTTCTGAGTTTCGTGAAACAAGAGGTTCAGCTGAGCATGACTCAGATTAGATAACAACGTACAGTTAACAATGGGGTGCAGGAAGCAAGGGTAATGGGTTAATAAGGTGGAAAACAGTCATTACGTAGTTGGCATTTGCCAACTTTTAAGGGCATTTAAATTGTCATTGGATAGGCATATGGACGAGAATGGAATAGTGTAGGATAGATGGGCTTCAGATTGGTTCCACAGGTCGATACAACATTGAGGGCTGAAGGGCCTATACTGCACTGGTATGTTCTATGTTAAAATCTTTTCTTAAATTAAAAATGTAGATTGTTTTTATTACAGGCAACAATCCACTGTCTGAGAGGGTAGTGACAACAGACTTCTCATGCCATTTTTAAAAGTAGTTAAACATGCATTTCAAGTCCGTAAACTTGAAGGCTCTCAGCCGAGATCTGAAATGTGCAATTAGGAAGTTCCTTTTTGACTGACTTAAACACAATGGGTAAAAGGACACCTGCACTATACATTTCTGTAATTCTATAATCAAAGCATTTGCAAAGTTCCAGTAAACAAGAATGAAATGAATTGTTCTACGCTGATAATGACTGATGTAAAGTCTGAACGTAGAGCATTTGAAGCCAGTCAAGTTAGAAGAGGTGAAAACTGAAAGGACCAAAAGACATAGGAGCAGAAATTAGGCCATTCAGCCCATTAAGTCTGCTCTGCCTTTCAATCATGGCTGATAAGTTTCTCAATCTATTGCATCCGCTGCACCCGATGTGGCCTCCTCTACATTGGGGAGACGGGCCGCTTACTTGCGGAACGCTTCAGAGAACACCTCAGGGACGCCCAGACCAACCAACCCAACCACCCCGTGGCTCAACACTTTAACTCTCCCTCCCACTCCACCGAGGACATGCAGGTCCTTGGACTCCTCCACCGGCAGAACATAACAACACAACGGCTGGAGGAGGAGCGCCTCATTTTCCGACTGGGAACCCTCCAACCACAAGGGATGAACTCAGATTTCTCCAGTTTCCTCATTTCCCCTCCCCCCACCTTGTCTCAGTCGGTTCTCTCAACTCAGCACCGCCCTCCTAACCTGCAATCTTCTTCCTAACCTCTCCGCCCCCACCCCACTCCGGCCTATCACCCTCACCTTGACCTCCTTCCACCTATCCCACCTCCATCGCCCCTCCCCCAAGTCCCTCCTCCCTACCTTTTATCTTAGCCTGCTTGGCACACTCTTCTCATTTCTGATGAAGGGCTTATGCCCGAAACGTCGAATTTCCTATTCCTTGGATGCTGCCTAACCTGCTGTGCTTTAACCAGCAACACATTTTCAACTGATAAGTTTCTCAACCCCATTTGCTTTCTCCCCACAGCCCTTGATCCCCTTGATACTCAAGAATCTACCTATCTCAGTATTAAATATGGTCAGTGACCTGGCCTCCTCCTATGGCAATGAATTCCACAGATTCACCACTCTCTGGCTGAAGAAGTTTCTCCTTATCTCTGTTTTAAAAGGTCTTCCTGTTATTCTCAGGGCTGTGCCCTTGGTCCTAGTGTCTCCTACCAATGGAAACATCTTTCCAACATCTATTCTGTCCAGGCTGTTCATTATTCTGTATGTTTCAATTAGATCACCCCGTCATCCTTATAAACACCATTGCGTATAGATCCACAGAGTCCTCAAATGTACCTCATATATTTAAGCTAATCATTCCTGGGACTATTTTCGTGAACCTTCTCTGAACATGCTCCAGGGCCAGTACATCCTTCCTAAGGTTTGGGTCCCAAAACTGCACACATTACTTCAGATGTGAACTGATCAGAGCCTTATAGAGCCTCACAAGTACATCTCTGCGTTTATATTCAAACTCTCTCAAATAAATACAATCATTGCATTTGTCTTCTGAGCAACTGACTCAACCTGCAAGTTTACCTTTGCTCTTCAGACTTCTGAATTTTCCCTCCATTTAGAAAATAATCCATGCCTCTATTTTTCCTAGCAAAGTGCATGGCCTGACACTTTCCCACGTTGTACTCCATCTGCTGGAACTTTGTCCACTCTCTCCTATCCTGTCCAAATGCTTCTGCACCCTTCCTGCCTCCTTAATGCTATCTGATCCTTTACCCATCTTTGTGAAGGCTGCAAATGTAGACAGAATGCCCTCAGTTCCTTCATCTAGATCATTCATGTATAAAGTGCAAAGTTGTGGTTCCTACACTGAGCCTTGCAGAACATCACTTGTCACTGGCTGCCATCCTGAGAAAGTCCCTTTTATCCCCACTCTCTGCTTTCTGCCAGACAGCCAAGCTTCTATCCATTGTTAGCACCTTGCCTCTGATCTTTATCTCACTTAGTAGCCTCCTGTACGACACCTTGTCATGGGCCTTCTTGAAGCCAGGTAGATAATATCTTTGATCTAACCTGCTCATTACTTCCTCAAGGAAAAGGTGGAACCCACAAAAACACATCAAATATTGCCCACTCCATTATGTATATGAGGGGATATATGCATAGTATCCAGCTTATTAAAAATCTGTATTGCACAGGATGTGGGTGTTGCTGTCTCGGTCAGCATTTATTTACCTTTGAGAAGGTAGTTGTGAGCCTTCAACTTGAATTGCCATAGTCCATGTGCTGTAGGAATACTTGAAGTGCTGTTACAGAGGGTGATCAAAGATTTTGACCCAGAAATCATTTTGTGGGTTGTGGTTTGTGGATTAAAGGTGATCTTGCAGCTTTGTGGCCTCTAGGTAATTTAAGTTGCAGGTTTGGAAGCTGCAGTTGAGTGCTTGAGACATTTGAGATAATCATAGGGTTAGATAAGATGGACAGTGAGAGCTTTTTGCCTTGGATGGCAATGGCTAGCATGAGGGCGGCACGGTGGCACAGTGGTTAGCACTGCTGCCTCACAGCGCCTGTAGACCCGGGTTCAATTCCCGACTCAGGCGACTGACTGTGTGGAGTTTGCACGTTCTCCCCGTGTCTGCGTGGGTTTCCTCCGGGTGCTCCGGTTTCCTCCCACAGTCCAAAGATGTGCGGGTCAGGTGAATTGGCCAAGCTAAATTGCCCATAGTGTTAGGTAAGGGGTAAATGTAGGGGTATGGGTGGGTTGCGCTTCGGCGGGTCGGTGTGGACTTGTTGGGCCGAAGGGCCTGTTTCCACACTGTAAGTCTAATCTAATCTAATCTAAATGGTGAAGGAGTAATGATTATAGTTCCAAGACTGGATAGTTTGTGGATTAAAGGTGATCTTGCAGCTTTGTGGCCTCTAGGTAATTTAAGTTGCAGGTTTGGAAGCTGCAGTTGAGTGCTTGAGACATTTGAGATAATCATAGGGTTAGATAGGATGGACAGTGAGAGCTTTTTGCCTTGGATGGCAATGGCTAGCATGAGGGGACATAGCTTTAAATTGAGAGGTGATAGATACAGGACAGATGTCAGAGGTAGTTTCTTTACTCTGAGATTAGTAGGGATGTGGAACGCACTGCCTGCAACAGTTGTAGACTCGCCAACTTTAAGGGCATTTAAATGGTCGTTGGATAATCATATGGAAGAGAATGGAATAGTGTAGGTTAGATCGGCTTCAGATTGGTTTACAGGTTGGCGCAACGTCGAGGGCTGAAGGGCTTGTATTGCGCTGTAATGTTATATGTTCTATGAGTTTTATTGAGTTGCTGCAGCACATCAGAACAAGAACAAAAGGACTATTCAACCCTTCAGCCTGTTTCGCATTCAATGAGATCATGGGTGATCTGTGCCCTAACTCCACATACCTGCCTGTTGCCCATATTCCTTATTACATTTGCTACAGAAAAATTTCAGATTTAAAATTAACAATTGATATAGCATCAACTGCTGTTTGAGAGTTCCAAACCGCTATCGTCCTTTTTGTACAGAAATGCTTCCTAACACCCCTCCTGAATGGTCTGGCTCTAATATTTTGACAATGTCCCATGATTCTGGAATGTCCAACCAGTGGAAATAGTTTATCTTTACTTGTTCCTGTTCATGTTTACCGTTTCCTGTTAATATCTTGAAGACTTTGATCAATACCCTCTTCAGCTTCTAAATTCTGGAGAAAACAGGCCTAATTTTACTATGAGTTCTCTTAAATGGTGCTAAATGTTGTGTACTCGTTGTTCTTATATCTTTGTTGAAGCTGGGCACAGCTCACCTGTAAAAAGGGATGTGAATGTAAGCCCAGACATCTGTGAGTGAGGGTAAAATCTAATTCCAGGAGCAAAATCAATGTTATTTGGGAAAATACATATGCCCTTAAGTATCAAGTTTATAGAAGCGGGGCATTGAATTGTATTTTAATGGCCATCCCTAACAGCATTGTTGGTGTACCTTTCGCAAATGGACTGCAGCAGTTCAAAAATGCAGCTCACCACCACCACTTTGGTGGACAAACTATGCTGGTCGAGCTAGCGAAGCCCATACTTTATGAATGAATAAAGAACCACTTGCGCTCCTAAGGGAGCAGACTGAAATTAATCATTGGGTTCAGAGAAATCTGTGTCTGTGTAAATTAATTGATACATAGGTACAAACCTTTAATTCCACTTTTACCTTTAATCATGTTACCTGGAACAGAATTGAACTGAAATATAAGAAAATTGTGCTTGTATTGCAACCTTAGTTCTCAGACTGAAAGTCTGCAACACTAATAACCTTACAATGTTAGCATCAGAATTTGAAGAAATATACTTAGCTTATTGACTAATAACACTGAAAAATTAACTTCTTGAAAATAATAATGCATGGAATAGCTAAGAGCTGGTCAGATGCTAGGAATTCTGCAGTGAAAAAGACCATAAGATTTAAGAATAGAAATAAGTCATTTAGCTTTTCAAATTTGCTCCACCTTTCAATGAGATCATGGCTGATCTGATAATCCTCAACTTTACTTTGCTATCTTATCTCATAGCCTTCGATTCCCTCACCAATTAAAAATCTGTCTACCTCAGCTTTAAATATTCAGCCTCCAACAGTCAAAGCATTTCATTAATTCACTACCTCTATAAATTCTTCCTCATCTCTTTCAAAAAGGTGACACTTTATTCTGAAATTTTGTAGCAGCACTATGTGCAATCTACAAGGCACACTGCAGAAATTCACTAAGGCCCCGTAGACAACACCTTTTTAACCCACATCAGCTACCATATAGAATGTAAGGGACGGCAGATTATTGGAAACACTATTACCTTCAAGCCACTCGCCATCCTCTCTTCGAAATATATTGTTGTTCCTTCGATGTTGCTTGGTCAAAGTCCTGGAACTCCCTCCCAAATGACATTGTGGTTGTAACTGTACCAAATGAACTGCCATGATTCAAGAAGGCAACTCACCACCACATTGAGGGCCATTAGAAATAGTCTGTCAGTGTTGATCCAGCCAGCCAGGCCTATATCTCAGGAGTGAATAAGGTAGTTACTAATTGTAAATTGATTTCATTTTAGTTGCAATCAATAGGCAGCATTGTAATGCTAATACTTTTGGTTCTTATTACTCAAGTGATGGTGTTGTCATGTTGTTAAATCTATTACTTGTTGATGCTTGTCCAAGAGCACACCAGCCAGTTGTCCAATTTGTGCTTGCTGTTTTGATGCATAATCCTGCTGCCCCTATCTCCTGCTCCCTTACATCTGAGGTTTTTGTTGGACTTGGCTACTTACTTACCTTTTGAATACTATTGTTGAATCTATAACCACTACCCCATCAGGGATCCAAGATGGCGGCGACTCAGCAAGTCTGAGTTTACAGTGCTCTTCCCAAAACCTGGGTAAAGTGAGTTACTCACCCCCACCACACTTACCAAACCACCCAAAAAAATTTTCTAACCTTAATTAGCTGTTTACTATTATATTTAAGCAGTTTAATATTAAGTGGATAATGAGTAAACCAAAGGGATCCCGCAGCTCTCAGAAAACAAAGACCCCTCCCCCACCCTCCTCTCCTCCTCCGGCTGCAGCTGATGTAAAAACAGGCCTTGAAGATGATTGCCAGGCTGGAAACGACACTCGTCAATTTCATCGCAGAATCCAGACAGAGATGGAATGCATTCGAAGAAAAGTTACAAAAGCACAGCGAGGCTCTCGAGGAATTACAGGGCCGAGTGGAGGGGGCGGAGCTAAAGGCCACGACCTCCGAGGCTGCAGCACAAACAGCTGCAGAACAGGTGCGAGCTCTGGAGCAGAGAGTCCGGGCCTTTGAAATCTACATGGATGACCTGGATAATAGAAATCGGAGAAAGAATATCCGTCTTCTGGGCCTCCCTGAACAAGAAGAGAAGGGACAGTTAGTAGTATTTCTGGAGCGATGGTTGCCCCAGCTTTTAAACCTGGGGGCTGAAACTGACCGGGTAAGGGTGGAGTGGGCCTACCGGGTCGCAGTACGCGGATCTGGCCCAAACCAGCGCCCACGCCCGGTCCTGTTCCGGCTGCAGAGTTATAGGGAGAGGCAGATACTCCTGGATGCCTCCAGAAATCTTGGAAAGGATCCTGAAGCTATGATTCATGAAGGATCCAAGATTATGTTATTTCAGGACTTCTCCCCGGCTTTGGCACGAAGGAGGAAGGCGTTTGGTGAGGTGAAGAAATGTCTAAGGAACTTAAATATTCAATACACCTTACGCTACCCAGCGACGTTATGCTTTACCCACGAAGGATCCGAGTATAATTTTAGATCACCAGAAGAGGCTAAGGAACTTTTAGACTCGTTTAAATAAATCGTAAGAGACAATTTATGTTGGCTTGCCTCTTCCACACTCCGTGGGGAGAAGTGGATACTTTACTCTACTTTACTTTTGCTTCTGGGAGCAGGGTTGTCTTCTCTTGCTATTTTATGTTATTATACTTAATTGTAATTTGTTGGAGTTGTAATTTTATAGTTATGTGTGTTTGTACGTGGCATTGATGTATCAGATATACTCAGGTATGGGTGGGGAGGGGTGGGGGTGGGGCGCTCACTGTCAACTCTAGCTCGGTATTATATCTAAATCCTATTAAGGAGCGCCCGGGTCAAGGGTGGGACACTGTTTGGGAGAGGATATGGTGGACCTTTAGAAAGGAAGTAAGGCCCCCTGAGAACAGGGGGGAGGATCTCCATTCAAACATGTTTTTTTTGCTCTTATTGTTTGGAAATAGTTTCCTTTTTATTATACTGTTATGAGTGTATTAGAGAACATTTTCTCTTGTTTGAAGGATGTAAGTGACTCAACTATACACTCTGGATAATTGTGGATTAGATTAGTAGTTAACTGAGTTTCATTGTTTTTCTTTCTTCTTTAGTATCATTCCTTTGAATTTTGATGATTATATATTTAAGATCTATTTTTATATTAATGTTTGTGCTTGAAAGTTCTGTTTATTTTTGTAAATCTGTCAAAATATTAAATTTCTAATAAAAATATCTTTAAAAAAAAAACCACTACCCCATCAGGAAATGCATTCCAAAATGTAACCACCCAGGGTGTGAAAAAAATATTTTCCTCACCTTGCCTCTGATCTTTTGTCAATTGCGTTAAATTTGTGTTCTCTTGACCCTTCACTCGAATGCAAAATAACTGCTAGTTACTTTGATGAATATTCAGTATGGCAGTGGGAGATTGACTTGCATGAAAATTATATTTCATGAATAGTTATTCCTAAATCTAAGTGCAGAGTAAGTCAATTGGGCAAGATGTTTAGGTCTCTTGGTTTATTAGAACTTTAATTTAAAATGATTTTTCTTTTGTGGTTTGCAGTGTTATAATGTTAAAGTATAAGTGCAGTAGAGGAAAACCATTCTCTGAAACTAAGTGTGAGCTGAGCAGTCACCTCTTCATGATCACTCCTGCCTTTTTCTTTCTCATTATAAAAAAATTACAATTAAACAGGAGTCTTATTTCCCCAACAGAGATATTGTGCATCATTTGTAAATGGAAACTGAATGCATTTATTGGAAAGTGAAACTGCATGTTGGCAATTTTCAACAAAGAACGGCAGAAGGTATTGTAACAATTACTTAACCATCGCTTGTGTCATGTGGTATCAGTTGACCATTGATTAGTTAATCGTACCCAACAGGCAGAAGATTAAATTGGAAGAGTAATACTATTCAGTCTATTATAATTCATTCAAAAGATGTATTTTTGGAACTGTGTGGAGATACTTCTAAGGCTGATACTGTAATATCAACAATGTATCTATCTCTGGCTTGAAGAGGTTTTTTGTGTAATCTCCAAATTTAGGTTCCTGAAATTCTGCATAGTTTTTGTGCAGACAGAAGCTAATAAAGAGAAGACAGTGTTCGGATAAAGATAAAAATCACACAACACCAGGTTATAGTCGCAACAGGTTTATTTGGAAGCATTAGCTTTTGGGATAAGTTGGGATAAAGGGATCTTTTTCAGGATGGTAATTCGTAACTAGTGGAGTGCCAGAAGGATCATTGTTGGGTCCACAGTTGTTGACTATATATATATTAATGAGCTAGATGACAGAACAAAATGCCACAATGTGAAGTTTACAGATGGCATAAATAGGTAGGAAGGCGCATAATGAGGATGACACATGGAGTCCACGGGGGATATAGACAGGTTAATTAAGTGGGCAAAATTTGACAGACTAACTATAATGTGGGAATACTTGAGGCTGTGCACTTCGGCAGGAAGAATGAAAGAGCTGAATGCCATTTAAATGGAGCGAGACTGCCGGGAGCTGCAGCACAGTAGAACTAGAATGTCAGAGGTGTGGAAATCTAAGCAGGCTGACAAGGGAAAGAGAAACAGGGACAGTAATAAAAGAACAAGTAAAATGCAAAAACAGTAGACAGGATAATCAAGAGCTAATATAAGTTACTAACAATATTAGTAGAAATAATAAACTAATGGGGCTAAAGATAGGCTTCCTGGTCCCGATGGCTTGCATCCTAGGATCCTAAAAATAGCTAGAGATAGTGCGCTGGTTGTAATTCTCCAAAGATCTGTGAATTCTGGAGAAGTGCCAGAGTATTGGAAAACTACCAGTGTGACACCCCTATTTTAAAAAAAGGAAGGAGGCAGAAAGCAGGTAATTGTGGAAAAATATTGTAATAAATTACTGAGAAAGTAATAGCAGATTTGGCAAATCATAATCAAATTAAGCAGGGTCAGTTTGGCTATTGAAAGGGAAATAATGTCTGACTGACTGAGTTTTTTGAAGAAGTATGAACCAGTGTGGATAGAGTGAATCCAGTGGAGATGTTATATTTGGACTTCCAGAAGGCATTTGACAAGGTACCTCAAAAATCATAAGAACCCATGGTATTGGAATTAATATATGGTGTGGATAGAGAATTGGTTAATGGTCAGGAGGCAGCAAGTGGAGATAAAGGGTACTTTTTCAGGTTGGGAACCTGTAACCAGTGGAGTTGCCCCGGGGTCAGTACTGGGACTGTAACTGTTTAAAAATATATTAATGCCTTGGAGGAAGGAGCAAATGTGCTATTGTCAGATTTGCAGATGACACAAAAATAGGTGGAAAGGCAAGTTGCAAAGGTGATTAAGAACAATTTAGAGAGAGAGGTTAATAAGTAAGTCAACAAAAAGTTGGCAAATGGTGTATAATGTTGGAAAATGTGGCATTCATCTTGGAAGATAGAGCAAAATAATTCTTGAATGAAAATAATATTTAATTAACTAAATAATTTAAGTAGTATTTACATTTGAAAAAGACCGTAGAAAGCTGCAGCACAAAAGGACTTGGGAGTACTTGTGCACCAAACAGTGAAAGCTAGCACATAGGTGCAGCAGTTATTCAGGGAGACTCATGGAATGTTGATCCTTATTTCAAGGGGGTTGGAGTACAAGCGTGGGGAAACCATACTGCAACTGTACAAGTTGCTAGTGAGGCACATCTGGAGTACAGTGAACAGTTTTGGTCCCCTTTTCTGAGGAAAGAGATTTCATGGGAGACAGATCAGGGAAGGTTGATGAGGATGATCGCTGATATTGATCAAAGGCTAAATGGGTTGGCACTCCATTCACTGGAGTTTAGAAGAATGAGAGAGCATCTGATTGAAATACAGCAAACATCATTTTAACCAGCACGCTTGATAAACCGAGAAAAATTATATACTTCAAATACTACGAAGCTTACTACTATAATTATTCTGCTCATTATTATAGTTTTTAAATTTATTTACCTAAATGTAAATGTACCTGTTCAACTGAATGGCCACTCAAAATATCAACAGTTGATTTAATCTTTCGTAAATTTATCCTTAAATATTGCAATTTACTACAATGTTAGAGTAGTCACTTGAATGACAAAGCTCACTGCCAGTAAGTTTTATTTCAGGCAAAGTTACATTATTATTTGTAATTTTATGTTGTAAATAAAATATATCAATGATATGTATACCCAGTGAATCACGTTTCTGTTACTTAATGTATTTACATTGATTATGTGGACCTCTTGATCAATCTAGCACATCCCTGGTACCGTAACTGCTCGTTAATAAAACATTTGCTGTAAAAAGGATTCTAAAGGGGCTTGACAGGGTCAATGCTTGGAGGATGATTTCCTTCATGAGAGAATCTAGGACCAGAGGGCATAATGGGTTGCCAAATTAAGACTGAGGTGAGGAGGAATTTCTTCTGAGGGTTGAGTGTCCTGTGAGAAAGTTGATTTACCTGGTTGTAACAGAATGAAACCTACAAATCAAAGGAAATAAATTTGGGGAAGAAATTATGGTCTGAAATCGTTGAACTCACTGAGGCCAGAAGGTTCGGAATTGAGATTATATTTGTGAACCTTATAGAAATGTTCTATAAAACCATCACTGAATCCTCATTTGGTCTCTCATTGAGAACAGAACGTGTGAGCAGTGAATATAGTGTGCCAAGTTGAAAGAAGTGCACGTATATTGCAGTTTCACCTCGATGGGATGTTTAGGGCCTGTGGCAGTGAAGACAGGGATATAGGAAAAAGGGCAGGATTTGCATTTCCTGCTCTTGCATAGAAATATGCCAAAAGAAAGGTTGGGCTATTGGGATGCTCAAGCAGTGTACCATATTGTTGTGAAGGGAATGCTGAGATGCTGTGAAAAAAAATCTGTTTAGCAATGGCCTTGCTTTCAGTTGGTAGAAATAGTCAGGCATAATAATTTGAACACTGAAGTTAAAGGAGTGAAAGATGTGGGCGAGTCTTGGTTTTACTCTCATTCCTCCTTTTAGTTTTGCTTTGAGACAGCAGCTGTGCAGCATTCACACCACCTCTCAATGCACCTATTGTTTCTCAACCTGTTCCTTTACAGGTTTGATCCTTCCCATTCATCTCTTTTATCATTTAATCTCTTCCACCCTATCACGTGCCACTCCTTTTGTGCTCTCTACAACCCTCTCCACTTCTTTTCATGCACTTCAAATTGTTTCCATTTCTAATTTTACCCAGTCGGATGAAAGGTCGTTGACCTGAATGATTAATTTTGTTCCTTCTCTGTGGATACAGACAAACCTGCTGAGTATTTTCTACTATTTTCTATTTCAAGTTGTCAGCACCTGCTTTATTTTGTTTGTATAATTTTTCACTGTGTTCTGGTTGGGAGTCTACAGTAAGAAATTAAAAATACTTTTTTTTCTTGTCGAACCTTTATTTCTATTTATTTTCTTTCTCTCGTTCTTGACATTAAGGGTGAGATAACTCACTTTAAAATCTCTTGAGACTTGGGGTGTCTTGCTCATTCGTTCACTCACTCATTAAATTTGCTCTGGGTATTTATGAAAGTGAAAAGGCACTAGGGATGTTAACTGGTGAACACGCATGTTAATGTATTTTCCTTTTCATCATACTGCTAATTACTTCATAGCATACCATTTCTTATGTTCCCCTCCAGTACAGTTTTTAACTAAAGGAAGTGAAAATGCCATATTCAGAATTGTCTATGCTTTGCACATGAAACATATTTGGCTGTGTCTCTGCTTGAGTAAACAAAAGTGTGTGAAAAGTGGAAAAACATGTTAGTTGAGTGATAACTGGTTTTCTGATTCTGCTGAAATCTCATTCTGAATTTCAGGGACATTTGCTCCTTCAAGCCTGCTCCATGATTCATTCGAAAAGGGTGGCACTGCAAAAGCGCCTGATTCATCATTTTCTGATGAAGAACTTAGGCCCGAAACATTGACTCTCACCAGACCTGCGCTTTTCCAGCGCCACACTCTTCAAATTTGACTCTCCTGTATCTGCAGTCCTATTTGCTTCTCCTTGAGGGAGATTTAAACAATCCTTGGATAAGCATATGGATGATGTTGGGGTAGTGTAGGAGGATGAGCTTAGACTAGTTCGCAGGCCGGCACAACATCAACGGCCGAAGGGCCTGTTCTGAGCAGTATTGTTCAATGTTCTATGCTCCACGATTCATCGGGGTTGTGGCCACTCATTGGCTTGTGTTCAAATATTAACAATTTAGCAAGAAAACTTTGGAAATATGCAGTAGTGTTTTCTTTTGAAAATAAATGTAATTTTCTTATTTAATTCAATTCAGAGAAATTTACATTCAGTTTATTAATTAAATTCACACAAGACTATATAAAGTCTGCAGTATATTTTGGATGTATCTGATTGCACATTCAGTAACAGTGTCTACCTATAATTAAGAGGGTATGTGTCAAAACAAAGTCCTAAATAAACCTCCGGGAACAATGTTTCTTGTGTTCTACCTTTGATACATTTCTATGCAAAATATATTAACCTATTATTATGTTTGTTTTTGATCATAGCTCCACTTATAACCTTTACTTGTTTGTCTCAGTCCTAGTGGGGAATACTGTGTTTGGTCCTTAATGTGATAAACCCCTGCTTGCCAGTGCCAAGAAGAATGGGCCAGGAAAGAGGAAAATATGACTTTTATGTTGGCTTGGCATTAGCTATTAGCTCCAGCATATTTATTGGAGGGAGTTTCATCTTGAAAAAGAAAGGTCTCCTTCGACTGGCCAAAAAAGGGTCAATGCGAGCAGGTGAGATTTTGTTTACAACAAAATTCCTCTAATAAGGTAGATTTTTTTGAACAATAAAGGAATTAAGGGATTTAGTGAGAGCGCGGGTAAGTGAATCTGAGTCCGTGAAAAGATCAGCCATGATCTTATTGCACAGCTTACTCCTGCTCCGAGCTCTTTTGTTTTAATAAAATGCTAATGTGCGAAATGAAGTTGTTTTGATTCACTATTCCTGGACCATCTTCTGAGGGTAGCTATGTTAAATGTGGTGTTGTCAGTGTTACCCCTGTAAATAATGTTTTTAAAATCCAGTTTTATTTTCATATGCACGCGGTACTTTCTGATGTAATGTCACTCGTTTTGAATAATTATGGCTGTGACAATTTATCTTGTGTGAAAACGCAGGTGGCTAAATGGTGAATGCTGAAAATTCATTCTGCACCTTAAGACATAATGAATTTATGCTGAACTATGTTTTATCTGGCAACTTAGTTGGAGACATCACTTCATAATATTATACAACACAAGGAAGCCATTTGGTTCATTGTACCCATGCCAGCTCCTTGAAAGAGCTATCGAGTTAATCTCATCTCAATGCTTTACCCACATAGCTCAAAGTTTTCTCTTACAAATGATCAAATTCCACTTTGATCACATTCATGGTACTGCATCCTTGGAATTCTTGTGCATTTTTTTTCTTAATCTGGCTCATTTTCTAATTGTAGGTTATTATTGTGCAACCAAAAAAAACCTTTCTCATTTATGTACCGAATTGTTGAATAAACAACTCTCATTTGAACTAATTTTCCATTTGCCTTCTCAATTCTAAAGAGAACATTTCCCGCTTCTCTAATCTCTCTACGTAACTGAAGCCTGAATTACTAGTCCTAGTAAATCATCTCTACATTCTCTATGAGGCCTAGAACTTGCTTCTTAAAGTGTGGTGGCTACAACGAGACTGTTATACTTGCTTTGCAGTTGTATTCTATTCCTTGGTTTATAAAGCCAAGGATTTTTTATGCTGTCAAAACAACGTTCTTGGTTTGTTCTGTCTCCTTCAAAGATATATATTCTTTTCATTTATCAGTACATCATTTAAATAGTCAATTCTACGATCACCTTTAATTTGTCTGATGAAGGGTCTAATTACTAACTTTGCTTCCATTGGAAGGACCACTTCAGACAGTCTTTGATTAATTCACAGTCTGGAGTATAAAAGTAATGACAGTCCAGACTGGTCTTGTTTTTGATCCCTCATCTGTTTTCAATAGCTGCTCAGTTGGAATGGTAGTATAATTAACTCCAGCATCTGTGTGCTAAGCTAACAACGTATCAACCAGGATGAAGAGAGGGAAGAATATGCTTAGCTGTGAAATACACAATATCATGCTGTTTGTCAATATGCAGTAAGTTCACACAGACACAAACCTAGGTGTTGAAGTATCATATGATGTCTGGTGTTCATGTTACTGGTATTTCAGCATGAGCATAGCTTTTTCTAGAGTAGTTTCAAAGGATGATCTGGAGGAAAAACCTAAGTCCATTCAGTATGTGAAGTGAAACTGTACTTGCTCTTTTTGTCAGCAAGGACAATTTTTCCCCTACTGTTGTAACTCTAGTTTCACTGGCATGAAGAGGATCAGTAGTATTAGAAAAGATTTCCTCAAAAATAAATTGAGGTAGGTGATTAAAAGATCTCCTGAATGGAAATCAAGATGTGGAGTTGCCAGTGTTGCCTACCCCATTCCAGTGTTAAAAATCTCTCAACACCAGGTTATAGTCCAACAAGACTATAATCTGGTGTTGTGTAATTTTTAACTGAATGGAAATTTGAGACTTACCTTTGATCAGTTTATTGGAAATGATGGAGATAAGAAACAGGAAGAAGAATGAGACGTTGTCAGCATGTTGCTACTTTCAGATAATGTACACTGCCTCACAATCTGTACCTGCTTATTTGTAGAAATGTCTTTCTAAACTAGAATTATTGTTGATTATTTAATTATTTCTGTGCAATTTTGTTTCTTCTGCGAACCCACAGGTCAGGGAGGACATGCATATCTCAAAGAGTGGCTATGGTGGGCTGGACTGTTGTCAAGTAAGTATGACAGCAATCTGGGTTTTCTGATTAATGGACTCGGCTGGCGTGTGCGCTTGCTCTCGTCTGATGAAAAAAATGAAACTATTAATTTCTCAAATATCAGTCTGAAAGTAAGCAGTCAGGAGAATGCAAAGATGCAACAAAAGCCTTTTTTAAAGAAGAAATGATTGGGCAAGAACATACAGAATATCATGTGCAGAAATGTGAAGTTATTCACTTTGACAAAAGGAGAATGTATTTTTAGAAGTGGCAGCTTGGGAAATAATGGTTTTCAAATGTATCTGGGGGCCTTTATATATGAATCACAGAAAGTTAACATGCAGATAATAGCAATTAGAAAAGCAAATGGTATTTTAAGTCTCAATTACAAAGGGAATGAAGTAAGAAAGTCTTACTGCAATTACATAGGAAGATTGGAAGGCCAAGACTGGAATGTTGTCATCATATTTCCGAACATATTTGACTTGGGAGGAATTATAGGAGAGGTTCTCTAGGCTTATACCTGGACTAAAGAGATTATCCCAAGAGTGGAGGTTGAGCGGAGTAGATTATTCCTTAGTGAGAGGTGATCTCATTAAACTATACAAAATTATTGAGATACTGCTTAGCAAGATTGATGTGAGAATAGTGTTTTCTTCAGCTTAGAGAATCTAGAAAGTGGTGTACATTGGCATTTAGGAGTGAGATGAGGGAAAATGTCTTCAATCTGTGAATCTTGGAATGTTCTGTACAGAAGGGCAGATGCTCCACCATTGTGTTTTCGAGTATGACATCAACCGACTTGGATACTAAGGGAATTGAAGGGGTGTGGGAGGTTATATCTGAGGTGGAATATCAACCATGGTCTTACTAAATCATCCACAGGCTCAAGAGTCCAAATGGTCTGCTGGTGAATCTGATATGTTCTTATTAAAGAAATGTTCCTTCAGCAGCACCTAGTACCTTTCCTAACACCTGTTGTGGTTCTGTTTGCCGAGCTGGGAGTTTGTGTTGCAAACGTTTCATCCCCTTTCTAGGTGACATCCTCAGTGCTTGGGAGCCTCCTGTGAAGCGCTTCTGTGATGTTTCCTCCGGCATTTATAGTGGCTTGTCTCTGCCGCTTCCGGTTGTCAGTTCTTGCTGTCTGCTGCAGTGGTCCAGGTCGATGTGTTTGTTGATAGAATCTGTGGATGAGTGCTATGCCTCTAGGAATTCCCTGGCTGTTCTCTGTTTGGCTTGCGCTATAATAGTAGTGTTGTCCCAGTCAAATTCATGTTGCTTGTCATCTGCGTGTGTGGCTACTAAGGATAGCTGGTCGTGTCGTTTCGTGGCTAGTTGGTGTTCGTGGATGCGGGTTTTTAGCTGTCTTTCTGTTTGTCCTATGTAGTGCTTTGTGTAGTCCTTGCATGGGGTTTTTGTACACTACATTGGTTTGGCTCATGCTGAGTATCGGGTCCTTCGTTCTGGTGAGTTGTTGTCTGAGAGTGGCTGTTGGTTTGTGTGCTGTTATGAGACCTAGTGGTCGCAGCAGTCTGGCTGTCAGTTCGGAAATGCTCCTGATGTATGGTAGTGTGGCTAGTCCTTTGGGTTGCGGCATGTCCTCGTTCCGTTGTCTTGTCAGGAGGCTCCCAAGCACTGAGGATGTCACCTAGACAGGGGCCGAAACGTTTGCAACACAAACTCCCAGCTTGGCGAACAGAACCACAGCAACGAGCACCCGAGCTACAAAGCTTCTCCCAAACTTTCCTAACACCTGTTCTTATGTGGAATTTGTCAATTGGTTATTATGGGAATCTGAGCTGAGCTTGATTCTGTCCATACCAGTCTTAGCATTGTTGGATTATGATCATGAGCAATCTGGATGATTCTCCCTTTTCTAATCTAGAATTACTCAGGAAATTTCTGTGCAACCGCACTCAGGTCATTTAACTTAAAAACAAAGGCTCCAGTCTAGGAAATGCCTTGGATTAAAGGGCAAAACGGTGGCTCAGTGGTTTGCACTGCTGCCGCACAGCACCATGGGCCCAAGTTTGATTCCATCCTCAGGCGATTGTGTGTTGAGTTTGTACATCCTCCCTGTGTCTGTGGCAGTTTCCTCTGGTTGTTGTGATTTCCTTGCTCAGACCAAAGGCTGTACTAAATTGCCCCAAGTGTCCAGGGATGTGCAGGCTAGGTGGGTTAGCAATGGGAAATAAATGGTTACAGGTAGAGGGTTGGGTCTGAATGGAATGCTTTTTGGGGGAGGTTGGGGTTGGTGTAAACATGATGGGCTGAATGTTTCCACAATGTCGGGATTTAATGAAATTGGTTGCTATTTAGCCAGCTATTCACATAACTGTTTCATATCAATTTGAAACTATTTTAATAGAGTTAATGCTGTACATTATGGATGTTTGTAATGCAGTTTTAGTGATTGTGTTAGATGTTGAAAATGTTCCAGTTTAATCTGAATTGTAAATCAAGCCTTGATTACTCACTAAGTCTTGTTTGAACATAATTGCTGTAATTTGTGACTGTAAACAAAATGTTGTCATGTTATTATAAAATTACTTTTAATACTCTGTTCGCTGTGTAGGCTTAAATAATTTCAAGCTAAATGCAGATTTTGTGCTTTGCTATTTTAATTAGGCCTGAGAGTCACTAGTTTCTGGTTTCAAGTACAGCACTAGGATCCAAAAGTCAAGGCTATCACTCCACTGTAGTACTGTGAGCATGATGCTATGATGGAGGTGCCATCTATTAAATGAGATGTTTAAACCATGCTCTCAGTCTGCTTGGATGGTGTGTATAATTTCAAAGAAGGATGATAGAGTTAATCCCTGGTGCTTTTGCCAATGTTTATTCCTCAATCAACATCGCAAGAAGTAAAGTCACCATAGTCCCAGGGAGCCAAAAATAGACACTGGTTATCATCACATTGTTGTTTGGGTGTTGCACAAATTGGATCCCGCCTTTGTTTCATCACAAGGGAAGCATTTTTTAAAAATACTATACTTTATTAGCTATAGAAGCTTTGAGACATCTAGTCACCATGAAAAATGTTACAAAAATACAAATCTTTCTTTTTAGGTCATATCAGCTCTGCTTTGTACCCACCCAAGGATATAAATGTCTTTGTCTATTTAGAAAGGTTTTTAAAAATCCTCGATAGGCTGCACAATCTAAGTAGGATGGAATATTTGAGGCCAAATGTAATTTTTGCAGCTATTCATTGTTTTATTAAATTATAATACATTTCGTACTATTAAAGTTAAAGTGCAGCTG
Organism: Hemiscyllium ocellatum; assembly: GCF_020745735.1. Lineage (NCBI taxonomy): Eukaryota > Metazoa > Chordata > Chondrichthyes > Orectolobiformes > Hemiscylliidae > Hemiscyllium > Hemiscyllium ocellatum. The sequence goes on from NC_083406.1 coordinate 108,475,571, forward strand.
AAAAGATATCAAGAATTTTAACTGACTTCTTTGTCTCATTGCAGTGGGTGCTGGAGAAGCTGCTAACTTTGCTGCATATGCCTTTGCTCCAGCAACGTTAGTGACACCATTGGGAGCTCTTAGTGTTCTCGTAAGGTAGGCATATTGTTGCTGCACATCAGAAAAAAAAAGTAGCAAATCTTAGTGAAAAATATGACCCCCAATCAATATAGTATGAAATTACAGCTTACAACATTTTCATATACAGAACAACCTCTATTGTCCGCACAAGACAGATGGGGAGTATTTTGTTCAGATAACGTTTTTATGGGACCTTGAAATCTTGATCGGATAATCTGAAATTCGGGTAATTGACCTTCGGATAACCGAGGTTGTTCTGTAGCTTCTCTCTGGCAGGTTTGGGTCTCCTTCAAAGCAGGGCACAAATTATCGCTCCTCTCTGCAAAGACACTTGGCAAATCAGAATCTGGGAGCAGACTGGATGTTGATCTGTGGACACACAGGCTGGTTCTTGAATGCACACAGGGCTTAAAAGCTTATTAATTGCTGATGGATTTTCGTGTATTTTAATGCACGTTGGACCACGTGCAAACCATGAGTGTCCATAGCAAATGAAAATTTGCTTATCATAATTGTCAGACTGTACCCAATCAGGATGAAGCTGTTAATTAGCTCAATTAAGTATTGAGATGCAGCTAAAAGGCATCTGGTTACAGGTACAAACATGTCTTTTCTACCTTAGTGAGATCATATTTGTGTGCATTTATCTTGGGAAAAATATTTTCCCTCTCTTGCACAGTATTTTAATATTTATATAATGTGAAATCTGTCATCTTCCAAAACAGGAGTGAACTCTACAACAGCATGAATGTAGGCAAAAGATGGCCATGGTTTTTTGTTGGTGTCTCCTGTCCTGTGGCACTTGAATCGCAGTACTGAACAATTTTTGAACTTTAATTGTGGTCAAATAACTGTTTTGTTTTTGAGTTTACTTCAAACATAATGTTTACATTCCTCTTATATGTTGGGGTTCTGTTTCCATAGTGCTGTCTTGTCGTCATACTTTCTGAATGAGAGACTTAACCTCCATGGCAAGCTTGGTTGTTTTCTAAGTATTGTTGGTTCTACTGTTATGGTAATACATGCTCCACAAGAGGAAGAGGTGGAAACTATTCAGGAGATGGCCATTAAACTTAAAGATCCAGGTATAGTATCCACTTGTACTTCTAGCCTATTTATTTCATATTTAATTTAAATAAGGCATAGCTTTGGTTCATTGAGTAGCACCCTTGTTTCTGAGCAGAAAGCTGTGGGTTCAAGTTCCAGTCTAGAATCTTGAGTAGAAAATCTAAGCAGTGACACTCCTAGAAGCAGTATTGAGGAAGGGCTGTGCTTACAAAAGTCATATCAAACTTGAAAAGTTAATTCTCTCTTCTCTCACCGCTCCCCCCCCCCCCAAGGTAGCTGGCAGTTTATCTGATTGTTGCTTCTGCGACCTTCCTATAAGCAGTTTAGCCTTTTTCTTTCCTTCCTTCCTTCCTTCCTTGTAGTAAAACAATGGCAGTGACAACACTTCAGAAATAATAAATTGGCTGCTGAGCACTTTTCAATGCCCCAGGTTGGTGAAAGGTGTTAGAAGTGGGAATACTAATTTCTTAAACTTAGCTAAATAAGACAAAATGCAATCGAAAACAATAAGTAGTTTCCTTTCACTTAATACCTCTTGGTTTGTTTTTGTTTTGACCTTTGGGCGGCACAGTGGTTAGCACTGCTGCCTCACAGCGCCTGGGACCCGGGTTCAATTCCTGACTCAGGCGACAGACTGTGTGGAGTTTGCATTTTCTCCCCGTGTCTGGGTGCTCCGGTTTCCTCCCACATTCCAAAGATGTGCGGGTCAGGTGAATTGGCCATGTTAAATTGCCTGTAGTGGTAAGGGGTAAATGTAGGGGCATGGGTGGGTTGCGCTTCGGCAGGTCGGTGTGGACTTGTTGGGCCGAAGGGCCTGTTTCCACACTGTAAATAATCTAATCTAATCTAAATATAAAGGCCATAATCAGGGCTATAGTAATCATTTTAAATATGGTCATGTGATTTGCTTTGAGAGGAAATCTGCTTAACTTGAATGAGAACAGACAACCCATGGACCTGTCATCCTCATGGAGAAATGAGACAAAACTCTTCTTTCTGACAGCTGAAACAACATTTATAAAGTGTCATTAACGTGGTCAAATGTTAAATCATGGTCACAGCTTTGTGATATAGTTATTAGATAGATGTATCAGTAAATCACAACGGTGGCATGAGGATAGGTGACCAAATAAAGGCTAAAACAGTAGGGTTTAAAGAGTGACTTAAAGGAGAAAAGAGACTTTAGGGAGGACTTCCTGAGCAAGGGACTGGATAATAGAGAAGTGAAGGAAATCTGGAATCGCAAGAATCGGTCATTTAAAGAGCACAGAAGTTTGATTGTTGTGGGACAGGAGGAGTTTAGAGATAGCGGGTCAGGGCATGGAGGGACTGACATACGAGGATTTCATGTCGGTCAAGGAGTAAATAGGAGGCATGGCTAGTAGGTTTGCAGATGACACCAAAATTGGTGGCATTGTGGACAGTGAAGAAAGTTATCTAAAATTACAAAGGGGTCTTGAACTGTTGAGCCAATGGACTGAGGTCTGTTAGACGAGTTTAATTTAGATAAATGGGAGGTATTGCATTTTAGTATGATGAACAAGGGCAAGACTTACACAGTTATTGGTTGGGCCCTGGGTAGTGTTGTCAAACAGCGACCTGGGATTTCAGGTGCATAGTTCTTTGAAAGTTGCTTCACAGCTGGACCGGGTGGTTACGAAGGCATTTAGCATGCTTGCCTTCATCACCCGGACTGTACAGTATAGGAGTGTGATGTCAGATTGAGGTTGTATAGGATGTTGGCAAGCCATTTTTGGGAGCACTGAGTACAGTTCTGATTGTCCTATTATAGAAATGATATTATTAAATTAGAGAGGATTCAGAAGATATTTACAAGGATGTTGCCAGTTCTGGAGGGTTTGAGCTATAAGGAGAGGCTGGATGAGCTGGGATGTTTTTCACTGGAGCATTGGAGGTTATAAAATCATGAAGGACTTTGATAAGGTGAGTAGCAAAGGTCTTTTCCCTAAGGTAGGGGGCTTTAAAACTAGTGGGCATATCTTTAGGTGAGAGGAGTAGCAGATGGAGTTTAAATTAGGTAAATGTTAGATGCTGCACATTGGAAAGTCAAATCAGGGCAGGACTTATGTACTTAATGGAAGTTGCCGGAGAGAGTTGCTGAACAGGTTCGTAGTTCTTGTACAGGTTCGTAGTTCTTTGAAAGTGGAGTTGCAGGTAGATAGAGTGGAGGCGGCGTTTGGTATGCTTGCGCGGCGTTTGGTATGCTTGCCTTTATTAGTGCATCGTGTACAGGAATTGGTAGGTTGTGTTGTGGCTGTACAGGACATCGATTAGGCCACTTTTGGAATACTGCATGCAATTCTGATCTCCCTCCTGTAGGAAGAATGTTGTGAATCTTGAGTTCAGAAAAGATTTATAAGGATGTTACCAGGGTTGGAGGGTTTGAGCTATAGGGAGAGGCTGGATAAACTGGGGCTGTTTTCCCTGGAGCATCAGAGGCTGAGGGGTGGCTTTTTACAGGTTTAAAGAATCATAAGGGGCGTGGATACGGTGAATAGATAAGGTCTTTTCTCAGGGGTCAAGGAATCCAGAGTTAGAGAGTATAAGTTTAACATGAGAGGGGACAGATTTAAAAGGAACTTGAGGGGCAACTTTTTCATGCAGAGGGTGGAGCATGTATGGAACGAGCTGTTAGAGGAAGTGGTGGAGGCTAGTACAACTACAACATTTAACAGGCATCTGGATTGTAATATGAATAGGAAGGGTTCAGAGGGAGATGCTGGCAAACGGGATTGGATTAGGTCAGGATATCTGGTTGGCATGGATGAGTTAGCAACTTTTTCACACGGGGTGGTTTGTATGTGGAATGACCTTTCAGACGAAATGGTAGATGCAGGTACAGTTACAACGTTTAAAAGATATTTGGATTGATATGTGAATAGGCTCGGTTTAGTGTTATGGGCCAGTGTAGGTCACTGGGACAAATTTAGTTTGAGAACATAATCAACATGGTCTGGTTGAGAAGGCTTTGTTCAAAGTCTTCGTGTATCTTTATTTCAGAGCTGCTGATACTCTGGTGTTTGAGTTTGGTTTGATAAGATTCTGATCATATGAGTCACAAATATGCAGTCCTTCATAGAATCATACTGTTTCCAATCAGGGAGAAAGGGATGAAGAAAGAGCAGGCCATTATCTACCTTCTCTCAAAACTGAGGATTTCAAACATTGTTCCTATTAACCCCAAAAGGAGAAAAACCAAGATATTAAATTCTGACTTTTTTCCTCTCTTTCAGGTTTTGTGGTGTTTGCAACTTTTGTCATCACTGTTTCCCTGATTCTTATTTTTGTTGTTGGACCTCGTCATGGGCAGACTAATATCCTGGTTTACATAACCATCTGTTCAGTAATCGGCGCACTCTCTGTTTCCTGTGTGAAGGGCCTCGGTATTGCTATTAAGGAACTGTTTGCTGGGAAACCTGTACTTACCTACTCATTGTCATGGATCCTTTTGCTGAGCCTTATAGCTTGTGTAAGCACTCAAATTAACTACTTGAACAAGGCATTGGATATTTTCAACACTTCCTTGGTGACTCCCATTTATTATGTATTCTTCACTACATCTGTTTTGACATGTTCTGCTATTCTTTTTAAAGAGTGGTATCATATGGAAAATGATGACATCATTGGCACACTGAGTGGCTTCTTCACCATTATAGTTGGCATCTTTTTGTTGCATGCCTTTAAAGATATCAACTTAACATTGGCAACTTTGCCAGTGTTCATGAGAAAGGAGGAGAAGGGATTCGCAGCGAATGGGAGTGTACATTATGAGCGATTAGACCACAGTGTGGAAAATGATAGCTGTGCTGAGAGTTCGGACATACACTCCTCAGATACAGTTTCCTCCAGAAGAAATGGAAATATGATCACCATGTGAGAACTGGAAAACAAAATGTTAACAGATAAAGGAAAAGCACTGCCCTGTCTATAGTAACTCTGCTGTCATAGTTACCAGAATTGAGCTGCTTGTAAAAGGTCATCTGTGTTGGTGACTTCACTTATTGTAAAGGACTGTCTCTAGGGACAATCATTTTTCCATCAGTGTGATTGGGATGGACCAAGGGTTATTAAATTACATTTTTATTTGCCTTATTTTTTCATGGCTCTTTTTTTTTAAAACCTCCTTTAAATGATGCATTGTGGCTTACATGGTTTAAACAACTACAAGAAGGAAAAATCACCATGTAACAGTGTACATATGCCCATTATTTTAAATATTTTTTGAAAACAACATTGTACTTTATGCACTGAGGGTTTTAATTTTAAATGTTTGAAATAAAATTCTTTCGGATTTGCCTTTTCTTCATATAGCTACAGTGTATTGGAGAGAAAGCAACTTTAAGTATTCAGGTCAGGGTTCCACAAATGGAAAATACACACAAGAACAGACTCTGCGGGTTTGTGTTTAAAATAAGCCTTTGCAGATGTACATTAGTTCCTAAAATTAGTCTTTGTTTCCTTATGAATATCTACACCATAAAATTTGAGCCTTGATGTGACTAAAATTCTTTAGTTAATCCATATCTTGCAAAAATTTGGATGAACTTTTCCACACCGTACCACTTTTGCAGTAATTTTTCCTAAAGATCTTGCTTTAGGAAATCTTGTATAAACATCCATTTATGTTACAAGATGTTGGTTCCCATTCCTGACTTTAGGAAGGAATCCTACACAATTTGTTAAATCCCTGCCAAACGATTCTTCAAACATTGATATTGGAGTGAAAGATGCAGTTTTATTTGAGCTTTGGGATTTCCCCACTACAGTCCTTGGCATGTATGCAACGTATGGCAAAATTTGACCCTATGTAATCCCTTGCCAATGAAAATGTTTCAATATTTTTGCCTGTGCTTTCCTAATATCTAGAGATCTATCAATGGAATTTTGTGAATCATTTATAAAATTGCATTGATGCTCTGGAATTACCCACCTGTCCATTCCTCACCAGCTGGTATTTGAGTTAGTCTCCATTTCTACATTAAGACTTTACTTGAATGTTATTGTTTGAAAAATATAGTAGATTAGATTACTTAGTGTGGAAACAGGCCCTTCGGCCCAACAAGTCCACACCGACCCGCCGAAGCGCAACCCACCCATACCCCTACATATACCCCTTACCTAACACTATGGGCAATTTAGCATAGCCAATTCACCTGACCCACACATCTTTGGACTGTGGGAGGAAACCGGAGCAAACCCACGCAGACATGGGGAATTCTGAGTGTGCTACATTTACTCACCTTGTTAGAAATGCATCAACCTCATTGCTTTGACTTCATTCTGATAACTGAACTTCCAAATTCTGTTTCTTAAACTTCTTTTCTTCTTGTCTACTTTGGGTCTGAATGGTTTATAGACACCATGCAGAACAAAGCTGCCAGCTTGATAAGTTTCCTCCATTCGCCACCTTCAACCTTCATACCAACAGTGGTAAGAGTGTGTTTACAAAATGCACAGCAACAAATTGCACCAATTCATTACACACCTTCCAAACACATAACCCCTATTTTCTATGTAAGAACAAGGAGTGGGCACTTAATTCACTCAGGTCTGCTGCACCATTTAATAAGATTAATCACATTTGGCTTCCTGATCTGATCTTTCAAAAATCACAAGACTCGGGGAAAGTCCCAGATGATTAGAAAATCATTGTATTCCCCTTGTTCAAGAAAGGATCAAGACAAAAGATAGAAAATTATAGGCTGATTAGCCTAACCTCGGTTGTAGGTAAAATTCTAGAATCCATCATTAAGGTTGGATTAGATTAGATTCCCTACAGTGCAGAAACAGGCCCAATAAGTCCACACCGACCCTCCAAAGAGTAACTCACCCAGACGCATTCCCCTACTATCACTGGGTAATTTAGCAGAACCAATTCACCTGACCTGCACATCTTTGGACTGTGGGAGGAAACTGGAGCACCCAGAGGAAACCCATGCAAACACTGGGCGAATGTGCAAACTCCACACAGTCGCCCAAGGCTGGAATTGAACCTGGGTCCCTGGCACTTTAGAATTAGAGGGAGTCAATTTAGGATGGACATGAGCAGACATTTCTTCAGCCAGACAGTGGTGGGCCTGTGGATATCATTGCCACGGAGTGCAGTGGAAATGTTTTCAAGGCAGAAAGATTGACAAATTCTTGATCTCGCAAGGAATTAAGAGTTACAAGGAGAGTGCAGATAAGTGGAGTAGAAATACCCATTAGCCATGATTAAATGTTGGATTGGACACGATGGGCCAAATGGCCCTACTTCCATTCCTAGGTCTTTTGGTCTCAACTCCACTTTCCTTCCTGATCACCATGATGGTTTACCTCTTACAAATTAAAAATCTACCTCCTCAAATTTATTTGTGTCCTCCAATGCTGAAGCTGGCTGAACCAGTCCTGTACAAGTAACTCTGCCAGATAATTCAACCTTGTTGATTTAGTAAAAGATAATCAAAATGTTATATGATAGGTAAACATTATGTTAACAACTTCTGTGTGACCGAACTTGACATTTTCTTCTGTTGTTTCATTCTTATCAATCTTTGTTGCTTTTTAAAAATTAAACTAACAAACAGCCCACATTCTGTGCAACCGTTGACCGGAGCTTCAAACCAAGCATTGTTCACATTCAATACACGCAAACCGCTGGATGATTTTGCAATGTCACCAAAATACCACCTACACCCTGTCCTGCACTAAGAGTAGCTTCTCTACTGTTCATTCTTGCTGATCCAGACATCCGATGCATCAAATTAAAACTCTTTGTCTATACATCCCCCAATAATCGGTTCCTGCACTTAATCCATGTATTTTTTCTTTTATTGAAAAAAAAGCCTTTATCACCTCAGCCTTAAGTGGATTTTTTTTAAAACAAAATGCATCACATGAAGACTGATCTATATGCAAAGAGAAATATAACATGGCAATTTTTAAAATGCGTGCGCTCATTATTTTCATAAAATCCCTACAGTGTAGAGGCAGGTCATATGGTCCATTGAGTCCACACCAATCCTCTGAGGAGTATCCCATTCATATCTGCATTTCCCATGACTAATTAACCTAATCGGCACATCCATGCAAACTATGGGCAATTTAGCATGACCAATCCACCTATCCTGCATATCTTTGTGGGTTTTCCCCAGGTGCACCCACCATCCAGACATAGGGAGAACGTGTGGAGTTTGTAGTCAGCTGAGAAGAATTGATCATGGGTCCCTGGTGCTGTTAACCAGCATGCTGCAGTTATAGTTCATGACTGCAGTGTACATTATATGCTCTCTCATGTGTTTTGATGGTTTTGCCTAATTTCTGTCCCTTCATGTTCAAGTAAAATTATTTTAAAGTCATTGCATGTTCCCTGGAATGTAATTTTGTTATAGGAATTTTGGAGGCATACATTAGTAAAATGGATTTTTCTTAAGCCCTGCGGTTGAACAGAATTAACCTTGTAATCAAAATTAAATTCATTTAGATTTCTATTTTTCAGTTTCAAAACTATTCACTGTTGTCTGAATTTGAAATTGCAATGTTTTAGTTGACTGAGATGGTGTTGGATTAATATGATATCCAACTTAACACCTCCAAAGATAGTTTTAGAAGATGACCATAAAACAATGCAATGAAGTTTATTCTAACAGGTGTGCAAATATTAGTTGGTCAAAGCAAGTCAGTGAAAATGTGATGGATGAGTCATGGGTAAATAATCCAGTTAATTTTTTTCAGGTGAACAGAGCCAACAATGAATATTATTCAAATGAACATTTGGAAGCCAAGTCCAACATATAGGATTATGGTAAAAACAATAATGCAGCTTTGTCAGTAATTGATTAGGTCATTAACAGCAAGGATAAAGGATGTTGCTGTGAATAGCACTCCCCACGGACCTGAACGCAACTCCATAGATTTTCATTCTATTGTTAATGACTCAGATGGACAGAGAATTATATATCCTGGCTAGCAGATTATACTAAACTAGGAACTTTAATGGGTAAGTATGGGAGGCAGGTTTAGTTGAAGCATTCAAGGAAGAATTGGTTCACTATTTAGATGCAAATAGGATGCTGGGTTATGGGGAAAAGGCAGGAGGTTGGCACTCAGTCATAGAGCCAGTGTAGACACTATGTCCCAAATGGTTTCCTGTTGCACCACAACAATTCTGTGATTGTCTGATAATAGGAAGCTACAACGGGCCACTGACAGCAAGTAGGGAAATCTCCAGCTATCAGATAGCCTTTAATTTGGGGAAAGAGTGAGGCCATCCACCTTGAAATACAAATTTGCATATGTTGCTATCGTGTGCCTGGAAGCTGAGAGGGTGGGGTGGGGCGGGGGGGAAAATACATGTACACAAATCACTGAAACAATGAACAATTAACAAAGTAATTAAAATGGTGAAAGTAAATTTATATTTACATAAATGGAACGGCAATCAAAGCTAGAATGACTTCTTCACAACTGTGACACTAAAACCACAAAAAATATAGTATCATCAGTAGGTCATTCAGCCCATTAAGTTGTTGCACCATTTCAAGAAATCAAAACTGATTTGTTATCCCTCAACTCCATTTTCCTGCCTTTTTCCTATAACCCAAATTCCATTACTGATTAAAAATACATCTCTCTCACTTTGGTCAGTTTCAATTTTAAGAAGTGCATTGATTTTATGTACTGAACCTCAGTAAGGATGTATTGGAATTGAGAGTACAACTTAGATTCATCAGAATTACATCACTGTATCAATTTGAAACCTGTTCTACTTAATTAATTTATGAGATCAGTTACATTAATTTGATTTATATTTTCCTGAGTTTGTATGGCTTCCGGATCTATTAAAGAGATTTATAATTAAGTAGAACAGGTTTCAAATTGATACAGTGACGTAATTCCATTTGATGAGATGAAACCCAAAAGAGGACAGAACGTTGAAATTAGAACGAGGCTATCTGAACAAAACATCAACCTTTTTTTCATACAAAGGTTAGTATGCTATCTGGAACTCTTGGTCCTAAAAATGGTTGTGAAATCAATTGAAATTTTCAAGAGTGAGATTGAATTAAAATGTATTAGAAGATATATATGACAGCCCGAGAGGTGGACAGCCCATTTCAGTACCATTCAGTACCCAGATTTCATACAACCTATCCATTGGCTAGAAACTGGATTTGTTTATTACCCCCATGATGTATTGTCCATATGAATACTGATAGCTACACAAGTAGATCAGAAACTAGAAATCCTGTATCATGAACTCACCCCCTGACTCCATACAGTCTGTCCACTATCTACAGTGCACAAGTCAAGAATTGATGGAATAATCCCCACTTGCATGGATAAGTGCAGCTTTTACTCAAGAAACTCAACATCATACATGGCAAAGCAATTTGCTTAATTGGCACCACATCCACAACCTTCACCACCAAAGCTCAGTAGCAGAAGTGTGTACTGGCCTCAAGATACACTTCAGAAATTAACTGTGGCTCCTTAGACAGCAGCCTCCAAGCCCATGACTACTACCATCTAGAAGGATAAGGGCAGCAGATATATAGAACATCACCTGCGAGTTTGTCTCCAAGCCATACTGTCACAGGAATATATCACCTTTCCTTCAGTATTGATGGGTCATATCTTGGAACTGTCTCTCTAATGGTATTGAAAGTCTATCTCAACCAAATAGACAACAGCCACTCAAGGTAACAGCTCAGCAACATATTCCCAAGGGCACCTGGGAAGAGCAATAAATACTGGCCCAGCCAGCAATGCCCATACATCCTGGGAATGAATTTTTACAAAAATTTATGCAGATCTGTTCTAAATGCTTATTCTTTCATTAAGTCTTTATTTTTGCAAATTTCATCTTAGTCTTGTAGCAAGTTGAGCTCTTTCTCCACTATACAAACAGCAAATATATGTAAATAGTCACGAAGAATACTTAGTACTGTTAATTTTTACTCACACAACAGGCAAATCTTTAGCCGTTGAATATTGGTATTCATCCCCCTCTTAAAAGCACTGATTTACTTAAGATATGGTTGCACAGACATCAGGAACCATAACACACAGGAGTAGAAGTTAGGCCACTTGGCCCATTGAGTCTGCTCTACCATTCAATCATGGCTGGTAAGTTTCTCATTCCCTTTCTCCTGCCTTCTCCCCGTAACCCTTGATCCCACTGACACCCAAGCAGCTATTTATCTCAGTCTTAAATACACTCAATGACCTGGCTTCCACATTCTCTAGTGGCTGTGAATTCAATAGGTTCACCACTCTTTGGCTAAACAAGTTTCCCATTATCTCAGTTCTAAAAGGTCTTCTCTTTACTCTCAGGCTGTGCTCTCGGGTTCTAGTCTCTCCTACCAATGGAAACATCTTCCCATTATCCACTCTGTCCAGGCTATTCAATATTCTATAAATTTCAATTAGATTCCCCCCACATTCTTCTAAACTCCATCGAGTATAAGCCGAGAGTCCTTAAATGTTCCGCATATGTTAACGCTTTCATTCCCTTGTTCCAAGACAATTTCTATTCTTCATGTGCAAGCTAAGGCTGAGGGTCTACTGAAAATTTGATGAGTGAGAAATCCACAGCTCAGGCTAATCATGTCCGGATCTCATCTTCACATTTGCAGCTGGTCAATAGACAGGAATTAGCAGTCGGAAATTAAGTTGGGCTTTCTCCCTCCATGGTCAGGGATATTGAGCTAAGTTGCAGCATCCCATTTAGAAGAATGGATTAGATCTATTCTTATATGGCTCCAAAGAACAACTGGTGGAACTGAACAACTGAATTGTGACTTAAGTGTAAGAGAAAGTTGAAGAGTCTTAAGATTAGATGAAGTAGTATTTATTTCTTCCATATAACTGGGCAAAGATTTCAAACAAAGACCAAGTTCACTTTCAAGTTTATTGCAACTATAAACTGTGGAAAAGTTTACTGTAAATGAGTTATACTAGAAAAAAATAGGAGCAAATATTATTGGAATAGAATAGAAAAATGGCATCTTTTAGTATAGCACCAGTAAACTATGAGTGCAGGCAGGTGTAGTAAAATATATAGATTTGAACAAAATTGTTAATCTTTTTATAACAATGGCATTACAAAAAAATCACAATCTGATAACATTAAATTTATCATGAAATCTTTGCAACTAAATTTATTCTAAAAATAGCCAGTTTTATTGTTTTATTTTAAACCTCTGTCTGGTACTTATTGCTGGTAGTGTTTGGTGACATCAGTAAAAACCCTCAACCACATCAAACCATGCATTGACCTCTTAAAAATAATCACCCACCAAACATTTCCCATCATGAAAATGCAGTGTATCAGCTAAGTTATGATGCAGGCACTCAGAACAGTAAAATTATGATTTTTAGAATTACAAATATCCCTGGATTCTTGAACTGTTCCGAGAGTATAATTTTCTCATGAGCTTGCCAACGACTGATGAATAGGTGGCTGGAAACAGCGGACGTGCTCCACAGGTACGTTCTCACTATCACCTGACTTCAGATACTTATTCAAGATAGCAAAGATCTCATCATTGAGAATTTGGAATTTGCGAATTCTGTCAACCATTTTCTTCAAAGGCTGCGAATCAAAATAGAACAAACTCCATAAATGATGTTTTGGAAAATGACACATTAAATCATACATGATAATCATAGGTTGGGTCTCCTTGTCTGAGGAAGGATGTTCTTGCTATAGAGGGAGTGCAGTAAAGGACTTCCCAATTGATTCCTAGATGACAGGTCTGACGCATGATGAGAGATTGAGTCGGTTAAGATTGCAGTCACTGGAGTTTAGAAAAAAATGGATGGGGAGTGGGTCTCACAGAAACTCAAAGTTCTGAACATGACTAGACAGGTTGCATGCAGGAAGAATGTTTTTGATGGTGAGAGAGTCCAGAAGCTGGGGTCATAGTTTAAGGATAAGGAGTAAAACCTTTTAGGATGCTGTGAAACTTGAAAGGGTTCAGAAACGATTTACAAGGATGTTGCCGGGCTGGCGGATTTGAGCTATAGGGAGAGGCTGAATGGGCCAAGACTGTTTCCCCTGGAGCGTTGAAGGGTGAAGCATGACCTTATAGAGGTTTATATAATCAAGAGGGATATGGATAGAGTAAATAGACATGGTCTTTGCCCCTAGGTGGGGGAATCCAGAACTAGAGGGCATAGGTTGAGAGGATAAATATTTAAAAGGGACCTAAGGGGCAACTTTTTCACGCACAGGGTGATGGAATGACCTGATAGAGGAAGTGGAGGAGGCTGGTACAATTACAACATTTAAAAGGGGTCTGGGCCAAATGCTGGCAAACGGGACTAGAGATTAGATTAGGATATCTGGTCGGCATGGACGAGTCTGTTTCCGTGCTGTACACCAGAGAGATCTATAACTGAGATGAGCATAAATTTCTTCACCCAGAGAGTGGCAAGCCTATGGAATTCTCTGCCACAAAGTGGTTCAGGCTAAAACATTTTTTTCGAGAAGGAGATTGATACAGCTTGTGGCTAAAGGGATCAAGAGATTAGGTAGCGAGCTCAATGATGAGCTGTAAACATAATGAATGGCAGAGCAGGCTTGAGGGGCCAAAATGGCCTACACCTGTTCTGATCTTATCCATGAGATTCCATATTATTAAGTTTAAGGACCTGACACGCAAAGTTTTGCCACACTTACAAATGAATATTTTATACTGTAGTTTCGGGTTCCGACCTGCATACAAATCAACTTACGGTTGTACTCCGGAATGGAATCCAGGAATTGCCTCTATGGTTACTCAATCTTTCTAGATTTTTTCAGTGGGATAATGTCCCCGTCAACTGAAGCTACCATTTAACTACTTCTCAACTGGCTACTTTGAGATTCTTGTTCACAAATTGATCCTTTTCTTAACCCTCTGCTGCTGTGAAATAGTTCATTATTGGGATGGGTTGCATCAAACTGTGAAGTGACCATGGAACAGTTCTCCACTTTCCCAATGGTTTCTCCATTGCTGGAGTAACTGAAATCATCGTACAGATTTAATGGCAGCCATGTGAAGATCTTCAAGGTAAACATACCACATTTTTGAGGACATCATCTTTCCCATCATGCTTCTGAACTTTGAGCAAATGATAACAAAAGTCAAGGACATCAAATCGGCGTTGCTGCCCAAGCAGTGTAATGATCATACAGCCAGCCCAGTGCAGTCCATCTCCAAAGCATTGCCTGTGTGAATTGAAGACAAGGTTAATGCCAAGTCGCTCAGTGAGTTTGAATTATTTGATACTGAGTTGATAGATTAAGATTGATTTTCAGATGAGACAGGAAAGTTAAATTAGACCTGGATGTCTCCCTCTACCACACTATATCAAGAAGCTAACCTCATAAATCAGCCATTTAAACAATGAAGAGCTGAGGCTCTCTGATCAGGAAGGTACCTTGTTTTAAGCCTGGTCTGTACTCAGTGAGCCAAGCTCAATTATAGTCACTGGCCTGAGGATCTTAAGATACAGAAGGGTCAAGGCGTATACTCATTATTCGGGAATTCTTATTGGAACTGTGCCTGGGAGAATCAGGTTGGAGCAGGTATAGATGAGATGAGATTAGATTAGATACAGGTTAGATTGAGAGACATCATTAATGCTAATAAAATTAACATTGGATACAGCTTCTACTCCTTTTGAAGTTAAATGTTAAAACAGCAAGGCACTTACTCTACAGTGAACTCATGTGCTCCCACTGGAATACAGTACACAAACTGCATGGCGCTCCACAGCCTGTGAAATTCCACACATTCATCCACATGCATTACTCCATTAGTCGGAAGAGGTCCACGCCATATGGGATCATCCAGAAACTGCCGGATTCGTGTCAGAATCACTTCAAACATGGAGAGACCACAACAGAGCCGTTCCTTTGTCAGCAGATCCCCTTCTCTTGCAATTGCAACTTGCTGGTTAAAGGAAGATTTAAAAATAAAATCCAGAATTCTGGTTATGACTAATGCAACATTAAATTTTCATTCATCAGGTAAACCACTTTAATTTTCTATTTTAGTGAGAATTTGACTAAGAGGATATGCAATAGTTTTAAAATGTCTCATTATCAATTACCTTTAGTGAACATAATGATTATTAAAACCCATTGTCTGATTTCTTATAGATTTGATGACAATAGATTCCAGGATATTACTGGGCCAGGCCAGCAAGGTGTCAAAAGGGGCTTGGTGGACCTGATGACTAGGATTTTGTGAAGGAGATGCACAGACAGTAAAATACCTGCAAGTGTTTATATAAGTGGCTTCAATTTTCCAGGAGTCAACCAGAAAAATACAGAAAGAACTTAAAACAAGGAATTAGATTAGATTAGATTACTTACAGTGTGGAAACAGACCCTTCGGTCCAACAAGTCTACACCGACCTGCCGAAGAGCAACCCACTCAGACACATTCCCCTACATTTATCCCTTCACCTAACAATACATGCAGTTTAGCATGGCCAATTCACCTAACCTGCACATCTTTGGACTGTGGGAAGAAACCGGAGCACCCGTAGGAAACCCACGCAGACACAGGGAGAATGTGCAAACTTCACACGACAGTTGCCCGAGGCGGGAATTGAACCCGGGTCTCTGGCACCGTGAGGCAGTAGTGCTAACCACTGAGCCACCGTGCCGCTTGCAAAAGGACCATTCTTATCTTTCATCCTCATAGCAACATGCTGGTCCTGAACTCTGATCAACTGGCCTTTAAAAGACCCACATCAGATGAAAATACACCCAAACAGCCGCCCTAACCTAATTTCTCCAGTTTCTACCTAAAACTGTTATAATTAGCCTTCCCCCAATTCAGCACTTTCACTCGAGGATCCTTATCCATAACTACCTTAAAACTTTCAGAATTATGATCACTATTCCCAAAACACTCCCCTACTGAAACGTCAATCACCTAGCCAGGCTCATTACCCAAATTAAGGTCTAGTACGGCCCCTTCCCTCATGGACTATTTATGTACTATTTCAAGGAACCTTCCTGGATGCACCTAATAAATCCTGCTTCACCTAAGCCCCTGTCACTGATCAATATAGGGCAAGTTAAAATCACATACTACAACTCATAGTGCGAGAGTTCCTACACAAGTCAACTTAAAGGTGAGGGACAGGTGGTTGGAGAGCTTTTCAAACAAGTGTCTTTGTTTCATAAATAGTCTTTTGGTAATATAGAACTTGAGCACTGCTTCAAAAAAAACGTTACTTGCTAGTTCCTGCAAATTGACCTGAGAACCATAAGATGCAGAACTTCTACAAAATGCACTATTTTTGGCAATATTCATGCCTTTGTTGTTATTTTAAGCGTACTATTTACACTAGGCATGGTGCAACATCTGAGGTGTAAAAGAACTGAAGGAAACCAGAGCATTTGCACCATAATTGTTCCCACACAGAGTTAGTTATTATAGGTTTCAGGATGTGCTCTTTTACAACGGCTGCGGCATGTACAATTCTGCTGTTTAAAATGTGAAGCCATACCCTTTCAAGCTACTAATCTCTAAACGCTGTTCAGCAAGCAGCGAATAACATCAGAATTAAAATGCTGCTCAAGTTTCAGGTTACAAACGTAACTAGTGATTTGCAAAGTCATTCAGAGGTTAGATACGTTTGCTCCTGAGTGTCAAATTAATTCACTTCTGAACACTTGAGGGCAGAACTTTCAATGCAGCAGACAGCAAATGTGTCAGGTTTACGTTTTAGAACTACTATTCACAAATAATGTCAGACAAGGACCTTCAATTTAAAAATTAACCGATTTGTTTGGTAACTGGCCCAGTCCAAAACTAAAAGCCTAAAAATCCATATCAATTTAAATTACCTTGACTTGACACCCTTTGTTTCAGCCCTGGATTTACCTCCCTTTAAACTGAGGGGTAAATTCCAGACTATTAAGAATTTCAAGAATGTGCAAATAAGAGGCATTCTTTGGATGGAAGTGCACATTTTCATGCTGCACAGTAATTATGTCTTCAAGTGAAGAGTTTGCAACATGGATTGAGAATCAAATTTATAGCTTGCAGTTACACAGCTGCTAAAACAGGAGTGCTTCTTACAGGATCTTGCACAGATCTCTGTTTTGGCTGTACTGAGACAATAATCATTGGTTCAAATAACCTTTGAATAATTGTATACATATGCAAGCATAAGTAGGTAATTCAAATCAGTATCTATTCAAGGGAGCTTTCAATGATTATTTGGATAATATTGGTATAGAAATCTGGGGAAAAGACAAGAGATTGGCATTGGATAATAGAACTAGTGCAGGCAAGAAGGGCTGAGTGGCCTCCTTCTGCATTGTAACAGTTCTGAGATTCTATAACATTCAACTTCCAACAAAGAGTACAATCACCAAAGAAATTACCTGAGGTGTTCCAAGTCGTTCTATCAGTGGAACAAGATGAAGTGCAGCATATTTAGCCTCCAGTCTCTTCATCTTTGTGTCTAGCCGCTCACCCTCTGATAAATTAGACATGTAATATTATAAACGTAAACATCAAAACTTATCCAAGGTATGAAGCTTGATGCATTTCTCCATATTAATCCCTGCAATTAGCTGCTGTATGTGCAAATCTAACCTTTTCGGCTCACTTTAAAACACAAAGTTTCAAATGATCAATTTTTTGTGATTTGATTTATGTTTGTTCCAAGTTTAATATGTTTTATTATTTAAATTCAAAATACATATAAAATACACATTTATTCAATTAAACGCACAGCCCTTTATTTTAGCAAGGACTGAGCTAAGTCAAAAAGGATTACAGATCTCTCTCATTCAACAAATTCTTGCGCTATTAATTAATATCTCAATCAAGGTCAGTGGAGATATATTAAATGCCAAATGTGCATGAATAAATTGATTAGTATTTTTTGGAATTTTCTCGTCTTGACAAGACACTTGACAAGAGTAATGTAGTTGATGCATCTCCAGAAAAGCTCTTGTAAAAGTGTCACACAATAGACTCATCAGCAAAACTGAAGCCATAGAATAAAAATGACATTAGGAATATAGAGTTGGCCGAGCACCAGGAAGCAAAGAGTAATTGTGAACAGCTTTTCAAAATTGAAGGATGGTGTAAAGAGGGATTGGTATTAGACCCAATGCTGTCCTTGATTTGTGGAAACATCCCAGACTTTGGTATGCATAGCATAGTTTCAAAATTTGTAAATGACAAAATGTGGGGGCATTGTAAACTATGAAAAACGGTCATAAGACATAGGAGTGGAAGTAAGGCCATTTGGCCCATTGATCCGCTCCGCCATTCAATCATGGCTGATGGGCATTTCAACTCCACTTACCCGCATTCTCCCCGCAGCCCTCAATTCCTTGTGACATCAAGAATTTATCAATCTCTGCCTTGAAGACATTTGGCGTCCCGGCCTCCACTGCACTCTGCGGCAATGAATTCCACAGGCCCACCACTCTCTGGCTGAAGAAATGTCTCCGCATTTCGGTTCTGAATTGACCCCCTCTAATTCTAAGGCTGTGTCCACGGGTCCTAATCTCCTCGCCTAACGGGAACAATTTCCTAGCGCCCACCCTTTCTAAGCCATGTATTATCTTGTAAGTTTCTATTAGATCTCCCCTTAATCTTCTAAACTCCAATGAATACAATCCCAGGATCCTCAGCCGTTCCTCATATGTTAGACCTACCATTCCAGGGATCATCCATGTGAATCTCCGCTGGACACGCTCTAGTGCTGGTATGTCCTTCCTGAGGTGTGGGGACCAAAACTGGACACAGTACTCCAAATGGGGCCTAACCAGAGCTTTATAAAGTCTCAGTAGCACAACGGTGCTTTTATATTCCAACCCTCTTGAGATAAATGACAACATTTTCACGGACAGACATGTCGATGAAATTTAATGAAAAAAATTGTGAGGTGGCACACTTTAATAACAACAAGGAGAGGCAATACAAAACAAAGGGTACAATTCCAAAAGGGATGCAGCAGCAGAGACGCTGGGGTGTATATGTGTACACATTGCTGAAGGTGGCAGGGCAAGCAAACAATATGCTAGTTTTTACAAACAGGCATAGGATGCAAAGACACAAAAGTTAGGATGAAACTTTATAAAGCACTGGTTTGGCCTCAACTTAAGTATTTTTCCAAATCTATGGTATTGTGGGCAAAGTACTAACTTGGATTAAAAGTTGGTTGGCTGACAAAGAGTAGTGATAAATGGCTCCATTTCGGAATGGCAGGCAGTGACCAGTGGGGTACTGAAGGATCAGTGTTGGGACCGCAGCTTTTTACAATATATTAATGATATAGAAGATGGTATTAGTAATAACATTAGCAAATTTGCTGATGATACTAAGCTGGGTGTAGGGTGAAATGTGAGGAGGATGTTAGGAGATTACAGGGTGACCTGGACTGGTTAGGTGAGTGGTCAGATGCATGGCAGATGCAGTTTGATGTGGATAAGTGTATGGTTATCCACTTTGGTGGCAAGAACAGGAGGGCAGATTACTACCTAAATGGAATCAATTGAGGTAAAGGGGCGGTGCAAAGAGATCTGGGTGTTCTTGTACACCAGTCAATGAAGGTATGCATGCAGGTACAGCAGGTAGTGAAGAAGGTTAATAGCATGCTGGCCTTCATAACAAGAGGGATTGAGTATAGAAGCAAAGAGGTTCTTCTGCAGCTGTACAGGGCCCTGGTGAGACCACACCTGGAGTACTGTGTGCAGTTCTGATCGCCAAATTTGAGGAAAGACATTCTGGCTATTGAGGGAGTGCAGCATAGGTTCACGAGGTCAATTCTTGGAATGGCGGGATTACCTTACACTGAAAGACTGGAGCGACTGGGCTTGTATACCCTCGAATTTAGAAGACTGAGAGGGGATCTGATTGAGACATATAACATTATTAAAGGATTGGACACTCTGGAGGCAGGAATCATGTTTCCGCTGATGGGTGTGCGCCAAACCAGAGGACACAGCTTAAAAATACGGGGTAGACCATTTAGGATAGAGATGAGGAGAAACTTCTTCACCCAGAGTGTGGTGGCTGTGTGGAATGCTCTGCCCCAGAGGGCAGTGGAGGCCCACTCTCTGCTTTCATTTAAGAAAGAGTTGGATAGAGCTCTCAAGGATAGTGGAATCAAGGGTTTTGGAGATAAGGCAGGAACAGGATATTGATTAAGGATGATCAGCCATGATCATATTGAATGGTGGTGCAGGCTCGAAGGGCGGAATGGCCTACTTCTGCACCTATTATCTATAAGATCCACCCTCTACCCCTAGGATCTTATACATTTCTGTAAGGTCATTTCTCATTCTTCAAAAGCACACTGAACATATCACTGAATCTGATCAATGTTTCCTCAGAAGACATTCAACCCAGGAATTAACTGCATGAGCCTTCTCTGAAGTATCTCCAATGCAATACATCCACTCTTAAATAAGGCCACCAAAAACTGCAGAAAGTATTCTAAGTGACATCTCAGCAATGTCCCTTGCAGTTGTAGCAAAGTTTCCCCACCACTTATACTCCAGTTCCTTTGCAATACAGACACATTTCATTTGTCTTCCTAATTAATTGTTGTACTCCATGTTAACTTTATGTAATTTATGCCTCCTTTTGTTTTGGAACCATTTTGTAACTATTAAAATGGCTCATGCTATTTTCAGAAGACCAGTTATATCATGATAGCTTCTAGTCACTGTATTCATGTAATTTGAAATGTTAACTTCATTAGCTTAAAGATAATATGGGAATTGCTATTTAAGGCTAAAAGAAGCATACAATTATTACATTGAATTCAATGACCAGTCATGGGGAGGTCTCACTGGACGGCAAATATGTGATGCTCTCAGTAATTACCTTTGACATGGATTCTTGGCAAAATATTCTGGAATGGTGCAGCATGTAGCAAGTCACAGACTTCCTCCAGAGACTGAACAGAGAAGGCAAATTAAGAAGTTGTGCATAAAACTACGTAAGAAAATTTGCAATTGCAATCACACTGAAAAAGCAACATGTTAAATAGTTTATCTATTTACTTAACACATTATATTCAGTAACAGATTTGTGTTGAAGGACAATGTGCTGTTAGTGAGCAATGAACCAGGGAACCTGATTCACAAGAATTTCCCAGGATGGCACAGCTGATTGGGAATTTTCTTAAATGGAAAAATTAAATGCCTTCATAGCAGAAGCTAAGGAGAAATTTGGAACACACAACAGTAACATGCAAAACAAAAAAAAGAGATAAACTAGGTACTTAAACAGCACAAATTTGCAAAACTATGAGGAAAATTTGAACTGAGTGGATAACTACTCAAAACAGCCTCACATGAAAATGGGCTCAAATCACCTCCTCTATTCAATTAAGTACCCAATAGTTGCAGAGGAATATAGTTGTATGCATTCTGTCTTTTCACAAAGATGAGAAAACAACTTACATTAAACATTGTAAAAATGATCAAGCACTTAAAAGTTTTATTACCCACAAAATATATGGAGCATACAAATCAAATGTGTTACTGTTCAGCGTGGCAACATGTGCAGGAAGTAATTCCAGCTGCAGCCACTCTGAAGCCACAGTTCAGATCTGGAGGAGTGGCTGCAGCCATCCACAAGTCTGAAATCTTCATGGATAACATGTTCAGTGAGGTGGTCACACCGTGATAAACAATCCACAGGCAAAAAGGAATGAGTGACCATCAGTCTGAGCAGAAGTACTAGGTAATGGCACATGGGTCTCATGCTCCATTTCCTTCTCTAGTAATTACTGCTGGGAGAGACGGTTTCTCAGGAGAATGCAGGAAGAGCCAAGTTTGTTTCCACAATCATTCATGGCAACACAAAGTATGAATATACATGAAATGGAGGGACATGGGCCAAGGGCAGATAGAAGGGATTAGCTTAATTTAGTGTCATGTGCAGCACAATATTGTGGGCCACAGGGCCCCTTCCTGCGTTTACTGTTCTATGTTCTTAAGCAATAACGATAGAAGATTCTATTCGAAGGAGAATAGATAGATGTGTCTGAAGTCACAGACAAGATTCCAGGATGTTACATTGACATCCTTGATTGTGGCGCTAGTCAGGCAATGAACGGCAGCAGTACATTCTGAAGGGGCAAAAAGAGAGAACAGATAGAAGTCACAGTCCACATCAGTACCAACTATTTAGGTAAAAAGGTTACAATTCTGCAAACAAAATGTAGGGAACTGAGAAATAAATTTCAAAACAGCATGTCAAAAGGTAGTTCATGCGTGATTAATCCCAATGGCATGTGGTAGCGAGATCAGAAATAGAAAAACCTGACCTTTGCGTGACTGAAGAGATGGCATAGTAGGGAGGGATTTAGATCCTGAGGCATTGTGATCAACTCTAGGGAAGATGCAACCAGTATAAACTGGACAGATTGCACCCAGCAACACGGGACTGGTCACTACTATTGTGGGAGATGGCTTAATAAGAGCAGCAGGAGATTGGGAATCTAAATGGGAAGACACAATAAAGGGAAACACAGCTAGAAATGACAGAGAAGAAATAAAAGCCAGAAGTGGAAAGTAGAGGAAACAAATTCTAGTAGCAGCAGGGCTTTAGTTTTATTACTAAGGGTGTAATTTTTTAAAATTCACTCATGGGATGTGAACACTGTTGGCTGGCCAGCATTCTTGCCCATCTCTAGTTGCCCTTCAGGTAATAGTGTTGAACTGTCTTCTTGAACTGCTGCATTTCATTTCTGTTTGTAAACCCATAGTGCCATTAAAGGAGGAGTGCCAGGATTTTGACCTAATGACACAAGGAATGGTGAAATATTTCTATATCAGGATGGTGACTGGCTTGGAGAGGAATGTGCAGGTGGTGGTGTTCCCATGCATAAATTGTCCTTGTCCTAAATGGCAGTATTTTCTGGTTTAGGAGGTGCAGTCTAAGGAACCTTGGTGAATTCTGCAATCCATCTTGTAGTTACACTGCTACTAAGCATCATTGAATGTTTGCCAATCAAGTCTCTGCCTTCTCCTGTATCTATCAAGTTTTTTGACCGTTGTTGGGCCTGGATCAAAAAGTGTGGTGCTGAAAAAGTACAGCTGGTCAGGCACCATTCAAGGAAACGTCAATCATAAGCTCTTCATCAGGAATGTGTTGCCGGGGGGTGGTGGGGGGCTGCTGAGAGATAAATGGGAGGGGGTGGGAGGTAATGCGATGGTAAATGAAGGTGGGGTGGGGGGGGGCAATGGTGATAGGTTGTTGGACCTACACAGATCCAGGCAAGTGAGGAGCATTCCATCACACTCCTGACTTGTGCCTTGCAGATGGGGTGGTGCATTAGTCACTGCAGCATTCTGAGCCCCTGTCCAGTAGTTATATAATTAGTCCAGTTCAGTTTCTAGTCAATGGTAACTCCCTAGCTTTTGGTACTGGGGGATTCAGTGTCTCCTTCTCCTTGTTATTTCCAACTTCATCTGTGTGGACTCTATATCTTCCAAGATCAATTCTTGCTGTCATACTTATTCCTTATCATGCATTCTCTTTTAGAAAAGTTACATACCTCTGAATATCTAATTCCAAACCTTAGTCCCTTTATAAAAACGTCTCCACAATGGCTACAAGTAATAAGAA
Source organism: Hemiscyllium ocellatum (assembly GCF_020745735.1). Taxonomy (NCBI): domain Eukaryota; kingdom Metazoa; phylum Chordata; class Chondrichthyes; order Orectolobiformes; family Hemiscylliidae; genus Hemiscyllium; species Hemiscyllium ocellatum. Next base: position 108,499,378 of record NC_083406.1, read on the forward strand.
ACCCTGTTTGTGCCATCAATTCATTTATTTTGTTCTGAATATAATGTGCATTTTAAGTAATGAGCTATTAATTTTGCCTTTCTACCACTTTTTTTCTCCTTTCTGACCTTATTTGCTGCTGTTTTTCTATGTTTGCACACTTTACCCCCTTGTGTTCCTGCCCCCTATCCTCTTATCATTATCCAAATGTATATCCAAGCTGTCCTGTACTGCTGCCATATCATTTTGCTGCATAAGCCTAAATGTCCCCTCTGCCAAACCCTCCCCCTCTAATTATTTTAAAGCCCTCTAAATCAGCATAATTAAAGCCCAAATTAATCCACTCAAAACCCTCTAATTAGTTTTAAATCTTTCCAAGCAGACATTCATCCTAACCCCCTGCCCCCCTATATACTTTAAAGCAGCAGCAGTGATAGGAGAAAAGCCTTTTTACACAGCAAGTGATTAGGGGTCTGAAATGCATAGTGTGGTGGAGGCGGGTTCAATCAAAGTATTCAAACGTAAATGAGTTGGTTATCTCAGTCGAAGGAATGTGCATAGTTACAGAGAAGGCAGGAGGATTGTATTAGATAAGATCCTCACTTGGAGAATTGGTGCAGCATGATAGCTTCCTTTTGTACCACACCAAAGCTAAAATTCAGTAAATTATGAACATTGGTGTAGACCATATGGCTGCATAATCAGTTTCCATATTACAGATTATGGTTTTGTCAGTAGATTGGCAGAAGTGGAGGGAGCTGATCTTTCAGAACCACAAGAAAGTAGTCTGAGAGTTGCATCAGATTAGGAGCAAACCACATGCTCTGTCTGCACTTAAATAACAAATCTGAATTATCAAGGATAATTATTTAAAGAATCTAAGTTCCAGTGGTATCAAAACATCTTCAATTACTTTATCCAAAGTCCTCCTAGATTTAAGAAAGTAGGAGCCGGCGTAGCTTAAACCTACTCCATCATTCTCCATTTTGGCTGATCATTTACCTCAATGCCATATGCCTGTTCTATCCCTACATCCACTGATGTCATTAATAAATCAGTAATCTATCAATGTCTGGCTTGAACTTAATGAATAAGCTTTCACAGCCTTCAAGGGTAGAAAATTCCAAAGACTCATCACCCTCTGAGGAAGTTCTCCTTCACCTCAACTAAATGGCTGTGTCCCCCTTGTACTAGGCCCTATAGTCAGGGAAATATTCAACCAGCATCTACTCAACTCTCAACAATTTTAAACTTCTTTGAGATCGCTTCTCATTCTTCCCTGCCTCCTCAACCTTATCTCATACGAAGATGCCCCTTTCCAGGAATCAGCCGAGTGAACACCTAACTGTGCACTCACTTATGGCAAGTGGATCCTTCCTTAGGTCAGGGGACCAGACTGCACACAGGTCTAACCAGTACACAATTCAATTAAAACAAAACCTTTAGTTTTTGTACTCAAATCTTTTTGCAAAGGTTCACATACTACTTGCCTTTTAAATTACAGTTTAGCTTTCAGGACACCTAGGTACTTTGGACATTGCACTTTCTAATCTCTCAACATTTAAAAAAAACACTTGGCACCTTCATTCCTCTTATCAAAACAGATAACCTCACACACATCCATACTATGTGCCATCTGCCAGGCTTTTGTCCATTGCCTAAGCCTGTCCAAATCCTCCTGAATCATTTTTGCACTCTCGTAACAACTCTCACCCACCACATTTTGTATATTCTACAAACATCGAAATCTTATAATTAGTTCCACATTGATATGGGTTGTGAACCAAACACTGATACTTTCAGTATCCCACTTGTCACAGCCTATCAATTTAAGAATGATCTACTTATTCCTATGCTCAGCTTTGTGCCAGACCTCAACCCATGCCAACATATTACATCTAATCCCAGTTTCAAAAGTTTCCATCAAATAAATGGAGCTGCAGAACAAAAATCTTCACGACCAGTCCAATAATCATGAACAAAATGTTTTAGTTTTGTTCATTAACCTGCTGGGAGACGTGATTACAGACCTTCTGAAAATCGAACCACTGGTTCCTCCTATCAACTCTGCTACTATAATTTCCTTTGAGGATGTATTAGATTTATCATGTATGATTTCCCCACCCTAAAATGACATTAGCTCTGTCAGATCAAAATTATTTTCAAATACCCAGTAATGACAACCTTTATAGATTCTTGTGCTTTCCCAACCATTGGTATCAGCTCCGAGCTTTCTCTCACTTCTTTCTTAAACAGAAGGATTACCTTCTAACTTGCAAACACCACTGTAGAATTAATAGAATTTTGAAAAATTATCATAAATCACCATCTCTCCAACAAACCCTCTTAATTGCCAGGCTGACAATTTTGGGCAACTTTATAACATTATTAATTAACCCTTTCTCCTTGCATAATATCACATCTAAAATAGACTGTGTCCTGATTGGCTCCTTAATATATCATCTAGGAATTCTTCCGCCACAGCATTGGTATCAATCAGTTCTACCTAAACTGGTACCGGTTGTAGACTGGAGTCAGCCATGATTGCTGCATTTGTTTGCCAAATTTACACCCTGCACCCCGATATCACTACAGTTTGGTGGCCTCTTAATTTCTCCATCTAATATTTCTTAGTTCCAACCAAACAGATTCTACATCCTACTCTTCCCAGTGGAGATCCTCTGTGACTAATGCAGTGATCCTCTCCCTCATCATTAGTGCTACCCCACCTCCTTTTCATTTTGCCTATCCTTCCTAAATGTCAAGAATCTTTTAATATTCAATTCACCCAGTCTTAGTCACCCTGTAGACACCTCTGAAATGTAAATTCAACCTGATTATTTCACTAATGCTATCAATTCACAAATCCTGTTCCAAATGTAGCATGTATTTAGATAGATTGCTTTTAAATCTTTCCTTTTTCAAAAAAAATCACTATTATGCAATTTTACCATGGTTGACTAGTCTTTGCTGCTTACCACTTTCACTTATGGATTTTCTACTTGGCATAACTAGCTCGGTATTTATTCTATCTCAATTCCTTCTTTGGCTCCCATTACCGAACAAACTAATTCAAACCCCCCATAACAGCATTAACAAAGGGTATTAATCCCAGTCCAGTTAAGGTATACCCTGTCCTCCTTATAGGAGTCCCCACATGCCCCTGAATCAGACACAATGCCACAGAAATCTAAAGTGCTCCCTCTTGAACTAAGTTACCAATTCCTAAATATTTCTCTTTCTACACTCACTAGTATGTGGTAATTGGAACAATCCAGAGATTATCACATTAGAGGTCCTACTTCACAGTGTTATGTCTAGCATCTTAAATTTTACTTTCAGGAATTCCTCCTTCTTTCTACCTGCATTGCTGGTGTCAATATAAATCACAACCTCCAAAGGAGCCTGCAGCTGCTCAGTGACATCCTCGATTCTGGCATCTGACATGCAACATATCAACTTGGGAGTCATGTTTACAGTCATAGAAACATGTGTTTCTTCCCCAGATATCAAAATGCCGACCACTACTGCCTTTACACTCCTCTTCTCCAAACTCTGCAACTGAGCCACTTGTACGGCCATGTTACATAACTGTATGGAAGCACTGCCCTCACCGGTATCCAAAATGGAAATCCAGTTTTTAAAAAAAAATTACTTTATTCATAAAATAATTTGATGGTCTGTACAGTTGGTCATGCCATACATATGTCAACATTTACATACACAGATCAGAATTTATCCTTGTTATATACAGGTCTGTACATTTTTCAATCATATGCCCATAAATTTAGCTGAGTCGTCAGCAGAGCCCAGATGATTGCATGGGTCCCCTGTTCTTCTTTAAACAGGCAGATGTTACACGGTGGTCTTTCCCCACCGCGCCTCAGCGGTAGCTGCCCCAAGCTTCAGCCCGTCCCTCAACACGTAGTCCTGGACCTTGGAATGTGCCAGTCTGCAACACTCAGTCGGGGTCAACTCCTTCAGCTGGAAGATCAACAGGTTTCGGACCGCCCAGAGAGCGTCCTTCACCGAGTTGATGATCCTGCAGGCGCAGTTGATGTTCGTCTCGGTGTGCGTTCCGGGGAACAGGCCGTATAGCACAGAGTCCTGCATCACGGCGCTGCTCGGGACGAACCTCGACAAACGCCACTGCATTCCTCTCCAGACTTCCTCTGCATAGGCACATTCCAGAAGGAGGTGTGTGACAGTCTCTTCCCCCCCACAGCTGCTTCGATGGCAGCGTGCGGTGCGGCAGAGAGTCCGGGCGTGCATAAAGGATCTCACAGGCAGAGCCCTTCTCACCACCAGCCAAGCTATGTCTTGGTGCTTGTTGGAAAGTTCTGGCGATGGGGCATTCTGCCAAATAGCTTTGACAGTCTGCTCAGGGAACCACTCGACAGGATCCGCACTCTCCTTTTCCCGAAGGGTCTCAAGGACACTACGTGCTGACCACTTTCTGATGGACTTGTGGTCAAAGGTGTTTTTCTTCATAAATTTCTCCACGAAGGGCAGGTGGTAAGGAACGGTCCAACTACTCGGAACATTCCGCAGCAGCGAGGCCAGGCCTATCCTTCGCAACACCGGGGACAGGTAGAACCTCAGTACGTAGTGACACTTGGTGTTTGCGTACCAGGGATCCAGGCACAGCTTGATGCAGCCACACACAAAGGTGGCCACCAGGGTGAGGGTGGCATTGGGACTGTTTTTTCCCCCATTGCATCGGTCTTTGTACATTGTGTCTCTTTGGACCCTGTCCATCTTTGATCTCCACATGAAGTGGAAGATGGTCCGGGTGACTGTGGCGGCACAGATTCTGGGGATAGGCCAGATCTGTGCCACATATAACAATACTGAGAGTACCTCACACCTGATGACCAGGTTTTTTCCCGCGATGGAGAGCGACCGTTGCTCCCATCTGCCTAGTTTCTGTCTCATCTTCCTGATCCGCTCCTCCCAGGTCTTGGCGCACGCCCCAGCCCCCCCCAAACCAAATACCCAGCACCTTCAGGTGGTCAGTCCTGACGGTGAAGGGGATAGAGAATTGGTCGGCCCAGTTCCCGAAGAGCATGGGCTCGCTCTTGCCTCGGTTTACCTTGGCCCCCGAGGCCCGTTCAAACTGGTCACAGATGCACATGAGTCTGTGCACGGACAGCGAATCCGAGCAGAAAACGGCCACGTCATCCATGTACAGGGAGGCCTTAACCTGTAGGCCCCCACTGCCAGGAATGGTCACCCCTCTCCGGCTCGCATCCTTCCTGATGGATTTGGCAAATGGCTCTATGCAATACACAAACAAGGCGGGTGAGAGGGGGCAGCCCTGCCTGACTCCAGATCTTACAGGGAAGCTATCTGATTCCCACCCATTGATTGAGACTGCACTGACAACGTTGGTGTACAGCAGTCTGATCCAATTTCCGATTCCCTCCCCAAAGCCCATTTTGGAGAGGACATCCCTCATATATGTATGCAATATCCTGTCAAAGGCTTTCTCCTGCTCCAGGCTGATGAGGCAGGTGTCCACCCCCCTGTCCTGCACGTAGGCGATCGTATCCCTGAGGAGTGCAAGACTCTCGGAGATCTTCCTGCCCGGTACAGCACAGGTTTGGTCAGGGTGGATCATCGATCCCAGAGCAGACCTGACCCGGTTGGCGATGACCTTTGACAAGATTTTGTAGTCTGTGTTTAACAGTGAGATTGGTCTCCAATTTCTAATTTCCTCCCTCTCCCCTTTCCGCTTGTAGATGAGGGTGATGATGCCTTTCCTCATGGATTCACTCATGGTACCTGCCTGAAGCATACTGACGTACACCTCCAGCAGGTCCCAGCCAATCAAGTCCCAAAGAGCAGAATAGATCTCGACCGGTAAGCCGTCGCTTCCGGGAGTTTTATTCTTTTCGAAGGACTCGAGGGCCTTGGTCAGCTCATCCAGAGATAGCGGCTGGTCCAGCCTCTCTCGTGTTCCGTCATCTAAGACCTCCGTGATAGAGGACAGGAACGACTGGGAGGCCGCGCTGTCGGTTAGCTTCGAGTCGTACAGACTGGTATAGAAGGATTTGCTGATCCTCATGATGTCAGCCTGAGATGACGTTACCGAGCTATCTTCTTCCTTCAGGCTGCTGAGCACAGAGCTCTCTTTGTGCACCTTCTGGAAGAACAAACGTGAGCACGTCTCATCCTGCTCCACGGAGCAGACTCTGGACCTGAAGATTATCTTGGAGGCCTCCGAGGCAAAGAGCGAGGCTTGCTGGCCCTTCACCTCCTGGAGGTCCTCCGTGACATCGAGCCCCAACGTCTGCAGCAGGAGCAGATTCTGCATACTTTTCTGGAGTTGGGACAGTTTTCCCCGCCTCTCTCTCGCCTCCTGAACACCTTTGAGGATGAAGAACCTCTTGATGTTCCCTTTTACTGTTTCCCACCAGTCTGCTGGAGACTCAGAGGGGCTTCGCGGTTCTCCAACCTGCGTAATCCCTCTTGAACTCCTCGATGTTCCCCGGGGTCAACAGCTTAGTGTTCAGTTTCCACGTTCCCTTGCCCGCCTGCTGCTCGTCCTGTAGGTGACAGTCGGCCAGCAGGAGGCAGTGGTCCCAGTTATCGAATGAGAAGGACTCAGAGGATTCTAGCATTTGGTCCCTATGGTGGGACTACTTTGTTTAATGAGCTTTACAGATGCACCATAGGGATTCCGTGAACTGCTCAGGTTTGGAAACCCAGATTTCAAGTTGCTGCAGCTGAAGACCTTTCTGCAAAAGTGATTGTTTAGGTCACATGCAGCTATCCACATCTTTCAATTCTCTCCTCCACTTATAAATGCTGCTGACTGTCTGACTTGGATCCTTCCCTTGTCTGTTCCTCTAGGTGTTGTTTATTGTCTGCATGGAGTATCTCTCTTACATTCTCCTCTAGGGACTGCTGATTGTCTGCCTCAGGGTCTTTGTCTCACTTGTTTCTCTAATGATATGCTGGCTTCAATACATTCATTAAGTTTTTTTATTCTTTCGTGGGGTGTGGGCATTGCCTAGCTTCCCTCGAGGTGATGGTGGTGGAGAGATGCCTTCTTGATCCATTGCAGTTCATGCAATGTGGTAGACCCACAATGCCCTCAGGAAGAGAACTCAAGGATTTTGACTTCGTGACACTGAAGTAATGGTGATATATTTCCAAGTCAGGATGGTGAGTGGTTTGGAAGGGAACCTGCAGGTGATGGTGCTCCCATTAATTTGCCAGCATTGACCTTCCAGAAGGAAGTGTTTATAGGCTTAGAAGGTACTGTCTAAGGATCTTTGGTGAATTTTTGCAGCACTGAATCCTCAACATTTTAAGTTGACACAGTACAATGTGCAGATGACCCAAACCTTGAGGCATATTTCTGGAAGTTACAGCCCTGACACATTACATAATCCAGAGCAATTTACTTCTGTGGATGCAAAACAGATGACAGTATATATGCAGTAGCGAATTATATAATAAAACATTTTTTAGAAAAACAAACTTCAAACTATAACTGTTATACAGAAGTCCTGCTTTCATTTCCATGCAATTTACTTCAATTCACATGAAATGAGCCGATTGCTTTCAATTGGTTTTTATCCTATTTGGAAGAGGGAGGACAGCTGTATAGATGGGCATAAAAGAAGAATCTCCACTGGATTCTTCAAATAAAAGAGAAGGATCACTTTATCTGAAAATTTTTTAGATTGTACATAGGATAGTTAACAAATGCCACCTACCAGACTCTGCTCAATAAGAAGACAGAAAAGAACAGCATTGCCAACTTCTCGTAAATTTTGAAAACACACAGTCTTCAGTTCCGCATATTCCACAATGTCTTTCAGCTGATGATGGAAGAATTCCAGAATTCCTATTGTTTACAAATACAATTTGTAAACCATAAAATATTTCACATTTCATAAAAATAATACAAGTTAATATAAATGTTTACTACTCAATGAAAAATGGCAAAAAAACTAAGTCTCCAACTGCCTTTTCACTGGTTCAGACAGATACTTAAAAAATCTTGAGGTTAATCAAAAAGGAATACAGATTTCTAAATTGTTGACATGGAGACAGTAAGCAGGAGCTTGTATTGTTAAACCATCTCCAACAGGAAATTGAATAAATTTAGGATTTTCATAAATGTGAGCTTTTCATTGGCATGGATATAGACTTCCTGTCCAATTAAAGGCTGAGGGCCAGCTCTAGAAGCTGAAGAATCAGAGGCTTTTCAGCTTCAGAGAACTATATGGGTATAGTAAAAAGAAAACAACTGGTAAGGTGCTTCAATAACTTCTCAAAAGTCAAATATAGAAAGCAGCCACGAGATGATTGTTACACTTCGCTCCAGGCAGGGTCTGGAGGCTCTGTCTTATCAATCCTAGTAACCTTCCAGATATTTTGCAATGAAATTCTTCAGAGACGTTGCATATTTCTAATCAAACTGTTTAGAGATGTTATTACTACCTCTGCTGCAGGTTGGACTTCAACCTGAGCTGCCTGGTCCAGAGTAGGGACATTATCACTGCACAAGGGCCCCCAGTCATCCTCCAAAATAGTTCTTCATGACACAAAGTATCTGCCTGCCTCATGAGGTGGCCTGCCTTCTTGGGCCCCAATCCACCTCCTCCAAAATCAGGAACAGTGACAATCAAAAGCAGAAACAGTGTCCCAAAACTAACATGCTGGATGGAGTCAGCATCTTCAAGTCTGCAGGTCCCCTGCTGCATCTCCATTCCTGAGCTTTTAATTTTGTTTTGTTGGTGGCATTTACTTTTGATCAGCTGGGTGCTTGAAACAAGCAGAAATGTATTACTAAGTCAACAATCATTGCAAACTGTTAACATTTACTTAGAACATCATAGTACAGGCCCTTCAGCCCTAGATGTTGTGCCAACCTGTGAAAATAATCTGATGCCCATCTAACCTACACCGTTCCATTATTATTCGTATGTCCAATGCCCATTTAAATGCCCTTAACGTCAGTGAGTCGGCTATTGTTGCAGGCAGGATACTCCATGCCCCTACAAATGAGTGAAGAAACTGCCCCAACACCTGTCTAAAATCTATCACCCTTCAATTTAAAGCCACATCCCCTTGTGTTAGCCTTCACCAGAGGAAAAGGCTCTCACTGTCCACCCTATCTAACAATTATACGTCTCGATCAAGTCACCTCTCAACCTTCTTCTCTCCAACGAAAACAGACTCAGTTCCCTCAACCTTTCCTTGTAACACCTTCCCTCCATACCAGGCAACATTCTAGTAAATCTCCTCTGAACACTTCCCAAAGCTTCCACATCCTTCCAAGAATGCAGCAACCAGAACTTCACGCAACACTCCAGGTGCGACCTTACCAGTGTCTTGTACAGATGAAGCATGGCCTCGTGGCTCTGAAACTCAATCCCCCTACCAATAAATGCAAACACACCATATGTCTTCTTAACAACCCTATCAACCTGGGTGGCAACTATCAGGGATTTATGCACCTGGACACAGATCTCAGTTCACCTACATTCGCCCAGTACTCTGCATTTCTGATACTTCTTCTGAAGTGAATTACCTCACACTTGTCCGTAAGAAATTCCATTTGCCACTTCTCAGCCCAACTCTGCATCTTATCTACGTCCCTCTGAAACCCACCACATCCTTCGGCACCATCCACAACTCTGCCTACCTTTGTGTCATTTACAAATTTACTAACCCATCGTTCTACGCCCACATCCAGATAATTTAAAAAAAAAGATCCTTGAGGCACACCACTGGTAACTGAGCTCCAGGATGAACACACTTCCTGTTAATCACCACCGTCTTCTCCAGCTAACCAATTTCTGATCTAAACTGCTACATCATCTTCAATCCCGAAACTCCACATTTTAAGCAACAGCCTACCATGTGGAACCGTATCAAACAACTTACTGAAGTCCATTTACTCATCAACGGTTTTACCTTCATCCACCTGTTTTGTCACCTTCTCGAAGAGCTCAATAAGTTCGTGAGGCATGACCTACCCTTCACAAAACCATGCTGACTATCCCTAATCCAATTATTTCTTTCCAGATGATTATAAATCCTACCTCTTACAACCGTTCCCAACACCTTACCCACAACTGAAGTAAGGCTCACTGGCCTATAATTAGCAGGGTTGTCCCGACTACCCTTCTAAAACAAGGGAACAACATTTGCTATCCTCCAGTCTTCCGGCACCACTCCTGCCGACAATGATGACAAAGATTGAAGCCAAAGGTTCTGCAATCTCCTCCCTGCCTTCCCAGAGAATGAGGATAAATCCCATTGGCCCAGGGGTCTTATCTATTTTCAGATCTTCCAAAATCGCTAAAACCTCCTCTTTGTCAACCTCAATCCCACCTAATCTTGTAGCTTTTATCTCATTCTCACTAGCATTACCCTTTTCCAATGTGAATACCAACAAAAAGTATACATTAAGCGCTTCCCCTATGTCGTCAGGTTCCACACACAACTTTCCACTACTATCTTTCATTGGCCCTAATCTTACTCTAGTCATTCTTTTATTCCCGATATACCTACAGAAGGCCTTAGGGTTTTGCCTGATCATATCCGCCAACAACTTCTCAGAGTCATACAGATGTACAGCACGGAAACAGACACTTCAGTCCAACTCATCCATGCCAACCAGATATCCCAACCCAATCTAGTCCCACCTGCCAGCATCTGAGCCATATCCCTCCAAACCCTTCCTATTCATATACCTATCTTAGATGTTACAATTGCACTAACCTCCAACACTTCCTCTGACAGCACATTCTATTCACGTACCACCCTCTGCATGAAGTTGTTGACCCTTCGGCCTCTTTTATATTTTTCCCCTCTCACCCTAAACCTATGCCCTTAGTTCTGGACTCCTCCACTCAGGGAAAAGGCTTTGTCTATTTATCCTATCCATGTCCCTCATGATTTTGTAAACCTCTATAAGGTCACCCCCTCAGCCTCCAACGCTCCAGGGAAAACAGCCCGGGCCTATTTAACCTCTCCCTATAGCTCAAACCCTCCAACCCTGGCAACATACTTGTAAATTTTTTCTGAAGCCTTTAAAGTTTCACTACATCTTTATGATAGGAAGGAGACCAGAACTGCACACAATATTCCAAAAGTGGCCTAACCAACGTCCTGTACAGCCGCAACATGACCTCCTAACTCCTTACTCAATACTCTGACCAATAAAAGAAAGCATACCAAATGCCATCTTCACTATCCTATCTACCTGTGACTCCACTTTCAAGGAGCTATGAACCTGCACTCCCAAGATCTCTTGGTTCAGCAAGAGGACCTCCTGAGGACCTTACCATTAAGTGTACAAATCCTGCTAAGATTTGCTTTCCAAAAATGCAGCACCTCACATTTTTCTAAATTAAACTGCATCTGCCACTTCACAGCCCACTGGCCCATCTGATCAAGGTCCTGTTGTAATCTTGAGATAACCTCCTTCGCTGTCCATTACACCTCCAATTTTGGTGTCATCTGCAAACTTACTAACTGTACCTCTTATGCTCACATCCAAATCATTTATATAAATGACGTAAAGTAGTGGACCCAGCACCGATCCTTGTGGCACTCCACTGGTCACAGGCCTCCAGTTTAAAAAACAATCCTCCACCACCACGCTTTGTCTTCTACCTTTGAGCCAGCTCTGTATCCAAATGGCTAGTTCTCCCTGTATTCCATAGATCTAACTTTGCTGACCAGTCTCCCAATAGGGAACCCTGTAGAACGCCTTACTGAAGTTCATATCGATCACATCTAACGTTTTGCTCTCATCAATCCTTTTTGTGATTTCTTCAAAAAACTCAATGAAGTTTGTGAGACATGATTTCTCACGTACAAAGCCACAGTGACTATCCCTAATCAGTCCTTGCCTTTCCAAATACATGTACATCCTGTTCCTCAGGATTCCCTCCAACAACTTGCCCTGCACCGACGTCAGGCTCACCGGTCTATAGTTCCCTGTCTTGTCCTTACCATCTTCCTTAAATAGTGGCACCACGTTAGCCAACCTCCAGTCTTTCGGCACCTCACCTGTGACTATCGATGATAGAAATATCTCAGCAAGGAGCCCAGCAATCTCTACCCTACCTTCCCACAGAGTTCTAGGGTACAGCTGATCAGGTCCTGGGGATTTATCCACTTTTGTGTTTCAAGACATCCAGCACTTGCTCCTCTGTAATATGGACATTTTTCAAGATGTATTTCTCTATATTCTACATCTTCCACGTCCTTTTCCACAGTAAACACTGATGCAAAATACTCATTTAGTATCGCCCCATCTCCTGCGGCTCCACACAAAGGCAGTCTTGCTGATCTTTAAAGGGCCCTATTCTCTCCCTATTTACCCTTCTGTCCTTAATGTATTTGTAAAACCCCTTTGGATTGAATGAAGTCTTCATTCGGAGGCTCACTGAAGAGATTACCTAGTATGGTGACGAAACGTCTGACAACAAACCTTCTGGATCAGCGAGTAAACCTACATCCAGAACCAGAGCTACAAGTCTTCTCAAAACTTTGCACCTTCTTGAGTAGGTACATCCACATATTGAATCAGAAAATTTTCTTGTACACACTTAACAAATTCCTCTCCATCTAAACCTTTAACACTATGGCAATCCCAGTCTATGTTTGGAAAGTTAAAATCCCCTTTGAATGCTCCTTAACTCTATTTGCCAAAGCTATCCGATGTCCCATTTTTTGCCCTTCTGATTACCCACTTAAGTATACTCCTACTGCCTTGATATTCTAAGGATTCAAACTATCTATCTTGTCTAAACCAGACATATGCTTCCTTCTTTTTCTTAATCAAACCCTCAATTTCCTGAGTCATCCAGCATTGCCTACACCTACCAGCTTTTCCTTTCACCTGAACAGGAAAATACAGTCTCTGGACTCTCATGATCTCATTTCTGAAGACTTCCCATTTTCCAGCTGTCCCTTTACCTGCGAACGTCTGTCCCCATCAGCTTTTGAAAGCTCTTGCCCAATACCACTAAAATTAGCCTTTTCCATCATTATTTTAAAACTAATAGAATTATGGTCGCTGGCCCCAAAGTGCTCCCCCACTGACACTTCAGTCACCTGCCCTGCCTTATTTCACAAGAGTAGGTCAAGTTTTGCACCTTCTTGAGTAGGTACATCCACATATTGAATCAGAAAATTTTCTTGTACACACTTAACAAATTCCTCTCCATCTAAACCTTTAACACTATGGCAATCCCAGTCTATGTTTGGAAAGTTAAAATCCCCTACCATAACCACCCTATTATTCTTACAGATAACTGAGATATCCTTGCAAATTTCTCAATTTCCTGCTGACTACTTGAGGGATCTATAATAATAATCTCAATAAGGTGATCATCCCTTTCTTATTTCTCAGTTCAACCCACATAACTTCCCTGGATGTATTTCCAGGAATATCCTCCCTCAGTACAGCTGTAATGCTATCTCTGATCAAAAACGCCACTCCCCCTCCTCTCTTGCCTCCCTTTCTGTTCTTCCTGTAGCATTGGTATCCTGGATTATTAAGCTGCCAGTCCTGTCCATCCCTGAGCTATATGTCTGTAATTGCTACGATATCCCAGTCCCATGTTCCTAACCATGCCCTGAGCTCATGTGCCTTCACTGTTAGGCCTCTTGCATTGAAATAAATGCAGTTTATGAGTCCTACCTCGTCCTCTGCTTTGTCCCTGCCTGTTTGACTTGCTTCCTTTCTTAACTGTACCAGTCTGAGACTGATCTCTCTCTCTGGTCCCACCCAACATTAATAGTTTAAATCCTCCTGAGCAGCTCGAACAAATCTCTCTGCCAGTATGTTAGTCACCTTCCAATTCAGGAGCAATCCGTCCTTCTTGTACAGGTCACTTCTACCCCAGATGAGATTCCAGTGATTCAGATGTGAATCCTTCTCCCATATACCAGCTCCTCAGCCATGAGTTCATCTGCTCTATCCTCCTATTCCTACCCTCACTAGCTCGCAGCACCAGAAGCAATCCAGATATTACTACTCTCGAGGTTCTCCTTTTTAAATTCCCCTCCTGACTCATCTTAGCCCTCTCTTTAGATCTTGTTTGGCTAACTTATAACTCGCAATCCCCCTAATTAAGCCTTGACACTTCATCCTCACATAAGCCTTCTTCCTCCTCTTGACAAGAGCTTCAATTTCTTTAGTAAACCATGGCTCCCTCTCACGACAACTACTTCCCTGCCCGATAGGTATATATTTATCAAGGACCTGCAGTAGCTGTTCCTTGAATAAGCTCCACATTTCAATTGTGTCTATCCCCTTCAGTTTCCTTGCCCATCCAATGCATCCTAAATCTTGCCTAATCGCACCATAATTGCCTTAACCCCAGTTATACCTCTTTCCCTGCAGTGTACACTTACCCTTACCCATTGCTATTGTAAACATGACCGAATTATGGTCATTATCACCAAAATGCTCACCTACCTCCAAATCTAACACCTGGTCGGGTTCATTCCCCAGTACCAAATCCAATATGGCATCTCCCCTTGTTGGCCTGTCTACACACTGTCAGAAAACCCTCCTGCACAATTGAACAAAACTGACCCATCTAAACTACTTGAACAATAGTATTCCCAGACAATACTGGGGAAGGTAAAGTCCCCCATAACAACTATCCTGTTACTCTCACTCCTATCGAGAATCATTTTTGCTATTCTTTCTGCTACATCCCTGGAACAATTCGGAGGCTTAAAGAAAACTCCCAATAGGGTGACCTTTCTTTTCCTGTTTCTAACCTCAGCCCAAACTACCTAAGTGCGTGAATCCTCAAACATTCTCTCAGCTATAATACTACCCTTCATTAATAATGTCATGCACCTCCTCTTTTACCATCATCTCTGTTCTTGATGAAACAGCGAAATCCCAGAATCTGCAACCACCATGCCTGTCCCTCCTCTAGCCATGTCTCTGAAATGGCCACAACATCAAAATCTCAAGTATCAAACCATGCTGCAAGTTCACCCATCTTATTCTAGATGCTCCTGGCATTGAACTACACACATTTCAAACCGACATCCTGATTGCTGGTGACCTCTCGCGACCTTGTAAATCTAGCCCTGACCTCACTACCCTCAACCTCCTGTACACTGGAACTACAATTCAGGTTCCCAACCCCTCCCCCAGAGAGCATTAGCAAATCCTCCACCAACCCCCCCCCCCCCCCCCCCCCCCCCCCCCGGGATACTGGCACCCTTCTGGTTCAGGTAAAGACCAACCTGCTTGCAGAGGTCCCACCTTCTCCAGAAAGAGCTCCAATTAACTAAGAATCCACTTCTATTGGCTGAATGCAGATTTCATATTTTCTTTGCAACTTGAAGGTTTGTACTGGTGAATAAAAAGAACTGGGGAAATGTCAACTGATAGCAATGACACTGAGGTTCAATGGCTTCGTGCCACACAGCTGAGCAATACAGGGGCTTGGTAAATATTCCTTCTTTTGCTGCTAAAGCACGATATTTGGTCTTGTATGATTGAGATGATGAACGCCAGCCATGATGAAATCATCCTCTCCCACTTCCATTAATGAGACAAGCTGGAAGGTCAAGCAAGAGGGAATTCCAGCACTCTTCAAAACTGCTGGAGAAGTTTCACTCTCCCAAGTATGAAACTTCAAGCCAGCACAACCCCATATAAAAATATTTAACCTCTAATCTTTGATTTTCATTGAAAGATGGACAGGCATGGTAAAAGAAACTTGGGAGACAGCAGCTATTAGCTGTACTCACTGTCAAACAGTTCTTCTGGGAAGAACATGGACACATTGTAACCCAAAAGAAACAGCAGTTCTATAAGTAATACACTTTTCTATAGTAGAAACATAGAGTCCCCAGAGTGTGGAAAGAGGCCGTTTGGCCCATCAAGTCTGCGTTGACCCTCCAAAGATCTTCCCAAGACTCAGACTCAGACCCAGCCCCCGACCTGATCCCTGGTAATTCTTCATTTACCGTGGTTAAAATACCTAGCCTGTGCATCCCTGAACACTATGAGGCAATTTAGCCTCGCCAATCCACCTTTGGACTGCAGAAAGAAACCAAAGCACTTGGTGGAAACGCAATCAGACATGGTGAAAAGGTGCAAACCCCACACAGACAGTCACCCAAGGCTGGACTGAAACCTGACTAACCACTGAGCCACCATGCCACAAAACAATTCTCAAATCCATGGAAGAATAAAAAATAGAAGGGGAGCCTATAATCCTTAACTGAATGAAGAAAACTACTTCTAAATGAACATCGCCTCTCATTTCTTTCAGTCACCAGCAACAAAGAAAACTAAGAGGTGAAAAAATGCTACAGGTTTGAAGTCTGCTTGCAGTACTGCAGTGCCAAAGAACCTGTCAAATTCAGTCGCCAAATCAAGATCATAACACGCAAATTATTTCTTACAGCTGCCTTTTAGCGATTGTCAAGGGAACTAATCTGCATATTGGCCACTGTACACACTTTTTCTGGCAAACTACAGCTAAAAATCCAAGAATATGTACTTGGTCATGACCAAGACAGATAGAATTTAAGTTCTATTAACAAACAAAACAAACAGTTGCTGGAAATACTGATGATAGTTTTATGTCTTAAATCTTACACAGGGCACTTATAATGCAGTGGTTAGTATCTCTATTTGAGCCAATACGTCCCAGTTCAAGTTCTATCTGCTCCAGACATATATAATAATATCCATGTCTTAAATATTATGCATTATATCTTGATGAAGTGCAACGGTGCATGCCATAGACTGCTGTGTATTTTCACATTGTAGGACATTAAGGGCAGAAAAGGTCATGCCAAATGTTAGAGACCCCTAACACCAGAGGAAATAATGAACACTGATCTGACACTTCCAACGAGCTGCAACTAAAAGTGGAATTGACTACTGAATGATTAGATTTGTGATCAATGATCAGTTAGCTGTCAATTGATAGCATCATGTATTGAATATTCATTAATACAAAATATGGTCTTTGGTTACCTTGTGGATTGCTAACATTACCAGAATTGGGATAACACTTTGGGAAGGAAGTGCAGGACAAGAAGATTCCAATTAATTGTTTCAATTAGTTCTTGTAAATTGGACTTAGAATTTCCTTTTGTAAACCAAGCTAAGTTTACTCCACTTCCCGCTCCTCCGCCCTTGAGCCCTGCTCCTCCAACCGCCACCAAGACAGAACCCCACTGGTTCTCACCTACCACCCCACCAACCTCCGCATACAACGTATCATCCGCCGTCGTTTCCGCCACCTCCAAACGGACTCCACCACCAAGGATATATTTCCCTCCCCTCCCCTATCAGCGTTCCGCAAGGACCACTCCCTTCGTGACTCCCTCGTCAGATCCACACCCCCCACCACCCCAACCTCCACCCCCGGCACCTTCCTCTGCAACCGCAGGAAATGTAAAACTTGCGCCCAAACCTCCACACTCACTTCCCTCCAAGGCCCCAAGGGATCCTTCCATATCCGCCACAAGTTCACCTGTACCTCCACACACATCATCTATTGCATCCGCTGCACCCGATGTGGCCTCCTCTATATTGGGGAGACAGGCCGCTTACTTGCGGAACGCTTCAGAGAACACCTCTGGGCCGCCCGGACCAACCAACCCAACCACCCCGTGGCTCAACACTTTAACTCTCCCTCCCACTCCACCGAGGACATGCAGGTCCTTGGACTCCTCCACCAGCAGAACATAACAACACGACGGCTGGAGGAGGAGCGCCTCATCTTCCGCCTGGGAACCCTCCAACGTCTAACTCCGCCGCTACTTCGGTCACCACATCTAACTCCGCCCCTACTTCGGTCACCACGTCTAACTCCGCCCCTACTTCGATCTCTGTCCCCGCCCCCAGCCCCAGCTCCAGTCCCACCCCAGGTCCTAGCTCCCAGCCTTGCCGGATTTTCACCATCCCTCCAGATCTCCCCCTCTCTGAGGATGAAAGATCAGTCCTCAGCAGGGGCCTCACCTTCATTCCCCTACGCCCTCAGATTAATGAGTTCAACACGCGGCGAGATATTGAACAATTCTTCCGCCGCCTTCGCCTCCGTGCCTACTTTTACAACCAAGACTCCCGCTCACCCTCTGACGACCCCTTCTCCCGCCTCCAACACACCCCATCCACCTGGACACCCCGTGCTGGCCTCCTACCCGCCCTCGACCTCTTTATAGCCAACTGCCGCCGTGACATTAACCGACTCAACCTGTCCACCCCTCTCACCCACTCCAACCTCTCACCCTCAGAACGTGCAGCCCTCCACTCCCTCCGCTCCAATCCCAACCTCACCATCAAACCCGCAGACAAGGGAGGCGCTGTGGTAGTTTGGCGCACTGACCTTTATACCGCTGAGGCCAAACGCCAGCTCGCGGACGCCTCCTCTTATCACCCCCTTGACCACGACCCCACCTCCCACCACCAAACCATCATCTCCCAGACCATCCATGACCTCATCACCTCAGGGGATCGCCCATCCACCGCCTCCAACCTCATAGTCCCACAACCCCGCACCGCCCGTTTCTACCTCCTGCCCAAAATCCACAAACCTGCCTGCCCCGGCCGACCCATTGTCTCAGCCTGCTCCTGCCCCACCGAACTCATCTCCCAATACCTCGACACGGTCCTGTCCCCTTTAGTCCAAGAACTCCCCACCTACGTTCGGGACACCACCCACGCCCTCCACCTCCTCCAGGATTTTCGCTTCCCCGGTCCCCAACGCCTTATTTTCACTATGGACATCCAGTCCCTGTACACCTCCATCCCCCATCACGAAGGACTCAAAGCCCTCCGCTTCTTCCTTTCCCGCCGCACCAACCAGTACCCTTCCACTGACACCCTCCTTCGACTGACTGAACTGGTCCTCACCCTGAATAACTTCTCTTTTCAATCCTCCCACTTCCTCCAAACTAAAGGAGTTGCCATGGGCACCCGCATGGTTCCCAGCTATGCCTGCCTCTTCGTAGGATATGTGGAACAATCCATCTTCCGCAACTACACTGGCACCACCCCCCACCTTTTCCTCCGCTACATCGATGACTGTATCGGCGCTGCCTCGTGCTCCCACGAGGAGGTTGAACAGTTCATCAACTTTACTAACACCTTCCATCCCGACCTCAAATTCACCTGGACTGTCTCAGACTCCTCCCTCCCCTTCCTAGACCTTTCCATCTCTATCTCGGGCGACCGACTCAACACAGGCATCTACTATAAACCGACTGACTCCCACAGCTACCTGGACTACACCTCCTCCCACCCTGCCCCCTGCAAAAACTCCATCCCATATTCCCAATTCCTTCGTCTTCGCCGCATCTGCTCCCAGGAGGACCAGTTCCAACACCGCACAGCCCAGATGGCCTCCTTCTTCAAGGACCGCAGATTCCCCCCAGACGTGATCGACGATGCCCTCCACCGCACATCCTCCACTTCCCGCTCCTCCGCCCTTGAGCCCTGCTCCTCCAACCGCCACCAAGACAGAACCCCACTGGTTCTCACCTACCACCCCACCAACCTCTGCATACAACGTATCATCCGCCGTCATTTCCGCCACCTCCAAACGGACCCCACCACCAAGGATATATTTCCCTCCCCTCCCCTATCAGCATTCCGCAAGGACCACTCCCTTCGTGACTCCCTCGTCAGATCCACACCCCCCACCAACCCAACCTCCACCCCCGGCACCTTCCCCTGCAACCGCAGGAAATGTAAAACTTGCACCCACACCTCCACACTCACTTCCCTCCAAGGCCCCAAGGGATCCTTCCATATCCGCCACAAGTTCACCTGTACCTCCACACACATCATCTATTGCATCCGCTGCACCCGATGTGGCCTCCTCTATATTGGGGAGACAGGCCGCTTACTTGCGGAACGCTTCAGAGAACACCTCTGGGCCGCCCGGACCAACCAACCCAACCACCCCGTGGCTCAACACTTTAACTCTCCCTCCCACTCCAACGAGGACATGCAGGTCCTTGGACTCCTCCACCGGCAGAACATAACAACACAATGGCTGGAGGAGGAGCGCCTCATCTTCCGCCTGGGAACCCTCCAACCACAAGGTATGAATTCAGATTTCTCCAGTTTCCTCATTTCTCCTCCCCCCACCTTGTCTCAGTCGGTTCCCTCAACTCAGCACCGCCCTCCTAACCTGCAATCTCCTTACTGACCTCTCCGCCCCCACCGCACTCCGGCCTATCACCCTCACCTTGACCTCCTTCCACCTATCCCACCTCCATCGTCCCTCCCCCAAGTCCCTCCTCCCTACCTTTTATCTTAGCCTGCTTGGCTACTCACTCTCATTCCTGATGAAGGGCTTATGCTCGAAACGTCGAATTTCCTATTCCTGAGATGCTGCCTAACCTGCTGTGCTTTAACCAGCAACACACATTTTCAGCTGTGATCTCCAGCATCTGCAGACCTCATTTTTTACTCTAAGTTTATTCGTTGCTCAGCACAGTTCTTTTTATGAACTTATGAACAGAATATATATGGATTTCTGAGGTAAAAGCCCATCACATGACTGTGATGATTTCATCCTGTACTAAACCCAATTGCATCTCCTTTTCCTTTTTGCCTCTCCTTCCTAAGCACTGAAATCCCTCAAACATTCAGTTCTCAGCTTTGGTTATTCCGCAAATATATTGAGCCCATTTACAACTATTTGCACTGTTAATTTGTCTACCTTGTTGCAAATATGCTGAGTGTTTAGATACAGGATATAAATTTTTAAAAACGTTTTTACATATTATTTTGTAGTACGGTACAATTTGTTGCCAGCCCTTATTTCCTCTGTCTCTGCTTTTCTTTCATTCATTCCTATCTTTTAATGCTTCCCTGTTATGTCTCCCCATTCCCTTGCTATTTCAATTTAAACTCTCTCCCACCATCTGAATGAATGCCCAGTGAAGATACAGGCCTTGGCCCCGGTGGGGTGTAACCTGTCCAACTTGTACAGGTCTCATCTTCCTCAGAATCAGTCCCAATGCCTCAGGAATCTAAATCTCTTCTGCTACACCATTTCTCCATCCATGCATTCATCAACCTATTCTCCCTTTCCTGATTTCACAAGTATATTGCACTGGAAGTAATCCTGACTTTGCGACCATGAAAGTCTACTTTTCAATTTATTTCCTGGTCCCCACATTCTACTCGCAGAACCTCATCCCTCACTTTCAATTACTTTTTTTGTTGAAATTACTTTGGGTTAGTTCCATGACATCATCACTTGCTGAGGAGAGAGCAAAAACCCAAAACTGAGCACATGAAGTCATTGGTGCTGCATGGCGCACAACACTGGCTGTTCACATTCCTTCACGATTAATACTACACTTAGATTTTGAGCAAATTTTTGTTCTATTAGTCTGATTTCATCCTTTATGAACAATGCCACCCTAACTCCTAATTCTCCCACTCTTAAAGATTTGCCTTCAGCCAGACATTGCTTTCGAGTGATGTCTATAGGTTGATGAATTCAATAAAATACAATATTCCAGACAGCTGTGCCACAACAGAATGAAATGCAGATTCCTGCCCTCATTTCCTTACAAATGAATTCTACAGTTTCACCCAGATGACAATAATGGATGAAGGCCAAGCTTGCACTGACCCATTCCAAACGATTCATCCTGTGACTAATGGGATATCATGAAAGGCATGGTAGCTAAAAGACATTTTTCAGGAAAATGTAGGCCATTTGAACCTTTATAAAAGGCTTTTCCATTAAATCTTTTTTAGAAACTCACTAATTACCAATACTCACAAATATCTTCTTTAAAAAGTTATCAACAGAATGTGGGCTTTGCTGGCTGGGACGGCAGTTATTGCCATCCTTGGTTGCCCATGAGAAACTGGTGGTGAGTGTAACAAAAGTTCACTCTCAATTTTGTACACAACACTGACTTCCATTACAAAAACAAATTGCTGGAAAAGCTCAGCAGGTCTGGCAGCATCTGTGGTGAGAGTTAACGTTCCAGGTCGAGTGACCCTTCCTTAGATTTACAAAATCTGTAGTTCTTTCCGTTTTTAGTGATTTCTGTTATTCGGGCATCATGAACAGCTTCCTTACTTTTATGAAATGAATACTGAGATCAATATGATAATAAATGCTTAAAAGCAGTTTGCACAAGGGATTCCATACATTAAACTGAATATCTGCCCTATCATAACTGCACTGAATTGAAAGGCAGTACTATTTCACAAAACTACATTTCTGAGTACCACATTAAGCGAACTTTCACTTCTCTGGGGTGCATATTTGAGAACATTGAATAAACAAGGTTTTACAGAAAAAAAAATGGCAGAACAGACAAGATATTCCAGCTTCTCGTCCACTGATTAACCTCATTTTTACTTTCTAAAATATAAAATAGTTCACTTTATGTGGGCAATGCAGATTCATTGAATATGAATCTTCAGAAAAACAGACAGACAAGGGCATGCTCAATCATGACTAATTCATTACAAAGACAACCTTTTATTGGATTGGAAAGTGCTGATTGGAAATTGCAGCGCCTCCTCTTGAAAGACCTAAGGGTTAATAATAATACATGCCATCAATAGTCATTCTTGAATCATTGGGGATCCTAAAAGCCTGCAGTATTGCTCAAGTTTAGTTGTTTGAAAGCAAGCTAAAGTAGGCCTCTGCTGGTTCAATCTCTCAAGTTTGGCGTAGCCACCTTTATGCTCAAGCCTTCTGTGGCCTTTTCTCTGCTTAGCTTTGTAGACTTATATAATAGAATAACCACCCTGAAAATTGTTCATTCTCCAAGTTTGGTCTGTAGCATACTTCTCATCCTCATCACAAGCAGCCACGATTTCAGCACCTAAAGCTCCATATTCTGGAATTCGCATCATAAATCTCTCCATTCTACTCTTTCATAAAAACTCTTAATTCCTATCTTTTCAACTAAGCATTTGATCACTTTTCTAAAGTCCCCCAACTATGCTCAATGTCTTTTTATATTAATTCATTGTAATATTTTCCACATTCATTTTATTCGCCCATGGGGTGTGGGCATTATTGCTGAAGTCAGTATTTATTGCCCATTTCTGATGTAATGAAGGTGATGACGGTGAGCCACCTTCTTGAAACACTACAGTCTTTGGGTGTAGGGACAGCCACAGTGCTGGTATGAAGAAGGGAGTTCCAGGATTTTGACCCAATGAAAATGAATGCTGGAACATCAGAATTAGGAGCAGAAGCAGGTAATTCAGCCCTCCACAATTTAACATGATCATGACTGATCTTATCATGTACTCAGCTCCATCCTCCTGCCTGCTCTCCACAGCCGTTTATTCCACCTTTCATCAGGACGGCATTTATTTCTTTCTTGAGTCCGTTGATTGATTCTGCATCCACTGCACTCTGGACCAGTGAGTTCCACAGATTCACAACCCTCTTAAAATATAATTTCTCCTTATCTCAATTTTGAACCGACTGCCTCTCTCTCTAAATCTATAACCGCTAATTCAACACTGTCCCACAACAGCTGTTCAAATTCCACCATATCAAACCTTTTTAACATTTTTTATACCTCATATCAAATGCTCCCCTTCCATTCTTCTGAACTCCAGTGAATATAAGCCCAAGCTATTCAGCTGCTTCCCATACAACTGTCCTTTCATCCCTAAAATCAATCTGGTGAACCTCCACTGAACTGCCTCTGAATGAAGGAATGAACAAAAATATAGTTCCCAGTTTGCGACTTGGAGGGGAATATGCAGGTGGAGGCGTTCTCATGTATCTACTGCCCTTGTCCTTCTAGGTGGTAGTGGTCATGGGTTAGAAAGTTGCTAAGAAACCTTTGTGAATTTTGAAAGGGCATTTTATAGATGGCACATACTGCTGCCAACGTGTGTTGCGATAAGCAAAATGAGCATTGAAGGTAGTATTTCGGGTGACAATGAAGCATGCTGTTTTGTCCTGGATGCTTCTCATCTTTTGGAGAAGCACCATCCAGGCAAATGGAGATTATTCCAACACCTATGTGGCTTGCAGATGGAAAATTGGAGTTAAGTTACTTGTTATAGAATTCCAAGCCTACTTTCATAACTGTAATATTTATATAACTGGCTTTGATTATTTTCTGGTCACTGAACCCTCAATGTTGATTTGGAGGAGCCGGTGTTGGACTGGGGTGTACAAAGTTAAAAATCACTTTGTAGCTCCGAAAGCTAGTGCGCTTCCAATTAATCCTGTTGGACTATAACCTGGTGTTGTGTGATTTTTAACTCAATGTTGATGGTGGGGAATTCAGCAATGGTAATGCCATTGAATGTCAAGGGGCAATGTTACTTAGTAGTTATCAGGTCAAGCCAAGATGCTATTCAGATCTTGCTGTATATGAAGACAGACTGCCTCAGTACCTGAGGAGTCATAAATGGCACTGAACAACATGCAACCATTAGTGAACACTACAGCTAACCTCACGGCAAAGGGAAGCTGTTGGATAAAGTTGTTCTGTAAATAAATTTAGTGCTGCACCAGTATTCTCAGCAATAATCTTTTCTTAAGAAAAAATAAACAAGCTAGCTTGAAGGTATAAAAATATTCATAAGACAATCTAGCTCACCTTCTACCATCAAAAGTAGATATATAATACCACACTAATGGAATAATTCTCTAATTATTCTCTAATCATGAGGAAGAACAGAATACAGGATGATGATAAGAGTTAAATGAGAGGGATGGAAGGAAGCAGAACGAAGCAGAAATGCGAGCATGAATTGGTTGGGATGAATGAACATTTTCTGTGCTGCATACACCATGTAAATCAATATATGAGTCATTAACTTCAAGAAGAGAGAAAAAAAATGGAACAAAGAAAACTATAACAGATTTCATCATTTAAAACTGACAGCAATTTTTGTGCTGTAATCTTTCATTTATCACAAGGTTATCTTTGTCATACAAATTTTGTGGAAGTTTAGAAATTTTATAATTCACACTAACCTGGTGAACCATACTCATGTCTGGGTAAACGGCAGATTTTAGGCATCACTTCCATTAAAGTCTTCACATATTGCAAAATGGTTCCTTGTAGCTGAGGTTAAACATGTAGTTTCTGTTAATACAACAGTGGCAATGCATTTTTGTAAATCACAAACATTTAATTTATTCATTAGGCCTCTCAGTTATTACACAGAGAACAAAGGATCTCTGAACAGTTCACTGTGATGCTGCACTTTAACTTCTACCTCCTAATTATCTGAAAAGAATTTTGAGTACTCAGCACAGCATTGCATATGCAAACATTTCCCTTTGTCTCACGATTCTCTCCATCTCTTCCTAATTCAGATATCTGATGTTACCAAGAAACAAAAGAAGAACATGCTTTAATTAGTTCAAAATCATACAACACCAGGTTATAGTCCAATAGGTTTAATGGGAAGCACACACTAGCTTTCAGAGCGACGCCCCTTCATCAGGTGATTGTGACAACACAATGAGGTGATCACAATCACCTGATGAAGGAGCGTCACTCCGAAAGCTAGTCTGCTTCCCATTAAACCTGTTGGACTATAACCTGGTGTTGTGAGATTTTTAACTTTGTACACCCCAGGCCAACACCGGCATCTCCAAATCATGCTTTAATTAAATATGCATATAGTCTGAAAGTAGAACATCTTTATTAACTTATAAATAATGCTCCCAGAGAAATTATAGGATTCAATGCAACAATCAGACTGGCTGTTCACACTGATATTGTTGGTATATTTCAATGCATTAATACTTTACTATCACAAATTAAGTTTTGCTACTTCAAATCAAAACAGATAGAAATGAGGGTTTGTATCAAGCTAAAACTCTAAGTAACACTTCAGGCAAAACTGTGCAACTGAACTATCAAATGTCTAGAACAATATAGTGGTGATTATCAAACCATCATACATGATAATGTTATG
This sequence comes from Hemiscyllium ocellatum, assembly GCF_020745735.1. Taxonomy (NCBI): domain Eukaryota; kingdom Metazoa; phylum Chordata; class Chondrichthyes; order Orectolobiformes; family Hemiscylliidae; genus Hemiscyllium; species Hemiscyllium ocellatum. Next base: position 108,525,281 of record NC_083406.1, read on the forward strand.
AAGCTAAAGATGTGTACTGTACCTTTAAGAGAGAGACAGAATGCTGTTCTGAACTGAGAACTTTTAAGCACCTGTGTATATGACTAGATGGCAGTCCCAGTGTACTGGAAAATTGAAAATATTGTAATATTTGGCTGTGAAATGGACACCTGAGTTTTGATTGCTGTTTTGACAATAATTTGAATCTAACCAATTTACATTATGCCCCAGAATACTAAAACCCAATCAATTTTGAATCTATTGTTTTGCTAACATCAAACCAATGAGACGATCCAATGTTGGGGAGGTATAAAATGTGGACATTTTGAAAATTGGTCAGAGTGCAACTGCTGAGGTGACAGAAATGCATGGAGTGCGAACAGCTTGCTCTCCAAGAAATTAGGAAATACTCTCTATAAAAGGTAACTTTTTATGTGAAACTTGCAGTAAAAAGACGACGACCCAGGGAAATCCTCAGCTGGAAGAAGAAAGACACAGAAGACGACAGCAGGAGGGTGATTTTGAAATAAAGTTGATATATCAAGTGTCTTACTGGGACAGTATATTGCTATAGAGCTGGAGGCAGATAGCAAGCAGTTAAGAGAAAGAGGGGGGCTTAGAAATGCGAATACTTGTTTAATGTTCACTTTTAGACTTAAAATAAATTGATGTTATTTTCTTTAAATAGTGGAATTTGGGAGTTTTCTGTCACTCATATTTTAACAGATTACAAGGCGTGGCAAGCTTTTTTGGGTGTTGTTTAAGTAACAGAGGGGTTCACCTCCATATTGTAACAATAAACATGAAAGCAAATCATTTAGCCATCAACTCTACACCAGTGTGTGTCCCCATTTAATCTGAGCCCACCACTTTTCTCATTTCACACATCCTGTATTTTTTTTTCCTTTACCAAGCAACTACATAATTCCTTTCAAAACCAGTTCAGATTGTCATGGTGATGAAAAGAAAATGTACTTCGTGGAAGATTGATTTCAATGATTATTATCAAATGTTTCTAGCTCTTGAATTTGGACTAAAATATCAAATGTGGTTAATTCCAACTCAGTAAAGGGTTGCTGGTTCTGGCCTGAATTAATCAATTTCTGTTCTAGTCCCACGAGCAGCCAAATTTATATGATAGCATCCTTGCAAGAGCCAACATGCAGACAGATTTCCAAATTTTGTCCATGTCAGAACGATTGTCAGAAACCTTGCATCAATTAATGCCAATATTTAATGCGGTGTCACAGCATAATACTTCAACTTAAGAATTGCCAATACATCCTGTTTTGTTTCCTTCTACTTTTCAATCTACCTAGATTGATCTTTTTCTGATATGGATGAAGCATAAGTAAACATTCAAAAACTTGTGACTGATTGTGGTCTGTTGTGCTTTTAGGATAATTAGCCACATCTGGAGCAAAGGCTTTATAATTAGTTAGAAAGGGAAATGGAGGGATAAAACGTATCCCATTACATAAAACATGACCAAAGGCTGACCCTTTTTATGGTTTCAAGAGTTTCCTTTAGCATATTAAAGATTACTTGCTGCAACAAAAGCATTTGGAAATTGAAAAATTATATAAGACTCAAATAATAACAATCCAATTTACAAAATATACTTACTAGGCTTTTAACAACTTTGAGCAGTTCCTCCATTACCACAGCAATTCCTTGATAGCCCAGAAGCTTACAAATCGCTCTAAAATGTGGAGGGCCCACAAAATTTTTGTAGTTGCTGTAAATGCTGCTGTATGCCAAGTTCAGAGCCTGTAAAAATATGTATACTGATGGTTACTGACATAAAAAACACATCTGGTTCATTAATGTCCTTTCAAGAAGAAAGTCTGCCTTCCTTCCCTCACCTGACCTACATGTTTCTCCACACCCACAGCAATATGATTAGCTTTAGCTTCACTAGAACTGAAGTGTAAACTCCCAAAATGTTCTGCAGCTAATGCATTATCTACTACAGAGGAACCTCGATTATGCGGCATTCAAGTAACTGACGTCGCTAACAATGTGCATTCAATTAACTGAACGAAATACTACCCCCCCCCCCCGCCGCTCGTGCCCTTCTGATAATCGAGGTTCCTCTGTACATATGCAATGTTCTTTTTATGCAAGCAAACGTAGATTCAAATGTTGATTTTTGAAACAACTATAAACTATAGAAAGACTGAGGAGGTCTGGTTTAAAACAAACATACTAATTCAGCTAACTACAACATTTGCTGGGAAACAAAGTTTTTAGTCCCAACCAAATTTACCATTAATAATCCAAACAGGTTAAAAAGCTATTATTTTATCATTAATTGGTTATCTCTGCCAAAATCCAAGATGATGATTGCAGAAATGATGTTGTATGCTGTCAGCATAGCTTAATAGTAGCATCTTCATCTCTAATCAAAAATTCATGAGTTCAAGTCGGATTCCATGGAATTGAGTACACAATGTACACTGACAATTCAATGGACTACAAATGGAATAGTTCACTGTTGGAAGCGCAATCTTCAATAAACGACATTAAAATACTACCCCTTTTCCAGTGCACTTAAAACATCCAAAGGCTCAAAAAAAAAGGTAATTTCTCTTCATTTATCCCTTAACCAAATACCACCATATGTAAGGTTTGATTTTACTTAGTTGTTCACAGTCAATATCACCTGTTCTCAGATGCTTTTTGCCAACATATGTTTAAGTAACACAAATAGCAATACATACAAGTCAGGGTACCCGAGGGATAGTTCTAGAAATTAACACTGAAAGGTGGCATCAGGATGTCCACACTATGAATGCAGCAAGTGCTCCAGCATTATTAGGTTAACATAAATGATGACATTGACAATAGAATGACCATTCATCCTTGGAGCCCAAAGATAACGATTTCCCCATATTTGGGAGTAAACCAAAATCTGGCAAAAAATGATTCTATTTCATTTATCCATCATTCCACTTCACAAGGAAAGAATTAGCGATAATATGCATATGCTAGTAAAGCATAAGCAGCATCTGATTCACCACATTGCGCTTGAAACAGAGACTAGCTTGGTTTGCTAATCATAAAATTCATGCAAATATTTTCAATGCAGATAGTTAGTGTAACACATTTACAGGCAAGTAATATCAATGATTTGTGCATTTACTGTCAAGACTTTTATCTAGCTCCATACTGTATATCTTGAATAAGATTGGACAATCAATATTTAAGGTTAACTATGAATTTACAAATTTGTTGACAATTGATCTTGAATGCAGCAAAGTCAACTGATAAGCAACCCAACTTGCCAAATATTGCTTTCATTACTTATTAATGAAAGCAACTTTTTTAAAGATACAAAACAGAAATTACAAGTGATACTTGAAAAGGTCACATTACCAAGTTTGTAACAGTGGATTGAAAATAAATGTTGTAGGTACAAAGTTAAAATAATTTAAAAATGTCCTTTAAAAATGAGACGCTATGAGAAGCATTATCAAATTTGAACAGTAATACGAAATAATCAAAGATATGAAGTAGTTAAACATAGGCTAACAATGAGGGAGGGCAGGTGAAAGTGTGAATGGGGTGCAGGGACAAGAAGCATGTTTGGCACAGGATGATGTGAAAGTACAGACACAAGGGGAATATGACTGAGCATGCTCCCATAGTGCCCTCCTCCACAGAGGCCATGACCGGGCTGCTCCCCTCTCTTGACGTACAAACGATAGTGTGGAAATTGGATTCATGGACAAGGATAAGAGACGACTGGGTAGAGGATGACGGTAAAATACAAGCAGAAGGCATGATGTTTCTGGGTGCTCCCAAAATCCCGCACACTTCCCTCACCCATCCAATGAGACAGTGGCGTGCACGGCCGAACCTGATGCCTAAAGATGGGTGCCTCTCTACCTTGAGACTGCAAGGTGGATGCCCTGCACACTATCTGGAGGCTCTAGGTCCCCAGGGAGCACGAAGATTGCTCCTCTAGGAAGCGTCAGAGTGGGAAGAAGGGGCAGCAATTGGATGGAAGAGGTGCGGGAAAATAAAAAAATAGGAGAAGAACGGGGGAGGAAAGCTTTTACAAAGTCCCGCCTGGAAGACGAAGAAAGATGATTAAACCACATGGGATCCAGCTAACTTGGCAAATTGGATCCAAAATTGTTTTAATGGTAGGAGACAGAGGGTGTTGGTAGAAGATTTTGAGTGACTGTAGGCTGATGTCCATTGCTGTAGAACAGGGTGTCATATTGTTTTTGACATACTTCAAATGATATTGAAGAAAATGTGTGGGAGATAAGTTTGTGGACTGCATGAACATTGCCCAGGTGGTTAATAGGAAGCAAGGCGATCTTAGATTACAGGAAGATATAGATAAGTTGAATAGATCTGTGGCCGTTGGAATTTAACCCTGAGAAATGTGAGCTGATGCACTTTAGAAGTAGTAACAAAATACGGGAACATTTAAGAATGATAGGACACTGGGGAGTATAGAGAAAGAGAGAGAGAGCGCGATCATGGGGTGCTTGTCCACAAATCATTGGAAGCAGCAGAACAGGTAAATATAAGGCAACATATGGGACATGTGGCTTTAACAGTCATGACATAGACTAAAGGAGCAGGAAGTTTATGTTGAAGCTGTACAGAACTTTGGATAGGCCATAGCTTGAATACCATGTGCAGTTCTGGTCACCAAACGAGAGAAAAGATGAGACTGCTCATCAGAAATCCACATCTGAGGAGGGAGAGCGTGCAGAGGAGATTCAGCAGCCTGTTGCGTTTGATAGAGGCTGCACAGGCTCGGATTGTTTTCTTCATAGCAGAGAAAACCGGAGGGGGGGGATGTACATAGGATTATGGAGTACCTGAGCAGGGTGGATAGTAAGCAGCTGCTCCCCTTAGTTGAAGGGTCAGTAACAACGGGGCCTCATTTTCAGATGAAGGACAGGAGGTTTAGAGAAGATTTGAGGAAAACATTTTTAACATAGAAGTTAATGAAAATCTGGAATGTATTGCCTGGGGAGGGTAGTTGAAGCAGGAAACCACACCACCTTTAAAAGGTACATGAATGAGTATCTGAAAAGTTGTAACATTCAAAGCCACCAGCCGAGTGCTGGAAAGTCGGATTAGGGTAGATGGGATGGTGCAGACGCAATGTGATCGATGGGTCTCTTCTGTACAGATGACTCCATGAAGTAGGATGTGGGGGAGTAAATTGTGGATGGGAAAGAGGGGGAAGGGGTTAGCCATTACTATCACAATCTTTGATCGATATAAAAGAAAAATATAAACATGTTTATAATCACAGACAAAAACGTAATTGTAATTGGGAATCTACCTTATATTTAGGTGTAAAGGGATAGGACTTATACAAATAATGTAAGGGTCTTGGGTAATGAGGGACCTCGGGGCTCAGGTTCATAATTCTTTGAGATTTGCATCACAGGTAGACACGGCAATTAAAAGGCATTTGGCACACTTGCCTTCATGGCTCAGTCCTTCGAATAAAGGAGTTGAGAAATCATGTTGAGGTTGCACGGGACATTGGCAAGGTCACTTCTGGAGGACTGTGTCCAGTTCTGGACATCCAGTTATAAGAAGGATATTGTTAATCTGGAGGTTTCAGAAAACATTTATGTGGATGTTTTCATGCAGAGGGTGGTGCGTGTGTGGAATGAGCTGCCAGAGAAATTAATGGAGATTGGTACAATTGCAACATTTAAAAGGAATCTGGATGGCTACATGAATAGGAAGGGTTTAGAGGGATATGGGCCAAGTGCTGGCAAATTGGACTAGATTAGGTTGGGATATCTGGTCAGCAAGGATGACTTAGACTGAAGGGAGTGTTTCCGTGCTGTACATTTCCATGACTCTACGTTGCTAGGTATGGAAGGTTTGAGTTATAAAGAAAGGCTGGGACATTTTTCCACTGGAGGGTAGGTGATTGAGGGGTGACCTTATAGAAGTTTGTGAAATCATGAGGGGTTTAGCTAGGGTTAATAGTGAGCATCTTTTCCCTAGGATGGGGGATTTCAAAATTAGGGGGCACATTTTTCAGGTGGGAGGAGAGAGATTTAAAAAAAAGACATGAGGAGCAAATTTTTTTTATAATGAGGGTGGTTCGTGTGTGCAATTAATTTTCTGAGGATGTTCTGGATGAGGGCGCAATTCTGACATTTAAAAGACAGTTGAATAAGCATATGAATAGGAAAGGTTTGAAAGGTGAAAAATTTAGTTTGGGATTATGGTTGGCATCGACTGATGGACTGTGCTGTATGACCCTACACTCTATACCAACCCAACATGTAGCTTTGAAGAAAAAATCCAAGAATAGCTTTGTTGTATTCTTTTTCTATTGATCCAATTACTAGCAACAGTGAAAGCAGTTTTCCAGATTCAATCTTGAACAGTTGAGTGACATACTTTCAACCAAACACTTTTGAAATCAATCACAAGCAGACAATCCAGCACAGTAATTTAGCAAAGCTGTGCTTACACCTAGCCCATAATGGAGTCAATCAATCTTGGGACTGATTGAGTTTTCATCTCGTATCTGCACAATTATTGCACTAGGGGTGGCGAGATAGCAATCAGCTGAAGGAAAGGCAGGCCAAAAGACGACAAAGATAGATATGTACAGGTCAAGGATTGAGCCTTCTTGCCCTATAAAGCTGAGCCACAGACACTATGGTTTATTGTCAAATGTCAGATGACATTTTCTTGCCAATATGATTTTTGGTCGTATTTTTAATGTTAAATGTTAACACAAGAAACGTCATCTGCAAACATTTAGAGCAGAAATCTTGTTTGTGAACAAATATCTGTAACAATCTACATTTTCACTGAATGCTGTGAAATGAGACCCTTCTATTGTGGAGTGGAATTTTCCTAACAATTACGAAAACTTAACATCCACAGGCAAGTTACTAAATTAATGAAAACTAAAGTAATTGTTGAAAATACATAATCTACAAATGCTTACTAGTTTGTCATGTGTTAAGTGCCTTCTTAACTTGCCTCATTAATATTCAGCCTCCCATCTTAAACTTGCCAGACAAGTTTGACATCCGGAAAACCTGTCAAGGAAACAAGAGCAACCCTCTTGCGGATTCAGCCAACCGCTTGCTTTGAATGACCTCATATTGGAAACTGAGCACCAACATTGCAGGGTTTCCTCTGTGGGCACCAACCTCACAAACCACAGACAGCACCTGACATGTACCGGCTCTTATAATACTCATGCTACATCTCTGACCCATTTACAGGATGAGTTTGCACTTCAACGCTGCACTTGCAACTATCACTGCAGTACTGTAGTCTGAACACTTTATACACTCACACTCAGCTCATGGACTGGACCAGGATACATCTCCAAGCTCTTTGCTCAGTGTCATAGTGCTCAATGATTGAGTCTACACAGCATCTAAATCTTACATTGTGTGTTTTACCTCCAAAGCCAAAGACACCTCATATTACTGCTGTCTTGCCATGCCATTTAGCATGAACCCAACACCAGGAAGCCTGTCATGGTTATGAGCAAACTGCTGTCAAGGTGAAGGGAATTATCTTCACTCAAAGGCTTTTGGCACAAATAAGGTGTGGCCATGCTTGGGGGCAGTCAGAGGAAGATCCTCTTCTCATGTATGTTAGGCAGCCCAACAATCTTGTTGCCCTGTTTCCTTCATGGAATGAGATAGACAAGCAGGTATTTGTGGGAGATTACAAGTGGTACGCACAGTTATGACTGTTCTAAGTGGGGAGATGACCCAAATGGGTGGGTAGATAGCACAGAGGGCTTCAACACTTAGCAGTGTTGGCAGATGAGAGTGAGTGGTTTAGTTCAGGCCAGTGAGAGTGATACAACATGAGACTTTGTGGGAGGTGTGTACAATAGCACAGATGGAGGGAGAGAGAGGTCGCAAAGAGAAAATGATGGAACTTACCCTGGTGGAGTTGAGAACGGCATTGACCTTCTTCCTTCAGTGCTAACCATTCTTCCACATGGTTGCTTCAACCGGGTGTGGCAACCTGGGATCAGGGTTGCATGGTCTGATGTCACATTCTCCACTGTTGGTTCTGAAGAATGAGGAAATCCTTTGTTGGCACCACACTATCCAGCAGGACCTCCAGGTCTCTATCTGCAAATCAGGGTTTCCTCCTGCTTGCCATATCTGAAGCAAATGTCAGGATCTATGCAGGGCAGTTCCAGACTGAGTGCTTGTCGAGTTGCACAATGTGCTTGTGCCACCTTTAAGAGCTCAAGCGATGCTGATGAATTACAGGATATTTATCATTGGCGAGGAATGTAGTGCGGCAAGGTAGGATACAAATTGGACACCAGCTGTACCATAGGGGCATGACTGGTAATTAATGAGGCAAGTTTGGTCAGGTGCAGCTAGATAACTCACTACAAACCTTTAAAAAAAACTCGACACAACTTTGTGTCAGTCCAAAGAAAGCAAGATTCAACCAAGAGACTTTAAATCAGGATGGTGTGCAACTTGAGGGAAACCTGCAAGTGATGGTGTAGCCACGAATCAGCTATCTTTGTTCTTTCAGGTAGTCTAGACCCAGCGTTTGGCATGTGCTGTAGAAGAAGCCTTGATGAATTGTTCCAGTCTGTTTGTGAATTACACATGCTGCTGCCATACTGCACTGGTGAAGAGAGAATACTTAACATGGTGGATGAGTGCCAATCTAGCAGGCTGCTTTGTATCAGATGTTTCCAGCTTCTTGAATGATGTTGGAGTTGCACTCTCCCAGACAAATGGATATCATTCCTCTCTTGTACCTCGTCCATGGTGGATAGGCTTTGTCTATTTGCTGTAGCATTGTCCAATTTATTGTTATTTTTAGTTCCTTATTTCAATTATTTTATACAAAATACACAGCAGCTGCCCTGCCAATTTCACACACAGTCAAGAACACTAACCTACCTCCGTGCACACCTGGCTCTCCGTGGTTTAGTAATAAGGATTGAGAGATATATCAATTTGTCAATTACTTTTTGTTTTGTTTGATTTATTTTCTTGCTGCTAATTTATTTCATTTAATTAGATGTATGTTTTGCCGATCACCAGTTGAGCGCTAAATTTCTGTCTCACACCATGATTCTCAATGTTGAGGAGCCGGTGTTGGACTCGGGTGTACAAAGTTAAAAATCACAACACCAGATTATAGTCCAACAGATTTATTTAGAAGCACTAGCTTTCGAACCACTGCTCCTTCATCACATGGTTGTGGAGTATAAAATTGTAAAAGACAGAATTTATAGCAAAGGTTTACAGTGAGATGCAACTTAAATTATATATTGAAAAGATCTGAATCATTTGTCAAGTCTTTCATCTTTTAGAATGGCCATGTTGGTTTTTAGTTCTTTCTGGGATTTACAGATGAACGAACTGAAACCAACATTATTATTCTAAAAAACTTGAGACTTAAACAATCCAGATATTTTTCAATATATAACTAACCTTAAAACAAAACCAATATTTTTCAATAAGCTTGACACAAACCAAGAAGACAGCAATTCTATTAATAGTAAACACAAAATATCTCACCTTGTGTACTAAGGCTAAGCAACAAACAGGTGAATGATTGTTAAACAGATTGATGAAAAATCAACAGTCAAGGGATCCCCTCTGAATACTCATTCAGGTTATCCTGAGGCAGAGTACACAATTTTAATCTCTATTCTGCAAAATGAAAAACCTAATCATACTTCAAGATTCAATGTTCAACAGTCAAATCAGACTAGAGCCTTTTAAATGCAAAGTACACTTTCAATGGGAATTCTTGAAGATTGCAACAACCAAAATTTATTGAACAGATAATGGTTTGCAGCATTATGATCATACTTTAGAACGCGTGCCATATTGGGAAATACACAACCTAGAAGGACAAGACCAACAGATGAGTGGGAACACGATCAATTCCAAATTTACTTCTAAGGAACACACCACCCTGATTTGGAACAACATTGTTGATTCCTCATGGTCAAAATCCTGAAATTCCCTTCAAGACAGCCCCAATGGAAGCACCACACGGACCACGGTGCTTGAAGACGAGGAGTCAGATCTCCTCCTTGAGGGCAATTAAGGATTAGAAATAAATGCTGGTCAAGCCAGGGATGTTTTTACTATGTGAAAATTGAAAAAATGAATGGAGTTGAGAACAGATAAAAGCTTTAATTTACTTGACCCCATCGTCTCAAAACAGGCCATTTTCTAGGGAAGATTCCTGTGGCTCCAAGTGAATATGATTAAGATTTACAATCTTTCATTATTATGCGGGAATTTGTATATTTAAAGTAGTGGTAAAAAAGATCTTGGTTTCAGTCTGTGAAGTTAATTGATATATTTATGTAGTCAAATAGTTATTTGGAGTAGTAAAGTAAAAACATCAGTTCCAAGAAAGCATATGACATTCTGTATTAAATGACCAAATGTTTACAAAATGGAGCCATAGGAACTGCAGATGCTAGAAATCAGAAATAAAAACAAAGTACTGGAAATGCTTAGCAGGTCTGAGGAAGGGTCACTGGACCCAAAACATTAACTCTGATTTCTCCTCAAATACTGCCAGATCTGCTGAGCTTGTCCAGCAATTTCTGTTTTTCTTTACGAAGTGGAAGTTTTATGACAGAGAGAACAAACTGAGGGTCACTACTGATTTCAGTTCAGCTCAGAAAAACACACTCATCCCAGCAGAGGTCATTTTATTAGTTGCATGGACATCTCCAGCCTGGAAGAGTGTATTCTACAGAATCTCAAGACTGAGAGTGTTTGTGAAGCCTTCAAGCATAGAATTTCAAAATCTGTCAAAACTAAAAAGAGACATTTAGGACATCAGAACTGGGAAGACGACTTCAAGCCAGCAAAACTGGGAAGATACAGTTAAGTAAGAAACTTAAGAGTTAAAAATAGGAGTGATCAAGTTTCTGGAAAGGATATTGATGGTAAAGTTGAGGCATTCTTCTTGCTGATAAGATCTTTCCTAAACGATTATATATTTTGCCTTTTTGTAATAAATGCATGCTCGTTTATTAAAGATCACTGGCAGTATCAGATGAATATGTTCATTGACTAACCATCACAATAACCAAATGCAAAATTAAATTTATGAATCATTAAGCCAGGTTTCTTTGGGATGTGACTTGTCCTGTACTACCATCAGCTGAAGTCACGAGTAAGTTAACATGTTTTAGGTACCATAAGGCAAAATGTCCATATTACAGAGGAAGAAGTGCTGGACGTCTTGAAATGCATAAAAGTGGATAAATCCCCAGGACCTGATCAGCTGTCCCTAGAACTCTGTGGGAAGCTAGAGAAGTGATTGCTGGCCCTCTTGCTGAGATATTTGTATCATCAATAGTCACAAGTGAGGTGCTGGAAGACTAGAGGTTGGCTAACGCGGTGCTACTGTTTAAGAAACGTGGTAAGGACCAGCCAGGGAACAATAGCCCAGTGAGCCTGACGTCAGTGGTGGGCAAGTTGTTGGAGGGAATCTTAAGGGACAGGATGTACATGTATTTGGAAAGGCAAGGACTGATTAGGGATAGTCAACATGGTTTTGTGCGTGGGAAATCATGTCTCACAAACTTGATTGAGTTTTTTGAGGAAGTGACAAAGATGATTGATGAGGGCAGAGCGGTAGATGTGATCTATATGGACTTTAGTAAGGCGTTCGACAAGGTTGCCCATGGGACACTAATTTGCAAGGTTAGATCTCATGGAATACAGGGAGAACAGAACTAGCTCAAAGATAAAAGGTGGAGGTGGAGGGTTGATTTTCAGACTGGAGGCCTGTGACCAGTGGAGTGCCACATGGATGGGTGCTGGGTCCTCTACTTTTTGTCATTTACATAAATGATTTGGATGTGAGCTGAAGAGGTACAGTTAGTAAGTTTGCAGATGACATCAAAATTGGAGATGTAATGGACAGTGAAGAAGGTTGCCTCAGATTATAAAAAATCTTGACCAGATGGGCCAATGGGCTGAGAAGTAGAAATGGAGTTTAATACAGATAAATGAGGGGTGCTGCATTTTAGGAAAGCAAATCTTAGCAGGACATACACACTTAATGGTAAGGTCCTTGGGAGTGTTGCTGAACAAAGAGACCTTGGAGTGCAGGTTCATAGCTCCTTGTAAGTGGAGTCGCAGGTAGATAGGATAGTGAAGGTGGTGTTTGGTATGCTTTCCTTTACTGCTCAGAGTATTGAGTACAGGAGTTGGGAGGTCATGTTGCGGCTGTACAGGACATTGGTTAGGTCACTGTTGGAATACTGCGTGCAGTTCTGGTCTCCTTTCTATTCGAAAGTTGTTGTGAAACTTGAAAGGGTTCAGAAAAGATTTGCAAGGATGTTGCCAGGATTGGAGGATTTGAGCTATAGGGAGAGGCTCAGGTTGTTTTCCCTGGAGCTTCGGAGGCTGAGGGGTGACCTCATAAAAATTTCCAAAATTATGAGGATAGGGTAAATAGGCAAAATCTTTTCCCTTGAATCAGGGAGCCCACAACTAGAGGGCGTAGGTTTAGAGTGAGGGGGGAAAGATATAAAAGAGACCTAAGAGGCAACTTTTTCACACAAAGGGTGATACGTGTATGGAATGAGCTGTCAGAGGAAGTGGTGGAGGCTGGTACAATTGCAACACTTGAGAGGCATTTGGATGGGCATATGAATAGGAAGGGTTTGGATAGATATGGGCCGGGTGCTGGCAGGTGGGACTAGATTGGTTTGGGATATCTGTCGGCATGGGTGGGTTGGACCAAAGGTTCTGGTTCCATGCTGTACATCTCTATGACTATAAATGACTGGACTCTATAACTGACTGAATGCCCTTGTGGACAATACAGTATTCACTATAGAATAACATTGATGCCTTTGACTTTCAGCAGTTTACAAAATCTTTAAACTATGTGAGTGTTGAATAAAAGCAGAAGAGATGCATGGGCATTGAGAAAGGTTCTTAACATTAAATCAAAACTTAAAATCATAAAAAGATCTTTTGTGTAAAAGCTGAAAAGCATTTAAGCAAAGTGAAACAAAATGGATAATCAAATGATAGCAAAGCAAGTAGTAATATAGACTGAAGGAATTTGAAATAAATGAGAATGAGTCTTTACTAAAATATGCTAGCTGGTTATAAATGTTCAAAGAGACTTTTACACTGGCTATTTCTGGAACTGCTTAATACAACACAGATTAGCTTAGAAAAAAAACTAAGTGTTCATGTATTTAAATCAATAAATAAGGATTATTGCTTTGAGAAAAGAACTTGGGTATGATTTAGAATGATGTTCTGGCTGTATCAGAAGGTTATATTATCTGACCAAGGAAGCAGTGAAATAACACAAATTTTTCAAAGGATCAATGGGCTAACATAATTCTCTCAACCCTGAATGAGCTGAATTTCTAAACCGAAGGATGACTTAAATTTTATCAAAACACAGATACAGAAAATGTGACACGAGATTTAACATACTGAAAAATTTTAATAATCTTTCAAAACGTGACATCAGAGCATCATGAGGAGTCATTGTGGCCAATGGTGTCGAGGAGCTGAATTAACCTCAATCATCAACCCAGACCACTTCAGTAAACATGACACTTTGAATCTTGTTGATTCATCTTCCTAACACTGATCAAAGACATTAAAGAGGGCAGAGAGCAACTAACATGGTTACAGCATGGAATTGCTCATGATTAAAGATGGTGCAAGCCTGAATAATTTCTTTACTTGAAGGTGCAAAGAAAGGGAACACAAGGTTAAATATTTCTACAAGTCAAAAAAAAACTAAGGACGATGGATAAAAACTCAAGTTCTGAAAACAAAAATCAAGTTTAAATTTGAGGCAGTGACAAACACTTTGAGTGTAACTGGGATGGTCAATATGGGAGATTAGAAACATACCAGTGTTTCATTTCCTTTTCCAAAAAGAAAAGGTGAAAACAAACCAGACATCTACAGTTCAGTTACTCTTCATTCTACCTAGAATAATGAAACATCAAGAGTAAATGTGGAATATAACTGCAGTGTAAAAACGTATTCTTCAAGTGACCGTGGTACCAGGTTTCTTGATCTTGGATTTATTTTCTCTCCATGGATAGGATTTTGGAATTGGCAAGTGTCGAAAAATAAATATTTTAAAACTGAATAATTTGCATAAACTTAAAAACAAAACTGCAGGTATTAGATAGCATATATTAAAATCAGGTGAACCAATGAACAAATGAGACAAAAACAGAAATTACTGCAAATACTCAGGTTTTCAGCATCTGCAGAATAACTCTGCTTTCCCTATACAGATGCTGCCATACCTGCTGAGTTTCTCCAACAACTTCTGTTTCAAAATTTCCAACATCCACAGTTTTTTGTTTTATGTTAAATAAATGTAACAATACTGGTTTCTAAAAATGGTGCAAGTTACTCAGTGGGGTTCCACAGGGGTTGATTCTAGGATTCTTAATTCATTTTAATCACTAAGACTTGTGCATGCAGGACACAATTTCAAAATGCGCATACCACAAAATCTCAAAGTGATCAACAGTTCTTAGCGCTAAAGGGGTCAAAAAGTATGGGCAGAATATGATCAGCCATGATGGATAATCAATAACAGAGCAGGCTCAAAGGACTGAAAGGCTTACTCCTTCTCCTATTTTCCAGGTGTATTAAACCAACTCAGGGTTCTTAGACATTTCAGGAGAACATGGATTATTAGAATGGGAAGACTCATAGCAGATGAAATTTATTACAGAAGGTACAAAGTGATATATTTACACATTGGATACAGAAGCAAGGATGCTATGGTGAACATTTATACAACACAGGTTCAACCTTAACTGGACTATGAAGTCCAATGGTGGGAACCACACTTGAGGGAGATTGGGAAGGGACTGAAGAGGTTGAGAAACAAATTACAAGAATGGTTGCAGGGTTGAGTGACTTCAATGACATGGACAGGTTGGAGAAGCTGGGATGTGGAGTAGAATAGATGGGACAGGAGATTGATAGAAGTATTCAAACCAATGATTCTGGATAGAGCAGGTTGGGGACCTTTATGTATTAGCTGAATGGTAGAGAATGAGAGGATACGAAAGAACCAAGAACAAATGAGGAAAACCTTTACTTTGCAGTAAGAGAATAGAATCAGGAATGCACTGTCAATGAGGTGAAGGCAAACTCAATAATGATTTTCAAAAGGAAACTGGGTACTTATGTGACTAGAGAGAAATTGTGCCATATGGAAAAGGCAGGGAAGTGAGACTAAATGAGTTGGTTTTGTAGAAAGCTGGTATGAACATGAAGAACAAAGTAAAATGTACAGGTTGGTCCCTCTCCTCTCTAATTATTGTTCACCCTTACAAGAAATGAGTGCTCAAGCACTTAATGTTCACCAATACTTTGTCAACATGTCTCGAAAAAAGAAAACATGATGCCAGTTCACCCATTTGCAAAAGTATCCCAGTGTTTGATGGTGTTGATGTGGAGGTGCTGGTGTTGAATTGGGGTGAAAATGTGTTGCTGGGAAAGCGCAGTAGGTCAGGCAGCATCCAAGGAGCAGGAGAGTCGACTTTTCAGGCATGAGCCCTTCTTCAGGAATGGGGTGGACAAACTTAAAAATCACACAACACCAGGTTGTATTCCAACATGTTTATTTGAAGTACAAGCCTTCAGAACGCTGCGCCTTTGTCAGGTAGCTACCTGATACAGGAGCAGCACTGAAAGCTTGTACTTCCAAATAAACCTGTTGGACTATAACCTAGTGTTGTGAGATTTTTAACTTGGATAGTGTTAGCTGTGTAAAGGTTCAAGACAAGAAAAGAATAGCATTTATATAGTGCTTTACTATTTTGTCTCAGAAGTATCACACTAGCTCATATTCATTTAACATTTTAACAAACTAGATTGCTGTCAAATGGGCAAATGTGACAACAACCTGATCACGTAAATGTGCGATTTGGTTTGTTAATTGTAATTCATTAAGCTCCCTTTCAAAGCAGGGCAAGTTATATTTGACTGATCAATCAGCCTAAGTAATGAAGGCAACAGATTAAATAACAGAAGCCACAAATGTGCCTTGGCATGCATTTTACCTTTCTATATAGTATTAAAAATATTGCATTATAAAACCTATATAAAAGATTTTGCAATAGTGGAAACAAATGGAAAAATTGAAGGGAAAAATATAGTATTTCATATTGTGATGCTGTAGAAAACTTTAATAACCCATGTATATGTCTTCTGCATTAAAAAGCTGTTTCTGAAATACTAAACAGCACTAACATTAACATGGGATTTTTGATTTTTAAAACAAATTGTGAATCTAGTTATGTTTTTGCATCACACAAACTAGGTTTCTCATATCTGCCTGTCTACCTTGCCAAGTTGCTTTCATTGATGCTGCAAGAGCAACCATTTATTAAAGAAATACTCAGAGAAACTTGATGACTTGAATGGGCAAATGTAATAATGAAAGGTTCTAGATTTTTTGGAAGTCTTAAGAGGTTTATGAAATTACTTGGAGAAATAAAATCTGCTGTGGTTTCTGTCAACAAGCATTGTACAGTACAACATAAATTAATGGCAAAAATGAAACATGCAAATGGAATTGAGGAATATGTATTGGAAAGCAGAAAGCAAAGAGACTGGGTGGAAAACTTATCTGAGAACGGAACAGTTTAGTGAGTTACATTCAATAGTGATCCATTTTGGAACTGCTTGCATTAAATTATCAGAGCCAGAAATTTATGGAAATTGATGACACCAAAATTGGTAAGAATAGAGAGAGATGAGAGGAGATTAGAGTTGCAAGAAAGATGTTAGATGGTCATGAAGGTGGCAAAACACTTCTTGAGCATCCAGATGAGTAGGACAGGCAGGTGGACGGCAGCCAGAATATCTATAGAAAATGTGAAACCAATTCATTTTGGAAGCAATGGAAAAGCAAGTACAATTTCTGTCACTTGCCTAAAATCTCCATCAAGGAGAATAATTTCTTTGTGTTTATGCTGTCTATACCTCTCATAATTTTATACATCTAAATCATGTCCCCAATCAATCTCCTCTCCTCCAAAGAAAACACTCACAGTCTGTCCAATCTCTTTCATTATAAACGCTCCAGCTCAAGCTCCATTTCGTCTGCATCCTCTCTATTGCTGTTGCATTCTATAATGTGAATTTCAGAACTGCACATAATAATCCAGCTGTGGCCTAACCAATGTTTCATACAATTTCAGCATAATCTCCCTGCCTTTAACTCTTATGTTTCAACTAATAAAGGCAATAATAAATATGCCTCAACTATCACCCTCTGTTTTCTGCCACTCGGCCAATTGTGGATCCAATCCCATGGGGTCTTTTCTTTGCTATCAGTCTTTCATGTCAGACCTTATCTAAATCCTTGCTGAAGTCCAAGTTGACTACACCAAAAGCATTGCCATCATCTACACTCCCGGTCACCACTTCGAAAACTTCGATCAAATCAGCCAGACATTACCTACCCTTAACAAAACCATGCTGACTGAATTTGATTAATCCCTGCCTCCAAACCAGATTAATTCATAGTTTAGCAAGCCACTCAAGTTAGGAATGGGCAGCAAATGCCTTACCAATGTTATGAATATTCAACTAAATAAATCACAAGGAATTATTTATTTTCTTTAATCTGGAGGCCTAGTGTTAGGACAAATTGACAGGAACAAAGCAATGTAGTGACCCAGAGAAACTGGTTTTAGATCTTTTGTGCAAGTGAGAAGAGGAATAAGTTGTATTCAGAAGTAAAATCGGGTGAACACATGCATCAAAGGTTGCAGTGCATTATTAAATGTTAGGGCTGTGAGCAAATGTAATATATCAGCACATTGGATGAAAAGTTAAACATAGACCTTCTTTTCAGTTCTTATGCAACTTGTTATTTACAAATTCAATGGAGAACACGAGTGTATCTTCCATTTTTTTTGGTTGCAATTGCCGTCCTGATATGAAGTGAAAAGCATGAGTCTTTGTCGACATGCACTTCCTTGCCCCTGCACATGAAAAAAAAATCCACTTTTGATTAGACTTACAGTGTGGAAACAGGCCCTCCGGCCCAACAAGTCCACACCGACCCGCCGAAGCGCAACCCACCCATACCCCTACATTTACCCCTTACCTAACACTACGGGCAATTTAGCATGGCCAATTCACCTGAGCCGCACATCTTTGGACTGTGGGAGGAAACCGGAGCACCCGGAGGAAACCCACGCAGACACGGGGAGAACGTGCAAACTCCACACAGTCAGTCGCCTGAGTCGGGAATTGAACCCGGGTCTACAGGCGCTGTGAGGCAGCAGTGCTAACCACTGTGCCACCGTGCCGCCCACACGGTGTAAAAAGCTGTAATTCATTACCCAGGTTGCTCTCAAGTAATCTGAAGAAAAAAAATTGAAGGAAACAGAAGCTTTGATATTTATAGTAAGAAAGATATTTTATATAAATAGCCAGTGTTCTGAAATTCTCTTTACAAAATAAAACAAATCGTGCAATCATTCAATTTGTCCGAGTCTCTCTGATCCTGGTTCTCTGCTTGAAATCATAAACACCTGGTATACATGAGCTATTTCAAAAAGTTGCTGAAATTCATTTCCCAGCTTGTTTTGGGATAATTTAAAAGACCAAATCTTTTTTTCAAATCCTGTCGTATCAAGAAACCATAAGAATTACACTGCGACTAGAGTAGACTATAATCATGCAAAACTTGCCCATAAAGCAACTACAAGTTCACCCACCCAAATGTGTTGCCATGTCTTTTCTGGCTCCCAGAAGACCCATTAAAGTTTGCTCACTGATCCTAGCCAGATTCCAGAAAATCTCTCTCTTAAAAAGCACAGAAAACACAAGATTACATCTCTTTTTCATTCTTCCTGTAAGGCATTTTGCTTAACACAATGTGTACCACATTGTGGTCAGATTATTTTCTCTACTGTTATTCCCAAAAGATGACAGTACAACTTCCTATTTTAAGTTGCTTTTGCACCTTATCTGCCAGGCACACTGTGATGCATTTGACAATGCTATTTTAATAAACTATGGGATATGGGCTCTCTGGGGGGAGGGGGTGCATTTACTGCTCATTGCTAGCTGCTGTTGAGCTCCCTTCTTGAACTGCTGCAATGTGGTTAAGGTAGGTAGGCCCGCAACACTGTTAGGGAGGGAGTTCTAGGGCTTTGACTCAACAATAGTGAAGGAACAGCATTATATTTCTAAGTCAGGATTTGCGATTGCCTTTCTCAGTAAAATGAAATTATTCAGGAGACTGGAGGTCAAGAACTGAATGGTTAAATCATGCAGATTGTATGCTATACTTAAAAATCATGATGTGCAGCTTGCTATAGTTTCAGTGCCCTTTCAAGTATCAATAGCAGCATGCCAATCATTTCGAGAACTCAATGGTTGTAACTCTTCCAATCAAACCTCTGCTTCCAAGTACTGAACCAGCTCTCCTCAAAGTCACACTAAAAACATTGTATGTGACTGTGATAAATGTAAAATATTTCTTCATATAAAAGCAACATATTATGGATGCTGGAAATCGGAAATAAAAACAGAAAATTCAGGAAATAGTCAATTGGTGAGGCAGGATTGGTGAAGGGAGACGCAGCTGATGATTCAAATGGACAGAAGGCAACCTTAAACAACTTTATTTCCACACATGCTTCCTGACCACATTATTTTCAATATTTTCTGTTTTTATTGTATATCTGCCTTCCTTCTGTTTCTCAACTCATCTGCAGCCTTTAACACAACTAACCATACTCTCATTCATCAATGCCTATTCATCAATGCCTAGCTAGCTGAGACTGTTCACATATGGCTCTTATTGCTATCTTACCCTAGCTCACATATCACTTGTAAAGACTTCTCATGTTGCTGTTGAAGCATTGCCTCTGACGTTCCCCAAGGACCTTTTGGCTGCCTTCTCTTTCTCAACTCTATTGTGCCCTCAAATATCATGCAAAAGAATGACATAGGTTTTCACACATGCTGATAACAACCCATCTCAGTGGAGGTACCCAGAATGATGATGAGTTTAGAGATTGGCAAGGCACTATAGATATTTAAAAGTGCATTGAGCCTCAAAGCAAGTTCAACTTCCTTACTTTTATGTACAGCGTACACTCTAGCTTAGTTAGATGGAAAGCTAGTTTGTGAAGCAGAGTGATGCCAACAATACAGTATCAATTCCTGGGATCCGGGTTCGATTCCAGCCTCGGGCAATGCCTGTGTGGAGTTTATATATTCTCCCGTTTGCATGGGTTTCCTCCAGGTGCTCCAGTTTCCTCTCACAATCCAAAAATGTGCAGATTAGGTGAATTGGCTGTGCTAAATTGCCCATAGTGTTCAGGCATGTGTAGATTAGGTGCATAAGTTAGGGGTAAAATATAGGATAAGGGGAATGGGTCTGCGTGGGTTACTCTTTGCAAGGTCGGTGTGGACTTGTTCAGCTGAAGGGCTTGTTTCCACACTGTAGGGATTCTATCTATGAAGGACCGACCCTTTCAACCTCACGCCTCAGAGAAATGGCGACCTTCATGTGCAAAGATTTCCTCCAATTAAACATTGGGAGGACAGATTTTCATTGTCATCTATTTTGGTTTCCATTGTAAATTCCACTTTTGACTGAATCAATCCCTCCTCTTGGCAACATCTGAGATCAAACAAATGTGTTCACAATTTAGTGTTATATCTGGCCCTGGATTAAGCCAATCACGCACTTGCAAAAACACATTTTCCTCTTTGTAATACTATATAACTTTGCTAATCTCATTTAAACTTTGCATGAAACTCTTATTCATATCGCCGTTATCCATAGACTCAACTGTACCAACATGCTTGCGACTGGCTTCACACACTTTACTCTGTAAACATGAGGTCATCCAAAACTCTACTGCCTGTATAGTATTGGATACTGCAGCTAGACAAAACCCTGGTTAGACCCTACTTGGAGCACTGTGCACACTATATCTTAGGGAGGATATATTAGCTTTGGAGGGAGTACAATGTAGGTTTGCACGAATAATACCTGAACTTCAGGGGTTGTTATGAGGAGACATTCCACAAATTAGGCCTATTTCCTCCAGAATTTAGAAGGTTAAGGGGTGATCAAATCGAAACAGGAAAGGACAAGGATGAAAAATAAAAAATTTCCACAGGCTGAAGATTCTCGATCCAGTAAGCACAGTCTGAGAATTGGGCCAGACCATTCAGGAGAGATGTTTGAAAATACTTCTTTACACAAAGAGTGATACAGGTTTGGAACAGTCTTCCACAAATGGTAGTTGATGCTAGATCAATCGTTAGTTTTAAGTCTGAGTTTGGCCACAAATCAGCATGGTCAAATTAAATGGTGGAACAGGCTTGAGGAGCTGAATGGCCTACTCCTGTACCTATGTTAACTCACACCAGCTTCCAGTAACCCGCGCTTAGGTTTGCTGACTACCAAACAAATAATGACTCAGTTGTAGAATTCTGTTTTCTAAATGCTCATAGCCTCGACTTCCCTATCTTTAATCTCGTCCAGCCCCACAAACTTCAAAGCCATTTGTATTCAACTATTTCTGGCATCATATGCATGCCTGATTTTGATCACACTGGTCATCCCATTAGCTAACTCAGCCCTAAGCTCTACAATTCCCTTCCTACAATCTGCCTCCTTAAAAGCTTTGGACCATTGAAATCTTTATGCATTTTTGTCATCTTTTATGTCAATGCTCCTGTAAAGTGTCTTGGGATTTTTAATTCCATTAAAGGAATCATATAAATTGAGATTGCGGCAATGATAAGGGAGGAATTTTCAGCAGCAGCCATGAAGTGATGTTTATATTAATGTTCACATGAAAACTGTTTGATATTTATGTTTAATACACTAGGTTCTAGGAAGCTATGTTCAGTGGTATCCTCCTTATATTTTTAAAACATCTGTCCTATGTAAACTTACAGCCAAAAAAACAAAGAAACCTCCAAAGTAACTTGTCCATTTCTCACAGTCATTGAATTACTCTATTATATTTATTAAAAAAGCTGACAACTACATTCAGCCTTCCTATATTGGGGCACATCAATTTAAATCTTCCCATAAAGTTGACTCCCAAATCACTTTAAGCTTTGTTCTTAAGACAGTCAGGCAAGTCAATGACAAAGAAAGAGTCTGGAAAGGAAATTGCCACACAAGGATATTTACTGAAACACACCGCAGCAATACACTTAAATAATTTGGACAGACTTATCAGAAACTACATTTAATTTCCAAAGCCACACATTTCCATTTAAAAATTGATGAAACCAACATAATGAACATGGAACACAATTCTTCTGATTTGTATTCATGATTCTTTTTGTGTGCTACTGTATCACACCCTTCAAAAGATGAGCGAGGCAGCAAGAAACTAAAGGACTAGAGTAATTACAATTTTCATTATTATTGACTTCGCATGGAAAATAATAAAACAGATTTTTAAAGAAAACCTATGGCTTTCAGCACTTTCCAGTAAAGGTAATTAAGTGGTTAACAAGAAATCACTAGTGTTTAAATAATTTAGATTAAGAATGCACACAAATCCAGTTTAAAGACCGATGGGGAGATCATGTTAATTTAGAGAAACGCATTTACCTTTAACCTGGTACCAGAGTGGCTTCTGATCAAATTAATCCTCGGTCTGTACTCTCAAATATCACTGTCATATATCAACACTTCAATCTAACCTTATGCCCAAAGCAATCAAACCGAGTGAACACAGCAACACAGAATTGCACAATCCAAGCACTCTCTTCTCTAGCCATATAAGAAAGCAGCAGCGAAGTGGATAGTATAAATCAGTTTCTCATGAGGATTGCTGCAGAACCACTTGAACATGCACAGTGGTGTTAACCTATTAGTAGTATAATAAAAACAAAAGAATGAAGTATTGCGAACATCCTGTTGGAGAGTGTAAAAGCCAGCAGAAAGGCAGCAAGACGTCTCAGTATTTTGGTGAGCTGTGAGAATTCGACAGGCAAATGAAGACGACAAAGAAAATCAACTAACAAATGAGGCACTGAGAAGCTGTCTTTGGACATTTCTGTGAGTATACCATTAACTGCAAGCTTCCCTTCACAGCAGGGTGAGTTTTGAATTTGATCTTTTCTATACAATATTTTTTAACCTTCAAATTTGGAAGTAAAGATACTCAAAGTGCATGAATGACCAAACAGAAAGCAATACCTGCAACATACGCACACGGTAATGCATTCTCCCCTCAGTGACTGAGCTCATTTCTAAGCCAATGAAGAGCAATAAAACAAATTGAACAGAAAATGCTAAAAACTATGCCAATTAATACAAAACATTGATTAAAAACGCAGTTTGTGCAAATGTTGATGTATTTATCTGAAGCTTAACCTGTATGCTGCTTTTTAATTATTTACAAATAATTAGGGCTTACTGAGCCCTGAAGATGCATTTGGAAATTAAATATATTTAAAGGTATTGTTGTTTTATATTTCAAACCAAATATTTGCAATTAAAAGGTTTTATTGAAGCGTGTGTTTCCAATGAAATAAATATTCATGAACGACTCCCACCCTTCTTCACACAAAATGAAACACCACAGTGACAATTGATTCTGCTTTAACACCCACACCTTGAGTGGCAGATAAATAGGATAGTACAAAAGAGAACATTTTTATTGAATGGACAATTTGTAGAATACAAAGAAATAAAGACTTAGCTAAAGTATATTCTTAAATCAAAGGACTCGGGCTTGACAGTTGAAATGATTGGAAGAAATGCTCATGTCAGGGTTACAACTAACACTGGGTAAACTGAAAGAGCTAAACAAGTTGGCTAATTGAATCTTAGCCTCAAGGTCCAAAAATATTTATGAAACTACTAAGCAGCATTTTCAGCTTCAAATCTTGCCACTGCACATATTTTAAATCACTTCAACTATATCTCTTGCTAGCAGGGCTCTTTGTGTACTAAACTAATATTTATTGCGCACACTAATTGAGCGCAAAGCTATGCAGCTTAATAACAAGCCATAACAGCTGGATTTTAAAGGCAAATGACAAACACAAAAAACTAATTTCAACCCCAACAGGCATGGGAGAAACAGAAAGATTGCCAGTTTATAATCACCTGGTTGACTTGCCCTCTGATGACAACAGCTGATCCCCACTCTTTTCTATTTTACTTCACTCTCATTAGCAGGCAGCAAGTTTAACTGCCTGAGGCCAATGATGTCTTTCTTCAAATCAATATGCCGGCATCATGTCCCAACTGCAATTTAAAACTGC
This sequence comes from Hemiscyllium ocellatum, assembly GCF_020745735.1. Classification (NCBI taxonomy): domain Eukaryota; kingdom Metazoa; phylum Chordata; class Chondrichthyes; order Orectolobiformes; family Hemiscylliidae; genus Hemiscyllium; species Hemiscyllium ocellatum. The sequence goes on from NC_083406.1 coordinate 108,549,550, forward strand.
AAATTGAACTCATTTTCATGGGAGAAAGTGAGGACTGGAGATCTGAGTCGGTGTGTGGTGCTGGAAAAGCACAGCTGGTCAGGCAGTATCCAAGGATCAGGAGAATCGATGTTTTGGGCATAAGCCCTTCATCAGGAATCATCCTGAAGATGGGCTTATGCCAAAACATCGATTCCCCTGCTCCTTGGATGCTGCCTGACCGACTGCACTTTTCCAGTGCCACACTCATTTTCATTGGAGCTTAGAAGAGTAAGGGGTGACTGGATTGAAGTGTATAGGATCTTGAATGGCATTGATAAGGTGGATACAGAAAGAGAGTGTTAACTAAGAGGGTTTTGCAACCTTTGAACACACTGCTTCAGAAGTTGATGGATGTGGAGCCACAGTAATTTTAAGACAAGAGTAGATGGACTTTTGTACAGTAAAGGAATTAAAGGGATTAGATGGCCAATGGAATCCAAAATGCAAACAGATCAGCCACAAACATACTGAATGGTAGTGCAGGATCGAGAGACCAAATGGCCTACTTTGGCTTTGAATTTGTGTATTTGTAAAGTGTGGTCTTAGTAAAAAGGTCATTATGGTTTTCTTGCCAGTTAAAAAGAACAGGAAGAGAATCTGAGCACAGAATAGGTCTAAACAATTTCTTTTAATGGAAATGGTGAAAAAGGAAGCACAAATAAAATTTAGGACTCTCCTTTCTAGGGTTTCTCTCTCTTGCAAAATTCTCCATCCCAGTGAGATATCTTGCTGCTGGCTACCAATCCTTTGGAGCTGGCTGGTAACCTTGTGCCAGCCAGGTTTCCACTCTCCAAGCAGGCAATAGGCCAGCAGCATGCTGTGGAAGCCCAGAAACTAACAATTGCTTGGCTTGATACCCACTCATCTAATTCCGAATTACCCAGTTAAAATTGGAGCTACAGAGATGTACTTTGATTTTTGTTTTAAAGAAATAATTAAAAGTAATCAAAGTGTAATTAAATGTTTTGATCGTACTTAGGTAAAATGAATCAGATCTAGCAACAAGCTGCACAAAGATATAAGAAATTCCCTTTCTTGCAATTACTGCAAGAACTAAAACCAAGAATGGAGTGCCTCATCACACCTGCATAAGAAACACTGACAGGAGTTGTCTATTCAGCCCCTCAGAGTCTGCACCGTGGTTCAGTAAGATTTTGGATGGCTTTATTTTGCTGCTCCACAGATGCTGCCTGAACTGCTGTGCTCTTCCAGCACCACTCATCCAAAATCTGGTTTCCAGCATCTGCAGTCATTGTTTTTACTTAATACATCAAAATATCCCAAACCGTTTCGATTCCCTTAGTTCCAAAGTCTAGTGATCTGTCTTAAATAGAATAATTAGCTCAGAACTGTAGATGACCAAAGAATTTCAAATATTCACAAGCATCCATGTGAAGAAATGCCTCAACTTAGTTTGAAATTACCATCCTCTTATCGTGTAACTATTTCTCTTCAGTTTGCAATTCTCCAGACAGGGGAAAGATCCTCTCAGCATCAATTATGTTAATTCCTTTCAGAATCTGTTAAATTAGGAGAGATCGCTCTCATTCTTCTCAACATGAGTTCCAACCAATTCCATTCAACCTACTCTCATAGGACAACCCTCTCATTCCAGATACCATTCAAGTGAAGCACTGTTGCAATCACTCCAGGGAAGGCATATGCCTGATCTCACCAAAACCTTATCACTAAGATTTCCTAATGATTATGTTTCAATGTCGGTGCAATAATGTGTAACATATTATTTGCCATTCTAACCGCTGAGTTTTTAAAAAATACATCCATGGGAGGCAGGTGTTGCTGGGTGGGCCAGATTTACTGCCAATTCCTAGCTGCTCTTGCCAAGGTAGCAGTGAGCTGTCTTCTTGAATCACTGCTGTCCATCTGCTGTAGGTACATACATAATGATGTTAAGGAGGGGGGAGTTCTAGGGTTTTGACCCAGTGACAGTGAAGGAACATCGATATATTCCCAAGTCAGGATACTAAATAACATCAAGTGGAAATAGCAGGTGATGACATTCCCATGTATCTACTGTCCTTGTCCACCTAGCTGGTTGTGGATTTGGAAGGTGCTGTCTAAAGAAATCTTGATGAATATCCATGGTACATCTTGTAGAAGATGCACACTGCTGCTATTGAGGATCAGTGATGGAGGGAGTGAAGGTGATACCATTCAAGTGGATTGCTTTGTTCTGAATGCTGTTAAAGTTCTTGAGTATTGTTAAGAGCTGCACACAACTAAACAAGTTAAGAATATTCCATCATATGCCCTGACTTGCAGATATACAAATTATGATGCAGGCCAGCTTCTATCAGTCTCCTAACTTTCAAAAATGTATTCATATTGGGGAGGCAATGGTCTAGTGGTTTTATGACAGTACTAGATTACTAATCCAGACAAGCAGGTAATGTTCTGATTCCAGGTTCGATTCCCACCATGGCAGATATTGAGATGTGAAATTATAGAGTCATAGAGATGCACAGGATGGAAATAGGCCCATCGGTCCAACTCATCCATGCCGACCAGATATCCGAACCTATCCTAGTCCCACTTGCCAGCACCTGGCCCATATCCCTCCAAACCCTTCTTACTCATACACGCATCCAGATGCCTTTTAAATGTTGCAATTATACCAGCTTCCACCACTTCCTTTGGCAGCTCATTCCACACACGTACCACCCTCCGTGAAAAAGTTGCCCCTTAGGTCTTTTTTATATCTTTCCCCTCTCACCCTAAACCTATGTCCTCTAGTTCTGGACTCCCTAACCGCATGGAAAAGACCTTGTCTATTTATTCTATCCATGCCCCTCATGATTTTATCAACCTCCATAAGGTCACCCCTCAGCCTCCGATGTTCCAGGGAAAAATAGCCCCAGCCTATTCAAACTCTCCCTTTAGTTAAACCCTCCAACCCTGGCAACATCCTTGTGCATCTTTTCTGAACCCTTTTAAGTTTCACAACATCCTTCCAATAGGAAGGAGACCAGAATTGTATGCAATATTTCAAAAGTGGCCTACCAATGTCCTGTACAGCGACAACATGACCTCCTGTACTCTCTGGAATTAAGAGTCTAATGATGACCATGAAACCATTGTGGATTGTTGGAAAATCTCATTCAATTCATTAGTGTCTTTTAGAGAAGGAAACTGTTACCTTTACTTGGTCTGGCTGACACACTACACTACACCCACAGCGATGTGGTTGACTCAACTGCCCTCTGGACAATTAGGGATGGGAAATAAATGTTGGTCTAGCCAGCAATGCCCACAATCCGTGAATGAATAAATTCTATTTTTGGATTTTTCCTTTCAAAGTGGATAAATTTACACTTCTACTAAGTAAACTCAGACCTCCATCTTCTTGTTCACTCAAACTGTCTATGCTCTTTTGAAGTTGAAAATGTGTTGCTGGTTAAAGCGCAGCAGGTCAGGCAGCATCCAAGGAATAGGAAATTCGACATTTCGGGCATAAGCCCTTCATCAGGAATGAGGAGAGGGTGCCAGGCAGGCTAAGATAAAAGGTGGGGAGGAGGGACTTGGGGGAGGGGCGATGGAGATGTGATAGGTGGAAGGAGGTCAAGGTGAGGGTGATAGGCCGGAGTGGGGTGGGGGCGGAGAGGTCAGGGAGAAGATTGCAGGTTAGGAGGGCGGTGCTGCGTTGAGGGAACCGACTGAGACAAGGTGGGGGGAGGGGAAATGAGGAAACTGGAGAAATCTGAGTTCTATGCTCTTTTGAAACCTCTATTCCTACTTCTCAGTTTACTTCTTCATCCAGCTTTGCAATAAGTAGAAAATTTGGATATATCGCACTCAGATCCTACATTTAACCCATTGAAATAAATTACAAACAGCTGAAAATGCCTGGTTTTCCTCACCTCAACCTAATATTTTCTTCAAGTCTCATGACTCAAACCAGACAGGCAAGATTTTATTAAAACAGCAAGCCAGAATTTGTTCCATTATATATTTCAATTGTTATATATCAGAAGGGAGACTAAATAAGTGACTCAATGTTTCAGCATAATTCAATGAGACAAATATGCTGTCGCATCCACAGTATTTTGGTAGATTACACTAAAATATCAGGAAACGCCAAGCACAACAATTTTTACTGAAAGAAAACGTGTACTAACAGAAAAATTTGAGAACTAGATTCTTAAAAATGCTAAAAAGTCTTTAGTCTTGTCTTTAAGGCACAAAACATTGAGTAGCAAAAAGTAACAAAGGAATAGGAACCTCAACATCATGGATGATCATAAAGCCTGAATAACTTAAAAACTTTTGTCTCAACCTAATCAGAATTACTCCCTTGGAACCACTTAAATACAACATGCACCGCCAAGCTAAAATGAGAATTGAGGTGTGCTTGTGTGCATGAGTGTGCACAGGGTCCAACTGCATTCCATTTTTTAACCTTACTTAAACTCAAGTAAATCAATGAGGAGAGAAATAGAAAAACACCTCATACATGTGATACGTGAAAGATTAATAATGGTGGTGTGACCACTCCGTTGACAAACCAGGGATTAAGGTCATCAACGTTTATGACCTTTCAAGTTGCATTTTCAAACAAAACACAGTACTCAAATATTGCCACTAGATGGTGCCGCTTTGCAACTATCATGACAAGAATCCTAACCACGAAGAATGATGGACATCAGCAAACCTAATGGCAATGGGATAGTTTTATATATGCATTTTTGATGACTGTTCAAAAGACCTGAGAAGGACTACATCTGCTACAAGTGTTACAAATTAGGTGGTTGGTTAATGGCAGTTATAAAACCAGACTGTGCTGGACAAACGCAGCAGATTGGACAGCATCAATAATGAGAAATAGCCATCAGATATGACCCTTCTCCAGAACTCATTGGCTGTTGTTGTGATTGCTGTCTTTGACATTGCCAGTCACTGTACACATTGATCGTTATGTAGCATATGCCAATCCATAAGTACTGCATAGTTCCTTGATACTGGAGTTGCAAGCAGACAGGATGGTGGAGAAGGCATGTGGCACGGTTGCCTTCCTTGATCAGTGCATTGAGTACAGGGGTTAGGCTTTCACATTGTGGTTGTACAGGATATTGGTGAGGCCACGTTTAGAATTCTGGTCTCCCTGATATAGGAAAAATGTTGTTAAACTTGAAAGAGTTCAGAAAGGATTTACAAAGCAGTGTGAGAGGGTGAGGGGTGACCTTCTAGAAGTTTATAAAGTCATTTTGGACATGGACAGGGAGAATAGCCAATGTCTTTTTCCCTAGGGCAGGGGAGTCCAAAACGAGATGGCACAGGTTTAAGGGAAGGATTTAAAAGTGACCTGAGTGGCAACTTTTTGATGCAGAGGTTGGTGCATTAGGGAACACGCTGCCAGTGGTGATGGTCGAGTCTGGTACAACATTTAAAAGGCATCTGGATGGGTACATGAGTAAGAGGTGTATGGGCCAAATGCTGTTAAGTGGGACTAGATCAGTTTAGGGTATCTGGTTGGCGATGACGAGTTGAATTGAAGCATCTGTTTCATGCTGTGTAACTCTATGATTCTATGATAATGTTACCATTGTCTTCCATTATTCGTTAGTGTTTCCTTGTTGCAAAATTCAATGCTTAAGGTCTTCATGTCAGGCTTGCAAACATTCTTGCAAAGGTGTTTTGAGAGCTGTATTGGTCTTCTCAAACTAGCTGTTATAGCACACAAAATTCTTGGAGAAGAATCAGTCTTCCATTCTGCAAGTATGCCAGAAAGTGAAGCAAATTCTGATTGATGAGTGCTAGTATTCTTATAAGATTTGTCTTCAGTAAGAATGTTCATCCACGCTTTATCACTTCATGGATTGCTCAGCAAGTGCCACTTAATTAAGTGAAAATCGTTGCTTCCTTTCCCAATCAATATTAAGGTGTCCATGCATCACAGCAATACCAAAAGGTTCTATCAATACATTTGCATCCGAAGAGTCAGCTTATCATTCATTTAATCATGTGTGTGGACAAAAGTGGCAGTAACTTGCCTCATGCCTACATTGAGCTCTACATCAAGAACCAGACCGTTTGTCATCAAGGATCCAAAGTTGCAGCATTTGCTAACCAATTCTGAGTGCTGTTTAGTGGCATGAAAGGGAAGATAGGACACACTGCCCCATACCGAGGTTTTCTTGACATGTATGATAAGGGAGGACATGTTATGCACAATATCAGGGAAGTTTACTGATCAAGATGTGCCTTCACTTTCAGTCTGGACAGACTGCAGGGTGTACTCTCTGATCTAGTACACTGATAAAGTTCCATAACTATAAGAGACAGACAGATCAGGGGCACAGAAAAGAAAATGTAAAGCAAAGTGGGGATTAATACAGCTTTGTCATACTGTATTCTTCACCCAGAAACTGTCCAAGGTATTGGATGTTATCAGGAACTCTGCAGATGATCCCCCCGGAGCTTTCCTGGACAGTCTATTTTCCACAATGTCATGAAGAGTCCTGCCCTGCTGACAATGTTGAATGTTTTCCCGAAATCTTGGAACATAAGGGAGACCGAAAAAAACCTGTTCTTTACACTTCACGTGTTACTAGCTAAGGAGATCACATCCATTGTAGATTTGTCAGCACAGAAATTGCACTGTGCTTCTGGAGATATTCAGTCCACAAACTAATGGCACCCAAAAATCATAATATAAAAGTGTCTGGGTAAAATGCCAGAAGCACGGCCACAGCTGGTCCGCTGTCTGGCCTGGATTATTGAGGAGGCAGCTTCAGAGTGAGATGAAGCAAAAGCTCATTCTTACAGTACATAAAGTGCTAGCATTTGAATACAGGTCATATGGTTTAATGCTGAGATGGGGATTTTATTGAAGGGTTTTAATTGTTGATCATAAGACCATAAGTCTTAGGAGTGGAAGTAAGGCCATTCGGCCCATCGAGTCCACTCCGCCATTCAATCATGGCTGATGGGCATTTCAACTCCACTTACCTGCATTCTCCCCGTAGCCCTTAATTCCTCGAGACAACAAGAATCTATCAATCTCTGCCTTGAAGACATTTAGCGTCCCGGCCTCCACTGCACCTTGTGGCAATGAATTCCACAGGCCCACCACTCTCTGGCTGAAGAAATGTCTCCGCATTTCTGTTCTGAATTTACCCCCTCTAATTCTAAGGCTGTGTCCACAGTCCTAGTCTCCTCGCCTAACGGAAACAATTTCCTAGCGTCCACCCTTTCCAAGCCATGTATTATCTTGTACGTCTCTATTAAGTCTCCCCTTAATCTTCTAAACTCCAATGAATACAATCCCAGGATCCTCAGCCGTTCCTCATTTGTTAGACTACCATTCCAGGGATCATCCGTGTGAATCTCCGCTGGACACGCTCCAGTGCCAGTATGTCCTTCCTGAGGTGTGGGGACCAAAACTGGAGACAGTACTCCAAATGGGGCCTAACCAGGGCTTTATAAAGTCTCAGTAGCACATTGCTGCTTTTATATTCCAACCCTCTTGAGACAAGTGACAACATTGCATTCGCTTTCTTAATCACTGACTCAACCTGCATGTTTACCTTTAGAGAATCCTCGACTAGCACTCCCAGATCCCTTTGTACTTTGGCTTTACGAATTTTCTCACCATTCAGAAAGTATTTTGATGTGGGGTTACACTGAGGTTCTCTTTTGATTGGCCAAGTGGTTTAAATCAGGAGATTTACAGCTGAAGAGTACAATTAAGAAATTATTTTTTAAACTTCACCAAATATTTGTGTAGAATAGAAGCAGTGGGAGCTGATGGGCATCATTGTTATCCACTGTGTCCAGATCTGCAGCAAATGCTGGCTGCTCGATGAACTTTGGCTCAGAACTGCCAAGCTGGCATTGGAGCCACTGACACCACAACACATTAAAGCAGAACAGCAAAGCAGACGCTAGAATCAGAGTCAGTAATAATGGTTAACAAGTCAAAGCTTACGTCTCTTTATCTGAATGCATACACCATTTGTGGCAAGATAGAAGAATTGATTAAATAAATGAATATGGCTTGATAACTATTACAAAATATGATTAGAGGGTGAAGAAAACTGGTAACTCAAAAGATATATATTCTGGAAGAATAGGAAAATTGGTAAAGGAGGTAGGTAGCTTTGTGAACAAAGGAAGGTGTCATTGCTGCGGTGAATCATGACGTAGGTGCAATATATTGCAATATAAATCAGTCTGGGTGGAAATAATGAAAAGCAAAGGAAAGATGTCATTTATGTGAGCATTCACAGACCATAGATGAGCTGGCTCTCTGTCAGACAAAGTATAAACTGGGAAATAAGACAGGCACTATAAATATCATACCTGATTTTAATTTGCATATTGACTGGACAAATCCAATGGACAAAAGTAAATGAAAGATAAAATTGCAGAGTGCATCAGGGATTGTTTCTTAAAGGGGTACATTTTGGTACCTATCTTGGAAGCTATTTTATATCTAGTAATTTGCAATGAGGTACAATGAACACAACGTCTTGTAATTAAGAATCATCTCATGGGTAATGATTACAAGCAACTTTATGCTCAAATCAGTGTCCTCAACTTAAATGAGGGTGACTACAAACCATGAAGAAACCATTGTCTAAGTGGAATGGATGACCACTAGCAGACATTTAAGCATGTGTTTCACGAAACTCAACTTTATTCCAGCCAAAAAGGACTCAACGAGAAAGATGAACCACTCATGGTTAACAACTGCAATCAAGGAGAGTATCTATTTAAAAACTAAGAGATGCAAAGCGGTGAAAATTAATGGTAAGCCAGAGGTTTGGTCATTTATCTTTATGAACCAGTAAAGGGTAACTAAAGTGGATAAAGAGGACAAAACCTGATTTTGAAAGGAAGTTTGCAAGCAATATTAAAAAGTAGCTAGTGCTTCTACACGTTTATGAAAAAGAACAGAGTCGGGAAAGTAAGTGTGACACTCTTAAAGGGAATTTGCAGATAATTTAAAACATTTTGGCATTGGCTTTCATAGCGGAGGGCATTGTAAATATCCAAAGGATAACAGATAAGTAAAGCCTAAGTGGGAGGAGAGGTATTGTAACAGTCTCAATCATGGGGGACAAAGTATTTGACAAACTAATAGGACTAAAGGCAGATAAGTCACCAGGATTTGATGGCCTGCATACAAGAATTTTGAAAAAGTTGTTATGGTTCTGTTCGCTGAGCTGGGAGGTTTTGTTGCAAACATTTCGCCCCCTTTCTAGGTGACATCCTCAGTGCTTGGGAGCCTCCTGTGAAGCACTTCGGTGCTGATTCCTCCGACATTTATAGTGGTTTGTCTCTGCTGGTTCCGGTTGTCAGTTGCTGTCCGCTGCAGTGGCCAGTATATTGGGTCTAGGTCAATGTGTTTGTTGATAGAATTTGTGGATGAGTGCCATGCCTCTAGGAATTCCCTGGCTGTTCTCTGTTTGGCTTGCCCTATAATAGTGGTGTTGTCCCAATCGAATTCATGTTGTTTGTCATCTGAGTGTGTGACTACTAAGGATAGCTGATCGTGTCGTTTCGTGGCTAGTTGGTGTTCGTGGATGCGGGTTGTTAGCTGTCTTCCTGTTTGTCCTATGTAGTGTTTTGTGCAGTCCTTGCATGGGATTTTGTACACTACGTTGGTTTTGCTCATGCTGGGTATCGGGTCCTTTGTCCTGGTGAGTTGTTGTCTGAGCGTGGCTGAGCGCAATTTCATCAACAGATGACTAAGGGAAAGACAACGGAACGAGGACATGCCGCAACCCAAAGGACTAGCCACACTACCATACATCAGGAGCACTTCAGAACTGACAGCCAGACTACTGCGACCAATAGGACTCATAACAGCACACAAACCAATACCTACCAAAAGAGGGAGTTTGACCCCACTCCACAGTTCACCAATAGGATAAACAACACACTGAGGAATCTACAAAAAAAAACGGACTGATAACCAGGTCGGACCTACAAAGAATGAAACCGGAAAGCAACAACACCCCCAGATTCTATGGACTACCTAAAGTACACAAACCAGACATCCCACTCAGACCCATTGTATCACTACCAGGGGCACCATCACACAAACTGGCTAAAGAGCTACAGCAGAAACTGAAACACCTGATCAGCGGATCCAGACACTCTATACAGTCAACACAAGAATTCTTGGATATCATCAGAAATATACACAGACAAGGAAGAAACCATGATCTCATTCGATGTAACGGCACTGTTCACCTCTATCGACAAAACCCTAGCCAGAGAAACCATACCCAACCTGCTAGACATACATAACAGACAACAGGACGATGAACCTATTAACAAAGTCAGCATACTTAAACTACTAGACCTGTGCCTCACAACACACTTCACATTCAACAACCAGATATAATGAACAAATCAACGGAACACCCATGGGCTCACCGATCTCTGGACTCATAGCAGAAGCAGTAATGCAAAGGTTAGAACAAACAGTGTTAACGCAAATACAACCCAAACTCTGGGTCAGATACGTGGACGACACCTGTGTAATCATTAAAAACACAGAAATAGAGAACACACACCGGATCATCAACGCCACACTCACAGGAATCCGATTCACGAGAGGGGAAGAAAAGGACAACCAGTTCCCATTCCTAGACGTGATGGTACAGAGAACACTGAACGGAGAATTCAACACGAAGGCATACAGGAAAGCCACACACACAGACCAAGTCCTGAACTATGAAAGCAACCACCCCAACACACACAAACGAAGTTGCATCAGGACACTATTCAAAAGGGCCACAACACACTGCAGCACAGCAGAACTGCAAAAAGAGGAAGAAGAACACCTATACAAGGTATTCACCAAAAACGGAAACCCGCGCAATTTCATCAACAGATGCCGAAGGGAAAGACAACGGAATGAGGACATGCCGCAACCCAAAGGACTAGCCACACTACCAGACATCAGGAGCATTTCCGAACTGACAACCAAACTGCTGCGACCAATAGGACTCATAACAGCACACAAACCAACAGCCACGCTCAGACAACAACTCACCAGGACAAAGGGACCCGATACCCAGCATGAGCAAAACCAACGTAGTGTACAAAATCCCATGCGAGGACTGCACAAAACACTACATAGGACAAACAGGAAGACAGTTAACAGCCCGTACCCATGAACACCAACTAGCCACGAAACGACACGATCAGCTATCCTTAGTAGCCACACACTCAGATGACAAACAACATGAATTCGATTGGGACAACACCACTATTATAGGACAAGCCAAACAGAGAACAGCCAGGGAATTCCTAGAGGCATGGCACTCATCCACAGATTCTATCAACAAACACATTGACCTAGACCCAATATACCGGCCACTGCAGCGGACAGCAACTGACAACCGGAAGCGGCAGAGACAAACCACTATAAAATGCTGGAGGAATCAGCACTGAAGCGCTTCACAGGAGGCTCCCAAGCACTGTGGATGTCACCTAGAAAGGGGACGAAACGTTTGCAACAAAAACTCCCAGCTCGGCGAACAGAACCATAACAACGAGCACCCGAGCTACAAATCTTCTCACAAACTTTGAATTTTGAAAAAGTAGATACACGGATGGTGGGGGCACTGTCAAAGTATGCCAGATTCACTGGGTACCAGCGTAGCTATTTTTAATCAACCTGTTCAGGCATATTATTACACATCTTGGATGTGAATTCAGGCCTTCTGGCTCAGAGGTAAGGACACTATTACTGTGCCACAGGAGCCTAGAATTCCAGTGAAAATATGCACCTAATCAAGGAGAGATGGGAGGCAAGAGACTAGGCAATCAAACCTAACATCTGCCACTGGAAAAATGTCAGAATCATTATTAAAGAAGAAATAGCAGGACATTTAAGAAAACTTAACAGTCAAACAACACCAACATCCTTTTGTGAAAGGGAAATTGTGTTTGACAAGTTATCTAGAGTTCTTTGATAATATAACAAGGAGAGTTGATAATGGAGAACCAATATTAAAAGCCATTTAATAAGATGCTACTTAAAAGGTTACAACCTAACACCTAATGGGTGTTGTGGATAATATACAAACAAGGATTAACACACACAAGAAGAGTTGGGATTAATGGATCATTTTCAAATTGGAAGGATGTAACTGTTAGAGTACCACAAGGATCAGTCCTAGAACCTTAATTATTAACTATACATGTTAATGACTTGGAGGAGGGGGAAATGAGTTACGTTTACAACTTTGCTGATGTTACAAGAATAGATAGAATGGCATGTTGTGAACAGGACAAAAGGAATTTACAAGGACATATAGACAGATTACATGAATGGGCACAACTTGGCAGATGAAGTTTAATTAGTTAAGTATGAGGTCATGCATTTTGGTAGGAAGAATCAAAAGGCAAACTATTATTTAATATGTATGACTCAAAAATTACAGCAGACATATCTCTGTATTCTTGTGCATGAAACACTAAGTTAGCAAACAGGTGTATCAACTAATTAAGGCGTCAAATGGAATTTTGATCTTTATTGTAAGGGGGTTAGAGTTCAAAGATAGCGTGATCTTGTTGCAACTTGTTGAGGCCAAACCTAGGGTAGTGCCTACAGTTTTGGACTCTACAATTAAGAAAGGATATATTGGCAGAGGATGCAGTACAAGAGATTCATTTGGCTGATTCGCAGGATGAGGAGGTTGACTTATCGAGAACAGTTAAATAGTTTAAGCATTTTCTATTTTACAAGAGCTTAAAAGAGGTTACTCATATTGTAACATACAAGATTCTGAGGGAGACTGACAGAATAGATGTTGAGCAGATACTTCCACTTGTGAGAAATCTTGAAGTAGGAGACAGTTACAGAATAAGAGGATACTCATTTAAAACTGAGGAACAATGGATAGTGAAAAATAGAATTCTTCACACCAGACAGTTTTAAATTCAGTGCTGATGAGGTTTTTAATTAAATGGAATTAGTGCAAGGTGAGGTAATATGTAATATACAAACTTTGTTAGCATACTAAGATTTTAATATATCAAAACAATGTACTGAGTTATCAAACATCCTTTATGAGTTTCAGAATTCCATCTGAAACCCTTGCAAAAGTCAATATAGTACAATTATCTCGAAAATGGTGCACAAAGATATCAGCACTCCTACCTCAATTTCAAGGCTGTTGATAGTTTAAATCCCACCTCAGGTATTGAGAAAAAAAACAAAGTGACATACCAGTGCAGTACTGATAGAGTGCAATACTATCAAGGTGTCAATTTTCAAAGTGTTGTTAAAACAAGGACCCATTGGAGTGTCATCAAACTGAGAGGAAATCCCATGATACAAATTCCAAGAGTAGCAGAATTATTCCTGGTGCTCTGTCCAATATTTATCCTTCAATCAATGCCACTAAAATCAAATTATACTTTCAAGAAACATCTCTACAATTTGTGCCATCAGATGTATATTCTATTAGCATGTATCAAAATCTAAATACTGTTGTTTGTAGGAGTTTACCATGGCGTCTTTTTGTAATAGAGACATTTTAAAAGCTCTTCTTCAGACGAAAATGCTTTGGGCCTCTAGATAATGTAGAAAGTAGCTAAGTGAGCCATTCAATCCATCGAGCCAGTGATGCAATTTAATATGAATACGGCTGATTCTCTGCTGCGACGCTATACTCCCATTCTCTCTTGACAACCTTTAATGTCTTTTGAACATAAAATGCCATTTTTGACTGTGGTTGTGAAAGACACTACGTAATGATTTTTGTTTTAAAATTGATCAAGGATTCTAAACAAAACATGATGCTAGCTGTCCCCTTTTTATAAATTTACCATGTTGATTTGAGAGAGAAAATGAAAGAAAACAGTATATTTTCATTAATACTTTTCTTTTAAAGATGAGCCAATCCACAATACTCTGTATATAATTGAGTGGCATATAATTCTTGATTTCTCAAACATATTGATAGCAGAGCTTGCTATTTAATTATACTCTCAATCATCATTTCTATAATTTGCAAGTTCAGAAATGTGTTTTAACATCACTAATCAAAAGCTAAACACTTCATGTGTTGATCTGCTTCTTGTCTTTAACACTTAGCATGATAAACACATTTCTTACAGCAATGGTTTCTTTTCATTTACAGAACGCTCTGAATGCAACAGATGAGTATAACAGTGATCGCTCCATCATAGGTACTCCTACATGATTCACATGATCTTCTCCTACGCGCACAGTAATAAAATTAAAAATAGTTCTCATTATTAGAATTTAAAAGCTGCAGCCTCCCTGCCTTCACAGACAGATCAAATATTTTATAAAAACTACCATATCTAAATTACATCATGGAAATCGCTATACAAAATGTATCTTCCACATCTGCAATTGTGACGTGGTCTTCAACTGTTAACTGTGCCGAGAATTTTTACAGCATCATGTACCATCCAAACTGGAATACTCTACTGTCTGGATACCCAAGGAAAAATTTTCAGAAAGAAGAAAAAGTGCCAGTCAGTCAGAATTGGCTGACAATTGAGAAGCTGACTCCGCTGACCACATACATCTTGTGCATCACCTGCCAGCCAGCCAATCCTACCAATGAGCAATGTACAACTTTTAGTACAGCACCCCAAAACGCTGCTGCAGTTACCAGCAGGAAGAAAGACCTTGCTCTGGGAATATGGTTGACAAGCAGCATCCTACTCCTTATCATTGCTGGTATACTATTATATGGCTGCCTCCACATTTGGTGTTGCAAGAGACGAGAACGCCCTGAAGGCTTGAGTATGAGCTCTGATCATGCAGGAACACAAGCTTGCAAGAAACAAGTGATGGAAACAGCACTTGAAGATAACTTAGATATGCCCTGCAATGTTATTCTCAGTGCTGATAGCAGAACAAGAGAGAATTCTCAGCTGATCGCTATAACTGAAAACCCTTTCACTTCTAAAAATGCATTACCACTTCGCACGCAAGCTGAGAAATTATCTGCAAGCAGCAGTAATGAGAATGATGGATGATAATCAACATCATGGTAATTAAACAGCAAACACCTCTGACCAATTAAAGTATTGGAATTTCTGAATTATTGCAATTTTGGCAGTCTGGTCATAGTATTCTTTGTCAGGTGGATTATTTTAGATCAAAATGTCTTTGGTTGGCAGTCTTTTCCAGTTTATGGTAATTTTGCATTGGTTTTAATGCAAAAGCCAGAAATGTTCATATTTTCTTTTGGCAATTTACATGTAATTTTATCAAATGCTTAGTGTTTACATTGTGAATTGGCAGAATTGAAACAGATGTAGAATCTTACCTTTTATTTCTGTGTTTAAATTGGTTTAATTTGTGTGCAACAATTTCATCCTATTGTATTATTTCCCTGAAGCTAGGTGCTAGTATGTTAAACTGTGAATACCAATATTAACATAAAAATAAAGCAATGTGGAAAGAGTATCAGTTTGTGGCCCATTATATACATTATCCAAGTTTGAAATTTAAAAAAGGGAAATGAGACATTTTATTAAAGGGCAATCACAATATTGAAGTAACATTGTCACTAATTTATAAATAAAAAATGATGTCAAATTTTCTCTAAACAGAAGCAGCAAGAGAACTACCAGCAACAAAATTAAACAAACTGAACCAACTGGTCCTATTATTTGCAACAGAGGGAGTGAACTCTGAATTGAGGAGAAACAATCCAATAGCCAGTTTTTGATGCCACTTCACTGATTCTCTATAATGAAGGACTGAGTTTATCCATTAAATGCCAGTTTTTATGAGAACATCAATGTCAAAAAAGGTTGAAATCTACACAAATTGTGTTTTATGTGGACAAGGATATGTAAAGATCAGCATTATTTTTGGTATCTTAGCTCAAATTTAGTCCAAAGAAATGGAATAAAAGTCTCTCAATTGCTGACTAGTCACAGTCCACATGAAATTAACTCGGCAAGTCTCAAACCAATTGCTAGTGTGCATGTTTGCAGAGAATAAAACTAATACAAATTAGGCAATGCCACTTAGCGGTGACAAGGAGGACAAGAATAGAATAGAAATACCACATATGTGGAATAGTATTGTTGGAGCAAAAGATCTGCACCATAAAATGTTAAATATGGCATATGAGAGAGGAGTGTTTCATGCATGCACTGTGATGCTCAGAATTTTATTCAGTGTTACCCCTAGCACAAAAATGATTCATCAAAATAAATGAACTAAATTGCTGAGAATAGATCAGCTACTGAAGTATAAGATGTTCTAGATATTTAACTGATCAGGCATGCAATTTCCCTTTTCATCTCTGAGCTGAATACCATTCCATTTCTGCAACCATCTTTAAATTGGAATTTCTTTAGCGGCCACTTGCTCAATTTCATAGCAAACTAAAAGCTTCATGAATTCAAATTACTCCAATGGCAGTGTACTTCCACACATAACTATGAAGATGGCCTTCAGGAGGTGGTGATGTGTGACAGATGATTTTAGTAATAACAGAGGCTGTCGTGGACCTGACACCCCAAAGAATTGAAATTCCATGGAAAAGATTGACAGGCAATGCAAATAAGCTGGATGACCAACTTGAATTCAACTGTAAACTGCTTTATTCCCAGTTCTTACACAGTTCAGCCAAACCTAAAGTACAAGCAGTACAGTTAACAGTATGATTAAAATTTTGCAGCTTTAATGGTGAGGGGGATATTTATTAATTTTAAAAATATTAGCAAGTCAATTATCTTAGCAGCATCTAGTCACAGTGAAAAGCAATTCTTCCTTGGAGCTGTTCAGCGATGAAACAACCCAAGAAGTAAGGTTGCTTGCAAGTCACACCTTTCAACCACTGCACATGCTTCTCCATGCAAAGAAAAATTGAAGTGTTTGTAAACTTAAATGTATTGGCACTAAAAAAAAGGTAGAGAGTATGTTGGTGCAGGGAATTATTTCGTAGGTTAAATGCACCAATTACTTCAATTAAAAAATTTTGCCTGCTCTAGAGATATCAGGAAACCAAATGCAAAGATTAATTTCTCAAAGAATCTCTACAAAATTCTAATTTCTTCACAGTAATGGTGTGGATGACACAGAAAGAGTGCATTTTCATGTTTGATAGAATAATCAAATATTCCCACCCAACCCGACTCAAGTTTCTTCCACCAATTTTCATGGAATCATAGAATCCCTACAGTGTGGCACTCTCCGAAGAGTATCGCACCCAGACCCATCCCCCCCTACCCTATATCCCTGTAACCGTGCATTTCCCATGGCTAATCCTAGCCTGGATTAGAATGGTGCTGGAAAAGCACAGTAGTTCAGACAGCATCACAGGAGCAGGAAAATCGACATTTCAGGCAAAAGCCCTTCATCAGGAATAGAGGCAGAGTGCCTGCAGGGTGGAGAGATTTTTTTAAAATCCTAGCCTGCCCATCCTGGAAAAATATGGGCAATTTAACATGGCCAATCCATCTAACCAGCACATCTTTCAACTGTGGGAGGAAACTGGGGCAGCTGAGGGGTAACCCATGCAGACACGGGGAGAATGTACAAACTCCACACGGTCACCCAAGAGTGGAATCAACCCCTAGCCCCTTGCGCTGTGAGGCAGCAGTGCAAACCACTGAGCCAGTGTGCTGCAGTTACAGTTCATGAGTGGAGGGTATACACTCTCATATGTTTGACTGTTTTGCCTAGTTTCTGTCTCATCGTGTCCAGGTAAAAATATTTTCAAATCTGTGCATGCGCCCTGGAATAAAGTTTTGCTACAGGAGTATTGAAAGCATGCATTGGTAAAATGGATATTTCTTAAGCCAACCAAGTTCAACTCTGGGGTCCCTTCCCACCCTCCTATGATCTTTTTGTTTAGGAGGTCCAATCATAAATTATGCTTTACAAATAATCAGTTATGGACCACAAAATGGAGTGCAGTGAACCAAATCAGTGAGCAGTACACCTGAGCCTGCATAGAAAGCAGTTTCACATGGGATGAGATCTGGTTTAATTGAGTTAAAGTAATTATAAATAAGTGTGGCTAACCAGATAAGATAGTAGATTGTAACCATTATTCCACATTTTGCTAATGCTTCGTAGGTTTACACTCAGCCTGTATGAAGTGGCAATTAAACTTCAAAGTTGAAGTTATAGCTGACCAAAGCTAAAATCTTGCTCTTAGAATGAGCAGGCCCCAAGATAACAAGTGCATAACCCTTCAACTTTTAATTTTAATATCCGTGTAAACCTAGACGCTTTGAAGTACTCTCATTTCCACAATTAAGAGTCAAATTATCAATTTCCTTACATTTGAAGTAACAAGAACTGTATTTATATAGACCCTTTAAAGTGATAAAATGACTCAAGGTTCTTCATGGGAGCCTTATCAACCAACATTTGACAACAAATAACAAATCTAAGCGAAACAAAACAAAAAAACTGTGGCTCCTGGAAATTTGAAATAACAAATTACTGGAGAAACTCAGCAGGTCTGGATGCATCTGTGGAGAGAAAGCAGAGTCAATGTTTCAGGATCACTGGGCTCGAAATGTTAATTCTGCTTTCTCCCCACCGATACTGCCAGACTTACTGAGTTGCTCCAACAATTTTTGTTTTTGTTACAAATCTAAGTTGATGGCTTACAAAAGTTGCTGAGAAGGGGAACAAAAGCTAGAGGAGTAGGTTGCAAATGGAACTGAGAAAAACTGGGAATGGTCAAATGGCTAGAAGTTGGTATTGCAGCACTGGAGATAATCATGTGAATAGTAAGGCATTTAAAACAAGAATGAGATGATTAAAACTAGAATCATTAAGATTTCTCTGTCTTCCTTCACAGTACATTCTGGGATCAATTTTAGCTTACTCCTGCTCTTCATTACAGTCCACCATTTACAAGGCATAAGGCAGGAGCATGATGGAATAATCTCCACTGGCTCAGAGGACTACAGCTCCAATCACATGGAGGATAGACCCCATATAGGTCAAAGCAACCACTTAATTGGCATCCCATCTATTACCGTCATCCCAAGGCATTATGTACTTGATAGTAGTAGCCTTTTACCATCCTCTCAAAGGCGATTAGGGATGGAAAATAAATGCTTGCCTAATCAGTAACACCTACTTTTCATTGATAAATAAAAAAGTAAATCTCAGTACTATTACAATAAAAGGAAATAGAAACAGCAAGGAAGAATAAAAACAATGAAAGCTTCTGACTATCTTTGATATGAAATGTTAACTTTGCTTCTCTCTCTCTTTCAACAGGCACTGTCTGATCTATTGCGATTTTCCAGTTATTTTTGTATTTTTCAGTATTCTTAAGCATAGTTATATACCAAATATTACGGAGCGTACATCATCACTATTTCCAATTTCCACAAATTCATTGTATTCAAAAGCGCGATGCAAGTTGGAAAAATGGAAGCTCAGTGAAGCATGAAAAAAAGACATTTGGGTTAGTATGGATAAACACACAAAACATGGAACATGGGGAAAGTGGGCAAGGAGAGTATTCCACAAATAGCCAGAAAAGAGCCAAGGATGAGGTTGCAAGCAATGTGCCCACAATGTGCCCAACCTCTTGAAACAGTAATCACAACTGCAACAAAGTCTACAAGGACCAAGAGTTTTCAGATCAATATTTCATCAAACGAGAACAACACGGCAGGGAATCTGCAGTTTATATGACAAAACAACTTTAGGCATACATTTAAAACACAGAAAAGCAAGCAAAAGCCAGAGGGAAACATTATTTACAAAATGGTCAATAACAGACACCTTTAAAAGAAGTCCAAAAGAAGATGATTTGTTATTTCAATATAGAAAACAAAAGGGAACAATTTATAATAAATGACAAAGTACTCGGGGCCCTAAAATAGATCAAGGTTTAATTTTTGCACTAAATATTAAATTTATACTGAAGTAGTTTCAAAAAGAATACATCTAAATATGCTGAAATACTGGTTTATTTTTTAGTGTAATATATCAAATGTATGCATATATGATGGGACAAAACTGCCAGTCAAAACTAAAACAATCCTCAACTCTTATATGAATAAGGTAATTGGATATGAAATTATAATGAAACAACTGCACTTCAAATAAATGCCAAGAATGGACACTTGTGAATCATGTTAACTAATATACACAAACTGAAAAGAGTTCAATATGGTTTCTGAAAATAGGCAGAAACATTTATTTTTTGATCATTAAGCAATATTTAAAGACTGTCTGATATGTTACTATGGTGTTTGGTTGCTTGGAGAATATTGCAACTACAAAGATTAAAAATATACTCAGCATTACTGATGATAACATTGTATGGCACAAAAACCGTCCCATCATGAAAGCAATTGAAGGGACAGTTGATGACCTGGTGGTATTATTGCTAGACTATTAATCCAGTAACCCAGATAATATTCTGGGGAAATAAAAACCAAAGAAAAACACACGGACGCTATAAATCAGAAACAAAAACAGAATTAGCAGGAAAAGCTCAGCAGGTCTGCCAGCATCTGTGGAGAGAAATCAAAGTTAACATTTTGGATTGAGTAACTGTTCTATACAACTGAAAGTTCTGGGGACCCAGGTTCAAATTCCACCACAGCAGATGGTGGAATTTGAATTCAACAAAATATCTGGAATTAGGAGTCTAATGATCATGAACTCATTTCCAAATGTCAGAAAAACCATTCTAATATCCTGCCATCCTTATCTGGTCCAGCCTACCCGTGGCTCCAGACCGACACAGGCAATGCTATTCTAGCCAGTTAAGTTCACATTGCATAAATTAATTTTTAAAATAGCCTCAGTCTCACCTATTATTTCATCACCACTCCAAAAACAAAGCCTGGCTCTCCGTCTACACCATTACATAGAAATCACTAACAAACTGGATAATGTATTAAACCCATCATATCAGTGTCAATTTTTTAAACTTTAACTTCCCTGTTCGTTTCCCATAATCCTGACTGAATTTTCCGTACTTAAATACATATCCAACATGGTTTTGTGATTTACTATTGCATCTGCATTCACCAACCCCTCAGGCAATGCAATCCTTCATATTTGTCGAAAATTACTATTAATAAAATAATTAACTCATAAATTAATAAAATCATATGATGGTTACAGCACAAGAGGAGGAAATTCAGGCAATCTCTCCACAAAGGTAATTGAGCTGATCGTTCATCTCTGCTTTTTTCCCAAAAACCCAACTTTTCATAAGCGTTTTCAGGGAACCGAAGTATGAAGTAACTGCTGTGTAAGCTTTTGCAGTAACCAATCAAGAATTAGCTCCCAAATTTACTCCAAGGTTTGTGAGCTTGTGTCTTTTCAATATTCAACTATCAAATATTTAACGTTGTTCATTCTGTTCCTCAAATTGTAAGCCACGACAACCAAATCCATGGGTACATCTTCCACCCCTTTGGCAGCTACCATTGGACTGAACCAAATTTTCACAATCAGTCATCCTATTTGATTTACTCTGAAATTGGCAGCATCACAAAGGCGGCATCCTTTATCACCTACCAATTCAACTGTTACAATGCTCCCCAGCTATACTACCATTGTCAATGCGACATAAATATCAGTTCATTCAAAATGCAGCAGTACATTTTCCCACTCATCCATAATTACTATATTTTCTTCAATATTTGGTTCCAGATTTTCCAATGTCTCAAATTGAAGATTCGGATCCTTGATCTGAATTCCCTTCCTGTCCCCATAAAATGTTTTCCCTTGTAAGGGATATGGGTGCAGTTGGCAAGGTAAGTATTTATTGCCCATCTCCCAACTTTCCTCGAGTCAACCACTTTGCCATTGTTCTGGAATCACATACAAGCTAGGCCATGTTAAGGATGGTAGATGCACAAGTGAGTTACATGTAGTTGGGTTTTTATGTCAATTTGATTGTTGCATAATTACCATACTTGTTTTTTTTTAAATTCCAGCATGAAATTAATTTAAATTTGGCAGTGATGTGCTGAGCTTTCCTATTATTGAGGATGGGGATATCTGTAAAGCCTCGACTTCCTGTTAGCCTGGTTAACTGACCACCATTCACAACTGGACGTGGCAAGAGTGTAGCGTATGGATTAAACAGCAGCTGAATTACTTTCCTCCAACTGGAAGTCTGTTTTCACAAACGTAGAACCATGCTAAAATACTGTCAAGCATTTTTAATAATAGAAAGTCTCTTTATTTTCTGTCATTCAACAATGAGTTTTTATTCTTGGGGATTCTGCAAACATATTTGTAATAAGTAACAGTAACGAAAACTATAATACTTTTCATTCCTTTATTTAAATAATGCATTCACAAGTTGTGATTTCCAGAAAATGGTTGCAATTCTCAGCAGTCCAATTTGCAGCTCAATAGGTGTTTCATTAACCACATCTCATCAATTCAAGCCTGCTGACTAAATTCAGCCTAAATTCATTCCTCTTCTGTGGGAGCGCCACACAAAGGAATTGCTGAATACAATAATAATTACTGCAGCTGAATCTTATTAAAAAAATGCAATCTACCTCCTTTCAACATAAACTGCAGAGGTAAAAGTAAGCACAGCACAACAATAAAGAGATAAGGAACTAAGAATGAACTCAATATTTTATCATACATTATAGATACACAGACCAAGTACAGAAGAGTCTCAATTACGTGCTTGAGACAGGCAGGCAGGCAGGATTTTGTTCAGATAACTGATTGTTCAGACAATTGATCTGATCATAAATAAATGGTAATTTGTGAGTGCCGGTTATCCGAACATGCCTCTGTTATCTGGCAATGTACGCCATAATGCCACTTAACTAAACACCGAGCTGCCTAATGCAGTTTTTATGGCGCCTTGAGATCTTGTTCGGATAATCCAAAATTCGGATAATCGAGGTTGTTCTGCAATCTGCTCTGAGCCGAGCATTTTAAAATTCTCATCCTTGTTTCTAAATCTCTTCATGGACTTGGCATCAATCAACCCAATTCTGTGGCCTTCTTTTATCCTACAATACTCCAAAATTAGCCTCTTGAGCATGCTTTTTTGATGAAAGATCCATCAACCTGAAATATTAATTCCGTTTCTTTCTCCACAAATGCAAACACGCCAACTGAATACACTCGGCATTAAATAATTTCATTCTATATTTCCATTATCTGCAGTTTTTTAAAAAAACTTTTTGGTTTTATTCACTCCATTATTGGCATCTGTACCTTCAACCCCATAAGTGGTTTTCTGACATTTCTTTCCTGGATCCCTCTCCCGCAGTAAGTCATCCCTTAAACCCTAACTAATTGAAAAGGCTTTGATCATTTGCTTAACATTTCTTTGTCTTAGTATCAAATCTTATTTCATAAAGTTTCTGTTAAGTACCACAGGGTATTTTACTAAATTAAAAGCACTATATAAATGAAACAGCAAAACAAGTCACTAACCCAGAATTGGTTCTTATTTCAACTTGGAAATAATGACCTGAAAGACAGAATATCTTAGCTAAGTTATTTTAAATATAATAGTACATCACATCTCCAGAAGTTGGTGAAGAGGATTTTCCAAGGCAAATGGTGAATCTTTGTAATTTACAATGTCTAGGTTGGTGCGAGGTGGCCTATCTAGGTGAATTTTTATTTGACTCCTATAGATGTTTGATATGACCGAGTGGCTCACTGATCATTTTAAAAGGCAGTCAATCACATTGGTTAACCATAATCCTACCATTTTGTCTCTTTAAACCCAGTTACAACTTTCCTCCATTCAACTTGACTAGCTTATTCTTGAAGTCTGGACTCGATTAGCTTATCCGTGTCTTCAGTGTTTACCTGGGCTTTCCTGCCTATGCTCCATTTGTAAATTTCCAGCATTCTATATCCATTTGCAATCTGCTTTTACAAATTGCTACAATTAACAGAGACTACGGGACACAGTAGTAACTGCTCGGAAATTCTTTGGGACTTCATACTGAGTAAAAAGCAGTGAGAGGAATGCATGATACTGCTTGGAACTATTTTTCCAATCCAACTAGAAAGTCAATAATGTCTATAAAATATTTAAAGTTCTAGGACAAGGAAATCTAAAGAACATACAAACTTAGAACTTTACTTGAACTATCGTGTTCTTTCGCGGGTACAGTTCCAGCCTTAAGTTATCCTAACTTCTGGTTGTATACACATCCTGACCTTGCATACTCTGGCCCCATACAGAAATGCCTTACGTCCTGAACTTTGTTCATCCAAAAATGCAACAGCTAGCATAAATCCAATGTAAATACAGTTGTATCCTAATACAACAGCACTCACCTCTGAGTCAGAAGGTCAAATGTTCAAGATCCACTCCACATCTTGAGAACATAAATGTGGGTCAACATCAGGGCTGCGGTCTATTCAGACATACCGCATATTGACTGACATTATAGTGAAAGGATTTTGCTAGTTCAGACATAATCACAAGATGGGAGAATGATGCATTCCAAAGGATTTTCGGAAAGCAATGGGACTCAGCCTGAATTCCAGTAGGACACAATCAGATTTGCTTTAAGGATGTTTGCCAGCACAGCATGAAAACATTGATCACTGTATTTGAGAAAATGTCAGTGACAGGGGGACATGATAACATCACCTGTGGGCCAGTGTGCACCACCAGAATGATTAGTGGTTTTGCAGTAGATGTCATTACTGAAACCACAGCCCACAGTGACACCTGATCAGCACTTCATACACACCAATTGTCACAAATTCTGTCTCTCTTAGATTGGTCTCATCAGCCATCAACAAAAGTACATTATATGGAACTACCTCATTCCCATATGCAATGATTTTGCTGCATATCCATTATGTTATGTAAATGGAAGGTTGCATGATGATATAAAATCCCCTGGCTGTCACACATTTGTCATGCAACACCATCAAATGAGGTTACTGGTTCTGATGCTGAATATGTTTTAAGACTGTGGAAATTGGACTATCTTGCACCTGCCTAAGGAACATCACTGACTAGATCTGAAAAATAATTAATGTAATAAACTCTTATGAAGAGTTTTAGCATGTCCATGGAAGTTACTATGTAAATGCCAGTTTATTATTTAAATACAGAATAGACTTTGGCTTGTGACAAACATAGACAGCACATCAGACAATTAAGACCCAGTAATATACACTCAACTACACTGCTATTGCCTATTTGTCTAAAATTAACTTTTTCTTCCTTCCCACATGAGTTCAGACTGCTAGGTTAAACACACCAATGCAGCAGTCAGATGTATCATCACCCCCAGCCACTCCCCCCGCTCCCCCCAAAGTTGCTACTACAACTTTGATAACTGTTTCATGTATTTTGTTCAACACATTGATTTTCACAATTATATTTTAGGTACTCTGTTCATTACAGAGAATGCTCACTGAGAGATCTTAGCCACACTTGGTTTGTTGATACCTCCTCAAAATGGAAGAAACTCCTTTACATGGTCAAATAACATTCAGCTGATTAAAAAAGACAGGTTCCTTCAACATTTAATCAGTGTTCAAATATGGTTTTATTCAGTCTCTCCAAAATGAAAACAATTAAAATAAAACGATGTAGAATGCACTAACCTTAGTTCCATATAAATACTGAGGCTGTGCATTAGGTTGTTTATCTCTTTGAAACTCTTGAGAGAAGGGCAGCACAGTACGCACAAACCTGTGAGAAAAGGAATAATAATTAAAGACGCAATGTGTCACTGAAAGGAACACATAAGTGTTATTACATCATGGCACACGGTGCAAATGCATTCTACATAAAACAAAAACATAAAATGAAGCTCTTCTATAGTTTAAACAAATATTGAAGAGACCAGGAAGATCTTGGATTCAGTCCTTCGGTTTAAGCAAAGTTAATGATAGTGGTACCTGGGATAGGTGACTGGCAGAAATCAATATAACGGCCTCTACCAGTTGCTGTTACAAATGATGAGTTAGGCAATGGCATTGCTGTAATGTCCAAGACTAATTTCTCCGGACTTGGGTTCAAAAGCCCACCAGGATAGCTGGTGGAATTTAAATTCAATTAATAAATCCTGAACTAAAAACTAATCTGTCACTAATCAGATAATTATGACATGTGTCCATATGCAGTAAGATCCAGATAACATTTATAGTTGGGCTGACAAGTGACATGTAATATTTGTGCCACACAAGTGCTGGGCAATCATTATCCCCAACAAGAAAGAATCCAACATTGCTCCTCGACATTCAGGGGCATTCCGATTGCTGAATTAATACACACTCATCATCTCCGGTTCACCACCGGCTGGAAACTGAACTGCACCAGTCATACAAACAATGCTACCACAAGGTCAGTGCTTAGGATTTCTTGGCAAGCAACCTGTCTCATTTTCAACAAGGCCCAAATCTTCCAGAGTAGTGAAAGTAGTGGCAGAATCTTAATGCCATTGGACGAGTAATCGAGAGCCTAGGATAATGTTCTTGGGGTGTGGATTTTCAACCCACCATGACAGATGGTGAAATTTTAATTAAAAGTCAAGCAAAACATCTTTCCCTACTATATTCAAATTACTTTAATTAAAGGATGCACACTGTTTCTATTCTTAATCTCTTGCCATATGTAGATGTTAATTTTTAATGTCTCATGAACAAGGACATCCAAATCTCTTTGAAGTCCCTACACTTTCTAGCTTCTCACTATTAACGAAAATCCCAGTAATTCTGCTTTTATTTTTAATTCACAGTCATTGGTTAGGCAACATTTATTGACTGTCCTGCGTGGCCCTTGAGAAGGTGGTAGCAAGCTGTCTTCATGAACCGCTGAAATCAACGTGCAGTCAGTAGACCTACAATGTCCTTAGGGAGGGAATTCCAGGATTTTAATCCAGTAAGTGAAGGAATGACGATATATTTCCAAGTCAGGATGGTGAGGGGCTTGAAGGGGAACAAAAAGTGTTGCCCTTGTCCTTCTAAATGGAAGCGACTGTGCGTTTGAAAGGATCTTTGGTAAATTTCTGCTGTGAAACCTATAGACAGCAAAAACTGCAGCAACTCAGCAGCAACGATGGATGCAATGTCAAGCAGGCTGCTTTGTCCTGAAGTGTATCAAACTTCTCGAGTGCCTAAGAAGCTCACATGAGTCCAGAGTACATTCAATCTGACTTATTTTTGCCCACCCAGCTTCTCTAAATGTCTTTGAAGTCTCTTTGCATCTTCCTCATAGCTCTCACTTTCACCTAATTTTGTCATCTGCAAACTGGGAAATACGAATTCATTTCCAGATTCAAATGTTTGATATACGTTTTGAATATCTGGCTGGAATAGAATTGAAAGTTACTACAATAAATACAAATTACTCTCCTGAATATCTAAAATCTATCCATAATTCTCACTTACCCTCCCTTCAGAATATACTATATCTATACATATTCGAATCATCTGGGACGAGGCAAATTCAACAATGTCTAAAAGATCACGCTTTCTTGTTACTCCACGTCAGCAAATTACATATCTTATTCCAAACTCATCAAGTATACAAGTATATATTAGTCTTCATTATTGTCAATGGAGCCGTTTGAGCCACAGTAATAGCAGGCTAATTAAAACAATTGATCAAGAGCACTTAATAAAAGGTTCAAGAAGTGATAAACTTTAGTTTAAATTTTTCAAGATGCTAATTTTTTTCTTTGAATTTCAAATACTGCCAAGGAGTGTTTAAAACTGAAGCATGGTTTTCCTTGTTTTAGCTTTTTGTTTTCCTTAATGGCAAAGCAAAATATTGACCTGACTAACACCAATTACAATTAAGACAAATTCTGCTTTGCTAGGTATATTTATTCAAAGCTGTCTACATGTGTTTTTTTTGTGTCTCTGGTCTGTCACCTCAGGAACAAACCTGAAATGGAATATATGTGAGAAATGGTAAAGGACAGTTTTCCATTTTCCACTGTGAAAGCTCAGGGATGAAACTGGTGGGCTCAAGTCTCAGCTAACAGGGAATTATTGCTCATAAAAACCTCAACATGAATAATTCCGTAAAGTTATCAATGAACTGCTGACATCTGAAACTTTCAGTGATGTATTTATCTTAAACATATTTATTCTTACCTTCAAATTTCATATGTTAAATTGGAACTAGTTGAACTATATGGGCTGTCAATACAATGATCTTTACAAACTTAGATTTATTGCAGTGCAGAATGCCATTCAGCTCGTCATGCCCCCACCATTTCCATTACCTAGATGAAGGGCTTTTGCCCGAAATGTCGATTTCGCTGTACTTTGGATGCTGCCTGAACTGCTGTGCTCTTCCAGCACCACTGATCCATTACCAAGAGCCAATCTCCTGCCTTTTTCTCATCTGCTCACATGCGTTTCTATCAAACTAATTATCCAATGCTGTCGATGCCTCAATTGAACCTGCTTCCTGCACATTTTCTCACTAACTAATGACCATGTGAAAAATCTTTTTTCTCATATCACTCTTGTTTTATTTACACATCACATTAAATTCAGGTGGCTTCATTTTTGTTTCTTTCACAGGTGGGAACAGCTTCTCCCTATTTACTCAATTCAGTCACTCAAGAATTTGAAAACTTCTACCAAATTGCCCCTCTATCATCTCCTCTCCAAGGAAGTCATTCCAACTTCTTCAATCTGTCCTCCTAAGTTTCTCACGCCTAGCACCATTCTTGTAAATTGTTTCGGCACTCTCACTAATATATTCACATTGTTCTTGCTTTATGGCATCCACAATATACACAACTCCATACTTCAGCTGTAGCCTAACAAGTATCTTAAAAGAGTTCAACATCACCTACCTGCTATTGTGCTCTCTGCCTCATTAAGAGTCATAGAGATATACAGCAAGGAAACAGACCCTTCCGTCCAACCTGTCCATGCCAATCAGATATCCCAACCCCATCTAGTCCCACCTGCCAGCACCCGGCCCAAATCCTTTCAAACCCTTTCTATTCATATACCCATCCAGATGCCTTTTAAATGTTGCAATTGTACCAGCCTCCACCACTTCCTCTGACAGCTCATTCCATACACGTACCACCCTTTGTGTGAAGTAGTTGCCCCTTCGGTCTCTTTTATGTCTTTCCCCTCTCACCCTAAATCTGTGCACTCTACTTCTGGACTCCCTACCCCAGGGAAAAGACTTTGCCTATTTATCCTATTCATAGAACATAGAAAAGTACAGCACAGAACAGGTCCTTTGGCCCACGATGTTGTGCTGAGATTTAATCCTAATGTAAAATGTAGTAACAACCTACGCACCCCTCAACTCACTGTTATCCATGTGCATCTCCAGCAGTAGCTTAAATGTCCTCAATGACTCTGCTTCCACCACCACCACCGGTAACGCATTCCATGCATTCACAACTCTGTGTAAAACACCTACCTCTGACGTCTTCTTTATAACTTCCTCCTAATAACTTCAAACTATGACTTCTCATATCAGTCAATCCTGCCCGGGGGAAAAGTCCCTGGCTATTGACTATCTATTCCTCTCATTATTTTGTACACCTCGATCAGGTCTCCTCTCTTCCTCCTTCTCTCCAGAGAGAAAAGTCGGAGCCTATTCAACCTTTCTTCATAAGGCAAGCCCTCCAGTCCAGGCAGCATCCTGGTAAACCTTCTTTGCACCCTCTCCAAAGCCTCTGTAACTTTCCTATGTTAGGTCGACCAGAACTGGACACAATATTCCAAGTGTGGCCTCACCAGGGACTTGTAGAGCTACAGCAAAACCTCAGGGCTCTTAAACTCTATCCCCCTGTTGATGAAAGCCAAAACACCATATGCTTTCTTAACAACCCTATTCACTTGGGTGGCAACTTTGAGGGATCTATGTACTTGCACACCCAGATCCCTCTGTTCCTCCACACTATCAAGAATCTGGTCTTTAATCCTATATTCAGCATTCGAGTTCAACCTTCCAAAATGCATCACTTTGCATTTATCCAGGTTGAACTCCATCTGCCATTTCTCAGCCCAGCCCTGCATCCTGTCTATGTCGTGCTGCAGTAGCCTTCTATACTATCAACGACACCTCCAACCTTTGTGTCATCTACAAATTTACTAACCCACCCCTCAATATCCTCATCCAAGTCATTTATAAAAACTACTAAGAGCAGAGGCCCAGTACGGAGCTCTGCGGAACCCCACTCAACAGTGTCCTCCAGGCAGAATACTTTCCATTTACAATCACACTCTGCCTTCTGTCAACCAGCCAATTCTCGATCCAGACAGCCATGCCCCCCAATTTTGTAGGTCACTCCTCAGACTCCAACGCTCCAGGGAAAACAGCCCCAGCCTGTTCAGCCTCTCCCTATAGCTCAAATCTTCCAACCCTGGCAATATCCTTGTTAATCTTTTCTGAATCCTTTCAGGTTTCACAACATCTTTGCGATAGGAAGGAGACTAGAATTGCACGCAATATTCCAACAGTGGCCTTACCACTGTCCTGTACAGCCGCAACATGACCTCCCAACTCCTGTACTCAATACTCTGACCAATAAAGGAAAGCATACCAAGCGCCTTCTTCACTATCCTATCTACCTGCGACTCCACTTTCAAGGAGCTATGAACCTGCACTCCAAGGTCTCTTTGTTCAGCAATACTCCCTAGGACCTTACCATTAAGTGCATAAGTCCTAAGATTTTCTTTCCCTAAATGCAGTACCTCGCATTTATCTGAATTAAACTCCATCTGCTATTTCTCAGCCCATTGGCCCATCTGGTCAAGATCTTGTTGTAATCCGAGGTTACCTTCTTGGCTGTCCACTACACCTTCAATTTTGGTGTCATCTGCAAACTTACTAACTGTACCTCTTATGCTCGCATCCAAATCATTTATGTAAATGACAAAAAGTAGAGGACCCAGCACCCATCTTTATGGCACTCTACTGGTCACAGGCCTCCACTCTGAAAAACAACCCTCCACCAACATCCGCGTCTTCTACCTTTGAGCCAGTTCTGTATCCAAATGGCTAGTTCTCCCTGTATTCCATGAGATTTAACCTTGCTAACCAGTCTCCCATGGGGAACCTTGTCAAATACTTTACTGAAGTCCATATTAATCACATCTACCGCTGACCTATCAATGCTCTTTGTTACTTCCTCAAAAAAACTCAATCAAGTTTGTGAGACATGATTTCCCACGCACAAAGCCATGTTGACTATTCTGAATCAGTTCTTGCCTTTCCAAATACATGTACACCCTGTCCCTCAGGATTCCCTCCAACAACTTGCCCACCATTGACGTCAGGTTCACTGGTCTATAGTTCCCTGGTTGTCCTTACCACCTTTCTTAAACAGTGGCACCACGTTTTCCAACCTCTAATCTTCCAGCATCTCACTTGTGACTATCAATGATACAAATACCTCAGCAAGAGGCTCAGCAATCACTTATCTAGCTTCCCACAGGGTTAAAGCTGAAAAATGTGTTGCTGGAAAAGCGCAGCAGGTCAGGCAGAATCCAAGGAGCAGGAGAATCGATGTTTTGGGCACAAGCCCTTCTTCAGGAATGAGGAAGGTGTGCCAAGTAGGCTAAGATAAAAGGTAGGGAGGAGGGACTTGGGGGAGGGGCGTTGGGAATGCGATAGGTGGAAGGAGGTTCAGGTGAGGGTAATAGGCCGGAGAGGGGGTGGGGACGGAGAGGTCGGGAAGAAGATTGCAGGTCAAGAAGGCGGTGCCGAGTCCGAGGGTTGGGACTGAGATAAGTTGGGGGGGAGGGGAAATGAGGAAGCTGGAGAAATCTGCATTCATCCCTTGTGGTTGGAGGGTTCCTAGGCGGAAGATGAGGCACTCTTCCTCCAGGCGTCGTGCTGTCATGGTCTGGCAATGGAGGCGGCCAAGGACTTGCATGTCATTGGTGAGTGGGAGGGGGAGTTAAAGTGTTCAGCCATGGGGCGGTTGGGTTGGTTGGTGAGGATGTCCCAGAGGTGTTCTCTGAAATGTTCCGCAAGTAGGTGGCCTGTCTGCCTAACGTAGAGGAGGCCACATCAGGTGTGTTGTCTGGGCCGCAATCGTGGAGGCTGCATGGTCGGTGGGGGCGGAAGTGACGTCATGGTTCGCGGCGGCAGTTGCTGCAGCAGCCACGTGGGTAATGGCACCTGAGCGGTTCCAGAGGCCGATGGAAGATACTGGAATGGTTGAGGAATCCGGAGTGTGGGGGTAAGGACATGAAAGTTTTTGGTACTTACTGTCTTTAATTTCCAATATGGCTAGGAAGAACTGTTTTAGTGTATGAATTCTTCTGAGGATGAAGAACAGTAGAGGTCCTTTGCAGGTCCACAGGGTTCTAGGGTACACCTGATCAGTTCCTGGGGATTTATCCACCTTTATACATTTCAAGATATCCAGCACTTCCTCCTCTGTAATAGAGGCATTTTGCAAGGTGTCACCATCTATTTCCCTACATTCTATATCTTCCATATCCTTTTTTACAGTAAATACTGATGCAAATACTTGTTTAGTATCTCCCCCATTTTCTGCAGCTCCATTTTCTTGCTGATCCTTGAGGGGCCCTATTCTCTCCCTAGTTATCCTTTTGTCCTTAATATATTTGTAAAAACCTTTTGGATTCTCCTTAATTATATTTGCCAAAGCTATCTCATGTCCCCTTTTCGTCGTGCTGATTTCTCTCAAGTATACTCTTACTGTCTTTATACTCTTCTAAGGATTCACTCGATCTATCCTATCTATACCTTTCATATGCTTTCTTCTTTTCCTTAACCAAACCGTCAATTTCTTTGGTCATCCAGCATTCCCTTTACCTACCAGCCTTCCCTTTCACCCTGACAGGAATATACTTTCTCTGGATTCTTGTTATCTCATTTCTGAAGGCTTCCCATTTTCCAGCTATCCCTTTACCTGTGAACATCTGCCCCCAATCAGCTTTTGAAAGTGCTTGCCTAATACCGTCAAAATTGGCCTTTCTCCAATTTAGAACTTCAATTTTTACATCTGGTCTATCTTTTTTCATCACTATTTTAAATCTAATATAATTATCGTCGCTGGCCCCAAAGTGCTCCCCCACTGACACCTCAGTCACCTGCCCTGCCTTATTTCCTAAGAGTAGGTCAAGTTTGCACCTTCTCTCTTAGGTACATCCACATACTGAATCAGAAAATTTTCTTGCACATGCTTAACAAGTTCCGCTCCATCTAAACCCTGAACACAATGGCAGTCCCAGTCTCTATCATAACTACCCTATTATTCTTACAGATAGCTGAGATCTCCTTACAAATTTGTTTCTCAATTTCCTGCTGGCTATTAGGGGGTCTATAATACAATCCCAATAAGGTGATCATCCCTTTCTTATTTCTCAGTTCCACCCAAATAACTTCCCTGGATGTATTTCCAGGAATATCCTCCCTCAGCACAGCTGTAATGCGATCCCGGATCAAAAACACCACTCCCCCTTCTCTCTTGCCTCCCTTTCTATTCTTCCTGTAGCATTTGTACCTTGAACATTAAGCTGCCAGTCCTGTCCATCCTTGAGCCATGTTTCTGTAATTACTATGATATTGCAGTCCCATGTTCCTAACCATGCCATGAGTTCATCTGCCTTCCCTATTTAGGCCCCTTGCATTGAAATAAATGCAGTTTAATTTATTAGTCCTACCGTGTCTCTGCTTGCCCTGACTGTTCAAGTGACATGCAGCAAAGAGTCAGCTAAGTAACTCAACACACAAAAGACTAACCTCTGTATGTGCACTACAATTAGCTCATCAGTCGAATTGTATTGCATTATAAATGTGGCACCAAATGGTAAAAGAAAAGCTACCACAAGTTGTAGGGGCATACAAAATGCATTTACTACAGGTCAGCTATAAAGACTAAAAAGTATTATTCCTGCACACTTTAGCACTCTCTAAATGCAACCAGTAGAAGTGGAACAATAAATAATCAGACTTCCAATCAGTTCTTCAATTAAACAGCAATGAGTAAAATAGCTGCTGTTAAAGGAAATATTTTAATTTGACATGCTGATGAAGGATTTATGCGCAAAATGTCAATTCTCCAGCAGTCCTCACTTCCTCCTATTTTAACTTGACAGACAGATTGTTATGGCGGGTCAAAAAGTGTTAATGAGCTGAAGCTTAAAACAAAGCAGCCACCATTCTCACTTGGTACTGACTTTTAAAAACATAATAAAATGCAAACAAATATATATGAACCTCATTGCCGTGCAAAACTTATCTGGAACATTTACGAGCTGGTCCAGTAACTTGCTAATGTCTATGAACATCTCAGCAATGGAATACCTTTAATGCTTTTTATGATTAAAAGGCCAAAGTAAAATTATCATCATCCATGTGTCAGCATCTAAGAGTGCTGCTGTCATCAGGAATAATTCCAAAATAAAACCAAGCTAACACAACAGCATGGATGTCAACTGAACCGGAAGAAACCTTCGCCAGATGGTTGGTTGTCTGAAGTTCTGCAAATATTCTAATTTATGCCTTCCTTCAGCAAGATGACGTTAGTGCAGAACAAATGGATGTTAATTTTCTGCACTAATAAGTAGAATTTTGACAGGCCTGTCTGTTCTGTTTGTGCTAACAGTGTAAGTTTGAGAAAGTTAAAATCTCCAATACAAATAGTTCAGAAAATCAATTATGACTGAAAATCAATTTGCATTTTAATTTAGCAAAAGACATGTACACATGCAGTTGTTCCACATCCATGCAAACTACATAACTTGGGAGTCCACAGTTGCACTTGGAGATATGTGCATCTATGGCTTTTACTTCTGTATAGTACTGTAAGAAATATAATTCATAATGTTCATTTAGAGATACAAAGTCTTCTTAGCACTATCAGTGATGACCAAGAACAGACAGGATTATGGTTATGCTGATGGGGTCGGTAAAGGATATTGAAGTGTTCAATCAGCCATTTTAGCATAGAATGGCAGGGCTGGCTCAATCAACAGAATGGTTTATTCCTGAACTTATGCTCCACCTGGAACATGAGTAGAGATTTTTTTTGTTCCTTCGATCGATGTGGGGATTGCAGTCAAGACCTTTTGATGTCCAGCCCCAATTGCCTTTGAACTGATTGGCATCCTCAGCTATTTGAGAGAACAGTTTCAATCACATTGCTATGAATCTGGAGACACAGGTTGGTCATGACATCTGCTAAGAGACCTTACTGAACCACCAGTAGTAAAGCTGTCCCACTGTGATGCAATGTATATTAAGAAACTTTAACAACTCAATAAGGTCACTATAACAGCAACTGCTCTCCCTGGACTCTCTAACCAAGGGGACTAAAAATGGCGATATCATGTTATCTCCAACTATTCCCAGATACCATTAAGAATTAGAATCAACATTCTTTCATGATCAACAGCAGAAAATACTAAAGAAACTCAGCAGGTCTGGCAGCATCTGTGGACAGAGAAATGAAGTCCTATATGACAGTTCGTCAGTGGTGGTTTGTATACTCTTCACAGAAGCAGAGAGCCTGAACAAGGGGTGAGTGAGAAAGAATCAGGATCAGAAGAAATAAGTTCAGTGAGGCAGGAACAGCGGAAACAATGGGTCTGCCAGGGCAGTTCTGTTGGTGGATTTTGACAAAGGAAGAAACAGATCTTTGAGGGGCTGAGGGGTTGTGAGGAGGGAAGATGTGGAGGGGAGATTCCAAGAGATGTGGTCTTTAACAGTCCTATAAACAATAACCCACCTCACCCGATCTGGGGAAGGTAGGATCCATGTGAAAACCAATGTCCTTTAAGGAAGGGAAGTGCCATCATTACCTGGTTTGGCCAATGTGCGACTCCAGACCTCCTCTTTGGGCAATTAGGGATTGGCAATAAATGCTGGCCTAGCCAGTGACATCCTCACCCCATCAAATGAATTAAATAAAACTCAAGATCAATAAATGAATGTTCTTAATAAGTGCAAGGAGTGAGATACGGTAAACTGCCTTACACAAAGAGGTTGTTAGTCCATGGAAAGTTGACTAAGGAAGGTATAGCTATCCCTTGATTAGTATATCAAATGCGACCCTAAAGAATGAATATCACTTTTCCAGAAGAAAACACGTACAAAGGATGTGCTGCGTTCCTGACCTGAAATGTTACTTATTCTACTTAGTAACGTACTATTTCTATTTACCTCTTGATCACCGCTACCTCCACTCTCACCCATTCCCTCCCTCCTACAAACCTACCTCCTTTTCTAGCTCCCTTTTTTCTTTAGCACCATTTTCTCTCCTAGTTATTGCTTCCTTCTCATTCTCGCTTGCCACTGCTTTTCCCTCCCACGTGCTGCTTGTTTCCAATCCCTCACTCTGTCCACACCTTGACCTCAGTGAGCAGGAAGCAGACAGGGGACTAAACAAAGCAAGAGTCAATAAACATAGTCCACAGCAAATTCAAGACATGGGAAGCAAAATGCAGTGAGAATGTGATCTGATGCAAACACAATGAGGTAAATTATATTGTTCTGCTCTCCAGGTACTGAGTTGAACCAAGTCCCAATTATTAATTACAACCATGCTCACTACCTATGGCAATTTCCGTCCACAAACTCTTCTTTAAAAATGGACCTTCTGAACTCAACCTATTCTCGATTACATCACTTACCATCTCTATAACCTCTTTCAGCATGAAAACACTTCAACAACATCGGGTTCATGCAAATCTTGACATCTGGGAATCCCCCACTCCCTTTGTCCCATCATTGGCAGCTGTCTAATATTGAAGCTTTAGAATTTTGTCTGTAAACTTTTCTCCATCTCCACCTTGCTATTCTTAAAAATCAACCATTTTTGATTTTTAAGCTTTTAAGAACCATTCTAAAATTTTCGACCATTCAGTTTCAACATTTATCAGATTAAATCTGTGAAACATTCTTGGGGTGCTTAATGATAAAGGCACCATATAAATGCAAAATTAAATTATTCTTGTTGAATGCTGCTACATTTTTCAAAGACAATCACAAAGATAAAGATTCATGAATTGTTTATACAATGAAGAAACAGGGCAGTCTCTGGTGAAATACAATTAATCACTGTGCTCCAAGCAGGTTGTATTTAGCTCATCATTCAACTAAATTAAATTAATGGAAAATAATACACATTAAACTATCTGCCTTGCCCAGTACAGAATTAAATAATATTGTTAATCTCTATGCAATGATGAATGAGCTCATTACAAAACTTCAAGTCATTGAGAACTAGTTACCAGAGATAAACATAAAAGCTGCTTAAAATATACAGACCTTTGTGTGGAACCATTGTAGCAGTAGTTTGGAAGGAAATCATAATTCAACTCCCAGAAAACATGGAGAGTTATTCTTCCATATGGTGCAGATACATTGTGATTGGCTTCCCTGAACATGGCATCAAAACTGTCCAGGGTTAAGTATTTACTTAGCAGCTTGTGACTCATACGGTTGACTTCTAACAGACCTTCAAGTTCCTGAAGAACCAAAATAACAGAAGTCATACTCCACATTAGAAATCTACAACTTACAAACTTTGACAATCAGCTTTTCCAATGAATGACTGTGTTATTAAGTTATAGACTCTTATAAAACAGGAGGCCATTTGACCCTATATGCAAGGCTAGGGAAAGCATAGTCTAATGTAGTCCCACACCCCTGTAACTCTTTTTAAATTTGTAACCAAGTCTACTTATTTCA
Organism: Hemiscyllium ocellatum; assembly: GCF_020745735.1. NCBI lineage: Eukaryota > Metazoa > Chordata > Chondrichthyes > Orectolobiformes > Hemiscylliidae > Hemiscyllium > Hemiscyllium ocellatum. The sequence continues at coordinate 108,587,172 of NC_083406.1, forward strand.
CAGATTTTTGTTTGATGTTATAACAGCAAAAAATTACTTTACAATGATGAAAATATCCATTATACCATATCAGACTGGAGGGCAGCTACAGGAGGTTGTACAGAATAATGAGGTCTCTTCTGGAGTACTATATGCAGTTCTGTTTGTTCTGCTATAGGAAAGATACTATTAAGATGGACAGCATTCAGAAAAGATTTACCAGGATGTTGTGAGGATTAGAGGGTTTCAGCCATACGGAGAGGCTTAACAGGCTGGGGCTATTTTCCCTGGAGAGTAGAGGCTGAGGAGTGACCTTATAGAGGTTTATGAAATCACGAGGGGCATGGATAAGGTGATTAGCCAAGGTCTTTTGCCCAGCATAGGGGAGTCTAAAGCTAGAGAGCATAGGTTTAAGGTGAGAGAGGAAAGAGTTAAAAGGGAGCTAAGGGGCAACTTTTTCACGCAGAGGGTGATAGAATGAGCTGCCAGAGGAAGTGCGTAGAGGCTGGTACAATAACAACATTTAAAATGGGTCTATGAATTTGAAGGGTTGAGGGGGATATGGGCCAAAAGTTGGCAAATGGGATTAGATTAATTTAGAGCACCTGGCCGCCATGGATGAGTTGGACCGAAGTGTCTGTTTCTGTGCTGTACAACTGTATGACTCTGCTTCAGCAGACACAAGGGAACACTGCCATCTACAGGTTTCCCTCCATTTCATAGCCTACCTTGACTTGGAATGACAGTCATCACTTCACTCCCTGGATCAAAATCCTGACACACACTGTCCAACAGAAACCAGGCAGACTGCAGAGGCTTGTGGTGGCAGCTCACTACCACTGTCTTGAGGGCAATTAACAATTGTCAACAAGTGCTGGTCATCCAGTGCCATACACATTCTTTGAAAGAATGTCTTTAAAAAGCTCCAGGTGGGTAAGGATTTTGCCGCTGGAGTCATTCATCCCAGAGATGCCCATCACTGCCAGTTGAGTGACTGACTGGACTTAGAGGCATTGTGGGGTTCTCATCAGGAAATGAATAGATTTTCTTACTTTTTCTAACATATTTTAACAATATTTGAAACATCAGCAAATTTTACTTGTCTATTTAAGTAAGAGGGAATAGCGTATTTCCCGACATGCAACTGCAAAATACTTAAAATGATTTAATTAACTGTTATTTTGCAAGTCATCAACCCACTCAGATCCTGTCTATGAATGCCTGCACTGTTCTATGCAATTCTAAATGAAGTTGAATGTGAGATTGATGAATAGCAGTAAATCCTTTTTCTACTCTGGTCACCCAAGCTCAGACGTTAACCAGAATCCCCATTTTTGTTTCTAGCATAAAGTGCTCAATGTTGAACACTTTCCAGGATGAGAGATGTTTTGTTTTGGTGCTTGGGATAGAAAGCTGCAAATGTGTTGCTGGTCAAAGCACAGCAGGTTAGGCAGCATCTCAGGAATAGAGAATTCGACGTTTCGAGCATAAGCCCTTCATCAGGAATAAGAGAGAGAGCCAAGCAGGCTGAGATAAAAGGTAGGGAGGAGGGACTAGGGGGAGGGGCGATGGAGGTGGGATAGGTGGAAGGAGGTCAAGGTGAGGGTGATAGGCCGGAGTGGGGTGGGGGCGGAGAGGTCAGGAAGAGGATTGCAGGTTAGGAGGGCGGTGCTGAGTTGAGGGAACCGACTGAGACAAGGTGGGGGGAGGGGAAATGAGGAAACTGGAGAAATCTGAATTCGAATCCCAATATCAGTATATGGTAAACAGAGAAGTCAACACATCTTTTGTTTCCACAATACTCCCTACCTAGGTTAAAGGAGAAACAATGCATTCTATAACAGAAACCCATTTTGTTTTGCAAGATAATCTAGCATGAGAAAATATATTTACCGCAGACAACAATATACATGCAGAGTCTAACATGGATATTTGAGGTTCATTAAGATAGATAAAACAGCGTTATTTTAAATTTTCCATAACTCTACATACATTTCTAGTGAACTTGAAGATATTAACGCAAGATGGCCTGAAAAGAGAACCAGTGACGACACAATCTAAGCTACCGATGTGGGATAGGACTTTGAGTGCCAGTATAAAACCAGACATGTAGGCCATACAGGCCTCTTTGGCTGTTTGCATGGTACTGACTGCGCTCACTATCGCATTTCTTCAAAATTCAGAACAGTATCTAACATTAGCAATTCTGCAATTGGACAGCATTTGCTAAATAATTCCTAATGTATTAAGAATTATACAAAAAAAAACAATTTAAGATCAGTTGGGTACACAGCATGGCTCACTTTTGTACGCTAGAAGCAATTTTTAAAATATAATTTAAGTAATTTGTTTCTTCCAACTGAACAAAGAATTTGGAGATAGCTTTTGTTTTTTGCTTTCTCATGTCTGCTTCGATTTAAATTAAAATTTGGCAGACAAGTGTCCCCTAGTGTATGTTCATGGTCAAGGCTCTACCAACCAGAGTCTGTTTGCACCCTTTTTAATACATTCTTCTCATGCAGTATTAATTGTTGGTCCTTTTAGGATTGTGCTTCTGTCCAGATGAGCACAAGTCAAACAAGTTGCTTATTTCAGTACAAAAAATGTATCCTACCAAGCAACTATTCAAATTGGTTAAGATACTTACACGCGATCTAAATGTTAATAATAACTAGCATGAAATTCAGGAAAGGTGAATCACTCATTAGGCAACAGGAGCAAAAAAAAAGATAACAGACTGAGCTGATAAGTCTACGTGTACACATAATATCTCAACACCAATACTGAGGCTCAATTCATTAAGATATAGTACACATACCACAATAGAAGTGATGTCTTCACTCTCAAATCGTGTAATTGCCAATTCTAACGATTTGTACATTGCTGCTGAAATTCTTTGAGTGATCAGCCGATTCAGGTCTATTGACCTACCAAGAAGCTATAATATAAAAAATTTAAAATATTACATAAGATATATAGCATAGCAATAGGCCATTCAAACCAATCAGTCCATGCCAGTGTTTATAATTCATTGGAGTTTTCTTCCATATTTTACAATTTACAATCCTAGCTATTTCATTTTCTTTACCCTCAAGAACTAGTCTAATTTCCTCTCAAACACATCTATACTATTCACTTCACCTAAACATTACGGTATCAAGTTCCCCATATTTAGCATTCATTGGGTAAAGATGTTTCTTTTTGAAATCCCTACTAGACTTCTTGATATCCACCTTGCACTGACTACTTTGAAGCTAAATGCAGTCTGGAAGTTGGCCAATAATGAAGAAAAGCAACTCTCACCTGTACATGTCTTTGTTTCAATAAAGTCTCATATCTATTTGATGGAGGTGTAGGTATATTAGCTCCCTGATTCTTACACTCTGCTCGCAGCCGTTTGTCCAGAAGGAGGCTACAAGAATTGAATAGTTGTTAATGTAAAATATGTTCAATGCAGTAACCTCTTACTACAGATTTTAAAATATTAGAATAGAAGCCTCCAGCAATACCTTCCTGCCAGAATCTTGTAGTAAGCAAATATTTGATCAGCCAATTTATATACAAATTGGTCAAAGCAGAGGTTTACCTGAAAAGAAGCACAATTGTTTCACAATTATCACCCGACATGAATTTAACCAATGATTACCAAGATAAAGCCTCAACGCTCATGCTTAATTAAATGATTTTAAAAAATTGAAAAAGATATTTACACTTAACTAAATAAATTCATCAATAATTACCTCTGCTTCAATCTCATCATAAAGGAACTGCTTCTTGAATTTAGTCAGTGCATAATGGGCACTGTCATTGTAAAGGTCCAAGGAATATAATACATACCTATAAAGAAAGTATTACGATTAAAGAGGGACTAATCAACACTTATTTCTCAAAAACAAAGTATCAACAGTCTGGCTAATCAAAATATTTAAAATACACAAATAATTTTAAGGTATAGGATGTAGGTTTGCTCACCAAGTTGTAGGGTTTGATATCTAGACCTTTCATTACCTGGCTAGGTAACATCATCAGTGGCAACCTCCACATAAAGTGAAGCTGTTGTCTCCTGCTTTCTATTTATAGGTTTATCCTGGATGGGGTTCGTGGTGATGTCATTTCCTGTTCATTTTCTGAGGGATTGACAGATGGCATCTAGATCTGTGTGTTTGTTTATGGCGTTGTGGTTGGAGTGCCAGGCCTCTAGAAATTCTCTGGCATGTCTTTGCTTAGCCTGTCCCAGGATAGATGCGTTGTCCCAATCGAATTGGTGATTTTTTTCATCCGTGTGTAGGGCTACGAGAGAGAGAGGGTTGTGTCTTTTTATGGCTAGCTGGTGTTCGTGTATCCTGGTGGCTATCTTTCTTCCTTTTTGTCCTACGTAGTGTTTGTGGCAGTCCTTGCATGGAATTTTGTAGATGACGTTGGTTTTGTCCATGAGTTGTACTAGGTCTTTTAAGTTTGTTAGTTTTTGTTTGAGAGTGTTGGTGGGTTTGTGTGCTACTAGGATTCCAAGGGGTCTTAGTAGTCTGGCTGTCATTTCTGAAACTTCTTTGATGCAGAGTAAGGTGGTTAGGGTTTCTGGCTGTGTTTGATCTGCTTGTCATGGTTTGTTCTTGAGGAATCTGTGGACTGTATGTTTTGAGTATCCGTATACGTCGTCTACAAAATTCCATGCAAGGACTGCCACAAACACTACGTAGGACAAACAGGAAAAAAGTTAGCCACCAGGATACACGAACACCAGCTAGCCATAAAAAGATACGACCCTCTCTCCCTCATAGCCCTACACATGGATGAAAAAAAACCACCAATTCGACTGGGACAACACATCTATCCTGGGACAGGATAAGCAAAGACATGCCAGAGAATTCCTAGAGGCCTGACACTCCAACCAACAAACAAACACACAGATCTAGATACCATCTATCAACCCCTCAGAAAATGAACAGGAAATGACATCACCACAAACCCCAGGAACCCCAACCAGGACAAGCCTATAAATAGAAAGCAGGAAACAACAGCTTCGCTTCACTTGGAGGTCGCCACTGATGATGTTACCTAGCCAGGTAATGAAACGTCTGGATATCAAACCTACAGCTCAGCGAGCAAACCTACACCCTAAAACTCAACCTGAGCTACAAACCTTCACAAACCTTGCAAAAAATTTTAAGGTATATTAATTTCTCAAGCTGTCTGCAGATAAAATTAAAATTCCTCACACGGTCACACAACATTAAGACCAGATAAAAACAAGCTACTCGGACACAGCAATAATGTAAGATGATGACTAAGCACTACCACTGTTTGGCGGTAGTGTGGGGATACACACATAAAAAACAGGGATTTAGAATCTCCTCAGTTCAAGGGACTGACTCTGAACTGGTTGGCCACAATAAAGGGTGATTTGGTGACAGGATACCAACCTCTGTGCAGTTATTTCAAATGGCATCAGCCTTCCTGACATGCAATTTTTGGAAATTTCAGCTTATCCTGTACTGAATATCAAATAAGCACTATAATGGTGTAGTCAAAGAAAGTGGTGGTGAGGTAGAGCGGGATGTCAGCAGCATCTGTGCGAAAACAAACACTGTACTTTCAAATGCTGTCAACAAACAGGGTAGATAAGGAATAAGGGCTGAAGGATAGATCTCTGCAGGCACCAGAAATACAAAGATAAGCAGAAACAGTAGCCATTTCATGAAGAATAACAAAGAGAGAAAGTTCTTTGTTATAGCCCCTGTGGACAACATTTTGATAAGAGCTGTTTCAGAGTTGTGGTGGGGTAGAAACCCTTTCACTAAATTTATTCAGAGAATGTGGGTACCATTGGTTCAGCCAGCATTTGTTGCCCATCCCCAAATGGCTTGGCATACTTTACTCAAAGGATATGAACACGGGAGTTCTGGGAAAATCAGTTACTGATTTGGGAGCATAAAACAATAATGCATTAACTGAACCAAAACAACTCAATGCTTCTCTATTGTCACCAAATCACACTCTGGTTATTTCTCTGACTACTGTGGCACCTTTGCATTAGAACACCTTGTATCTCTCTCATCTGTCTTGGAAATATGCTTGAAAATTCTTTTAGCACTGCAAAAATCTGATAAGACACCACAGTAGAGCAATATAAACAGAAAATGCAGCACTGGTCCAACTCTTGGCATTCCCAAAAATTTATGCTTAGGATATCTTTAAAGACTCACCTCTAATATTTGTGTGTGCTAGAAGCAATGCAACAATAAAACGCAAACCAGATTTATATACAGTAAGTAACTGGAACAAAATTATTTCATCATGCAATAAAGTGACAAACAAATTAAAATCCTACTCCATCATTGAGGCTTCTTTGGTCTCCAAAATATGATCAGTCAAAATCCATGGCATAGACATCTCAATCGGAAACTGGATTCTTCTGCCCATTGTCAGTTCAAGGAAGAATTCTCTGAACCAAAGCTGAGACAGATCACAGCAATGCTGAAGAGTTTCTTAAGAAAAAAATTCAAAGACAAATTACCAAATAGAGCTAAACATGTGAAAATAAAAAAAAAACTTATTTCTGATTAGAAACACACTAACAGTGCACTTTATAGAGTTATTTTCAAAAAGTGATGTATGCAATATTGTGAAATCTTATGAGCACAACTGTTATTGTTTGTGACACAATTTTAACATTGACAGAAAATATGCTAGGATTGTTGGCTTAAAAATCACTATAGAGTGGTAGGCTCTTACTACTGTGATATGCTAGGTCCACAGTTGCTCACAATCTGTGGAGCCAATTGCAACATTTCCAAATTTGCTAATGACAGAAAACCAGGAGGGAGTGCAAGTTGTGCAGAGGATGCAAGATGGCTTCAAAGGGACTCAGACAGGTTAGGTCAACAAGCTAGAACTTGCCAGTCAGAATAGAATGTGAATAAGTATGAATGTATTTTCCCTGCTAAAATAAATCAGAAAGACAATCCTTCATAATTAGTGAAAGGATGGAAACGGCCCCCAAGGTGTCCTCGCTCATGAATCATGCAAGTGCAACAAGCAATTAGGAAGGCAAATGGTTGTGTTAGTCTTGATCACAAGAGGAAGGCTTTGACCTGACTGCAATTGTATAGATTTGATGTGACCTCATTAGGAGAGCTGTGCAGAGTCCTGGGCTCCTCATTTGAGAAAGGATATACTTGACAAGAAGGGAGTGCAGTGGAGATTCACTGGACTAATCTCTGGGATGGTCTTATGAGGCAAGATTAAATAAACTAGGTCTGTATTCTCTAGAGTTTCAAACTGGGGGGGGGGGACCTTATTGAAACACATGAAATTTTCACAAGGCATAACAGGGTGGATATAGATAAGAATCTCTTATCAGGGGACAAAATCACAATGCAGAGTACGTCATTTAGGACAGAGTTAGGAAGAAATTTCGTCATTGGAAGGTGGGGAATCTTTAGACTATGCTACCTTAGAGGGCTGTGGAGGCTCTCTGAGCATGTTCAAAACAGAAATCAATGTATCTCTGTAAACTAATTACATCAAGGCACGTGGAAGCTGTGCGTGAAAGTGGCATCAAGACAGGTGATCAGCTATGATCTAACTGAATGGCAAAACAGGCTAGATGGGCCAAATAGCCTAATCTTGTCCTTATGAGACACCAAGCTAAGAACTCTATTTCATACAAAGATTGTTTTTATGTCATAAGTCTCTGTACTAAAATTCTACTAAGTGAAGCATGAGAAATCAATTTGAATTAAAAACAGAATCTTCACAAAGTTTATCAATAGACTTGATTAAGCTCATGCTATTACATGCAAAATGTTTTTCACCAAATGACCCTATAAATTATGATCATGTCTAGACTGGTGGATAATGTAATCAATTCCAAAATTTGTCTGCATAAAAGCAAAACTGTATCTATTGACATAGAATCCCTACATTGTGAAAGCAGGCCATTCAGGCCACCAAGTCACCCGGACCCTCCGAAGGGCATCCTACCAAGCCAGAAGGAAACCAGAGCACGCAGAGGAAGTCCATTACAGGAATGCCGAGAATGTGCAAACTCCACGCAGACAGTTGCTGCTCCTTTCATTCTGGACGGAAGTGATCATGGGTTTGGAATGTATCGTCTTCAGATCTTGGTGAATTTCTGCAGTGCATCTTCTGGATAGTACAAACTGGAAAAGTGTGCACTGAGCATCGACAGTGGAGGGAGTGGGTAGTTTAAGGATGTGGTGCCAATCAAATTTTGTCAGGATGGTATCAAACATTGTTGGAGTTGCACTCAAAGGCAAGTGGGGAATATTCCAGCACACTCCTGGTCTTGGCCTGCCTTGTAGATAGTGGAGGGGCGAGAGGCTTTGGGGAATATGGAGGTGAGTTACTCACTATAAGATTCCTAGCCTCTGGATTGCTCTTCTAGTCACTGTATTTATTGTCAAGTCCAATTAAGTTTCTGATCAATGGGAAATGGAGGGTGGAAATCACAATCCAAATTTTCATTCCCCTCTAGATTCAATGGAGTTGCCAGAAGACTGGAGGACAGCTAAAGGAGGTTAAGAAAGTTAAACCAATGATTTACAGACCAGTGAGTCTCTCAGCAGTGGTAGGCAAAGTATTGGTGCAAATCCTAATGTTGGAATTCATTTCCATTTAAAGGCGGCAGGTATTAAATGTCCTCAAGTCCCTGAAGGTGGCATGCAAGATTAATTAGGGTAGTCAAAATGCCAAATAGGACATATGCATTTATGAGTCATGGCAGAGTTAATAGCAGGGAGGTTATACTGAAAATGTGGTCAGGACTTGTGATTAGGCCACAGCTGGAATATTGTGTGCAGTTCTGACCAACGCACTACAGGAAGGGTGTGATTGCATTGGAGGGGATGCAGAGAAGCTTCCCCAGGATGTTGACTGGGATAGAGCAGTTTAGCTATGAAAAGAGACTTGGTAAGCTCAGGTTTTTTTTGCAGCAGAGAAGACGGAGGGAAAACATGATACAAGTGTTTAAGATTATAATGGGCATGGACAGGATGGACAGAAAGTAGCTGTTTCCAAGTTGAAGGCTCAGTAACAAGGGGAAATTTTTTTTACAATGAAAGGCAGGAGGTTTAAAAAGTACTGAGGAACCCTTTCTTCACCCAAAGGGTGGTAGGGGCCTGGAACACATTGCATGGGTTGAGTTGGGTAACCTCAACCTTTATGAAGTACTTCATTGAGTACTTCAGGTTCCAAACTGAAATATTGACTCCCCTCCTCCTCTGATGCTGCTTGACCTGCTGCGCTTTTTCCAGCTCCACTCTTTATCCACTTGAAATGTCATAACATTCAAAGATATGGGCCTAGTGCTGGAAAGCAAGACTAACTCAGATTTAAAACCAATAAAGGATAAGGAAAATCAAGAAAGAAAAAATAAACTGAGGGCAAACTAGCAAGTGACTTGAAGACAAAGAGCAAGAGCTTTTGTTCAAATATATACGTAAAAAAGATAAGTAACATTGAATATTGAGCCCTTAGAGAACAAGGCGAAAGCGAGGACTGTAGATGCTGGAGATCAGAGTCGAAGAGCGTGGTGCTGGAAAAGCACAGCCGGTCAGGCAGCATCCGAGAAGCAGGAAGAGCTGATCGCTGATGAAGAGCTTATGCTCACAATGTCAAGCAGCCCCCCCTTCACCTTGGAGAACAAGGTTGGGGAATTAATAATGGGGACCCAGGAAACAGAGGAGTTGAACAAATACTTGATATCTTAGTGGTGGACGAAAGTAAGCGCATTCCTAACATATGAAGTGACTTGGGGAGGAGGAAGAGGAGGAGAAAATAAACATAGTAACAATCAGTAGAAATCCCTTGGGCCTGAGGGGTTGCATCATAGGATCTTAATGGAAGTAGCTGCAGAGGTGGTGGAAGCACTGGTAGTAATCGTCCAAGAATCCTTAGACTCTGGAAAATTCTTGTAATATCTTTACTCAAAAAGATAGAGAGAGATTGACCAAAAGGCAAGTTACTATACACTAGTTAAGATAATGTATGTTGTTGTGAAAACGTGAGTGTCTTTTCTAAAGGATGCAATTGCAGAGCATTTACAAATCCATAATATAATCAAGCAGAGCCAGCATGGTTCCATGAAGAGCAAAGCATACCTCACAATATGACAGTTCTTTAAAGAGGTAACAAGCAGTGTAGATAAAGGGGAATTAGTAGATTGAACATATTTGATTTTCACAAAGGCTTTCAATAAGTTTATGCACACTAGAAGACTACTAAATCAGATAAGAGTCCACGGTGTAATAAGTGGCATGTTGCCATGGATACAGAATTTGCTAATTAATAGAAGCCAGAGAGTTAGAATAAAGGGGGCATTACAGAAAGACAACCTGTAACTAGTGAAGTGCCACAGGTATCAGTGCTGGAGGTATAACTATTTACAATATACATTGCTAACTTGGACAACACAAGACAATGCACTATCACCAAGTTTGTGCATGACATAGGAATCTACAGAGGGATATAAACAAGTGAATGGGCAAAAGTTTGGCAGAAGGAATATAGTGAGGGAAAATACGAGCTGATGCACTTTGGCAGGAAAAGAGGACATAAATATTATTGAAATGGGGAAAGACTGTAAAAGGCTGCAGCACAGAGGGATTTCAGGATTCTACTGCATCCACATTCATCAAGCAACAAGGAAAGCAAATAGAATGTTGGCCTTCATTACGAAGTGAATACAGTATAGGGAGGTCATACTAAAACTCTTAAGGGTACTAGTCAGACCACAGTTGGAGTCAGTTCTGCTCCTCATAGCGTCATAGATGCACAGCATGGAAACAGACTCTTCAGTCCAACCTATCCATGCCCATCAGAAAACCAACCTAATCTCGTCCCACTTGCCAGCACCTGGCCCATATCCACATTGGGTTGCCCAGCATTTATTCTTCTTCTCTAATTGCTTCTGAGAAGATAGTGATGATCTGGCTTCTTACACTGTTACGTCCATGTCCACCCACAATATTGTTAGGGAAGGAGTTCTAGATTTTTCACCCAGCAAAGGTAGAAGTATAATAATATTATTCCAACTCAGGATGCTGTATCGCTTGGACAGAAGCTTGCAGATAGTGGTGTTCCCATGTACCCACTACCTATGCCTAGGTTGAAAAGGTCATGAGTTTGTAAGGCTGTTGTCAGAGGAGCATTGGTGAGTTGCTGACCTGAGCATTGTCAATGTTAACCTTAAGGAAATTCTGAATCAAGACTCCCAAGTCATTATGTTTCAGAATTCCAAAGCCCATCTGGCTCACTAATATCCTTTAGGGAAGGGATCTGCCATTCTTCTCGAGTCTGGTCTGGTCTACATATGACTCCAGACCCAAGCAATGTGGTTTACTCTGAACTACCTTCTGGATAATTAGGAATGGGCAATAAATGCTGGCTGGCCAGCAATACCCACATCCTGACAACCAATAGAAACAAAAATTGGGATTTTGCTTATTTCCTTTAAAATCTTCAACTATTTTGATGACTGCGGGAATAGCAGGTCTTGATTTACAGTGAGGGGTGGGTAAGCGAAGTGAGTGAGAAAGTGGAGCTGAGGTCAAACATCCGTCACAATCCTACCGAAAGGCTTAAAGAGTTGTACAGCCCCTATGTATGAGGGATTTTATGCTGGAATGTTGAGAATTTAAAATTGAACCTTAAAACGAAGTGTGAATATCCATTCAGTGATTGTGCAATTAAAATATTTGCTTCATCTTCACATTCTTCCACAAACAGATTTAAGAATAAATAAAAGCATCTCTAATGGTATACGGTCAAATATAAGTTTGCCCCACCACACTGTCTCCTGTGGAAGCGATATCTTACCACTGAAATTGAGCAAATGCGTGTAGAAGAATGAATGCCGGTGAAATTCTTCTATCGCCAAAATGGTGGGGCCCTCAAGACTACTTCTCAAGGTTTTCTTTGCGCCACTTTTGTCAGCAATGAGGGACTCTAGCATAGTTCTAACCATGTAGAGCTACACCAACAGGAAACGTAAAACAAAACAAAAAGAAAAAGTAAAGGGCACATTAGTTATTATGCATTTAATGGGAGAAAGCCTAACTGTTCCACCATTGAGGATATTTCCTATTAAATCAAATTTATTTCTGCCACAGCAACTTAACTTGAGATAAAATCAAAACTGAAAGAAACTGATGTTTTAAGTAAGCAGAATATCATGATCCAACATTACCATTACAGTGTTTAGTACTTAAAGCAAGGATAGCAGCTAGTTGGAGCAATTCATTTTCAATTAGAATTAATTTTATATTTCTCCACGAAGAATTTTGCACCTTTAAACGATGGAACAATTTGACTTTCTTTCAACAAAGTAAGGTAGGCTTTATTCTTACCACCAAAATTTAAAATGGTTGGATAGATGTAGGACCGCCTCAGAAAAGTGTTGATCGCAATGAGTGTTTTGTCCAGTCCCAGAGATTTTAGTTGCTTCGCTAGCTCTCCAGATAGCAATGACTCTGCCATGGTGCGCACCATATACAACTAAAGCCAGTTGGCAAGAGTGGACATTAAGAGTTAGGAAGAAAAGCAGAGTGAGAGCTTGGTTAAGTAGCAACAGAAAAGATTTTGGTTAATAAGTTAGGACTACCATTTTCCACAGTGTTACCATTGCAAGCAATATAAGTTACATATAAAAGGACAGTATTGCTTAAAATACAGCAGTCATGGTATTAATGGGATAGTCAGTTAAACTGATGATAGCAATCGATTGATCTGGCACTTTACCTCATCAAGAGGCAGAAATTTGATAGCAGCTGTTAAAATACTTATGAAAGCATGCTGAGAGGAAAGAATGGAAAGAGACCATCTTTACATTTTCAAAATGCCTGCTGCAGCATTTAGCAAAACTTCTTGAAAATTCATGGGAAAAACATGTTTGTTGTTTAGACTGTCTAGAAGCCACTCTCAATCCTATAGCCTGATCAAAATGTGCCAGGTATAAGATATGTCAACTAATTTGCATAAAGCATACAGTATATTTTTGTAATTGTTGCAAAAGCAAACAAACTGCGCAGTATCTGAAGGGAAAGGGAGGAAACAATAAATACTCGCCCCTCAAGTTTTTACAAACCATTGTAAATCAAGCCACTTTTAACATTAACAGCTTATTACTTGCAGCAGCTCAAGCAAAGGCACTATCTAGATACAAATTTATATCCTTAAAGTACAAGCAACAATGCTCAGCTTTACATAATTTCAATTTAACCAATTAATAAAATGTCACATTGTAAAGTTATGAATCAAGTATTATTCGCAAGGAATATTTTTAAATCAAAAGTTAAGTTTAAACTATTCCTTCTTTACAAAATCACAAGGAACTAGAAGGAACCATTGTTGTTCAACACATCACCTATTACCATGTTCTTTTTCAGTATTTCACCTGTGCCTTAAACTGAAAATTAAAGGAACACAAGCTGCAGCAATGCTTGCCTCAAAGCAATAACTTAAATTTACTTCTGAGATTGATCAAAAAATAACCTTGCTTATAAACCAAGTTAGGAAATGGGAATTTACAGGTCTTGAAGAGAACCAGTCTAAGGTCTATGCACTCCAAAGTTTTAAAAATACTTTGCAACACTGCATGTTTCAAAAGCCTCCATCCTTCCTAGGCAATCTCAATTTGAATGTGGAGCTCAATTTCCATTTATGGCTTTAACATCAAATTTATTTGAACCAGAGATTATTAAGAAGTTCACACTGTAGAAACACCTGGGTACTAGATGGTCCGACTGCCCGGGGAGTAACTTTGATCTCAAAGCCTCCTCTCGGATCTTTCTCTCCTCGGAGTGCAGGATCATTTGTTGGCTCATGTCCGACGTCCCAATCACAAATAGTCTTTCTAATTGCTTGCAGAACACTATGGACATACGACAAAGAAATGCATCAGCATCAGTTCCAATAATGTGTTTTTGTTTGCTCACCTTATGCAATTATAAAATGGAAAATAGGAAAATAATGAAAAATTACAGAAGCAGACGCACCATTAAAATACAGACAACAACAATATACTGCAAATGCTAAAAATCTGAAATGACATCAGAAAATACAGAAAATCACAACAGGTCTGGCAATATCTGTGGAGACAGCATTCAATATGACTTCTTCACAGATGCTCTCTCCATAGATACTAAAACTACTGTGGTAAATGTTGCCTGACCAAAAACTGACACTGGTTGGTACAGAAGGTAATGATTTTGCAAAGTTTGTATCATTATTTAGGACACAATAAAGCAAACTTCAACTGTTTCAAAATTGCTCATATTTTAACATTATATTGTTGAACAGTCATTTGGTAATAAGGAACCGGAATATTGCTTTAAAAAATTCACTGAAGCTATTTATCCTGCACGAGGACCTTGGCAAGAATATCAATGGAAATGGGTATATGAGAAGAATTTGTGAATTGGTTGGCAAATGGACTCAGATTCGTAGAAGCATTTTCACAAGAGTACAGCAATTAGGTGATAATGACAGTTCACTGCCCATCAAAATTTAATAGATTCTGGTATGATCCCTGCAGATTGGAAGGTTGCAAATGTCATCCCACTCGTTAAGAAAGGAGTAAAGCAAAATCAGAGACCTGTCAGCTTTACATCTTTAGTCGGGAAAATGCAAGCAACTTTCAAAGGACATGAAAAATGGGGACACTTGGATAAATATGATCTAATTGGGCACAGTCAGCATGCATTTGCAAAGTTTGACAAGTTTGGGAGTTTTTAATCTTTTGAAAATTATACCAATCAAACTGATAAATGAGGGTCAATGGACATTGGATCTACTTGGATTTTCAGAATTATTTTGATAAGGTTCCCCACAGAACATTGGTTAGCAAAATTAAGGCTTATGGTATAGGACATAATGCTCTGACATGGATTAAGGATTGGTTAAGAGAAAGAAAACAGTACGAAAATTGTTCATTGTTACATTGGCAGGCTTGCACTGGTGAGGTACTACAAGGATCAATACTTGGAGTTCCAGGAGTTCACAATGTATATCAATGATTTGGAGATGGAGATCAAATGCAATAATTCCAAAGTTGCAGATGATACAAAGATAAGCAGGGATGTATACTAAGAGGAAAATGTGAGATATTTTCAGGGAGATTTTAAAAGGCTTAGTCAATGGGCAAGACCATGGCAGATGGAATATAATGTGGAAAAATGTGAGGTTATCCACTTTGGTAAGAGAAACAAATGTGCTGAGCATTTCTTAGAAAATTGAAAAGTGTCGCAGTGCAAAAGAACTTGGGTCTACTTGTCAATTAGTGACTGAAAGCTAACATGCAAGTGCAGCAACCTATTAAGGCAACAAGTGGAATGTTATCCTTTGTTGTAAGAGCATTTGATGAAAAGAGTAGTGAAGCCTTGCTTCAACTATATAGATTGAAACAGTTCGACTGCACCTGGAATACTATGTATAGTTCTGGAAGAAAGTGAGGACTGTGGATACTGGAGATCAGAGCTGAAAAATGTGTTACTGGAAAAGTGCAGCAAGTCAGGCAGCATCAAAGCAGGAGGATTGACGTTTCAGGCATAAGCCCTTCATCGATTCTCCTGCTCCTTTGATGCTGCCTGACCTGCTGCGCTTTTTCAGCAACACATTTTTCAGCTGTGTATAGTTCTGGTCTCCTTATCTCAGGAAAAGATATTATCATTGAACAAATGCAACAAAGGTTCTCCAGACTTGTTTGCAGGATGGCAGGTTTCCCCTATAGAGAGAGATTGGGCAGAGTGGGCCTGTATTCTCTTGAGTTTCCAAGAATGAGGGGTGAAATCATTGAAATATGCAAAATGCCGAAGGATTTATATAAGTGAAATGTTTCCCAGAATGGAGGGACTAGAATCAGGGGTACTATTTCAGATCAAGATAAATTTTACTCAGGTTGTGATGAATCTTTGGAATTCTCTATTGGAAGGTGCTGTGGAAGCACAGTTTTTGAGTACACTTAAAGTAGGGGTTGATAAGTGTTTAATTAAGAATGTTATTAAAGGTTATGGGGACAGTGTGGGTGAAAGCATTGGAAATGTTCACTCAGCTCTGATTGTATTAAATTGCGAAACAGGCTTGATGGGCTGAATAGCAGCGTTCCCACTAATTTTCTTACTGACTGCATGGGTGTTCGGGGCCCATATGCAGCACAGACCTCCATAAATGTAAGTCAATGCTGTGATATGCATGCTGACACCAATCACCAAGTATGCCACATCACAGCAGATGTGCATATCTGCAGCTTTGAGGATACATTGCTGAATGATTAATTTCTATTCCTTAAAAGACGGTTGAAGGTTAGAAAGAAAGGGAACACAATTCTTTACTTCCTAAGTATCTGCAAATCTTAACTTTATTCTTCAAAATACATGCTACAAGTACTGGTAAATGTAACCGTGTTGACTAGAATTTTTGACTAATCAGCAACATGCAGACTAATATAGATTCAAATAAAAGAAAATACTGCAGATGTTGTTTGGCATGCAGGTAGACTTTTTTTTGTAGCTTCACCAGGTTGACCTCATTTTTAAGTATGCCTGGTGCTGTTCCTGGCATGCTCCTCCTGAATTCTCCATTGAACTAGAGGTGATCGTTGACTTGATGTACAAAGTTAAAAATCACAACACCAGGTTATAGCAGGTTTAATTGGAAACACACTAGCTTTCGGAGCGACGCTCCTTCATCAGGTGATAGCAGAGGGCTCGATCGTAACACAGAATTTATAGCAAAAATTTGCAATGTGATGTAACTGAAATTATACATTGAAAAATTGATTTCTGTTAAGCCTTTCATCTGTTAGAATACAGTGATAGTTTCACTTCTTGTAAATCACAAAATCCTTCTTTTTAAAGTTGCATTCTCGGGTTAGCTGCTAACCCGAGAATACAACTTTAAAAAGCCATTCAGTTAAGAATAATTAGCAATGAGCAACAAATGCCTGACCAGAAGCACCTATATTCCATCAATTAATGAAGAAAAAATGCAGGTGGCTACTTTGGTTCTTATCAGCAAAATTATATTATTTTCTCATTAAAAATGAGAAACTGAGCATGCCACATTTTATGTACAGTTTAGACAAACCTCTGAATCACATTCTTCTTCTTCTTGATAGCCTGACGCAAAGGCTCACGAAGTGTTTTCTGAGCAAAGTTTTGGAGCGCAGCATAAATGGTATGTCGAATTGCATGATTAAACACACTCTCCATTCTGCCCATCAGCACCTGCAATCCTTTTATCATGGCAATAACCTGCAGCCCAAAACAGATGAACCAATTTTAACTCTGTCGAATCAGCTTTTCACATTCAAAAAGTTGAGTTTTTTTTAACCTGCATAGAAATTGTCAAGCACTGGAAGACTTTAATGTTCTTTAATCACTTCGAGCAATCAGATATTATGGTCCAGTTTTAAATCAGTCAAATTTTGACAACTTATATTTTCGTCCACTGAATTCACCATGCCAAAACTGCTATCTTCCTGATCAAGATATTAACCCAACTAAATGCTGTTTGCTCACTGCTAACATCATTCAAGAATCTCAAGATTATTAAAAGCTTGTCGATCAATAATTCATTTTCCTAGTTTCTCATTGTAGGTCATTCTTTCCCCCATTAATTAAGCTGCAACTTCAGCTGTGTTTAACAGTTTTGCAAAGCCAGTTATATTACAGTTCTTAAATTGTATTAAGATAGCTGTAATAGAAGTGCAACATGATCAGCTTTTTAACTTGTTGCAGGAGGAAGAAAACAAAGTGTTATGTTTTGAGGTGATGGTAACTGGAGAAATCAGATCCCTGGCTTGAGAGATCATACATTCAAATCCTTTTTAATTGATTATAGAGTCATGCATGTGTTTTCTCTATTTACAAAATTTTAGATGGTCGAAAATGTTGGGTATCTCCTCAATGCAGAAGAGACTAACCTTCCTGACCTCACATTTGATTTAATGTCAGGCAATGGAGTAAAAATGGGGTGAATGATGGAAAACTGGTCAAGTTTTGTTAGCTCATCAGTTGACCAACGAAATCTCATTTTTTTAAAATGTCCTCCAATGGAGAGACAGATTGAGCTTGCAAGTTCCCGCTTCAGGATGTTTCTATCTTACAATCTGCTTTATCTTCAATCAACCCATTAAAATGAAAATGTAGGCCCTGAAAGTCAAAAGGTCGCCTTCAACAAAATCTCAAAGTAATCTTGAATAGAAAACTGAGCCTTGCTCATACCCATATTTTCTTTGTTCCATTTTTTAGCCTGGGAATAAAATAAGCCTGAATGATGAGACTACCAAAAAGTCTTTCACAATTCAGAGACTGTTCTGCCAGAGATTTTATATATTCAAGCTTATTGGTACTGACCCTGTTACATCTTAGATTCTAGACCTTGTTGCTGAAAGTTTTCAAAACAACTAATTAAAAATATGACGAGTCTCACCTCAACAAGTGCAAACTTCTCTTCACTTGTGTAATTATATCTAGTTGCTCTCTCGTACTCTTCTGCATTATCTGGGCAGTCTTTATTAGAGTACTTATCAGTGGGATGCACAAGTTTCCAAGAGTACTGTAAAATTATAATTAAATATGAGACAAAGAACAGACTGAAAAGCCAATTATTTTAACTTTAGACAAATGAAAAGCATGGACGCTAAAAATCTGAAATAAAAACAGAACATGGTGAAATTACTCTGCAGTCAGGCAGCATCTAGGAAAAAAGTTAATATTTGAGGTCAGGTAATTTTTTTCTGCAGCAATGCTAAGGTGTGATATATTGGGCATTACTTTCATGTTACTCATTAAACAAGGTCATACAATTTCAAGACTTCTACTTCTCACCAGTTTTAAAGTCTCTTCCCTTAAATCTGATTGATGACAATACCAAAATCTGTGTTGTTGGGGTGGCCTGTACCTGCTTATACCAAAACCAGCTCATGTTTTAAAGACACAAAACGGGTCTACAAGAACTAAATAAAACAAGGCAACCTATCCCAGAAATAAAACGGACACACAGCTTGTTCTAGCCCTTAAGTGAAACACAATGGTACCTTTGAACAGAGCTACTCCAAGGTCAATGAAGGGGCCTTGCGCAGCAACCATTCAACAGTCCTGATGAAAAGATGCCTAAAGACAGACAAAATGACTGATCCCAGCTTCGTTAATGAAAGGATAATTGTCTCAGTAAAAGAACACCAGGTGTGGGTCTCAGTTCATGAACCAGCCAGATTAACTCAGCTGCACTGACAACAGCTGGTTATTTTGAAGTAAATAGTTGTTTCTTTGAAATTACTCGTAATATTAAAAAATAGTTAAACGGTTCTTCAAATAATCAGAGGTACTTTTCAACATAAAAAGAGTAGATTGATACACATATAACAAATGTACAACACAAGCATTACAAAAAACTCTTAAATATAGACGTGAATGTTAATTAGTGTCAAGAAACACCCTTCCTTACACCCTGACCAGAACAGATTTTTCACAGCCCATTAATCACAAAGTGCTAACAGTAGAAGTCATAACTTTACACTTTATAACTAACTTTATAACATAAATCAATATTACAAACCTTATAGAAAGTTGTTAAAATTGTCTTTTGTATTTTTACATATATTTCCCCCTGTCTTAATTATATAAGAGGAATAACTGAATTTGATAAAGGCAGCACATGGAATATAATGAAAACAGAATTTAAGCTATCCTTAGAGATGAGCAGGCATGAGAAGATCTGAAAGAGTATTGCCAGTAACTTTAAAAATGCGAATGAATAGGATGCATCGGAAAATCCCAAGGCCCAGAGATATAGTGTCTGTTAAAGTCCATGAGAACCTGGGATTGTCAATAAGAATGCCCATGATTAATTAGGTGTTTTACAGGATTGGGTGCATGGAAGTAAGGGAGAAGGACTGTAAGCACTTTGTGTGTGAACATTGTAACATAAAAATGTATAACAATACTGCTTTTTACTGTAAAACCAGGGTGTGTCATTGAACTCTCTTCCAATCGGAGCCAAAAATTAAGCGAACAATCATGCTCTTACATAGAGGCCAGATTCGGGGAAGATCCTTTGGCCCTCTCCCTCCATGAACCTGCTTCTGCTTGAATAAAAGCCTGCCTGAATCCTGCCTGCTTCCTGAGGCTTTATCTCCATTCTGGGGTGGGGGGGTACATTTCTACATGTGCTATGCAAAAGTTGCAATCTTATGCAAACCTCAATCAATAACTAAGAATAAGAAACAATTAGATTAGATTCACTGCAGTGAATAAAAAAAACAGGCCCTTCGGCCTAACCAGTCCACACCGACCCTCCGAAGAGTAACTCACCCAGACCTATTTCCCCCTGACTTATACACCTGATAGCATGGCCAATTCATCTAACCTGCACATTTTTGGATTGTGGGAGGAAACCGGAGCACCCGGAGGAAACCCACGCAGACACGGGGAGAACGTGCAAACTCCACACAGACAGTCACCCAAGGCTGGAATCAAACCTGGGACTCTGGTGCAGAGAGGCAACAGTGCTAACCACTGAGCCACCATGCCTCCCAATTTTTTTTTAAACTGCAGATATTCTGGTAACTGACAGGAGGAATTCTTGGAAGTTATCCACACTAAGAGCAGCCTTCTAGATGCAATATGGAAGGATAGGAAGAAAGAAAAAAATTGGCACAAAGAATATTTACTTTATTTCTTCATTTTCTGGAATACTTTCCAATATCCCAAGAGGAAACTCAGCAATCAAAATCACAAAGAAATTTACTTAATATTCCAACTGAAGTCAAAGTCCCTAGATTAATTACGAATCTATTATTCCTCATGGCATTCATTATTCCATTATTTAGAGCAACTCCTCCAAACAAGATATATTAATGAGTCAAATAGATGAAATAAAAAAAGTCAACAAACATCTTGCAAAAAACTGAATGACAAACATCTTTTCTAATTATTTTAGAAAAATACAAGAGCATCACTAGGCTGTGCGTCTCCATCTTTGTCAGCAACCAGTTGACATGACTATATTGGGGTCCTATCCATACTAGACAACATGCCCAATAACACAATCTTTGAGGAGGAAATCTAATCAGCCACGTTCATGATAGCTGACCTATTAAGGATGACCAAGGGGTTCCCAATGCTACAAGCTGAATGAACAACTAAGACCTGCAAAGAATCCTCAACATGAAGACACCCTTGCTGTTTCATCGAAGAAGGGATATACTGAGAAGTCCTCAAGGCAATACAGATATTGGAATGATTTGGCAGTATTCCACCCCACAGGCCTGTTCACTAGCAGGCCACCCTCATGACCATTTTCATTAATGCATGAAACTGTAGATCCAATGGCCTCAATTTGCCACAGGCAAGTCAGTTCAATTGGGCAGCATCCTTCAAATAGCAGATGACTGGTCTCTCATTCGGGCCATTTTGCAGTAGCGCTAAAGTCAGATCATAATTGACAAATTGGCTCATGCCTCCATGAAACAGCAATCTAGTTCCCAGCCTTAGGCTGTAGTGTATCCTAGAGGTCTCCCAATCTGTCCCACTACAATTTCCCCTGCTACCACTTGTAAGCCAGCATCCATAAGGGTCAAAAAATTCCCGCCCAAAAGTAATTGGTTACTGTTTCTAATGACATGACAGCCAAGTCAGCATCACTTATGTAGAATTGGAGAAACATGAATTTTTAAAAAACTAAAGCTAACTGTGAATATTTTTGGGTAGCCGAATGACATAAGGATAGAGTACTCAAACCAACAAATAGTCCCAATGAAATACCAATCTCTACTTCAAAAAAATTGCAGTATTAACTTTTACTTGATTAAGTTGAGAAATGGGCTTTATTGTTTAAGTATTGGCAAAACAACCTTTTAACAGAGTTTAATCCTGCAGCAGTAAATGTGTCAATATGAAATAATTATCCAGTTAATGAGGGGATATTTAAAGATAGCTTGTTTATTAATGCCTTCATTTCAAGGAAGCAAGAACAATAGTTAGCTTTAATGAAGGAAAACATTTGTACAAACATTACCATTTTAATTTTTATAATAAAAAAAATTAATGAATGCTGAATGGTACATACTCAAAAATACATCCAAATTTTTAAAAAATTCCACTGAACAGAATAGCAAACGTTATGTAGTAAAAAAGAATTGTTCTAACAATCTCAATATGTATTCAGGATACCAGCTCATTAAGTGAACTTATTACTAATGTGACGATGTTGGTCCTTTAACAAGCATATGCTGTCCTTGCTTTTTTTCCAGAGAGGTCGTAAATAACACACACACTCCAAAAGTCCGGGGTTTAAGGGCTTTAGGGCCAACTTGATAATAGCTAACAGATGCTGCTTCAGGAAAAAGGCTTTCAAGTTTAAAAAAACACTTGTACAATGAAAAAGGAGTGGCCTGTTCTCCCAGCTCAGCTTTTCTCCGGTTTGGTCTGGCTTATAGCAGTGGAAGAAGCTGCTGGAACCAAAGAAGTAGATCCAGACTGGTACTTACTCTGATTTCTTCCCTGTAATACCCTGAGTTTGATTTTACCTTTTGTGCCAAGGGGTGTTTGTGGAGATTGTTGCAAATATTTGGAACAGCATCATTAAGTTGGGATGATCTGTGGAGTTTTCAGATAGGTTAAGTTATTCAATATTCTGTTCTGTTTTGTTTGTGTTTCTTTCGGTAATCTTGTAAGTAAACTTTCTTTTGTTTAAAACTAAGTGGTTTGACCAGCAGCAACTCCTGGAATATCCACTTTACACCTGCATAAAACCAACTAGTAAATTTAGAGTCTGGGCTACTTTCTTGAAATGTTTTGAGAGGTCTGGCCTGGTCTATAACATTAAGGTATAGATTTGAGATTCTGCTTGTCGACAGCTACATTGAAACTTTTAGGACAACCATTTAATGAAGAACAAGTTGTCACACTGTCAGAGGACAGAAATGTTTTTTTAAAAAAATGACAGACTGCAATAAGTATTTGAACATGTATGGCATTTATCAGCAGAAATATGAAAACATCTGTTTAAGTAGCATATTTAACAAAATAAAAAGTGACATTGAGCTGGGAAGGAATAGGAGTGTAATTAGGAAAGAGTACAAATGCTTTGGCAGAATTCAGAAATGAAGATATTACACTTGTAAACAAAAATTCAGTTAAATTAATCTGGTAAAAATTCTCATACACTGGTTACATTCAAACATATACAATAACAAGTTCGCTACTAGCTGCCATATTGGAAAGCATAAAGTCACTTTTAATTAAACTGTACTAAGGCCTTGAAAAAGGATGTCACAATAGAATTTAGAGAGACAGTAGTGCATGCATACACAACTACTTAAACACTGAGAAACTAAAGAAAAAGCTATTCATCCCATCATGCACACGCCAGCTGAATAAACTTGCAGTCTATTATAATCACTCAAGGAGCATCTCAAAGGAAGCAATGTGACAGTGACACAAAAAAAAGTTTAATGAGAGAATTCCAGAGCTTAGGGCCTCAGCAACTTGAGGCATAACCACCAATGATAAATGATTAAAATCAGCAATGGTCCACAGCCAGAATTAGAGTACACCGGTATCTCAAAGATTAGTGGGTTGGAAGAGATTGCAGTGGTAGAAAATAATACAGTCATGGAAAGATTTAAAAACAAGGATAGGAATTTTAAAATCGCAGTATTGTTTACTGAGACAATTATAGTTTGGCTATCAAAGGTGGTAACCAGTGAATGGGATTTGATACAAGTTAGAATATGGGCAATGTTTTGAATAATCAAGTTCACAGTATATAAAATGTGGGAGGCCGAAGGAGAGTGCACTAAAATAGCTCTAACATAATGTGAGTATCAAATTATCAGGTGTGATTGTATCTTGAGTAGCTTTAATTATGAATGCATCTACTTCATGCTGAATTTAGTGTTTCAAAAATTTAATTGATTGAAAGATAAAAGAAAAGGAAAGAAATGTAGACAGATGATTCAGCAGTAGTCATCTTTTTCATCATGGAGCATGGCATCATAAGATTAAAAAGGTTTCTACCAAACCAGTGCTGCTGCATTGAAAGGAATATTCTACATTTGAAATGCCTTTATAACGATGACAAAGTGAATCAAAGAGAATGGAATTCCCAAGACGTATCTAAATCATTTCCTAAGCTATGTATTACCAGGTCAATGTGGGCAAAGACATAGCTAAGTCCCATTACAAGTAATAAAAGAAAGAAGGTCGATGAATGGTTACTTTGGGAACAGGAAACAAAGAATAGTAATGTTTACGATCAAATCAGAACACAACATGGTTGGCATAAGATTTAGAAAGATCAGGTTCAAGACAACAGAGGTGAGTAGAATTAGAACCCTGCATTATACAGGGAATTTTAACAATATTCTTAAAAAATGTTCCACTCTAAATAGCAATAAAATTTTCTCATTTAGTTATCTTACCACTTCCATAACGTGAGCACTCCATTGGGACAATAGTTGCATGCCCTGTAAAGAAAGTTCAGACAGCTTCTGGTATTCAGCATCAGTTTTCTGAGATTCTTGTCGACCTGACCCTGTTACTACCTGCAAGAATATCATGAAATTATTATTAATATCTGTATTAAAAAAAGACATTAGGAGAGAAACTTGGAGTACTTCCCTTGTATTGCCTCTGTGTGACATTTATGGATGGGCAATAAACAGTCACATCCCATGAAATAATTTTTTTTTAAAAAAGTTTGGGGCAGCATGGTGGCCCAGTGGTTAGCACTGCTGCCTCACAGCACCAGGGACCTAGGTTCGATTCCCGCCTATCTGTGTGGGTTTCCCCCGGGTGCTCCGGTTTCCTCCCACAATCCAAAGATATGCAGGTCAGGTGAATTGGCGATGCTGAATTGCCCACAGTTCGATGCGTTAGTCAATGTTAATATAAGGTAGGGGAATGGGTCTGGGTGGATTTCTCTTCAAAGGGGCAGTGTGAACTTGTTGGGCCAAAGGGCCTGTTTCCACACTGTAGGGAACCTAATAGAGAATCCAATAAATTATTTTCAAAAGAAAATCCTTGAAGATTTCTTGTTTTCTACAACCAACATAATGGATGAGATTTAGTTTTAAGTGATTAACCACCACTTAGCCTCATCTCATCACTACAGAATCAGTCAGCAATGGGCAGAAGAAACTTGTGCCATGTGAAACTTGCAAAGGTATTCAAACACTCAGGGATCTGGCATTCATGGAAGATTAGATTAGATTAGATTCCCTACAGTGTGGAAACAGGCACTTTGGCTCAGCAATCCACCGATCCTCCGAAAAGCAACTCACCCACTCCCATTCCACTACATTCAACCCTGATTAATGCACCTAACACTACGGGCAATTTAGCATGGCAAATTCACCTAACCTGCTCATCTTTGGACTGTGGGAGGAAACCGGAACACCCGGAGGAAACCCACATACACGGGGAAAACGTGCAAACTCCACACAGACAATTGCCTGAGATGGGAATTGAACCCAGCGCTGTGAGGCAGCAGTGCTAACCACTGAGCCACCGAGAGATGTACGAAGCTAAATGCATTTTCAGGCCCCCAACACTTCTCTCAGCAACCCCAACTTTACTCATGCCCTCTAATTATTTGTTGTTCCACTGTGGGTACATTATTGGTCTTTGCACCTGGTGGAGGCAGCCAGAGGCTCTCGGGGGCAGGATTTTCAACCGCAGAATCTTCAATCACAAAGACCTAATATTGGTCACTAAAGTGTCTGATGGCTGACCAAAGTGACATTCTAAAACAGATGTTCCTATCCATTCTCTAGCCAGTAGGTATCACAAATGTTCTACCCAATAACAAAAAAATTATTATGTAGTATTTCTCCATTTTTTTCACATCCTATATTATATTTTCAGAATTTAACATTATTAGGCAAGATTTTGTCCTCTTCAGTTCCTTTCTTCAGCAGTACAAACATTGCACCAGCCTGATTTCTACAGTTATATCCAACAGGCAATACAATAATATTTGTGGTGTCAACATGCAACTCTGCACATTAAACAATAAACTTCAATTTATGAAAAATGTAATTATATCTCTAGCTGAATTATTTATAGCCACAATAAAGACGTTGCCCCAACTGCCCTCTCTTTATAGTTAATATAAGGTACTAAAGAGTCAAGGTCCAATGTGATGCATACATATTTGGCAAAAGACATAAGGAAATTTTGGTTTCTATTAGTAGAATGATGGGACAAGCACTGAGACAGTGATGCATTCTGGTAATATCATACTAAATTAGTAAGGGATATATCAATATTGATAAAAGGTAAACTAAACCAGGAAACAAAGGCTGAATAACATTGCATTCACAACCAACTAATGAAATCAGTTATTGAAAGCAAACCCTAAGATCATCTGTATGATACAAGATGTGAACAGCAGCCGTAATGGCTTAAGAAAACAAATATCCCATCAAATTAACTTTACTCAAGCCAGTTTGTGGTAGATATGTGGCTGCTGAGAGTGGATTTTCAGCAAACTCACAATAAATTTTCATGAAAATTTGCTGCATAAACCTATAGGAGTAGGAACTCAAGATGAAACATGGAATTGGCTGAAAAAAATGGGAAAAGCTGATGGAATGACACTAAAATTGTTAAAATGAAGAACTTCAGTGTTTGATGCTGGACAGTTTGCACTTCTACTTGTCATCAATTAAAAACTGAAACTATAAATGATTCCAATCCCAAAACGGGGGGGTAAGGAAACATGCACAAAAGGAGAATTCAAACATTGACATAATATTAAGGACTTCTATGGGGTAAAATTCTGACTGCAAAAACATTTTCATTTTATTTACACACAGCAAGAGAAGTAAGCTAAAACCTGCAAAAAAAAACAGCAAATGGAATCTTCAAGACTGTCCTTGCAGCACGCATTATGCCGAATTGTGACAAAACTCTGCTGACTTCACAGACCTCGAGCAATCCTGAGATTACAGCTTGAAATTCTGAGTCTTTGACTTTCTACTCCTCGAGTTCAATTTTATTTTTACGTTCACCCAGAGTTCAGAGTGCAGATTTTCACTTCTTTTCATGAATTCTAATCACAATCAACCAATGTGAAACGTAGGTGAATATTACAGGCATGTTAGGTCTCTCCCACCAGAGTAGATGGATGCCATGGTTCATGGCAAAAAAATTTTCAGAAAGCTCACAAACGGCACACCTCTAGTAAATGTGGCTGCTTCTTGTTTTACCATCTGTTATTACATGCATTTTCTTTTTCCCAAAAACATTGGTTTCCCAGGAAAACCATACACATCAAAACTATACACTCTTTAACTTTGCAATTATATTTCACATACCTCACTGTTGCTATAGCGAGCCAGTTCAGAGATGAAACGCATGTGATCTTCCCGGATCTGAATCATTTGTTCCACAATGTTGTATTGAGGGCTACTACTGGAAGATGTGGAGGCCCATCTTAAGAAAGAACACAGGCACAACTGAAGCAATAAAAAGAAAATTTCTAAACTAAACTCAGCAAGCCCAAAGTTAATGACTATTATTAATGGAATAGCCCTGTCTAAACATATCCAAAGAAGCTGGCTAAAATCAGTTCATCAAGTTTCTAAATTTTAGTAGGTAAGTAGACCATGCGGTACAGACTTGAGTTATCCAGAAAACCATAGCTGAGAAATTACACTGCTTTTTCTTTTGCAACAGAAACTGCAAACTGCTGTGAAAATGACTGCAAACAATAATGAACAATAGACAATAGGTGCAGGAGTAGGCCATTCTGCCCTGCAAGCCTGCACCACCATTCATTATGATCATGGCTGATCATCCTCAATCAGTATCCTGTTCCTGCCTTATCTCCATAACCGTTGATTCCACTATCCTTGAGGGCTCTATCCAACTCTTTCTGAAATGAATCCAGAGACTGGGTTCCACTGCCTTCTGGGGCAGAGCATCCCACACACTCACCACTCTCTGGGTGAAGTTTCTCCTCATCTGTCCTAAATGGCTTACTCCATATTTTTAAGCGTCCTCTTGGTTTGGGACACACCCATCAGCGGAAACATGTTTCCTGCCTCCAGAGTGTCCAATCCTTTAATAATCTTATACGTCTCAATCAGATCCCCTCTCGGTCTTCTAAACTCAACAGTATACAAGCCCAGTCATTCCAATCTTTCAACATAAGATGGTTCCACCATTCCAGGAATTGACCTTGTGAACCTATGCTGCACTCCCTCAATAGCCAGAATGTCTTTCCTCAAATTTGAAGACCAGAACTGCACACAATACTCCAGGTGCTGTCTCACCAGGGTCCTGTACAGCTGCAGAACAACCTCTTTGTTTCTGTGCTCAATCCCTCTTGTTATGAAGGCCAGCATGCTATTAGCTTTCTTCACTACCTGCTATACCTGCATGCTTGCCTTCATTGACTGGTGTACAAGAATATCCAGATCTCTTTGTACTGCCCCTTTACCTAACTTGACTCCATTTAGGTAGTAACCTGCCTTCCTGTTCTTGCCACCAAAGTGGTTAACCATATATTTATCCACATTAAACTGCATCTGACCACTCACCTAACCTGTCCAGGTCACCCTGTAATATCCTAACATCATCCTCACATTTCACCCTGTCACCCAGCTTTGTATCATCAGCAAATTTGCTAATGTTACTATTAATACCATCTTCTATATCATTAATATATATTGTAAAAAGCTGCGGTCCCAGCACTGATCCCTGCGGTACCCCACTAGTCACCGCCTGCTATTCCAAAAGGGAGTCGTTTATCACTACTCTTTGTTTCTTGTCAGCCAACCAATTTTCAATCCAGGTCAGTACTTTGCCCCCAATACCATGCGCCCTAACTTTGCTCACTAATCTCCTACGTGGGACTTTATCAAAGGCTTTCTGAAAGTCCAGGTACACTACATCTACGGGATCTCCCTTGGACATCTTCAGAGTTACATCCTCAAAAAATTCCAGAAGATTAGTCAAGCATGATTTCCCCTTCATAAATCCATGCTGACTCTGACCTATCCAGTTACTGCTATCCAGATGTGTTGTAATTTCATCCTTTATAATTGACTCCAGCATCTTTCCCACAACTGAGGTCAGACTAACTGGTCTATAATTTCCTGCTTTCTCTCTCGCTCCTTTCTTAAAAGATGGTACAACATTAGCCACCCTCCAATCTGCAGAAACTGATCCCGAATCTATCAAGCTCTGGAAAATAATCACCAACACATCCACGATTTCTAGAGCCACCTCCTTCAGTAGTCTGGGATGTAGAACATCAGGCCCCGGGGACTTATCAGCCTTCAGGCCTAACAGTCTTTCCAACACCAATTCCTGGCAAATATAAATTCCCTTTAGTTCAGGTCCTTCAGCCACTGTTATCTCTGGGAGATCGCTTGTGTCATTCCCAGTGAACACAGATCTGAAATACCAATTTAACTCTTCTGCCATTTCTTTGTTCCCCGTAATATATTCCCTGTTTCTGTCTTCAAGGGCCCAATTTTAGTCTTAACCATTTTTTTCCCTTTCACATACCTAGAAAAGCTTTTACTATTCTCCTTTACATACAAACACTGGTACGGCTTTATCTCTACAAGCCAAATGATTGAGGACGCCTACCTTGATTTGTTTTCCTCATAATGAGCACTTGTTTTGATGTACCTGGCCAACTCGATCTGCATGTCACCAAATAAAGGCACCACCTGCAATTGCTGCAACATGATTGAAATAAATTACTTCAAGATGATCACTGTGGATGCTCTTCACTAAATGCACATAATCTAACTAAAGCATTTCAGTTTGAAGCACAAATTTTGTTTACTGTGATCACTCCATTTATCACAAGAGTTGAAAATTTGAATGGTTTTGGGGTTATATTTGTTTTCTTGCTCTGGACCACCAGCTTTATAAAAAAATGTCGAAGTCCAGACCTCAAGCACTGAGGCCAATCGGCCATTAATTGCAAGTTTTGAGAGCCTGAAATTGCACTTTACATTTGGTTTGAGGGAGAGAGGAGTGGGTCAAAGACAAGTATTTTGAATTTAGTAGGGGTAATTATGAAAACATGAAAGCAGAGCTATTTAAAGTAATCTTGTAAACTAAGTTAAGGGATAGGTCAGCAGCGATGCTGTCGCAGACAATTTAAAAGCATTCAGTATATACAGATTGGATAAATTTTAACAAAACAGGAAAATTTCAAATGGAGGTTCTGTGATTAACCAGAACATAGTTAATTAACTAATACCACCAAACTAAAAGGCATAAAATTTCTTAATATAAAACAAAACTTGGGTAACAGATCAAAAGTTTGGACAGCATTTAAGAATAGCAAAGAATAACGAAGTTTAATAAGGATTATAAAATTAGAGCACGAGAAGGCTAGCTAGAAATAAAAAAATAGACAGCAAGAGTTTTTACACAAATAAACATCAGTCCTAAAGACACCATGATTCAGGATATAATAAAGGAAAATAAGAAGTTAGCAAATGAATTAAACAGGCATTCTTTGCTAGATAGGCTACAAACAACATCCCAGAAATAGCTGTAAATCAGATAAACTCAAAATTTACAATGTACAATCACCATTGAAGGGATACTGAACAAATTGTTGGAACAGTGGGTTGACAGATCCCGAAGTCCTGACTGACGTTATCCAACTTTATCTAAAAGTGGTTGGTGAGATACCCGGGGGCCGGTTAAGGGTTGGTTTCAACTTTGCAAATTCCCTTGAGGCAGTCAAGATTCCATTACTTTGGAAAATAGTGATTGCAACTCCTTCATTCAAAAAGGGAGGATAGATAGAAAGCAGGAAGCTCTCTGTCAATTAGCTTAACATATATCAAAGACAAGCTGCTTAAAAGCACATATAAAAGCTGTTGTAGAAGGGTATTTCAATGTTATCAGACAGAGTTGACAAGGCTTTGTGAAAAGGAAGTCATAAATAATGAATTTAGTAGACATTGTTGAAACAATAACTAGTGCAATGGATAAAGGGAGTTAGTGAATATCCTGTACTTAGATTTCCAAAAACGCATCTGGTTACTTGTCATATTCAAGGTAATAGTAGAAAATTAGAGCTCATGGGATTGACATACTGGTGTATGAAGGGCTTATGCTCGAAACGTCGAATTCTCTATTCCTGAGATGCTGCCTAACCTGCTGTGCTTTGACCAGCAACACATTTGCAGCTGTGATCTCCAGCATCTGCAGACCTCATTTTTTACTCGTAGATAGAAACTTGTCTAGTAAAAGTAAACAAAGTAGGTACAAATGGGTCTTTACTCTGATCGGCAGGTTGTTGCTTGTCTAGAACCCACATCTCCAGTACATTATCTGTATCTATCGATTAACAGTCTAGCAATAATACCACGAAGCCATCACTTACCCGCTTCTTTCCATAAAAGGTATTCATGAACCAAATACTTTTGCTGATGATAGTTAATTATGGTCAATGCCAGATTTTTAATGGAATTCAAATTCGATCACTGGGATGTGAACCTGGGTCAAGAGCATTACCAGCTCAGCAACAATGTATCCTTTCATACATATACCTGAACATAGACACATCTTCCAGTTTTGTCTCCTTCCCTTCTTGAACTGAGCAGTAACATCTTCTACTTTCCAGTGTAATAGAAATTCCTTCTAACTTTGTCCAATAATTACTTATTACCCTTTTCTCATTACCCTTGGTTCCAATAAGTAAGTCAGCAGAGAGACTGGGCTAAATTATAAGATGTGGTGAGAATGATGATAGGAGTAGTTAGAAACTATATTACAAGTCAGCTTTATGTTCAGAAGAACTGTAGGGGAAGCAGCTTTGTTTTAATAGTCCAGGCAATAGCATTACATGCTGAATCAGGGCTGCTGGAGCATGCCAAAGGAAATCTAGAGATTACCTAAGCCTAATTTTAAAAGTCTTGCTGGAGTTATTTCATTTAAAATGCTAGACTTTATACAACAATGCTGCCTCTACCAAAAGACTTTCCAGTGTAGAAATGATACAGAGAGGAAGAGGATTATAAACTTTTTTTCTTTAGAAAGGATGACAAAAAGCACAATTTTTATTACACATTACTGCTGCTCTTTTGCATCTCCATTCTACAGCTGATACTAATTGACATTTCCCTTCAAATATTAAGTGTGAACTATTTGGAAATGCTAAAACAATTTCTAGCTTTTACGGTTACCAAAAATCTTACCTGTAACATGCACACTTTTACTTCAGGCAAGAAAAAAAAACTTCTTTTGAAAACTGAAATTTATGTTTTTTTCTTAACTATTTCATGGAACGTGAGTTTTGCTGACTGGGTCAGCATTTATTACCCATCCCTAGCTGCTCTTGACAAATTGGTGTTGAGCTACCTTCTTGAAATGTTGCTGTCCATTTAATGTAAGGGGACATCCATAGTGTTGATAGGCTAGAGAATTCCAAGATTTTAGTCCTGTTGAAAAAATGGTGATATATTCCCAAGTTTGAATGGTGAGTGGCTTGGAAGAGAACTTGTGGCTTGGAGGTGAACCTATGTACCTACTGCTCTTGTCCTACTGGAATACACAGTGGTAATGGATTTGTAAGGTGCAGTCTAATTAATCTTGGTGGATTCTTGCTCTGCATCTTGTACATAGTGCAGACTGCTACTATTGACTGTGGGTGGTGGAAAGTGAACGTTTGTGGATGTGATGCCAATCAAGCAGTCCGCTTTGTCCTGAATGACATTGTTGAGGCTGCACTCATCCAGGCAAGTAGGGAGCATTCCATCATGCTTCTGACCTGTGCCAGGATTTCAGGAATCTGGGAGTTACCCACTGTGGGATTTCTGAGCCCCTAAACCGCTCCTGTAGCCACAATTATTGCATAAATAATCCAGTTCATTTTGTCACTGGTAACCATGAGGTTGTTGGTTATCTCTAGTGGGAGAAAAGTGAGGACTGCAGATGCTGGAGATCAGAGTCAGGCGTCCTCTGCTGGAAAAGCACAGCAGGTCAGGCAGCATCTGAGGAGCAGGAGAATTGACATTTCGGGCATAAGCCCTTGATCAGGAATGATTCATTCCTGTTGTGCTTTTCCAGCACAACACTCTCGACCATAATCTCTAGTGGGCAATTCCGCAGTGTGGCATTAATGTTATTTATCATGTATTAGCCCAAGCCTGGCTATGGCTCAGATAATGCATCTGAACATGGACAGTTTCAGTCTTGGAAGAGTTTGCGAATACCTCTAAACCATGTGCAAACATCAGCAGGCATTCTTCCACCCCACTCAAGGAGGAAAGTTATGTGTTGAGTCAGAGAAAATGGATGAGATTCTTAGTGAGTACTTTGCATTGGTATTCACTGAGAACAGGGACATGACAGATGCTGAGGTTAGGGATAGATGTTTGATTACTCTAGGTCATACCGGCATAAGGAAGAGGAAGTGTTGGCATTAAGGTGGACAAGTCCCCAGATCTGGATGGGGACCCTACATCAGGTTACTGAGGAAAGTCAAAGAGGTAATAGCTGGGGCTTTGACAGCTATCTCTGTAGCATCCTTAAACATGGGTGAGGTCTCGGAGGACTGGAGAATTGCTAATGTTGTTTAAGAAGGGTAGCAGGGATAATCCAGGTAATTATAGAACGATGAGCCTGACGTCAGTGGTAGGTAAGCTGAAGAAGATACTGAGGGATAGGATCTAGATCTATTTATATTGATAAGAAAATGGGCTTATGAGTGATAAGCAACATGGTTTTGTGCAGGGAAGGTCACGTCTTACCAACTTAAACTCTTTGAGGAAACGACAAAGTTGATTGATGAGGGGAGCGCTGAAGATGTCATATACATGGACTTCAGTAAGGCATTTGATAAAGATCTCCATGGTAGGCTGATGGAGAAAGTGAAATTGCATGACATCAAGGGTGTACTAGCTAGATGGACAGAGAACTGGCTGGGCAACAGGGGACAGAGAGTAGTGGTTGTAGTGGAAAAGAGTTTCTCAAAATGGAGAACTGTGACCAATGGTGTTCCACAGTGATCCATGTTGGGACCACTGTTGTTTGTGGTTACATAAATAATCTGTAGGAATGTATAGTTGGCCTGATGAGTAAGTTTGCAGATTGGTGGTGTAGCAGATAGTGAAGGGAACTGTCAGAGATGCAACAAAGCATAGACAAGATTGGAGAGTTGGGCAGAGAAATGGCAGGTGCAGTTCAAGCCAGGCAAATGCGAGGTGATGCACTTTGGAAGATCCCATTCAAGAGCAAATTATACAGTAACTGGAAAAGCCTTAGGGAAAATTAGTTTACAGAGACATCTGGGTGTTCAAGTTCATTGACCTGAGCTGCCACCTACAGGGTACAATAGAGTGGTCAAGGCAGCATAAGGCATGCTTTCCTTCATCGGACAGGGTATTGAGTACAAGAGTTGGCAAGTCATATTATAGCTGCATAGAACTTGGCCACAGTTGGAATACTGTGTACAGTTCTGGTCGCCACATTATCAAAAGGATATGGATGCTTTGGAGAGGGTGCACAGGAGGTTCACCAGGATGTTGCTTGTTATGGAGGGTGCTAGCTATGAAGAGAGGTTGAGTAAATTAGAATTATTTTAATTAGAAACAAAGGTTTAGAGGGGAATCTGATTGAGGTCTACAAAATCATGAGGGGTGTAGACAGGGGGATAGCAAGCAGCTCTGTCCAACAGTGAGGGATTCAATTACTAGGGGTCATGAGTTCAAAACGAGGGAGGAAATGTTTAAGGGAGATATGCGTGGAAAGTTCTTTACGCAGAGGGTGGTGGATGCCTGGAACACGTTGCCAGCGGAGGTGGTAGAGGCAGGCACGATAGCGTCATTTAAGATGTATCTAGACAGACACATGAATGGACAGGGAGCAGAGGGATACACATCCTTAGAAAATAGGCGACAGATTTCGATAAAGGATTTGGAATCGCGGAGGCTTGGGAGGGGGAAAAGATCTGTTCCTGCGATGTAATTTTCTTTGTTCTTTCGTGCATACAGGGCATACGTGGGCAATCTTCCACATTGCCAGGGAGATGCTCGTGTTGCAGCCATACTGAACCAGCTTGGCTCAGGCTATGGAAAGCTCTGGAGCATAAGTCTTCAGTACTATTGCCAGAATGTCAACAGGATCCAAGCCCTTGCAATATCCAGTGCCTTCAGCCATTCCTTCATAGGACTTGGTGAAAGACTAGCATCGCTGATGCTGGGGACCTTTGGAGTAGGCAGAGATGAGTCATTTGCTTGGCAGCTCTGGCTAAGGGTTTGTTGCATTATCTTCTGCACGGAGGTTCCAGGCTTTCCTATTATTGAGGAAAGAGATTCCTGTGAAGCTTTCTCCTCCAGTGAATTTAATTGTTCATGATCGGATGTAACAGCATCGCAGTGCTGGTTGTGGAATCACTTAGTCTTGTCAACTGCATGCCACTTCCATGTGAGTAATCCTATGACACAGTTTCATCAGATTGACACCACATTTTTAAGTATACCTAGCATTGCTCTTGGCATGTCCTCATGCACATTTATTGATTCCCAGGCTTGATGCTAATGGTAGAGTAGGGGTTATACCGGGCCACAAGTATACAGGAATTCTGCTACAGACCACAGCACTTCATGGATTACAAGTCTTGTATTATTAAATTTAATCAAAAATCAATTTCATTTGGCATTGTCACGCATTACAGTAGAGGGCTCTTCATTGAGAAGATGGACCTTCATCTCCAACAGGATTTTGAGGTGGTCATTCCTACTGATACTGTCATGGATAGGTGCAACTCTGGCAGCAGATTAGAATCACAGAATACCTACAGTGCAGGTACAGGCCACTTGGCCCATCAAATTTAGATAAATGCGAGGTGCTACATTTTGGAAAAGCAAATCAGAGCAGGACTTATACACTTAATGGTAAGGTCCTGAGGAGTGTTGCTGGACAAAGAGACCTTGGAGTACAGATTCATCGTTCCTTGAAAGTTAGCAAGTTTGAGAAGATTTGTAGATCAGGTTGAGGTTCTGGATGTAGGTTTGCTCGCTAAGCTGAAAGGCTCATTTTCAGATGTTTCATCACCATACTAGGTAATATCTTCAGCCAAGGAAACCCAAACATATAAAGCAGGAAACATCAGCAGTGCTTTGTCCAGAGGCTCACTGAAGCCTCTGGACAAAGGTTCGCTAGCAAACCTACATCCAGTTTCTTGAAAGTAGAGTCACAGGTAGATAGGATAGTGAAGGCAGCGTTTGGTATGCTTTCCATTATTGGTCAGAGCACTGAGTATTGGAGTTGGGAGGTCATGTTACAGCTGTATAGGAGGTTGGTTAGGCCACTTTTTGAATATTGTGTGCAATTCTGGTCTCCCTCCTATCAGAAGGATGCTGTGAAACTTGAAAGGATTCAGAAAAGGTTTACAAGGCTGAATAGGCTGGGTCTGTTTCCCTATAGTATCAAAGGCTGATGAGTTATCTTATAGAGGTTAATAAAATCAAGAGGAGCGTGGATAGGATAAATAGATATGGACTTTTCCCTGGGGTGGGGTAGTCCAGAACTAGAGGACATCAGTTCAGGGTGAGAAGGGAAAGATATAAAAGGGACCTAAGGGGGCAACCTTTTCATACAGAGGGTGCGCGTATGGAATGTGCTGCTAGAGGAAGTGGTGGAGGCTAGTATAATTACAGTATTTGAAAGGCATCTGGATGGCCATACGAATAGGAAGGGTTTAGAGGGATAAGGGCCAAGTGGTAGCAAATAGGACTAGATTAGGTTAGAATATCTGGTCAGCATGGACAAGTAGGACCGAAGGATCTGTTTCAGTGCTGTACATCTCTATGACTAAGTCTGCACTAACCCCCACCCAAAAAGCATCTTATTCCTTCCACCCTAAACCCATAACCCCACATTTATGACAGTTAACGTACCCAGTCTGAACACAACGGGGCAATTTAGGATGACCAATTCACCTAACCTGTATATCTTTGATTGTCAAGATTGGGGAGATTGAGGTCAAGTAGATTTTTTTTTCCTCTGGTTAGTTCCTTTATCATCATAGCAGACCCAGTCTAGCAGCTATATCTTTTAGGAGGGAAGTAGTCCTAGATGTGTCTCCAAGTTATGCCATCTCGGTAGAGTTTAGAAATTTAAAAAAAAAGGGAATTACCTTTCTGGAATTATACTACAGGTTTCCCAACAGTCAAAGGAAAACAAAGCAGATTATATGGTTTGATTTGATTTTTTTATTATTGCTACATATACCAAGTGAAACATATTGTTTTGCATGCTATGTAGACAAATCATACCTTACATATGTACAACAGGGAAATAAAACAAAAATCAGAATATGGTGTTATAGCTACAGGGAAGGTATACAGAAAGATCAATGCTAATATCTGAAAAGTCCACTCATAAGGCTGATAACAACAAAAGTGTTCTTGAATCTGTTAGCACGTTTTCAAACTTTGTATCTTCTGCCCAACAGAAAAGGGGGAAGACAGTATAACCGAGGTGGGACCGGTCTTTAACTATATTGGCTGGTTTCCTGAGGCAGCAGGAAGTATAGACTGAGTCAATGGAAGGAAGACTGGTTTTCCTGATGGACTGGGCTACATTCACAACTCACTGTAGTTTCTTGCGATCTTGGGCAAAGCAGTTGCCATAGCAAGCTGTGACACATTCATTAAGGATGTTTCCTATGGTGCATTGATAAAAAATTGCTAACAGTCATTGTAGACTTGTCGAATTTCCTTAGCCATTTGAGAAAGCAGATGAAGGCAAATCACAGAAAGGTGAGAGAGTAACAGATATGGTTGTAGGGGACATTGATTGACATTACCCGAGTGTGAGAGAATTAGGTGGAGTGAAATTTTTAAAGTACTTCCAGGAGAGCTTTTTGTGCCAGTCTGTAGATAGTCCTACTAGAAATGGGTGAAAATGTGTTGCTGGTTAAAGCACAGCAGGTTAGGCAGCATCCAAGGAATAGGAAATTCGACGTTTCGGGCATAAGCCATCAGGACTACTAGAAATGGGACAATGCTTGACCTAATCCTAGGGAATGAAGCTGGTCAAGTGGCTGAAGTTTCAGTGTTGAGCATTTTGGCAATAGTGACCATAACTAAGTTTCAAAGTCTTTCTGGAAAGGGATATGGATCGTGTTGAAGTGTCTAAATTGAGGGAAGGTTGATTTCATATCATTAGACAGTATCTGGCAAACAGACTGGGAGCAGCTACTTGCAGATAGGTCTTAAAATTTAAAAGTTGTACAGTGAATTTAGGACTTCCATGTTCCTATATGAGTAAAGGGCAAGAGCAGCAAGAGAAGGGAATCATGGATGTCACAGGATATTGAGTTTGATAAATGAGGAGGAGGAAGCACGTGTCAGGTATAATGCATTGAAAGGGAGAAGCCCTTCAAAAATATAGAATGTAGGAGATTCCTTACAAGGAAATTAGCAGGGCAAAGAGGGGCCATGAAATATCTTTGGCAGATGGGATCAAGGAAAACCAGCGATTTTTAAATGTATAATAAGACTAAAAGGATTACCATTAATAGAATGGGACTTATTAGAGACCAAAGGGACAACCTGAGCCTGACACCAGTGGACATGGGTGAGATCTGAAATGAATTGATGCTGGTGTTGGACTGGGGTGTACAAAGCTAAAAATCACACAACACCAGATTATAGTCCAACAGGTTTAATTGGAGGCACTAGCTTTTGGACCACTGCTCCTTCATCAGGTGGTTGAAAGTTCTCATCTAGATTCACAGGTATTATCTGGGATGGTTAGGTTTTACAACAGACTAAGATTGATAATGAGGCAGTATTAGAAATTTTAACAGGGATACAGGTACACAAATCCTCAGGGCCTAATGAGATGTATTGCATCTTCCAGAGAAGGCAAGGGAGCAAAATGCTGTGGCTGGAGATATGAAGTACTTCCATGGGCACAGGTGAAGTTCCAGATGATGGACGATAGCTAATGTGGTCCCTTTGATCAAGCAGGACAACAGGGAATAGGCCAAGTAATTACAGATCAGTTAGTCTGATATCAATGGTAGGGAAATTATTGGAAAAAATTCTAAAGGATAAGATTAATCAATACTTAGAAAGACAAGGATTGTTCACTGATAGTCAACAAGAAATTGTTACAGGGACATCCTGGCTGATTAATTTAATCGAGATTTTTTGAAAAGGATGTAAATATATTTATGAGAGTAGTGCAGTTCATGCAATTTACACAGACTTCAGTAAGGCCTGTGACAAGGAAGGCAGATTTGAAAATTAAGAGCCCACATGATCCAAAGCAAGTTGGCAAATTGGATCACAAATAGGAGACAAAGAATGAAAGTGGAGGACTGTTTTTGTAATTGGAAGCCTGTTACAAGCAGTGCACAAGGATCGGTGCTGGGGCCCTAGCTGTTATGTACATTAATGACTTGGATGTAATTATAGAAGGCATCATTGGAAAGTTTGCAGATGACACGAAAATTGGTGGTGTTGATAATGAGGATGATAGTCTCAGGCTATAGTCTAATACTGATCCGCTACTAAGCTGGGGTAGAGCAATAGCAGATGGAATTTAATCCCAATAACTCAGGAGATCCATTTTGGGACGTCTAACCTGTCAGAAGGATGGATATACACAATAAATGGTATGTCCCTAGGGAGTACTGTGGAACAAAGGGACCTTGGTGTACAGGTCAGGTGTGAGCATAGGCAGACAGGGTGGTGATGCTTGCCTTTATTAGCCAGGGATTAGAATATAGGAGGAAGTCTTATTACAACTTTCTATAACATTGATTTCATCTGTGGCCTAACCAAAGATTTAAAGATTCACTAGGGCAGGGAGAGTGCTGGTAGCCAGTAAGAGGCTTCCTTAGCTCTGTGTGTCCTTATGCCTGGAGACATAATGGCGTCGAGTGTCAATTTTGAGGACTTCCAGGCAACTCCCTCCCAACTGTACGCCGCTGCACTACCACCTTTGCTGAGTCTGTCTTGCCAGTATATCAGTACAGAACATGGATGGCAATGGTGTTGAATGGGACACTGCCTGCTACATATGCTTCTGCAAGTTTAACTGTGTCAGCCTACTACTTGGACAGTCTGAGACAGCTCTCGCCAATTTGGCACTAGGCCCCAGATGTTGGCAAAGACAACTTTGCAGAGTTGACAGGGTTCATTTTGTTAGCCTAAGTCAATGCCAGGTGGATCCAACCAGTTATATTCTTTTCTTGAGAACTTTTAGTGGTTTCATACAACTGAATGGCTTGCTAGGCCATTTTTCAGATGACAGTTAAAAGTCAACTACACTGATGTAGATATGGAATGAAATTAGGCAAGATGAGACAAAGAGAACAGACTTCTTTCTGAGGGACATTAATGAACCAGTTATGTCTTTACAACAATTGATAATTGGTTCGTGGTCATCATTTACACTTTTAATTCATGATTTTTCTTGTTGTTGAATGCAAATTCCATCATTAATCAAGGTGGGATTTGCACTTGAAGCATTAGCTGGGTCTCTGGATTACTAGATCAGCAAAGATATCACTATCTCATTGTCTTTCCCAATTCAAAAATAAATGTAGGGGAACAAAAACAAAACTACAGTACACCAGGAAAAGCATATACACATAAGCTGGTCACCTAAGGCAAGTGGACTGTTGGGTCAAGTGGAAACAACGCACACCAACTTACCTTAAAAAATTTGTCAATCTTGTTCAAGTTTATTCGCTTCTTGGCATCAAGCTTGTATATATTGCTTACAGTTCCATCCATAAGGTAAAGTCCAAAGCCCATCACCTATAAAGAGTTTCCGTTTTACTTTTAACATTCCACATGAAAGACATTTTTTAAAAATGCTTATGCAAAAACAAAAACAAAACTTCTAATATGTTTATATACATGACTCATCAACGGAAAGTATAATAAAAACTTGACAATGTACAATTGTACTGTACTGAGTTTTGTTAAGGTGTTCCACATATAGATTCAAAAACAAAAGAGAAACTCTGTTCTCCAGTCTTGACAATATGGGAATGAACATGCATACCCACAAACAAAACAATGAAAAGGTCCAAGCAAAAACAGAACATGCTGGAAAAACCCAACATATCTGTCGAAAGAAAAACAAAGATCACATTTCAAGTCAAGTGGCCCTTCATCAAAATGCTGAATAACAGAAACAAGACCCCTGCTTAGAGGGTAGTTAAGAGTCAACCACATTGCAATGCACTCACACCAATGCTCCAAACATGCAGAGCAGCCACGGTAAATTCAAAACTCCAGAAACATTTCACAGCACATTGCAACAGAACATAGGCATTGACCCTGATTATAGTAGAAAACATGATCACTTGTATTTTCAACTCAGAAAAAAGTGGGGCCCAAATGTATCTTTGACATAGACAAAGCTTCCACCCGTCCCTCAAGTAGACTGTGAAATTCTAACTGAAGCTTGTCACAAAGGGACACCTTATAATCACAAGTCTTACCACACCAATAACTCCAAACCCCCACCATGCCCACAGAGGACCCCATAGCAGAGAGACCAACAACATTCCACTTGCTCCTTAGCATATGTCCATCAGAGAAAATTATTACAGTTTAACAGATATTCAGCAGCTGTGAACACAAACCCAATCTGTCTCCAAATGAAGAATAAGTATATTACGCCTCTAAGCCCATTATAGAGTTGAAATTATGACATGGGAACATACCTTGTAGAGCTAGGGTCTTGTAGCCATTCTATCCCTTCAATCCCAGGAGAAAGTCTGTGCCTGTTACCAATTTAAACCTGAATTTTCTCTG
Organism: Hemiscyllium ocellatum; assembly: GCF_020745735.1. Classification (NCBI taxonomy): domain Eukaryota; kingdom Metazoa; phylum Chordata; class Chondrichthyes; order Orectolobiformes; family Hemiscylliidae; genus Hemiscyllium; species Hemiscyllium ocellatum. Next base: position 108,628,948 of record NC_083406.1, read on the forward strand.
CCCAAATACATCCCTCCCCATTTGATCATTCTTTCCCTTTTCCTTTTCTTTCAATCAACACCCACCTCTTTGACCTTGCCCAACCTTAATTACTGTACCTGGTTTCAACTTGGCACACAAACCAAAAAAAATTGACTCTTGGCCATTTCATTTATATATAGGACCTACCAGATGTTACAGAATGTAAATGTCAGGTGGACATTTTTCATATAAATTGTATATTATTTCAGAAGAAATATAATACCTTGAGCAGCATGTGTTTCTCGCCAGGAGTAAGGTACATTCTATTCTCATAATAATCAACGCAAATATTTACAATGTCAGCAAGAAGCTCTTCATAGCCTGGAATGCCTTCAAGTTGCTGCTGCAGCGACTATAAAAAGAAGAGTGCATCGATGAGAAACTTGATTATTAGATGAAACAGCTGTTCAGGTAGCACTAAAGGAAGTTACTTTTTCTATAATGCACTACAACGCATTAAAGCCCAACGTAGGAGATATCCTTCCTATTTGAGATGAGACAAATGTCAGCAAGTTACTCTTGGGGATGAAAGAGATAGGGAGTGGTCAGATAATGCAGGAATTCAAATGAAAAATGATAAGAGAATTTTAAATTCAAGATACTGTTGGATCAGTAACCACAGGAGGCATGAAGTGAAAATTACTTGCTGCAGCTTGGGCATGGATAGCAGCACGAGGAATGCATTGGAATAGTCAAACGAAAAATAACGAAAACATGAATGAGGGGCTCAGCAAGAGATCAGCTGAGACTGGGAACATGTTGGACAATGCATTGAGAAAACAAATAAATATGTCTCAGTGATGACACTATGTGGTCAGAAACTCAACTCAGGCTCAAGAGGGTGTAAAGATTGCAAGAAGCTGTTTAATTTCAGACTGTTCCCAGAGAAAGGGATACAATTGATAGCTAAGGAATAGAGATCAGAGCTGGGGTCAAAAACAATGGCGGTAGTCTTCCTAATATTCAATACAAAACCTTCTATTCAACCAGCACTGGATATCACACAGACAAAGGTAGCCTTTCTACTGGATGATTCAGTCAAAGTAGTTGATTTCTTTTTGAATGCAGCTTTCTCATAAAATAACGTGCATTTAGTGGGTACATTGGTTTAAAAAGCTCAATGCGCCATCCTCATAACTCAGTAAAAAACAGATTATTAAGACTGATTGTATACAACACATTTACCTGAGTAATTTTGTTATGGTTTGCAAGAAACATAGAGAGATTTTGAGATTCTTGTATGGATTGTGGGTCTGACATTTTCCGAAGAAATTGAGCAGCTCTGAAATAAGGTTTAAACATAGCAGTTGATTAATTAAGTCCCACAAAATCATTAATATACAGGTAAAATGAATTACAAAGCTAGTACAGATATACATTACAAGAGCTTGCTCTTTCTAGAGCAAAGGAAGTTATCCATATAGTGCATCTTTTTCATTGAGGGAAGTATTTTGGAATTTCCATGGGGAATGCAGCAAGGATTTGTCCAGAACAATCAAGAGTCTACCTGTCTGGTCTGAGATTAATTAGCTAACCAAAACAGATAGTTAAAAGTTCTGACTTCATCACTATATTAACCATGGTTCAACTTTCTTCTCTTGTTGCAAGTACTGACATTCCCTTTCTAAATTTGATATCTTGTGTCCTGGTCCTGATGAGGCCAAGATGAACAGCTTTGACTCTGTTTGTTTGCAGTAATGTTTAATGTCCTATACTTCCAAGCAATCATCTCTTTAGCATGAAGGGCAGGTGTTAACAGGGATATATGCCAACAAAACTCTGGGCCCCCACAATTTACCCGACCGTTAGTCATAATTTACACTTCTGCAGTATAGCAGTAGTTTCATCATTTAACACTGCATTGACAAAAGACAGTTGGTCAGCAACACAAAAAAATCACCAAGGATCAATTCAGTTTGTGAGTAGTCAACTAAAAGATGATCAGAAACTCTACATTTGTCTTCAGAATGTATCAGAAGTAAAGCAGAACTACTTTATTATTTGTAAAAGCAAAATGCTCTAGATATTGAAAATAAAAACAGAAAATGCTGGAAGCATGAGAAGGTCAGACAGCAGCTGTGGAACAAGACAGAGTTAATATTTCAGGCCGATGATGAAAGGTCATTGATCTGATGCATTAACTCTGTGGAAACAGATGCTCCCTCATGTGCTGAGGATTTCTAGCATTTACTGTTTTCACTTTGTTCTTTAATTCATATGGCTGTTGTAGATAAGGGAAAAGAGATTGGTTATATAAATCCAACTTTTAAACTAAGAATAAATTGAATTTAATAACATTCATTAAAGTTATGATATTTACAATAGAACGGGGTTTCCTTGGCAATTCAAAAGTTGCCAGCTTAACTCTTCTTTCATTTCTCAGAGGTGGGCAGATACAAGCCTATTAGGAATTACACAGGCATGGCATTGTTCAGGTTGTTTGAACATTATTTACTCTGCACCCCACCAGGGAATGCACACTGACAGGTGCAATATTGAAGTTAAAAACTCCACTGCAAAATAAGTGACAGGACTATCTCTCAGTACTTTCATATCCATGCTGTTCATTGTCAGAAAACTTTCAAATCTTACTTAATTGGAGATTAGAAACACAGAAATTACGGGCAGGCATAGGTCATGTGACCTACTCTGCCGTTCATCACCACCTTGAAAAATATATTACTTATTTTCATGAATTTGCTCCTCTTAAATAGTGCTCAAATTACACCAGATATGCTTGCAAAATTCATTCTATGATCTTCCTCATAAAATATACAAAGTTGCAAATGTTAAATTAACTTGGACAAAGCATCCTTCAAAATGTTCTACTATAAATGAAACAATTAATACAAATTTCAGATTTTAGGTACCAACACATCACTACCTCAATAGAAAAGCAAAATAAAGCCTCACCGTTTGTACGCAGAGTGGTCATTTTTCACACTGCATTTCATGTTCTTTAATTCATCCAATACTGCGAACATGTTAATGAATTTGCCCAGTGTCAGAAGATAAGCTTCTGAAACAAAATCTCGCCTCCTCTCTGTATGACAGAGTCGCTTCACTTCATTACAAAACCGATCAATTGCATTGCGCTGTTAAAAAATTTGTACACATTTTAAACACAGCCTAATAATTTCAAGACAAAGCTAAGCTAAATCCAACCTTATGCAACAATTTGCATTTTATAGCATCACTGATGTACGAAAATGTGCCAAGGACTTCCTAAGTGCATTACCAGACAATATTTGACAGCAAATAAAAGTTAAGTTAAAGGAGATTTTATACAGCTACAAGGGAAGGAGGGGTTCAGGGATTGAATTGCAGAGCCTCTCTCTCAGGCAGCAGAAGGCACAATTATCAAATGGTGCAACCATAATAAATCTGGGGAGCGTAAGAACCCAGATTTGCAGTAGCACAGAAATCTCAGAAAATTGTAGTATTGGAGGGAAATAAAGAGGTAAGGAGAGACAAAGCCATTGAGAAAATTGATAACAATTGGTGAGCATGTAAAGGAGAAGCATTGCTGGGTCAAAAGCCAGTATAGAGCATCAAGTGTAGGGATCATGGATGAACAGAACTTGCTGCGGGTTAGGATATAGCTTGTGTTTTAGATAAAGTCAAGTTGACTGAGGATGGAAACTGGAAGCCAGTTAAATATTGCAAATGTCAAGCAAAAAAGGGTAACAATCATCAATAAGGTTTTCAGCAGCAGATTGGCAGACCAATGCCAAGCAATACTATGAAGGTCTTGGTGGTGGAGTGCCTATATGGTTAAAACCTATGCTTGAGGTCAAATCAACTGGTTCAGTCTCAGACAATTACTAGAGAGAGGAATGAATTGACCTATCAAATATAAATCCACGAAAAAAATTCCACTAAACTGACATCGAAAATAATGTTACAGGTTGAAACCAGAAAAAAGCAAATTTGCTATAGGTACCTGCAAATCTTTTTTACATAATAAACAGTCAAAAGATTCCAAAATAAAGTAGTGGAGGTAAAAACTCTGGAATAATATTATTTTGATGCTTCAATGAATTAAAAACTACAGTAATTTTGAACAGAAACTAAAATGAGTGACCTAAGCCTTCTCATTCATAAATATCTTTTGAGTATTTACCTGGAAATACATGAAATTCATAAGCTTAGTGACCTCTGGCTCAAGAACTTCCACTGTCTTTTCATAAATTTCTACTCTATTTGGCTGTTCATTGCATTTAACCTATGGAAAAACATAAATGTAAATTTGATTTGTTACATAACAATGTTCCCACATGCAATAAGTACAAGCAAATTCAGAAGGGAAAAATAAAATGAAAAAACTTGATAAATTTAAAAACATTGCTGCAAGTTATAGCTTGATGCAGACAGGGCAATTATTTCTTAGATTGAAATCTTCAATATGAAAGCAATATTTGAACTAAAATGCTTTAAATTGCTATGATGAGGCAGAGGAAAAGGAACATTTGGTTAGTAGTCAAAGGACAAAAGTTTGAATAAAAATAATCAATGTTTTCATTCTGACAACATTGCTGAAATCACTGAATCTAAAACCTACTGCTATTCAATCAAAAAAAGCCTTTTAAAATACTTTTGATGAAACAGCAGCTTTATTTAAACATAAATAACCACAAGCAGCATGTCTCTGCTTATTAAAAGAACCCAAACACAATAAGAGGAGGTTGCTTGAGACTCTGCTAAAATTCAACCATTTTAATTTTTTTAAAAAACAGTAATGTTGAATGGTCACAGGCATCAATTACCATTCACTAATCCTTTTCGTATAAAAAACGCACAGCAAAAATAAGCCAAAGTCTTTTTAAAAGAACAATTTCAAAAATAAGTTCCAACAAACTAATGGTTACAATACCTGAGGAATAGCTCTTGAACAACTTCTCCAAGTATACAGCATAACAGCATATTCCTGCCCCTCCTCTAGCATTTCATTCTGAAAGCCAAAATAAGGGAAAGCCAGTATTATACAGAGATACCTTAAACCACAATCCAAACAAAGTGGATTATGTTCTCATTCGGTACTTTGCTAGTTCTTGCAAACCAACTAAACAACTTGCTAAAAAGTTAGTTTAAAGTTCAAGACACAAGGCATCACTTTAAAATATTACACATCAGTTTTGCTGTTGTTTTCTTTAGCTTTAAAAACAAAGCAGTGTATAAAAAGCTTAAATAATATGTTCACATCCTCAGGGAATTCTAAAACATTTCATTGCCTCAAAGTTAATTTATAGGCTATGTTAACAGCAAGTTGGCACACAAGTAACAAATGATATAAATGGTCAGTTAACTTGTTTTTAGTAGTGTGAGATAAGCATTAACTTCCTGCTTTTTAAATGCCAATAAAGCAATTTTTAAAAATTTAATGTCATCTGGGCAGGCAAATTCTTCTGAAAATGTAGCTTTTTTCATTAATGGAGAACTCCCAGAGAACTAACTGGAAATGTCAGCTTAGACTAGAACACACAAATTTAAGCCCAAGAGTACAATCACTGTCAGAGGCAAGCTGTTAGTCTTGTAGATCTTAGTTCAAATTTAAATATGTGATTAAATCCGAGGAACTTCTGGATATGTGACATTTAAATTTTGAAGGATGGAAACTAAACTCTAGTTGACAAATTGTTTCCATAGTTTGTGTGGTCCAGAATAAGGAGTCACTGGCATAAGAGATTTAGAAAAAATAAAGATCAATGCAGTAAAAAGCCTCTGGGGTGGTGGAATAAAGTATCTGAGTTAATCATTGTAGAAATTGTAATTTCAGTGTTTAAGAAAAGGTTATATGGGTGGTTCAAGAGAATATAGCTAAATGGACTTAGGAATAGCATGACCACATGGAATTAGGATGACTGGCACAGAGGTAAATGACCAGATAGACTGGACTGAGCAATGTCTGCTTTCTGCATTGAGACCAGATTTTCTGATATGATCTCAATCAGATTTTCTTAGAAATAAGAGTTGCTCAGATGAAATGTGGAATTAGACCACAAATCACAGGAAGTTCAAGAGAAACAAGATGCAATGTCAAGATAATGCTACTACAAAGTCGTCTTTGGTCTGAAGCAATGAATATCTGCACAGAAAAATATGAACTTTGCAGAGATCAACATTACCATGCTGGAATGAACTGTTGCTTGCTCAATGTATCTTGCAATTCCCGTAACAAATGCATTTCTATCTTCAAAGTTGGTGTTGAAATTTGGCTAGAAAGAGAAAAAATGATTTTCTGTCAAAACAGGTATGACACTTAGTCGAACACGAAACAATTTTGCGTGTTGATACGAAAGAAAATTAGCTCATTGCAAGAGGAGATGGCCGCGTAAGTAAGACATAGAAGTAAAAGTAGGTGTTTTTGCCCATCAAGTCTGTTCTGTCATTCAGTGAGATCACAGCTGATCTACTAATCCTCAACTCCATGTTCTTGCCTTTTTCCCTTGATTCCCCTTACTGATTAGGACCTGTTTATCTCAGTCTTGAAAATACTTACAGACGCAGCTTCAAGAGCCTTCTATGGTAAAGAATTCTACAAATTAATAATTCTTACGAAAAAATCTTTCTCATCTCTACCTTAAATGTGCAACTCTTTATTCTGAGATTGTGTCCTCTGGCCTTGGACTTTCCCAAGGACTCTCAAATCCCTCTATTCTGTAGCTTTCGGCAGTCCCTCCCTATTTAAAAAGGGAGAGACTCAATTTAGGGGCGGCATGGTGGCTCAGTGGTTAGCACTACTGCCACACAGCACAAGGGATTTGGGTTCAATTCCAGCCTCTGGCAATTGTTTGTGTGGAGTTTGCATGTTCTCCAACTGTGTCTACATGGGTTTCCTCACAGTGCTCCAGTTTTCTCCCACAATCCAAACACACGTAGGTTAGGTGATTTGGCCATCCTAAATTGTCCATAGTGTTAGGGGAGATGTAAATTAGGTGGATCAGTCAGGGGTAAATGTAGAGTAATATGGTAGGGAATGATAGGTAACTTTTCGGAGGGTCAGAGTGGACTTGTTGGGCCAAATTGCCTGTTTCCAAACTGTAAGGTTTCTTTAAATTTGATAACAATGGTGAGCGTGCAAAGGAGAGGCACTGCTGGGTCAAAAGCCAGTATAGATCATCAAGTGTAGGGATCATGGGTGAACAGAACTTGCTGTGGGTTAGGATATAGCAAGTGTTTTACATAAGGTCAAGTTGACTGAGGATGGAAAATGGAAACCAATTAACATTGCAAATGTCAAGCAAAAAGGGAAACAATCATCAATAAGGGTTTCAGCAGCAGTTTGGCAGACCAAAACCGAGCAATACCACGAAGAAAATGGATGCAGGAGGCCATCATTCAGCCTATCAAGCCCAGTCTATCATTCAATATGATTGTGGACTATTCTCAATCTCAATGCCACACTCCGGTGATCTCCCTATACCACTCAAATGTTTTTCTTTTTTAAACAGAGTCAGTGACATTATCTTCACAGTCTTTTTTGGTAGAGAATTCCACTGAATTACCATCCTAAGCATTAAGAATTTTCTCATTTCACTGATTTTCCAACTGAAGAAAGGAGGAAATTTTCAAAAATATTTGGGGTCCCTTTGCCAAATTAGTGAATTAATGCAAGGCAATGCTTGAAGGAGTAATTATGAATTGTTGAATGTACACATCTCAAGACACCTCTCATAATTAATATACTTTAAAGCTGCCACTTAAAGAAAGCCCTTGGGATTTCATTTATCCCCAATCTTTTCTGCACTACCTTTGTATTTCAAAAAGTGGTACATTTGATGAATAAGCAGTTGTTCTGAAATCTACACTTGGAAGAGCTAGTCTTCAAGTGTGTGGCTGTGTCAGCAGACTATTCAACTGTAGAGGGCATCATATACGAGTCCCACTAGAATTCTTCTATAAAGTATGTGTAACAACTTTATAACTGTATTCTTGAGAAAAAGAGCCTGCTTATCATTTTGTTACACATTCCAACGGCAGAAAAAAAATTTCCATGCCCAAACACACTTTCTGGCATGGATGACTGAAATGGTGAATAATAGGAGTCCCTATTAATTTTTCTCTCCTTGCCAACTCATGGCAGAGAGATCAACTGTACCATTCTAAACAAATGCCTACCATGCCACAGCAATCAGGTAATTCAACATGAATTCATGCTAATTAATAAACTAACTGTATTTTTGAACACCATCTTACTTGGTACAAAAGTGATGAAGGTGGTGGTTCAATACAAGGCTGTTGATCAGGCAATGGTAAGTCTTCCAGAAGGTCAACGTTGGATAAGGCATCCTCCAAAGTCACTTGTGCAGTCATGGTTCCTCTGAATAGAAAATTAAAATGGATTATTAAATTGTATAGTGATCTAATTCATTGCACTTCGCAACGTCAATGTCAAATTCATATTCAAGATCATAAAAGGGATCAATTAGAACAATTGGTTTTATCCTCCCAGAAAAAAAACATTTTGTGAAAACATTTTTCTTGCACATATTAGAATCAAAAGATTTCCAAATTTCAAAGAGAACAATAATTTATACTGCATAATAAGATGCTGATTCTTTAGCAAGTGGACAGTGATCAAGGCATTACCACAGTGAGCAGAAGCTAAACTGCCAAACAATCAGTATGTTTTATTCATGAAACACCCAAGTGGGTTTCCTCTCAAGTTTGGTATTTGTATACTTGTGCTGATAAGCGCAAGACAAGAAGCTTCAATAGCATGTCCCTTTTTTGCAGCAATACTTACAAGTTCTGTAATACCAAGTGACCATGAGCTTTTTGTTTAAACATAGCCCTAATGGAAAACATGGAGCTGTAACACTTCCTCTTTCAACAGTAATAAGGCAGGAATCAATTTTATACTCAAGCACATCCAACAACTCTAGCATGTGGACGTATATGCAGGTTCATTCCCATTATTGATAGACCATTAAAGATTAAATTGGATAAGGGCATGACTAGAACAAAGTGAACTCACTTGTTGTTCTTGTTAAATGGATTTAATTTACTCTGGAACTTTCTGAAAGATACACCATAAGGAGAGGCGAATTGCAAGTAAAAGTTTTCATTGTTCTGCAGCACCATTTCCTGTAGGAAGTCACTTTACCAAAATAAAACTACAAGGACAGGCAGACACACAATATTTTCGAATGCATGGTTTTTCAAAAAGTGTACATTATAATCATTGAATACATTTGACATTTTTTGTTAACTTGCAAGCTTAAAACTGATCGAATTTAATTACCATACTTAAATTTCATTATTGTTGTAATAACTACTTTTAGGCACAGTGATGAGTCAGACTTACTGTAGAAGACTGATGAACAGTGAGTCTTAAAAGGCCAAAGTAGTGATACATTTAATGTAAATTAATATCTGCTCTGGCCAGTTAAGATAATGGAATGAATGCCTGGCATATTCCAAGACAGAAATTCAATTTCAATATCTTACAAACCACAGAAGCTGAAACGTATATAAATGTCAGCTGAATCCATAATTAGCTGCCTTAAATTAAACATCAGCTTAGTATTGACTTTTGTCAACAGTGCACTACCAAAGATGTTCACTGGCAACACAGTGGCAACAGTGTATACCTTCTGCCAGATGCACTGCAGTACCTCATTCATGCATCTTCCAAACCAACAAGCTCTCCCACTTAGAAGGACAAGGGCAACAAACACATCAGGAACAATGTCAACCACGAACAAGTTTTTCTCCAAACCACATTTCGTCCTGATGTGGAAATATATTGCTGCTCCTTCACGGTTACTGGCTCAAAATTGTAAAACTTCCTCCCTATCATCACTGTAGGTGTGCGTAAATTGCAATAGTTGCAGCAGTTCAAGAATACAGCTCAGAATCACCTTGTCCAGGAGTAATTAGGGATGGGCAACAAACAGTGACAGCAACATGCCAAGAATGAATTTTTAAAAAAATTAATGGAGGCAGATTCCGTCATAGTACGGAATAGGAAATTAAATAAGTTATCTAAATATAAAGAATTTCACAGTGTTACGCAAGGATAGGAAAATGGGGCTCACTGAGTTGCTCTTGCACGGATCCAGCATAAACAAAAACTCTTTCTATATTGTAATCACATTCCAGTTTCATATGCTCTCACTAAGAATGATTTACAGAGGAACCTTAAAGGACAGGGGTGGGGAATAATTCATTCAGTTAATCGAATGCCGAATGAGAGAGTTAGACAAGCATTGGGACCTTGTGATCTTGTTCAGATAATCCAAAATTCAGTTATCAAATACTGGATAATCTCTCCAGTACTCTGTACTCACAGGTAGCCAAATAGTACACTAGGTGCTGTTCACTCTGCTGTATGTTGGTAAAGATGATACCTTCACACAAGTCTGATGTTTCAAACTTCATAATATTTAACCATTTTCCAAACCATAAGGTGTGATAGAGCTCTCGAACCTTCAAACATCCACCATAGGAGGAATTATTTGGCAGAAAGCATATGACCCATCATCAAAATTATAATGAATTCTAGCTTTAGGTGCATTTGAAAAAAATATGAACATGCACATTCCTGAACAAGGGCTTATGCCCAAAATGTTGATTCTCGTGCTCCTTTGATGCTGCCTGACCTACTGCGCTTTTCCAGCAACACATTTTTCAGCTCTACATTATATATGTGTTTTTATTTAAAAAGTAAACAGTAAAGTATCCAGCAAAGTTTCAGGCATTGATTCATATGGTGGCTCTGTGGTTAGCACTGCTGCCTCACAGCATCAGGGGCCCAGATTAGATTCCACCATTGGGTGACAATGTGGAGTTTGCATGCTCTCCCCAGGTCCATGTAGGTTCCCTCTGGTTCCCCCAGTTTCCTCCCACAGTCCAAAGATGAGCAAGCTATGTGGATTAGCCATGGGAAATTGCAAAATTACAGGGATTAAGTAGGGGGCGGGTCTGGGTGGAATGCTCTTTGGAGGGTCAGTGTGGACTCAATGGGCTGAATGGTTTACTTACACACTGTCGGGATTCTATGAATTTAAAAGACACCTTCATTACAGTTTCAGTCCATTAATAATTAACTGAACATAAGAATATAAGAAAAAACAGGAATAGACTATGTAGTGCTTCATACCTATTTATTATTTGCCAAGACCAAGGACAATCAATCTTCCACTTCATCTGCCTACAGCGAACATTTCCTCGAATGTTTTTAAATAATTGCGGACAAAATTTTCGAAAGGTGATTGTGGGCAGATATTCACAGGTAAACGGGACAGCTGGAAAATGGGAAGCCTTCAGAAATGAGATAACGTGAATCCAGAGAAAGTATATTCCTGTCAAGGTGAAAGGAAAGACTGGTAGGTATCGGGAATGCTGGATGACTAAAGAAATTGAGGGTTTGGTTAAGAAAAAGAAGGAAGTATATGTAAGGTATAGACAGGATGGATTGAGTGAATTTTTAGAACAGTATATAGGAAGTAGGAGTACACATAAGAGGGAAATCAGGAGGGAAAAAAGGGGACATGAGATAGCTTTGGCAAACAGAATTAAGAAAAATCCAAAGGGTTTTTACAAATACATAAAGGACAAAGGGGTAACTAAGGAGAGAATAGGGCCCCTCAAAGATCAGCAAGGTGGTCTTTGTGTGGAGCCGCAGAAAATGAGGGGGGATACTAAATGAGTATTTTGCATCAGTATTTACTGTGGAAAAGGATATGGGAGATATAGACTGTAGGAAAATTGATGGTGACATCTTGCAAAATGTCCATATTAGAGAGGAGGAAGTGCTGGATGTCTTGACTCGGGTAAAGGCAGATAAATCCCAAGAACCTGATCAGGTGTACCCGAGAACTCTGTGGGAAGCTAGAGAAGTGATTGCTGGGCCTCTTGCTGAGATATTTGTATCATCGATAGTCACAGGTGAGGTGCCAGAAGACTGGAGGCTAATGGGGTGCCACTGTGGAAGACAGGTGGTAAGGACAAGCCAGGGAACTATAGACCAGTGAGCCTGACATCGGTGGTGGGCAAGTTGTTGGAGGGAATCTTGAGGGACAGGATGCACATGTATTTGGAAAGGCAAGGATTGATTAAGGAAAGTCAACATGGCTTTGTGTGAGGGATATCATGTCTCACAAATTTGATTTGAGTTTTTTTGAGGAAATAAAGAGGATTGATGAAGGCAAGCGGTAGATAGGATCGACATGGACTTCAATAAGGCATTCGACATGGTTCCCCACTGGGAGACTGGTTAGCAAGGTTAGATCTCATGGAATACAGGGAGACCTCAGAATTTAGGACTTTCCATGTTTAAAAGCAATTCTGGCTGGCAAAATATTATTTTGTACAAAGGAGAATCCATTAGATTAGATTAGATTAGATTACTTAGTGTGGAAACAGGCCATTCGGCCCAACAAGTCCACACCGACCCGCCGAAGCGCAACCCACCCATACCCCTACATTTACCCCTTACCTAACACTACGGGCAATTTAGTATGGCCAATTCACCTGACCCGCACATCTTTGGACTGTGGGAGGAAACCGGAGCACCTGGAGGAAACCCACGCAGACACGGGGAGAACGTGCAAACTCCACACAGTCAGTCGCCTGAGTCGGGAATTGAACCCGGGTCTCAGGCGCTGTGAGGCAGCAGTGCTAACCACTGTGCCACCGTGCCGCCCACATGTTCTAGTTGTGCAGTTAGTATTAATATCCTGGTTGGTCCATACTTTATGTGCAGGTTCCGGATCATCACTAACAGATTGTTTTTAAATAAATGGATTATAAGGTTCACATTTTTATGGAGATAGACGGATTCTGCACCTTGACCAAAATAGCAGTGAAGAAGCAAGGTATCCACTAAGCAGTATCCACTAATTTCACTGGAGGTTAGTGAGAGGCATGTGGGGAGACATATTTCACACACCTTAAAAAAGAACCTGCTGAGTGTTTAAAAACAATTACTTGTAATTTCCTTAGCTGTTTATTTATACGAACCAAAGGGGTCTTCTTTGCAGTATTATTGCTACTTGACTGCTTCCACAACTGTATCAATATAGTGGAAAGAGGAGATTGTTCATTTTAATAGATTAATTGACAACTTCAAGTGGTTATAGTTACCTTTGAGAATGGGGCATTGAATGCAAGTGCTTATTTTTATGAGGTCTTAAGGTCTTGAAGAAATTTAAATGTTTTTCCAATTTGTTCATTGGGCTAGCAGCCATCTCTAATTCACCTGTTGAAGATCGTGGTGAGTTGCCTTTTTATACTGCTGCAATCACAGGGAGTGGGTCTCAAAGGTAGAAGACAGAGGTGGATGGTGGTGAAGGGTTGTTTTTCAGACTGGAGGCCTGTGACCAGTGGAGTGCCACAAGGATCGGTGCTGGGTCCTCTACTTTTCATCATTTATATAAATGATTTGGATGCGAGCATAAAAGAGATACAATTAGTAAGTTTAAAGATGACACCAAAATTGGAGGTGTAGTGGACAGTGAAGAGGGTTACATCAGATTACAACAGGATCTTGACCAGATGGGCCAATGGGCTGAGATGTGGCAGATGGAGTTTAATTCCGATAAATGCAAGGTGCTGCATTTTGGGAAAGCAAAGCTTAGCAGGACTTATACACTTAATGGTAAGGTCTGAGGGAGTGTTGCTGAATAAAGAGTGCAGGCTCATAACTCCTTGAAAGTAGACCTGCAGGTATTTAGGATAGTAAAGGCGGCATTTGGTATGCTTTCCTTTATTGGTCGGAGAATTGAGTACAGGAGTTGGGAGGTCATGTTGCAACTGTACAGGACATTGGTTAGGCCACTGTTGGAATATTGCATGCAATTCTGGTCTCCTTCCTATCGGAAAGATGTTGTGAAATTTGAAAGGGTTCAGAAAAGATTTACAAGGATGTTGCCAGAATTGGAAGATTTGAGCTATAGGGAGAGTCTGAACAGGCTGGGGCTGTTTTCCCTGGAGTGTCAGAGGCTGACTGGTGACCTTATAGAGGTTTACAAAATTATGAGGGGCATGGATAGGGTAAATAGGCAAAGACTTTTCCCTGGGATCGGGGAGTTCAGAACTAGAAGGCATAGGTTTAGGGTGAGAGGAGAAAGACATAAAAGAGACCTACTGGACAACTTTTTCCACACAGAGGGTGGTACGTGTATATGGAATGAGCTGCCAGAGGAAGTGGTGGAGGCTGGTACAATTGCAACATTTAAGAGGCATTCGGATGGGTATATGAATAGGAAGGGTTTGGAGGGATATAGGTGCTGGCAGGTGGGACTAGATTGGGTTGGGATATCAGGTCGGCATGAACCGAAGGGTCTGTTTCCATGCTGTACATCTCTATGACTCTAATGTACATGAAAGGTCTCTTTAATTTTTAAGAGCATTTAAAAGGGGCTATCCTGTGCAGAATTGGCAAAGGGACTTTTGGGTTGATGTGCTCACAGGGAGCACGGTCTACAATTTTACTTCTTACATTTTTTTCTCTTAACTTCAGAGAAACCTCTCTCAACTGCCACTGTTCCTGTGTCAAAATCTGACAGTCCCTCCCAAGTCACATTGTGAGCACCCCCACTCCCTGTGATTGCAGCAGTACAAAAAGGCAACTCACTACGATCTTCAACAGGTAAATTAGAGATGGCTGCTAGCCCAATGAACAAATTGGAAAAACATTTAAATCTCTTCAAGACCTTAAGACCTCATAAAAATAAGCACTTGCATTCAATGCCCCATCTCAAAAGGTAACTATAACCACTTGAAGTTGTCAATTAATCTATTAAAATGAACAATCTCCTCTTTCCACTATATTGATACAGTTGTGGAAGCAGTCAAGTAGCAATAATACTGCAAAGAAAACCCCTTTGGTTCATATAAATAAACAGCTAAGGAAATTACAAGTAATTGATTTTAAACACTCAGCAGGTATCTCCCCACCTGCCTCTCACTAACCTCCAGTGAAATTAGTGGATACTGCTTAGTGGATACCTTGCTTCTTCACTGCTATTTTGGTCAAGGTGCAGAATCCGTCTATCTCCATAAAAATGTGAACCTTATAATCCATTTATTTGAAAACAATCTGTTAGTGATGATCCGGAATCTGCACATAAAGTATGGACCAACCAGGATATTAATACTAACTGCACAACTAGAACATGGTTTCTCCTTTGTACAAAATAATATTTTGCCAGCCAGAATTGCTTTTAAACATGGAAAGTCCTAAATTCTCTCAAATACCTTTTACTGCATCGCTACATTTTTGATTTCGCTCACCAGCCATTCTTGCAACATGTAAATCAGATATCAATTCAGTGACAAATTGAAGCAATTTTGTTCTGTTCATTTACAGCCCGTAACATCTTAGTTTGAGCATGTTAACCATTTCTATACATGATCTCTTTTTAGTGGTATTCAGCTTTTCTCCATTTCAATTTTTCTCAGCTGAATTCATAAAGGTAATAAACTGACATTCATCATTCATTCTTCATATGATCGAACTAAATTGCATTGATCGCGCAAATAAAAAGCTACTTTTTTTCTATACTGATTGATTAACTTTAAATCTATTATAATGTCTTACCAAAAATTCAGGCTCTTTCAGTAAATCAGATAAGTTGACAGCAGATTGAAATTTAAAGACATTTTTGGCGAAGTAATTTCTAGAGATGTAAGATCGAATAAGATGTGTTGACAATAGGAGAAAAAGGAATGGATAAGAAGTAATAAACAATTTCAAGATTTGTTAACTAGAACACAAAACAGCAATAACTTAAGACAACCAAAGTCCCAATTTCTCTATAGGATTGACTTTACTAGAGACAAGTAAAGAGCAATGAGAAACATATTACTTGTTAAAACCTTTTGAAAGGCAGACTAATTTTCAAAAAGTAGTTGCCATGAAATTACTTTGTTAGTCTGTTTCTATTTTCACATCAACACTTTCCAAGTCTGCAATATGCAAGCAATAGGAACTCAGTTGTTTGACAAGGGTGGATCTGACATTTCCAATGAATGTGGTAATCATTAGTTTACCTTCAGGAATAGCAGGGCATAAATTCCTGAATGAAGGTAGCTATTCAACTCCCTCAGAATCAATTGTTTCAATTGCTTCACTGACACCAAATGCATGAAGACTGTGTCACTCAAATATTTCAAACAAGCACTGAATTGAACATAAATTATCTTTATCGGGGGCGGAAATGCAGATTTGCTCTTTTTCTACTCTAGATTAGATTACTTAGAGTGTGGAAACAGGCCCTTCGGCCCAACAAGTCCGCACCGACCCGCTGAAGCACAACCCACCATACCCCTACATTTACCCCTGACCTAACACTACGGGCAATTTAGCATGGCCAATTCACCCTGACCCGCACATCTTTGGACTGTGGGAGGAAACCGGAGCACCCGGAGGAAACCCACGCAGACACGGGGAGAACGTGCAAACTCCACACAGTCAGTCGCCTGAGGCGGGAATTGAACCTGGGTCTCTGGCGCTGTGAGGCAGCAGTGCTAACCACTGCGCCACCGTGCCGCCCACTAACGTAGGTGTAACCACAGCAGTTTCGATTAATTCCATTATAATAGGCAAACTCTTGCTGAAGTATACCATCTACCCTTGGTAGATATGTGTTTTCATCCTTCAGCTTGAATGTTTTGCCCACCACAGTACGTTGTAAATATGAGCTGATAACGAACAGCGCTGAGAGCAAAAGAGCACCTGGAAATTTAGAAAACTATAGTAGCAACTATCTTGTTAAATAATGAGATTTAAGGAATGAGAAGGAAACATGACAAGAAAGGTCGGGTACAAAAATAAGGAAGGAAATGAAGATTGGAGTAAGAGAGAAAAACCAAGAAAACTTAAGTAAATAATGTAAAATTTAAAGGATGCTTTTTTGTTTAAATGAATATTAGGTCCTGAAATGGTGCAATTTTTACTGGTCACTCATATCTGAAATTTTTTCAAAGTGTTTATTTACATTGCATTTAAAAAAAAATCACATTCTTTAAAAAGTATTTAGTAATTCATTGTAAACTTAATTTCTTATGGAGCATTTAATCAACAACTAACATGCAAATCGACGTTTCGGGCAAAAGCCCTTCATCAGAAATGGAGGCAGGGAGCCTCCAGGGTGGAGAGATAAGTGAAGGGGAGTTGGGCAAGGGAGAAGGTAGCAAAGAGTACAATAGGTGAATGGGGGTGGGGATGGAGGTGATAGGTCAGAAAGGAGGATGGAGCAGATAGGTGGGAAGAGAGATAGGCAGGTAGGAGTCATAAGGACAGTGCTGAGCTGGAAGGTTGGAACTGGGGTAAGGTGGGGGAGGGGAAATGAGGAAACTGGTGAAATCCACATTGATGCCATCGGGTTGAAATGTTCCGAGGCAGAAGATGAGGCGTTCTTCCTCCAGACGTCAGGGGTGAGGGAGCGGCGGTGGAGGCGGCCCAGGACCTGCATGTCTTTGGCAGAGGGGAGTTGAAATGTTGGGCCCTGGGGTTGATTGGTACAGATGTCCCGGAGATGCTCCCTAAAGTGCTCTGTGAGGAAGCATCCAGTCTCCCCAATGTAGAGGAGACCACATCGGGAGCAACGGATACAATAAATGACATTGATGGGTGTGTGCGCGCATGTGGAAGGCTCCACTGGGGCCTTGGATGGAGGTGAGGGAGGAGGTGTGGGCACAGGTTTTGCGATTCCTGCGGTGGCAGGGGAGGGTGCCAGGACGGGAGGGTGGGTTGTTGGGGGGGCGTGGACCTGACCAGGTAGTCACGGAGGGAACAGTCTTTGTGGAAAGTGGAAAGGGGTGGGGAGGGAAATATATCTCTGGTGTTGGGGTCCGTTTGGAGGTGGCGGAAATGACGGCGGATGATGCAGTTTATATGAAGGTTGGTGGGGTGCAAAGTGAGGATCAGTGGGGTTCTGTCCTTGTTACGGTTGGAGGAGTAGGGTTTGAGGGTGGAGGTGCGGGATATGGATAAGATGGGTTAGGGGGCATCTTCAACCACGTGGGAAGGGAAATTACAGTCTCTAAAGGAGGCCGCCATCCGGTGTGTTCATTGGTGGAACTGGTCCTCCTGGGGGCAGATACGGCGGAGGCAGAGGAATTGGGAATAAGGGATAGCATTTTTGCAGGAACTAGGGTGGGAAGAGGTGTAATCCAGGTAGCTGTGGGAATCGGTAGGTTTGTAAAAAATGTCAGTGTCATGTCGGTCATCATTAATGGAGATGGAGGAGTCCAGGAAGGGGAGGGAGGTGTCAAAGATGATCCAGGTGAACTTAAAGTCGGGGTGGAACACCTCATCGGATGCTGGCTGACCTGCTGTGCTTTTCCAGCACCACTCTAATCTAAACTCTGGTTTCCAGCATCTGCAGTTCTCACTTTGCCTAACTGACATACAACACCAGCACAAGTCTCCAAAGAGTGAGATGGGTTTGTACAAAGCAAATGATCTGGTAAGATAAATAACTCAGCAAACTCTGGAGATGCAGCACTCAGTTGCATTTTTAATCCCCTGAATTTGCTTATTTGTCTATTAATAAACAGCTGTATCATATTTTCCAGCAAGGATCACTTTCATTATCAAATTTCCTTGCGAATGCTTGAAGATAAAACATTGATGATAATCATGCCACCAATAGGCACTGTACAATTCACTAAAATACAATTCTAGGAATGCTGCATTTCAATAAAATGCAGCACAGCTATAACAAAATTGAATCAAGAGCAGAGACTCTGCAGACACAAGTTGTACCTGTAATCCCTCTGCTAACAGGATGCAAAATGCAGACAAAGCAATTCCTGTGAGCGGACCCAAAGAGTTCATGCATCATGAAAGGGAAGAGAATTTATGTGAATTCTCAATCCCAGAGAATTGTTCCCAACTGCATGCTTCAGTATCAACCTTGCCAAGAATTGCTTGCTGCTTTCCAGCCAGCATAATTAGTGAGATGCGTTCGCTGCTTGCATTTTTTTTTAAAACTGGCACATTTTGGGTGCCCAGCAGGCAATCCATTCCAGAAACTCCAGGAGCTTGGGGAACAAAATATGTTGATATGCCAATTGAGATTAATTACACTAAAGTAATGAGCCCAACTTGACAAAGTGGAGAAATCCAAAGCAGTAAAATGACTTGGAATCCAGCTAAGAAAGTTGTTTCTTTCTTTTGATGCCCTTAATATTATTTTTCCTTCCTGTTAAAGGTCTCTAAAATGTCCAAGCCAAGTTCAAAAGAAAGAAATTGCGAAGTGCAGAGGAGATTCTCCAGGATGTCACCTCATTTGGAGCATTTCGCTACCAAGAGAGACTGGATAGGCTAGGGTTGTTTTCTTTGCAGCAGAGAAGGCTGAAGGGGGAACTGACTGGGGTGTACAAGATTGACACTTCCTACAACAGGGAGAAAGTGAGGACTGCAGATGCTGGAGATCAGAGCTAAAAAATGTGTTGCTGGAAAAGCGCAGCAGGTCAGGCAGCATCCAAGGAGCAGGAAATTCAACATTTCGGGCATAAGCCCTTCTTCAGGATTCCTGAAGAAGGGCTTATGCCCGAAACGTCGATTCTCCTGCTCCTTGGATGCTGCCTGACCTGTTGCGCTTTTCCAACAACACATTTTTCACTTCCTACAACAGTGTGGGTAGGAAGCAGCTATTCTCCTTAGCTGAACGGTCAATAACAATTTTAAAGTGAAAGGCAAGGAGTTTAGAGGGGATTCAAGGAAAAGTTTTTTGCCTACAGGATGGAGGAAATCTGGAATGCATTGCTTGGAAGAGCAATAGAAGCAGGAAATTTCATAACCTTTAAAACTGAGTGGATGAGCACTTAACATTGTAACATTTTAAGATTATGAGTCAAATGTTGGAAAGTGGAATTACTGTAGCAAAGTCAGCAGATACTTGATGGACCAAAGGACCTCTTCTGTGGTGTATGATTTTGACTCTAAAATCCTCAAACTCCCTTCCTAAAAGCACCGTGTTTCTGTAACACAGAGACCAGAGAGTTCAGGAAGACAGTTCATCTCCACCTTCTCAAGAGCAATTGGCCTTGGATGACAAATGGTGGGCTTGAAACTGCTGCCACCTTCAAACTATTTTTTTTAAATCAGTTGAGTTTCAACTTAGATTCCAGCTTTAAACAGCATCTAAGCATAACTTAAGCAGCACAGTTCAACAATGTAGCTTGGGGACAAGCATGCAAGATAAAAGATGACAGCAACAAAAAGAAATTGCTGGAAAACTTAGCAGGTCTGGCAGCATCA
Source organism: Hemiscyllium ocellatum (assembly GCF_020745735.1). Taxonomy (NCBI): domain Eukaryota; kingdom Metazoa; phylum Chordata; class Chondrichthyes; order Orectolobiformes; family Hemiscylliidae; genus Hemiscyllium; species Hemiscyllium ocellatum. Next base: position 108,649,187 of record NC_083406.1, read on the forward strand.
GTAGAGAGGAAGCAAAATTAGCATTATGGGTTCAGTGACCCAACTCCAGAATACATATTCACACATATGAAGACCAACTCAAAAATTTGACTTTTCTTTTAAAAATTAAAACACACATTGTGGCAGAGTAATCATAAATCTGTCAGAAATGGGTCAGAAAAGGCAAAACTGCTTTTCTCCAGTGGGTGACGAACAACAATGAATATTAACAAGCTGAAAGATATTTAGAATAGGGCAGGACAATATTATGAGTTAAGAGAATTAATTTCAAGCATTAGTGGTTCAGGCAGAAACTACTTCAATATTTATGATGTGATTGGATGGGTGGACAAAAGGAAATGGTGGATAGATGTCAACAAGGATTGATAGGGCCTGCTTCTGTAATTTCTAGAGATGTAAAGAAGTTTCTTTTTAAAAAAAAGAGTAGTAACAGGCCAATGATAACTTAATTGCATTACTCAAATGTCACTAAAACTTGAATAACTAAGGATTATGATGAACTGAAGTTTAGAAACACAGAAGGTGGAAATATGTTCACTTTAAATGTAGAGAAACATCCAATTCCGTTGCTGAAATGCCTGTGTCATCAACAGAATTTCAGTCAGTGACAGTGGGTTTTATGATAAAAATACAACAATCTCAGGTCAAGTATTTCCAATGGGACACAATTAGCTGGTGAAATAGTTTGGACGAACATTAAACATTCACATATCAGTACCATCAGACAACTGAATACTTCAACCACATTTACTTTCTGACAGAGCTAACAGCTTAAACTTGAAATGATACTGCTGAAGAATTACTTCACAGTATCTGATTTTCTACTGTGTATGTACTATGTGCATCAATTCAATCTCAGGAAATGAACTGTTTATGGCTTGCCCCTTCATTTCCTTGAAATAGCTACTTTTGCTATTAAGATCCAAATATGGCACTACATACTGTAATCCTATATATAAACAGATCTATAGAGAAAGCAAAAGCACATGCAATTTTCTTTTATTAAAAGTCAACTTTCTAGTATTGTACCTCAAAAATTAAACCAGCTTCAGCATGTCATACGGTTACTTAGAGACCTTCACTTTAGAAATTTGTACTTCAAATATTGAAAACAAGACAAACTCCCACAATAGTTCAGTTGGTTAAACCTTAACAGAAGTTTACTAAAATAGATCTCTACGTTTAGTAAGGGTGAAGAAAATCCAGAGAAGATAGAGTCAGGAATGAATTGGCAATATTTTGCACTTCCATTTTTGCAAGCTTGAGATGATAGATCATGACCCCACTATTTAATAAAGTCACCACTGTCCCAGAGGATCACAACACTCTCTCTCATTAGAGAGAAGAGAGAGAAAGTGGTGGTGATTTAACGTGAGGGTCACCATGCCTCCAGTGAGGAGAGTGGTTGCAAAGGAGGAACCTTTGTACTAACCTCAGTCAGTCTGGGAATTGAACCCACACTGTTCTTGTCATTCTGAACTGACAATCACCCATCCAGCCAACAGAGTCAACCCCACTAGTAAATATCAAGCTTATCACTCCCCTCATTTCTACTGCACACCAGTGCCAACTGTCTCTTTCATCATGAATATTCACCTATCCTCCAGTCTGAAGGAACTCATGAGAACGCTCTATTTCTTGTTTGAACAGAGATCCAACCATTCTCAATTCACCACCATTCCATCTTGTTCAAGTTCAATATGTTTTACAGGAAACAACTTTGCTGGAGAAACACAGCAGGTCTGGCAGCATCTATTGAGAGAACAACAAAGTCACCATTTCGAATCTGGTGACCCTGCAGGTAGTTTGAAATGAATGGTAAGAGAAGACCAGGAAGAAATCAGAAACTTCACAGACAGCTAATACATAAAGTAAACAGTCAAAGCAAATTATACTTCGCTGCATCTCACTTCGCTTCTAAAGAAAAGGAAGACAGGAAACATAACGAGTAGGTACTCTTATCCTTTCAATGGGCTGACTTGTTCAATGAAAGCTTAGCTTGCTGTAAGACTACATCAGCCACAAAAGTAGACCTACACTTTAGTTTCCAGTTCCAGCACCTGGCCAAACCACCTAGGTTTAAGCCAGACGTTTGTCTGTAACCATATTTTCTGAACCAAATCATACCTGATCAACGATTTGACAAAGTCCTATCAATAAACCTGGCTTCCTTGGTTTCCTACCTTGGGCTGAAGAAAATATTCTATACTGTGCCAAAAATTAGTATGAGCTCCTCAAGCAGCTAGGAGAAAATTAACTCAAAATTCATCAGATCAACTTGGACCTCTAAACTAGAACAGTTCTTGAATTGACCTGTGTGGCTTCGATCCACGTTCTCAGTGTCTGAAACCAGTAGGTCCTTGTTTTTAAGGGGTAACTTTAAAAATTGACTGTTTTATAAAGAAGGCAAACGTAACTCAATTCCAAGAATCCCACCATGAAAAACAAACTTGCAAAACACAAGGTTTAGTCCAGTATTTATTACTCATTTTTTTAAAAGCTAAAGCAAATACAGACACAATTCTAAAGCAGTTGTATATAGAACGGCATAGGTTTCAAAAGCAAAGAAATTATAGTGATCCTTTGTTTAAAAAAAACACCCAGTTCATTCTCATCTGGAATATTTTTCCAACACTAGGCCATGCACCACGGAAGGGTATGAAGTGTTTGATGATTTTTTTTGTATCCATGTCCAAAGCATTCTGAACTGACAGCTTTGAGGAGAAAGTTAGCTAGAACTGTGACATTTAGGGAACATTGTCTTCCAATGGCTGCTGCATTGAAACCTACCCAGATTCAAAAGCGAGGTTTTCAATAGGTTACTCAATACTGTTCAAGGATTACTGAACAGTCATAGGCAATAGAAGTATACTTTCAGGATGTTAATCAGTCAGGTATTTAGAAGCAGAGAATCAAGGTACCACCCAGAAATGGGTGCAACCGCTTCAGATTCCAAGCTGTCACAACTCAACTACATCTATGGTCTCCCAGGAACCTCTAAGTATTGGGTTGGGCTCAAGAAAAGCACTGGGAAACAAGAGTTAAAAGAGGTTTGTGAGCCATTTATAGTTCAGTGTAGCAGAGTGGGGAGAAGGAAACTCATAAGCAGTATTTGCTTCTTTCAGATAAGGATGTTTAAAACTCAAGAAATCTAGGGCAGTATCAGCTTGTGACTGTTTGTGGTAGGTTGGAATCATGTTCATGATTAGATGCTAGTTTAGTTGCCAAAGCTCAAGACAGCACAGTTCCAGCAGAGGAGAATAAATTGCCAAGATGCCAGCATATGACATAGTAGCATTAGAGGAAGCTCCAAAGTTAAGTCTTGGAAAATTAAGAATTGAAATCTTCTGTAAACGTTTCACAAGACTTGATGACACATACAATCACTGATGTCTTGGGGTTGCTGAGAAGTCAGTGACCACATTTGCTCTGATGTACACTGTGAACTATTCCACTACACTTTGTCTGTTACCCATATTTAAATGATAATTCTGGATATTAAAGAGTATAAGTTGCATCAATATTGCAGCTTGTTTCACTATTTTAACTCTGCATATTAAAGTTTCTTCTTATTTGTTTGAAACTATGAAATTTTGTTGACTTTGTTCTCTTAGCAAATAACTGGAATCTCACACTTAGTCTATTGCAAAAAATTGACTGACCAGACCTTAAAAAATTGATCAGTCTCGTCCAGGAGCATGACAAGATATTAGAGGTAGTGCAAAATGCTTTGCCACGGTAGAGAACGGAGGATTGAAATGTTAATTCTATGAGTTCTATGTGGGCGGCACAGTGGCTCAGTGGTTAGCACTGCTGCCTCACAGCGCCAGAGACCCGGGTTCAATTCGCACCTCAGGCAATTGACTGTGTGGAGTTTGCACATTCTTTCCGTGTCTGCATGGGTTTCTTCCAAGTGCTCTGGTTTCCTCCCACAGTCCAAAAATGTGTAGGTTAAGTGAATTGGCCATGTTAAATTGCCCGTAGGTTAGGTGAAGGGGTAAATGTAAGGGAATGGGTCTGGGTGGGTTGCGCTTCAGTGGGTCGGTGTGGACTTGTTGGGCCAAAGGGCCTGTTTCCACACTAAGTAATCTGTAGTTGTTCAAAAGAAATGAGTAGTGTGCACAGAATAGATCGGGAGAAACTTTCGCCTTGGTGGAAGGGCTGAGAGCCAGAGGACACCAATTTAAGGTGAACAGCCAAAGGTGAAACGATAACAACATTTTTATAAAGCGAGTAGTTAGATCTAAAATGCACAACCTGAGGGCACAGTACAAGTTCAGATTCATTCATGGCTTTCAAAATGGAATAATTATCCAGAATTCCACAGCTACTGGAAAAAAAAGCAAAGGAGTGGAATGAGCTGACTTGCCTTCACAGACAGGAAGCACTGGAAGTACAGGCCAAATGACATCCTTCTCAGCTATAAGCATTCAATTAAATTAAAAACCGTAGCTAGATATTCACAGAATCCTTACAGGGCAGACAGAAGCTGTTTGGCCCAATTAATCTGCAGGGATCATCTGAAAAGTATCTCACCATATCCCTGTAACCCTGTGTTTACCAAGTCTAATGCATCAAGCCTACATATCCCATGGACACTACAGGACAATACAGCATGGCCAATCCAATTAACCTGCACATTTTTGGACTGTGGAGGCAACCAGAGCACCCAGTAGAAACCTTCACAAACCTGGTGAGAATATGCAAACTCCACGTAATCACCCAATGCTGGAAGTGAACCCAAGTCTCTTGCGGTGGGAGGTAGCAGTGCTAACCACTGAGCCACAGTACTGCCTGATATAAAGCTGGAGGTGGTTAGATTTCTAAAAGGCAAGAAACAAACTGGCTGATTTTCACAACAAGCTTTTCTCTGCCATATGAAAATCTACTGTTGCCAGACATGATACTCTGAAAGAGGAAATAGTAGTTTCACATCATCTTTGTTTAATACTACTTATCTGTAAATAAGTGAATAGTCACATTCCAGCTAAGTGGTGTTAACCAAATAAGCAATAATAGGAAAATAATCTGCTTGAAACAAACAGGATCTTCAGCATTATTATTAACAATATTTAGCAAGTGGATAAAATGTACCTAGGGCTGTGAGTAAAACTCTTAAACTTTGCATGCAAATTTAAGTAGGGGCATCAATTAGAAGTTTCAGCATAAAAAGGTCATTTTCATATTTATCAGGTAATATGCTAAGGACACAGGTTCGAATCCCACTGTGGCAAATGATGGAATTTGAATTCAATTGAAGGTGTGGAATTATGAGTCTAATAATGACCATGAAACCTTTGCTAATTGGCAGAAAAACCCATCTGATTTACTAATGCCCTTTGAGGAAGGAAATCTACCATCCTTACCTGGTATGGCCCACATCTAACTCCAGGCCAACAGCCTTTCTGGGCGATTAGGGATGTGCAATGAATGGTCTAGCCAGAAATGCCCACATCCCGTAAGTAAATAAAAAATATTGCCTCTAATTGGTTGGCCAAAAAGGAGAAGATGGACACTAGGAAAGGATCAATGAATGCAAAGACTCCCATGTTCAAGGGAGACTAGCAGTGGACATCTAACAAATGCTATAAGTTTAACCATAATGGTGGAAGATTCTTCAGATGGATTCTAATCATATGACATCATGCTTTTCGTGATATGATGTGCAAAAAAAAATGTCAGAATGAACAACAGTTAACACATACTTGCTAATGAACCACAAACGATACACGGCAAACAGGGTCACCTTCCTCACAACCACAACCACAACCACTATGAATTAGAATTAGAATTCCTACAGTGTGGAAACAGGCCCTTCAGCCCAAGAAGTCCACACCGACCCTCCGAAGAGTAACCTACCCAGACCCATGCCTCTACCCTATATTTACCCTGACTAACGCACCTAACCTCCACATCCCTGAACACTATGGGCAACTTAGCATGGCCAATTTACCTAACCTGCAAATGTCTAGATAGTGGGAGGAAATCGGAGCACCCGGAGGAAACCCACGCAGACATGGGGAGAATGTGCAAACTCCACACGGTCACCTAAGGCTAGAATTGAACCAGGTCCCTGGCACTGTGAGGCAACAGTGCTAACCAATTGATCAGGGAGTCAGGTGTCAGATTGCTCTGTTATTTCTCCGCCTACCAGGACCTAAGAACCAGATTTCTTTTTCCACTTTTCATTCTTGCTCCTTTCCCTTCTCCCTCTCCTTTAATCTCTGATAAAGTTGTCAATGGTCAAAAATTGAGTTTTTCATAATTACACATGTTTAATACCATCTGTTCTGGCCACTTTCTTTAAAATTGATCAGAAACTTTTAAAGTTTTACTTAGAAATTTGCCACACACATCCAATTTAGGTTTGGATAGTTCTAATGTAATCCTATCATGAAAACTCAGTGCACAGCATATATGAAGTGTTCACTTGTTTTAATGATTCAGGGATAGGCAGCAGATAAATCTGAAAATCTACACCAAACTTTAGATTAAATAAGAATTCAAACATAAGGAACAGCAGTAGTAGAAGATCATTTGGCCTGTCAAACCTGGCCCAGCTTTCTTGAAATAATGCCAATCAGCTTGTTTCAAACTCCCATCAGCTCCCTGAAACACTTTGATTTCTTTGTCTAACAGGAAATATACGTCTGCCTTAAGAATGTTAATTGTAAAACATTTAGACTCCAGAAGAAATCCACTCTTTATATCTTGTTAATCAGACTATGACCCCTGTATGGGTACTCTTGCTTACTGTCTGCCAGCCGACTACCAAATCTTCTATCAATGCTATTATGCTATTCACTATAACACAAGCTTTTATTTTCTACTAGCCATTATCAAAATCAATATATTGCACATCTACAGGCTTCCCTTTATCCAGAGCAAACACTACTTGCTCAAATAACTATAAATTAATTAAACATGACCTCCCTACAATGAAACTATGCTGACACTTCCTGATTACCTCTAGTTTTTCTAGGCACATAAATATAAGTTCTTCAATGATCAATTCCAAAAACTTTCCCATGAAATGTGTCAAGCTAATTATCCATAGTGGAATTTTTCCATCTCTTTCCCTTCTTAAATGGCGGAGGGATATTTGCTACTGTTGAATCTGATAGAACTTTTCCTGAATTTATGGAATGTTATAAAATTATCAATGTATTCACTACCTCACTGGCAATCTCTTATGACATTAGGATTTGGTCCACCTGGACCCATAGACTAGTGTTTTGTTTTTACCCTGTAAAGTGAAGACAGAAGCAACATATTTATTCATTTCATCTGCCATTTCCTTATCACATATTAACTCGTTGTTGTGGTTCTGTTCACCAAGCTGGGAATTTGTGTTGCAAACGTTTCATCCCCTGTCTAGGTGACATCCTCAGTGCTTGGGAGCCTCCTGTGAAGCGCTTCTGTGATGTTTCCTCCGCCATTTATAGTGATTTGTACCTGCCGCTTCCGGTTGTCAGTTCCAGCTGTTCGCTGCAGTGGCCAGTATATTGGGTCCAAGTCGATGTGCTTATTGATTGAATCTGTGGATGAGTGCCATGCCTCGAAGAATTCCCTGGCTGTTCTCTGTTTGGCTAGTCCCATAATAGTAGTGTTGCCCCAGTCGAACTCCCGTTGTTTGTCATCTGAGTGTATGGCTACTAAGGATTGCTGGTCATGTCATTTCGTGGCTAGTTGGTGTTCATGGATGTGGACCGTTAGCTGTCTTCCTGTTTGTCCTATGTAGTGTATTTGTGCAGTCCTTGCATGGGATTTTGTACACTACGTTGGTGTTGCTGATGCTGGGTATCGGGTCCTTCGTCCTGGTGAGTTGTTGTCTGAGAGTGGCTGTCGATTTGTGTGCTGTTATGAGTACTAGTGGTCGCAGTAGTCTGGCTGTCAGTTCAGAAATGTTTTTGATGTATGGCAGTGTGGCTAGTCTTTTGGGTTGTGGCATGTCCTCATTCTGTTCGGTGTTCTCTGTACCATGATTTCACCACAAAAGTATACAGGAAAGCCACAAACACAGACCAAGTCCTAAACTACCCCAAAGCAACCACCCCAACACACACAAAAGAAGTTGCATCAAGACACTGTTCAAAAGGGCCACAACACACTGCAGTACACCAGAACTGCAAAAAGAGGAAGAACACCTATACAACGTATTCGCCAAAAACGGATACCCCCACAATTTCATCAACAGATGCCTAAGGGAAAGATAACGGAATGAGTGCGTGCATTTGCTGGGTAATAAGATATAATGTTTCAGGTTATGCAAATCTAATGTAGCTTAATTTAGTTTGTAATGGACATTAAAATGAAATCCACAGTTAAAATTCTGTAGATGCAGCACTCCTCACCCATGGCACCAATGGTTGCAGTGAAAGAGCAGATTAATTAGCACACGTTATCAGATTAACTTCTCAGCTCAAATAGACTCTTTGGGGAGGGGAAGCATGTACAAGAAACCAATTTGATGTTACTTAGGACTTGAAGATGCAACCTACAACAGAGTACTGGAGTTGGAGGATTCTTTTGGTGGTATAGTGATGTCCCTGACCTGGAGCTAGGAGGCACGAGCTCAGGGCCCACCTGCTCTAAAGATATATAATAACATCTTTGAATAGGCTAATTAGAAAATATCTAGTGTGCTGCAGCTGAGCATTTCAAGTAATTAATTTCAAGTAGTTAACCGAAGGAAGGAACAAGGATGTTTGGCTGCTTTTGTCAAACTAACCAGCTGATTTCTAGTCATTAGGTAAATGTATTTAGGTCTGTAGTCTTCACTTTCTCTTTAAAATAGTTTGTTCAATTTGTCACTGCAATTCTGACAGGCTTTTGAGAAGTCTCTGCCCCTGCAATTCTCACACCGGTTATGAGATTCTTCCAAGCCTTATAGATGAGAATGAGCACTACGACAATGAACAAACACACCACAACATCATATGGGATGGGAAGCCAATGAGGTTGGGGAGGCACCAGAATGTAGAATGAGACAATACAATTAGGAGGATACATACTATTACTTGTATTCAGGACCCCGAGCCCCGAAGGCTATACTTATTTTATTTACTTAAAAAGTATAAAAGGAAGAGCAATACAGAAATTAACAGAAAATGAGGCTGGAGAATAGTAATGGGGAACCAGGAATGGCAGTTGAGATGAACAAACACTGCACTAGTCTTCACGGTAGAGGAGACAACAGCATCCCAAAAATCTAAATCTAAAAGTGGGAATAAAATACACTAGAAAAACGAAAAGCTAACAGTAGATGTGTCCCTTGGACTTGTTGGGCTGTAACGTAGGATATTAAACTAAGAAGCTATAGCAATAGTGGATGCACTGGCAGTAATCTTCCAAGAATCCTTAGATTCTGGAAAAATCTCAGAAGATTATAAAACTGACAATGCAGCACCTCATTCAAAAAGGGAGGCTAAAAACAAACTTATAGCAAACTAGTTAGCTTAACCTCTGTCATTGAGAAGACATCAAACTCTATTAGAATGGATATAATAATGGACTACTTAGAAATGCATAACATGAAGTAGAGTCAGCATGGCTTCACGAGAGGAAAATCATGTTTGATAGATCTATTAGAATGCTTTGATATAGTAAAAACAGGACAGAGGGGGATCAGATGCAATATATTTGGATTTCCAAAAGCATTTGATAAAATATTGCATATAAGGCTATTTAATAAGAGTCCATGGTGTTGGAGGTATTACATTAGCATAGACAAAGAATTAGCCAACTATTGGAAGACAAAATTTGAGATAAAGGATAGCAATTATTGGAATGCCAAAGGGATCGGTGCTGGGACCACAATTATTTTACAAATATGTTGATGACTTGGATGATAGAGCTAACCTATGTAACCAGGTTGACAGATGACACAAAAATAGGTAGGAAGGGAGGATCACACAAAGAATCTACAGACGGATACAGTCAAGTTAAGTGAGTGGGTAAAAACAAGCAGATGAAATATAATATGAAGAAATTGGAAGAATACAGAAGCTAAATATTATCAACTGTAGAAATCTGCAGCAGAGAGGCACTTGTCATTCCACTGCATGTATCACTACAATTTGATATTTAGTTCCAAGGTCACAGGGAAAGCAAATGGAATGTTGGTCTTTATTTCAAAGTGAATAGATGATAAAAGTAGGGAGGTCTTACTAAAACTATACAAAACATTCATCAGACCACACCTAGGATACCACAAACACGCTGTTATCCTTAGTCAAGGAATGATGCAATGGCATTGGAGGCAACTCAAAGAACATTGACTAGGTTGTTCCCAGATACGGAGTATAGAATCACAGGGCATAACATCAGAGTAAGGGGGTCACACATTCAAGACTGAGATGAAGAGGAATTTCTTCTCTCAGATCATCATGAACCTGTGGAGTTCTTTACCACATAAGGCTTAAGAGAGTGGATCATCGAGAATATTCATGGCTGAGATGGTCAGATTTTAATCAGTAAAGATTAAAATCTGGCATGGGGAAAAGGTAGGACACAGGATTATTAGATCAGCCATAATTTCATTGAATGGCAGAGCTGAGTCTTATAGGCTCTAGAGCCTACTACTGTTACTACCTCTTCTTCCAGGCTGTCGCTGTTCATCTGATTTTTCCAGTTATATCTCAATAAAGGTCTCATGATTATGGCATCACTTTAACACAAGCACCCAATACTCTTTCTTCTATATTTTATCACACATTGTGGTGACTGTTAGGGGACCTGCAGGCCACTTTCATGAATGACTTCTTTCCTCTACTATTTCTCACCTCCATCCAAACAGACTCTACATCCTGATGCCCTGAACCAAGGTAATTTCTAATTGTTGCACAAATGCAAGAATGTTATCCTTCAGCCAAGTTTGATACTCTACTGGGGTTTACATTTGGCCAGCAGACCTGACTTGTACTATATGTCCAATGTTAACTATTCTGCAAGGCACATGAAGAACTGCTCATGAATCCTGGATTTTGTTAAATCACTGTTGGCATAATGAATGTCATGGATCAAACTGTCAATTCACAGAATATAGACAATTAAAAATATCACTTTTATTCCTCACCAATGCAAAGTTTGGGCATTTTATTTTTACTGGGAAAATGAATGATTTGCCACAGAACCTCCATTTTAATACGAGATAGCCTTAAACAATATTAACAGCTGTAATGCAGGATTTTCAAATTTAAAAAATCTTGTATAGAAACAGAAATTCACAAAGTATAAGTTTATAGTTGATCACTTTGCTCCATTAACCTCACAGGAATCATGCAGCTAGAACAGCAGTCACAGGGAAGCCTGTTTCAGAGGAAACAGCTTTTGGTGCCTAGCATTAGATTCAAACCAGACCAAGTACATCACTGGATAATTGCAAAGAAAAGATTCTTTCATTCATGCCAGACATATAAATACACTGCTCCATTTCAGAATTTGAGCACAAGAACCAAGGTTAATAGACCAGTTCTGCACTGAAGGAGTGTTGTTCTATTGGAGTGTGAGGCTTTAAACTCCATCTGCCCTCTGAGGTGAAAGGATCCAACAGTACTATTTTAATATTAACCTTTGAAACCTTAGAATTGTTTGTTTGTTTTGGTGGGGGGTGGGGGGGGGGAGAATGCTGAATAGAGGGTAATGTAACCTGTCCTTAAGTCTGGTTTGTTAAAGCTATCAGATCAAAGGGAGCTCAGATTGTTTTACTGTAAAGATACAAGATGTTTACAGGATATAGAGAAAATGACAGCAATCCATGTGCTAAAAGTAGGCAAACCGTAAGTATCCTAAGACACACAAAAGCACTGACAATTTTGGTTTCAAATCAGTGCTGCTTTAAACTAAGAACATCTGTGCCAGGGAATAACCATTAGATTGGCAGAGCCTCAGAGTAAAGGGTTAGAGCAGAGATAAGGAGAAACTTCTTCAGCCAGAATGTGGCGAATCTATGGAATTCATTGCCACAGAAGGCTGTGGAGACCAGATCATTGAGTATGTTTAAGACTGAGATACAGAGGAATTTCAATTATCTGGCGCTCGATTATTGGATTATCTGGCAAGATCGCAAGGTCCCGATGTTCGACTAAACTATGTTATCCAGTATTCCATTAACCAAATGAAATACTGCTGGCATGTGTCCTTCAGATAATCGAGGTTCCTCTGTAGATAGATTTTTGAGTATCATGGGGATAGGGGTTTCAGGGGAAAAGCAGAAAAATGGGGTTGAGAAACATATCAGCCATGAATGAATGGCAGAGCAGACTCGATGGGTTGAATGGCCTAATTTTTGCTCCTATGTCTTATAGTCTAGATTTTATTTCCAATAAGAAACAAACAACCACCGCCACTTGACATTCATCACTGAATTCTGCATGAACATCATCCAAGAGGGTTATCATTGACCAGAAACACAACTGAGTTCACCATATAACAACAGTGGCTACAACGGCATGTCAGTCACTCAGAATACTGCAACAAATAACTCATCTCCTCATTCCCAAAGCTCGTCCACCACCAACAAGGTACAAGTCAAGCATGCGAAGGAATATTCCCCACTTGTCTGGATGGGTACAACTCCAACAACATTCAAGAAGCTTGACACCATCCAGGACAAAGCAGACCACTTAACTGACACCACTTCCACAAACATCCACTGTCTACCACTGTGTTCAGTAACAGCACCGTGAAACATCCAAAAGCTGCACTGCAGAAATTCACCAATACTCCTTAGTGCATTCCAAAAGCACGACTACTGCCACTGAGAAGGACAAGGGCAGCAGGTACATAACAGCATTACTATCTGCAAGTTTCCCACATGCCTGACTTGGACACTAACCTATGTGTTGTTGGATCAAAATCTCGAGTTCCTTCTCTTTCGCTGCAGATCTACCTGCACACACGGAGTGCAACTGTTCAAGAAAGCTGCACAGCCATTTTGTCAACAGCAATTACAGATGGGCGATAAATGCTAGCACAGCCCACAATATCCAGAACCCACAAATTAATTTAAAAATCTGTTAACTTGCAAGATAACGGAGTTTATTTACTAGAAAAAATGCCCAGCACTCAGCATTGCATTGAACCCAGTCAAAATGAAGTCAGGCATGGAGTAAAGCTGCGGGTAAATGGTGGCAATGGTGTTTTCCAATAAAGGGCTGAGGGGCAAGGCCAGACGGAACTGAGTCAGAGTCGCTGCAGGAGCAGAATAGAGTTGTCCTCCCCTGAACCCACAGATAAAGCTCTTGAAGTGACATCACGACTCAAAAATAATGCAGGGCGACAGGAAGCAGATGAGTAAGGTTAGGTGAGTATTTATACTAGTTTTATCACTTACAGTGTGTAAGGACTTGAGTTTGGGTTTATACTAGGTATGGGCAATAGCGCAGAAATATAGAGAACAACTCTAGAGTAATTAACACTCTTTGATTTGAAAGAGGTAAGCCCCAGCAGCCAAGGCCGTAATGTGCACTTCTTGCTCTATGTAGAAAGCCAGATGTAGTTCCAGTACTTAGGATGTGAACATGTTCAGGGAGTATCTCCAGCTGCAGCTTCTGGAAGCTGTATGGCAGCTAGGATGGTGTGGACTTTATGCACAAACAGTTGGTCACTCCACAGACTAAGACTTTCAAAGTAGGGAGGGAATGATGATCACCAAGAAAGCCGTAGATAAGCTGTGCAGGATTTCTCTGCAATGGTAGTCATCTTTCAACATTCGAGAGACTCTGGAATAGTTTCTATGCACTGGAGAGTAGCTAATGTAACCTCACCAGTGAAAAAAGGAGATAGAGATAAAACAGGGAATTATAGACTGGTTAACTTGATATTGGGAGTGTGGAAAATGCTATAGTCAATTCAAGAAGCTTTAACAGCACAGCACTTGGAAAACAGTGACAGGATCAGACAGAGACAGCATGGATTTCCGAAAGAGAAATCCTGCTTGACAAATCTGCTGGACCTTTTCAAGGACTTAATGGGTAGAGTTGATAATGGGAAATCAGAGGTGTACTTTACTTGGATTTTCAGAAGGCATTTGATAAGGTGCAATTTAAGAGACTTACATTTAAAATTAAAGTACATGGGATTGGGGGTAATAGGCTGATATGGATACAGAAGAAAGTGAGGACGGCAGATGCTGGAATACCAGAGTTGAAAAATGTGGTGCTGGAAAAACACAGTAGGCCAGGCAGCATCCGAGGAGCAGGAGAATTGACGTTTAAACGTCGATTCTCCTGCTCCTTGGATGCTGCCTGGCCTGCTGTGTTTTTCCAGCACCACATTTTTCAACTCTGGTATGGATACAGAACTGGTTGGCAGACAAGAAACAAAGAGTAAGAACAAACAGATCTTTCTCCTCTCATTATTAACACCAACATACCTTTATCCCTCTTTGCCTCCTGCTTCAGCATGCTGACGTTCAGCAACAAGGGCACACAGGTGCCATAGCACGTCCATCTTTCGCAAGCAATCACCAAATAATAACCAGCTTTCCTATTTTTGATACAAAGTGGATAACTTTTACATTTATCCATATTATACTTCATATGCTAGGTATTTGACCACTCATTCAACTTGTTCAAATCATAATGAAGCATATCTGCAACCTCCTCACAGCTCACCCTCCCTTTCAGTTCCGTGACTTCTACAAACTTTGAAATATTAGATTTAGTTCCCTCAAATAAATCATTATTTTGGTTTTGCTACAAGTAAAATAAGAGAAAAAATTCTGTTCTGTGGTTTAAACTATAAATAGCAAAAATAATGTTTTCAATGCAGTGTTAAGTAAATATCATAATACTTGAAAGCTCGATGTTTCATCCATTCAGCCATGAACTTGAAGGTTAAATTTCTTTCTTTTACAACAACAGTAATTAGTTACTACTACATGGATTACAACAAAGAACATGGTTATCATTCCCAGAGTCCTAGCCAACATTTATTCATCAATCAAAATCCAAAAATAAATTATCTGGTCACTATCTAGGTCCTGTACATGGGATCACACTGTGTGCAAATTAATAGAGTTCCCTCAGTGTGGAAGCAGACCATTTGGCCAAAGCACAAAGGTATCCTCCTAAAAGCATCCCATCCAGACCCAACCCCCTACCCTATTCCCGTAATCCTGCATTTACCATAGCTACTCCCCCTAACCTCCATACCCCTGGATAAGGAAGGGGACATTTAGCATGGCCAATCCACCTAACCTGCACATCTTTGGACTATGGAAGGAAGCAGCAGCACCCGAAAAAAACCCACACAGACATGGGGAAAATGTGCAAACTCCACACAGACAGTTGCCCAAGGCTAGAATCAAAACTAGATTCCTGAAGCTGTGAGGCAGGAGCGACAATGACTGAGCTACCATGCCTTCCCATTGGCCATGTTTCCTATACTACAACAGCAATCAGTATTTACGGCACATCTCCAACTGTTTTTCAAAAGGTTTTGGAAGAGCTGCCATCTTGAACCACTGCAATCCACGTAGTGTATGTAGGGCCATCCAGAGTGCTGTTCGGAAGAATTGCTAGGACACAACCTTGGGGCTTAGTGAAAGAATGACAATAATTTCCAAAATCAAAGTGGAATTAAGGAACTGGATTCTTTGTCTCATCTACCAAAAACTTTGCTGCGTAGCATCAGTATATAAGAACATAGGAAGTAAGAGCAGGAGTAAGCCACACAGCCACTCGAACTATCAACCTCTGTATTTAAAAATAAATTCAAGACTCTTTTTCCACAACCTTTCAATGAAGAGAGTTCCAAAGATTCCTGAAATTCAAAGAATTTTTCTATCTCACTATCTTAACAGATCCAAGGGTCAGCTTTTTCACAGAGAGGGTGGTGCGTGATGGAATGAGTTGCCAGAGGAAGTGGTGGAGGTTAGCAAAATAACAACATTTCAAAGGCACCTGGATGGGTATATGAATAGGAAAGGTTTAGAGGGATACGGGCCAAGTGCTGGTAAATGGGATTAGGTTGGATTAGGATATCTGTTCGGCATGGACGAGTTGGATCGAAGGGTGTGTTTCTATGCTGTACATATCTATGACTCTAGTTTTGTGATAATTACCCCCTCGTTCTAATCTATAATCTGTTAACCATGTTTTGTTTTAAAATTTCCTCACCTCAAAACAAGTACTGTTTAGAGACAGAAACAGCAGAGCAAAGAAAGCCTTTTCTTTACAAAGCACAAACTACCACACAGAAACATACAGCTTCCAGGAAACAAGTAACAAATAGCACTTGTGGCTAAAAGCTTGGACAAGCTTTCAACCTAATCTTACAACCAATGCATCTTCAAACCTCGCTCTCTCCTCCAGAATGGGGAGGTAATAGGCTTCTGTTCTGTTTGCTACAAAAGTAACCAGAAATTCAGGAATGCACCAAACTATCACCATTTCTCACCATTTTGTGACAATGTACACTGGGGCTCCAACATGCTGCATGTCTAAAATATCTGCACAAAAACTTTCTCAAAATGAAAAGTGTGCTGAACATGCATGTTTCTAGAACAAAAAGCAGTCAACCGATATCTAAAGTAGTATTATTTTTGATCCCTTACTAAACGCACCATTTTCCGTTTTGTGACCAAAAAGGAAGCTCTGCAAGTATTAACTGTATATCTCTATGTACAGATACAATAGACAATAGATGCAGGAGTAGGCCAGTCAGCCCTTCGAGCCTGCACCGCCATTCAATATGATCATGGCTGATCATTCCTAATCAGTATCAGCTGTCTGCCTTATCTCCAGAACCCTTGATTCCACTATCTTTGAGAGCTCTATCCAACTCTTTCTTAAATGAATCCAGAGACGGGGCCTCCACTGCCCTCTGGGGCAGAGCATTCCACACAGCCACCACTCTCTGGGTGAAGAAGTTTCTCCTCATCTCTGTCCTAAATGGTCTACCCCATATTTTTAAGCTGTGTCCTATGGTTCGGCACTCACCCATCAGCGGAAACATGTTTCCTGCTGCCAGAGTGTCCAATCCTTTCATAATCTTATATGTCTCAATCATATCCCCTCTCAGTCTTCTAAACTCAAGGATATACAAGCCCAGTCGCTTCAGTCTTTCAGTGTAAGGTAATCCCTCCATTCCAGGAATTGACCTCGTGAACCTACGCTGCACTCCCTCAATAGCCAGAATGTCTTTCCTCGAATTTGGAGACCAGAACTGCATACAATACTCCAGGTGTGGTCTCACCAGGGCCCTGTACAGCTGCAGAAGCACCTCTTTGCTTCTATACTCAATCCCTCTTGTTATGAAGGCCAGCATGCTATTAGCCTTCTTCACTACCTGCTGTACCTGCATGCTTGCCTTCATTGACCTTTCTAAGCTTCATGGTACAGACGTAAAATAATTGAAAATTTAAGGTAAATAACAGCACAAGAAAGGTGTGGTACTGTTATGCTATTTTTATGAAAACAAAAACATTTATATAATTTCAGCAACGAAACTTTATTTTGTTTATCTAGCAACTTTAATATAATGAAGTGCCCCAGTGTACTTAAGAAAAGCTTTAACTCAAAATTGATTCCCAACCCACAGATAATTATTTTTGGACAGATAAGCAAAAGATTGGTGAATGAACCAGGTTTTAAGGAGTATTTTCAAATAAGAAAATGAGATAGACAGAGACAAACGGCGAGTATTCCAGAACATAAAACTTAAGCAATCAAAGGGCCAGTGATGGGGAAAGCAAAAGTGGGGATGCACAGAATTAGAGAAGCACAAAGAGCTTGGATTGGTAAAGGCAAAAGGCGGTAGAAAATAAGAAAGGCATGGAAAGATTTGAAAACAAGAACAAGCATTTCAAATCAATAAGGATGCTGGAATCAAGTTGAGTTGGAGTCAAGTCTAGAGATACCAAGGTTTCAGAAGAACATGAGCTGAAATGAAGTCAGGCAATGTAACAAAGGCAGATTTAAATGATGAGGTGATGTGATCTCAGAAGCTCATCTCAAACTCAAATTTAACAAAGATTGCTAACAGGCTGCTTAATATCAGATGGTTGCCAAAAAGAGAGATGAAGTGAGTAGCTAAGGAATGAAGCTTTGAGCAGGGGCAACAAAACCAACAAAAAGATTTCCAGCATCTGCAAAACATGCAGTCCCCAGGCTGTGATTGGGTACTGTTCTTAAATTTGTTTGCAAGACAAGTTGGAACATAACGCAGGACAATGTAAGGTCATCATTTGTAGGTCGAGGAAATGTTAACATATCAAATCTTTAAATTACACCCTTTTTATGGTTCATGTTCGTAAGTCAACATTCATAAATCTGGGACTCCTAGGTATTTTTCTCAATTACATATTACAGACTGGGAAGGGGGAAAAAGTAAAGCAAAGAAACAAAAACTGGTGACACCTCAAAGAGGGAATGAGAAAAACCTTGACAAGAACATTACCTTAAGGGCATTTAAATGGTCATTGGATAAACATATGGTTGAAAATGGAATAGTGTAGATTAGGTGGTTTCACAGATCGGCACAACATCGAGGGCCAAAGGGCCTGTACTGCATTGTAATGTTCTATATTCTATCTTAACATTAAAGACAAAGGCCCTTATTACATGCAATACTAAAAGGCAATGGAGAAACTAACTTAAGTTAAAGAGTAACAAATCGCCAAGACTCTATATCCTCCCCTAGGATATCTTCCCCTCCAAAGTAACATGCTGTACCAGGCTATGCAATAAGCTAAACTTGTGGTCTGGCAATTATGAAAATTTTATTTCCACAGATATCCCATCACAGGGAAATACAAGTCCAGTATGACTATGTCCTTACAATTCTTGGAATACTCTTATCCCTTGTTAAAAGAAATCTGCTTTGCAGTTTAATTACTTACAGTTTGTCTTACAGAACTGAAACAGTATATTGGCTGGGCCCCTAAACATAAAATATTAAGCCCAGAAAGTGAAGAAATTGCTAATGTGTTAGTCACAAACTTCCAAGTCTGCCTTGGTTGTCTCAGCTCGTCAGAAGATCATAAAGTCTAGGAGCAGAAGTAGGCCACTCAACTCGTGAAGTCTGCTCTGTCATTTGAAAATGGATGATATGTTTCTCAACCTCTTCCTGCCTTCTCCCTGTAATCATTGATCCTCTTGTGTTGTTTGTGTTCCCTTGAATATTGACAGTTAAGGAAGGATCTAACAGAGCTGCTCCAGATGATTAGAGGATTTTATCAGGTAGATATAGTTTCACTTGTGAGAGAATACGGAACAAGGTGGAAAATAACTAAAATTAGGTTGCACATTCAGAAATAATGTCGTTAAATACATATTTGCACAAAGGTGTGATTTCTATATATTTTAAGATCACTTACTTCAGACTTTGCCAGAAAGATATAGTTTTGGTTGGTTTGTGAAAGAGTTTAATGATAAACTTGTAAGTATTTCTGCAGCCACAGTGATTTATTTTAAAATACAGTTATAAGACACTGTCTAGAGTGTAATAAGGTTTATTTTCACTGGACAAGTTTAATGAGAAAGCGCTTGCACCTTAGGTTTCAGCTAGAAAGGTTCCAGAACTGTTCATTTGGCGTAAAGGACACATTAAGCTATTCCATCACAAGCTCTGCAGAAATCTTGACTGAAGCTGGATGTGTCAGACAGTTGTTCCTGAAGTAGTTCAGAACTATCAAAAAGTAGGTTCTCAGTGTAAAGAGCTTAGTTTAAAGCAGAAGTGCTTGGTTAAAACCTGGAAGGAGTTATTGAAGTCTAAGCTCAATTGCAGGAAGCCTTGAAAAAGAGGCTCTCATGACTAGGAAATGAAGCATTGGTTTAGTTAAGCCCCACAGATGTAAGAGAAAGAGGAAATATCTCTGGCGTGAGTACTGTAAAGTAGCACTGTTGTGATTAAAGGGATTGGATTTCATTAACGTTCTTCCCTTGATCCTTTGTAAAAGGTGGAAGAAACGAAGGGAAAATATTCTCCTCTCATTCCTCAAACCTCCAGAGTAGCATGCTATACCAGGCTATGCAATAAGCTAAACTTGTAATCTGGCACTAATGAGAATTTTATTTCTACAGATACCCCATCAACAGGGAAATACAAGTCCAGCATGTCTATATCCTTACAATTCTTGCATTACTCTTGTCCCTTAAAAGAAAACTGCTTTGCAGTTTAATTACTTACAGTCTGTTCTAGAGAACTGGCCCTTAACTATAAAATGGAAACACTTTCAAACTTACTTGTAAAGTAATTCTGTCGATTATCAGCTGGTGGTTCATTATCACTTCTGTTTTTACATTAAAATGAAAACAGAGAAGTCTGAAAACCTGATGTAAAAGCAATACTAGAAATGTGTAGGTCAATCAACATACAAAGTTAACAATTAGAAGATCTGCACATGTACAGCAATTTGATTTTGATTTGTGCAGTCAACGAACTGCCAATCATCTATACAAGGGCTTCCTAAAAACAAAGGGTTCCCTCTTTTCATTGAAATTCACTGCAACTAGTTTGAAGTATATTTTCTTAAATTCCAAATATCAGTCTCTTTCTTCCCAAATTTCAGAAAAGATGTTATGCATATATTAACCATCCAGAATTATAAGCACTAAGTTGATTCAATATCCAAAAGACTGCAAACCAACTGAGGATTGAATAACTTCAAGAGCATCGCACTTAACAATTTGCAGCAGATTGCAGAAAACCATCCAAAATAGTAACATGTTCAATCACAACAGCTTGCCATTATTTCATAAAAATGTAATGTCAAAGTTGCTGCAGGAATAGTCAGTCACGTCAACACCACAAGTTGGGAATCAGTGATTTACAGAAAACCAGCTGAGAATGGTAAGCATTACATAATTTAGAAATGGTGTATTATCCTGCAGCAAATTGCTTAATTTTTCTGTTAGCTTATAGTTTCTCAAGGGGATCTCAGTATTACAGATGCCAGTCTTCAGCCAATTAGATTTATTCCACGTGATATCAAAGAATAGTTAGAGGTACTGGACAGGGCAAAAGCTATGGGCACTGACAAGGTTCCTACAATAATTTTGAAGACATGTTCTCCAGAACTTGCTGTGCCAGCCAAGCTATTCTATTACAGTTGAAACACTGGCATCTACCCAACATTGTGGATAATTGTCCAAGTATGATCTGCACACAGAAAGCAGGACAAACCCAACTCGGTCAATTACTGCTCCATCAGTCTACTCTCAATCATCAGGAAATTGATGGAAGGTGTCTTCAACAGTGCTATAAAGCAGCATTTGCCCAGCAACATTTAACTTGAGTTCCTCCAAGTCCACTCAGCTCCTGATCTCTGGGTCAAACATGGTCAAAACAGCTGAATTCCTGAGGTAAGGTGAAATTAGACTGACTGCACTTAACATTAAGCTGCAGTTGACCAAGTATGGCACAAGGAGCTCTAGAAAAAGGAGCATCAATGGGAATTGGGGGAAAACTCGCTGCTGGTTGGATTCATTCCTAGCCCTCAGGAAGATGATTGCAGGGGTTGCAGGTCAGTCATCTCAGCTCAAGGATATCTCTGCAAAGCTCTCTTTGGGATAGATACTTTCAAATTAGCCTGTTAGATACCTCAATAGCAGATGGGACGTAACCCCATACCTCCTGATCCAGAGATGGGACACTATCACTACAACACAAGTGTCCTAAGATTGCTCCTCAGGGTAATGTCTTAAGCTCAAACATCTTCAGCTGCTTCATTGGCCTTCCGTCCATCATAAAATCAGGGAAGGGGGTGACTGCACAAAGTTCAGAACCGTTCCTGACTCCTCATATAGTAAAGCAGTCCATATCCAAATGCAGCAAGACCTGGACAATATCCAGGTCTGACAACTGTCTGTAACATTCACACCATACAAATGCCTGGCAATAACAATCTCTAACAAAAGATAATCTAACCATCACCCCCTGACATTTAATAGCATTACGATCACTGAATTGCCCACTATCAATATCCTCGGGATTATTACTGCAGAAACTAAAACTAGACTATCCATATTAGCACAGATAAATTGCAACAAGAGCAGACCAAAGACTAGGAACACCGCAGCAAATAACTCACCTCCTGCCTCCCCAAAGTCTGTCCACTATCTACAAGATTAACATTAGGAGTACGATGGAATGTTCCTCTCTTGCCTAGATGAGTACAGCTCCAACAACTCTCAAGACATTTTACACCACGCAGGACACGACAGGTCTGTCAATCAAAAGGTGGCATAGAGGCAGAGCCAAGGAATCAGACATCCTACAGAGCCGTGGTGATAAGGGACTCCATAGTGAGAGGAATCGAGCGGGGTTTCTGTGGCAACAGGCGGGATTTAAGGATGGTGTGTTGCCTTCCTGGTGCCAGGATTAAGGACATCGCAGACAGAGTGCAGGAAATCCTCAAGGGCGAAGGTGAAGAGCCAGAGGCGGGTGTACATGTCGGCACAAATGATGGTGGGAAGAAGAGGAGGAACATACTACAGCGGGACTTCGGAAAACTAGGAAGAAGGCTGAAAAGCAGGATGTCCAAAGTGGTTATCTCCGGTTTGCTTCCAGTTCCTCGGGTTGAAGAGGCCAGGAACAGGGAGATAATGGACTTGAATGTGTGGCTGGGGAACTGGTGCAGGAAACAAGGATTTAAATTCTTGGATCACTGGGGTATGTTTTGTGGTAAGCATAAATTATACACAACAGACGGTTTGCACCTTAATAGGTTGGGGACCAGCATTCTGGCAGGCAGGTTTGCTACTGCAACACAGCTGCGTTTAAACTAAATAGCGGGAGGGTGGGGACAAACTGGGAGTTTAAGAAGGAAATTGAAGGGAAAGTTAGAACAAGGTAAGTCAAGAAAGACAACAGCATCAATGAAGCAGAAAACTCAAAAAGGGATCATGCCGTAAGGTTGAGTGAAACAGGGGTTGATAGGAAAGGTGAGGGCAGTAACACATTAAAAATATTATATATGAATGCACGAAGTATTAGAAATAAGATGGATGAGCTTGAGGCTCTTTTGAAAATTGGCAGCTACGATATTGTGGGGAGAACTGAGACGTGGCTTCAAGTTCACAGGGCCTGGGAAATGAATATTCAAGGCTATACGTGCTATCCTAAGGACAGACTGATGGGAAGAGGAGGTGGAGTGGCCCTGTTGGTAAGGGATGATATTCAGTCCCTTGAGCGGGGGGGGGGGACCTAGAATCAGGAGATGTAGAGTCGGTATGGATAGAGCTGAGAAATTCTAAGGTTAGAAAGACCCCCTTGGGAGTTATCTACAGGCCCCCAAACAGTAGTATGGATGTAGGGTGTAAGTTGAATAAGGAGTTGAAATTGGCTTGTCACAAAGATGTTACTACAGTTGTTATGGGGGATTTCAACATGCAGGTAGACTGGGAGAATCAGGATGGTATTGGACCTCAAGAAAGAGAGACTTTGTGGAGTGCCTCCCACATGGATTCTTAGAATAGCTGGTGCTGGAGCCTACCAGGGAGAAAGCAATTCTGGATCTGGTATTGTGCAACGAACCAGAATTGATCAGGGACCTCAAAGTGAAGGAGCCATTGGGAAGTAGTGACCATAATACAATAAGCTTCAATCTGCAATTTGAAAGGGAGAAGGTACAATTGGTAGTGACAATATTTCAGTTGAATAAAGGGAACTATGAAGCTATGAGGGAGGAGCTCGCCAAAGTTCAATGGTGCAGTACTTTAGCAGGGATGACAGTGGAGGAACAATGGCAGATATTTCTGGGTATAATTCCAAAAAGGAAGAAAGATCCTATGAGAAGGCAGGGGTGGCCATGGCTGAAGAGGGAAGTTAAGAAACATATAAAGTTAAAAGAGAAAATGTATAGCAAAGAGGAGTGGGAAAACGGAGGACTGGGAAGCTTTTAAAGAACAACAGAGGATTACTAAGAAGGAAATACGCACAGAAAAAATGAGGTATGAAGGTAAACTGGCCAAAATATAAAGAAGGATAGTAAAAGCGTTTTTAGGTATGTGAAAGGGAAAAAAATGGTTAAGACTAAAATTGGGTCCTTGAAGACAGAAACAGGGGAATATATTAGGGGGAACAAAGAAATGGCAGAAGAGAGGTGAATTGGTACTTCAGATCTGTGTTCACTGGGAATGACACAAGCAATCTCCCAGAGGTAACAGTGGCTGAAGGACCTAAACTGAAGGGAATTTATATTTGCCAGGAATTGGTGTTGGAGAGACTGTTAGAACTGAAGGCTGATAAGTCCCCAGGGCCTGATGGTCTACATCCCAGACTACTGAAGGAGGTGGCTCGAGAAATCGTGGATGTGTTGGTGATTATTTTCCAGAGTTCGATAGATTCAGGATCAGTTCCTGCGGATTGGAGGGTGGCTAATGTTATACCACTTTTTAAGAAAGGAGCGAGAGAGAAAGCAGGAAATTATTGACCAGTTACTCTGACCTCAGTGGTGGGAAAGATGCTGGAGTCAATTATAAAGGATGAAATTACAACACATCTGGATAGCAGTAACTGGATAGGTCAGAGTCAGCATGGATTTATGAAGGGGAAATCATGCTTGACTAATCTTCAGGGAGATCCGGTGGATGTAGTGTACCTGGACTTTCAGAAAGCTTTTGATAAAGTCCCACATAGGAGGTTAGTGAGCAAAATTAGGGTGCATGTTACTGGGGGCAAAGTACTGACTTGGATTGAAAATTGGTTGGCTGACAGGAAACAAAGAGGAGTGATAAACGGCTCCCTTTCGGAACGGCAGGCGGTGACCAGTGGGGTACTGCAGGGACCGCAGCTTTTCACAATATATATTAATGAGATAGAAGATGGTATTAATAGTTACATTAGCAAATTTGCTGATGATACAAAGCTGGATGGCAGGGTGAAATGTGAGGAGAATGTTAGGAGATTACAGGGTGACATGGACAGGTTAGATGAACGGTCAGATGCATGGCAAATGCAGCTTAATGTGGATAAGTGTATGGTTATCCACTTTGGTGGCAAGAACAGGAAGGCAGATTACTACCTAAATGGAGTCAAGTTAGGTAAAGGGGCAGTACAAAGAGATCTGGGTGTTCTTGTACACCAGTCAATGAAGGCAAGCATGCAGGTACAGCAGGTAGTGAAGAAAGCTAATAGCATGCTGACCTTCATAACAAGAGGGATTGAGCACAGAAGCAAAGAGGTCCTTCTGCAGCTGCACAGGACCCTGGTGAGAAAGTACCTGGAATATTGTGTGCAGTTCTGGTCTCCAAATTTGAGGAAAGACATTCTGGCTATTGAGGGAGTGCAGCGTAGATTCACAAGGTCAATTTCTGGAATGGCAGAACCATCTTATGTTAAAAGACTGGAACGACTGGGCTTGTATACCCTTGAATTTAGAAGACTGAGAGGGGAAGTGATTGAGACCTATAAGATTATTAAAGAATTGGACACCCTGGAGACAAGAAACATGTTTCCGCTGATGGAGGGAGTCCTGAACCAGAAGACACAGTTTAAAAATAAGGGGTAGGCCATTTAGGACAGAGATGAGGAGGAACTTCTTCACCCAGAGAGTGGTGAGTGTGTGGGATGCTCTGCCCCAGAATGAGTGGAGGTCCTGTCTCTGGATTCGTTTAAGAATGAGTTGTATAGAGCTCTCAAGGATAGTGGAATCAAGGGTTATGGAGATAAGGCAGGAACCAGATACTGATTGAGGATGATCAGCCATGATCATAATGAATGGTGGTGCAGGCTCGAAGGGCAGAATGGCCTACTCCTGCACCTATTGTCTATTGTCTAAAATAGAAAGACAACAGACATATGGAAACACTACTACCTGCAAGTAGCCCTCCAAGCCACTCATCATCCTGACTTGGATATATATCTGCATTAGGAGAAAGTGAGAGCTGCAGATGCTGGAGAGTCAGTGTCAAAAAGTATGCCGCTGGAAAAGCGCAGCATAACAGGAGCAGCTGAAGGGCAGGAAAGTCGACATTTCGGGCATAAGGCCTTCATCAGGAATGTTATACCTCCATCCCTTTATGGTCGCAAATGAAAGAAGGGCTGAGACGGTATAAATGGTTACAGCAGGACAACAGAGGAACATAGCATTGAGAAACTGATGAAATGGATAAGGCTTTCAATGCCTGGAAAAAGACCAAAGGAAAACTACTCAGCTCCAAAATTTCAGTCAAGATGTTGCATAAAATCACACAGCAGGTTAAGCAGCATCTTGTTTACCTGTACTTCAGATTTCCAATATCCACATTGTTTTACCATTGTTTCAGAATTTTAAAACCTAATCTTTAATAAATATTTGAGGAGAGCACCAGGAAAAGAATACTTCAAATTATTTTTAAGAATAGTTTTCCAATTATTAATGTTAATATAAGTGAATGCTGGTCTCATCTATATTTAGTGTATAGTTTAACTGCAGCTAGGGGCATATCTTGTATGGGTGATTTATTTGAAGGAGATGTAATGATGTCCTTCGATCAGTTAGTACGGAAGTACGAATTACCTAATAGAGACCTCTTTCGTTTTTTTCAAGTTATGGATTTTATTCAAAAAAAACCACACATTTGACTGATCCCTACAAATCTGACATAGAAAGAGGGGTGCTAAGGGCTAAGAGTACACTCTGTCAGTACTCTATATCACCAATTGGGGGGTGCCACCTCAGAGGAGTCTGATCGACTCAGCAAGATGTGGGAAAGAGCGCTGGGTGTTGAAGTTTCTTCAGAGGCATGGGAGGGTATTTGGGAGAATGCAAGGAAGATATCAATTTGCAATAGGACCCATGCTTTAAATTTAACTTGCAGATTCTCCCCAGGGTCCACTTATCCCCAGACTGTTTGTCAAAATTTAAATCGGGGTATCTTCAGCATGTCCCAACTGCAAGGTCTGTACGGGTACTCTTACCCATTGTCTCTGGTCTTGTGACAGGCTTCAAACATATTGGAGCACTGTGGTGGGTACAATAGGGAGGATTTTAGGTGTGAGGGTGGAGAACCCCATTTCTCTCCTTTGGGCCTACCCATTGTATTTCTTGCAGACTCACATAAGAAAAAAAACTTTTCAATATTCTTACATTCTGTGCAAGGAAGAATATCTTGCTAGGTTGGATATCAGAAAACCCCCCCAGGCTTGTCGGGTTGGCGGAAGATTGTTATGGAGCATATTCTCCTGGATTTTCTCACAAATATGGTACACCACAAAACTGAGAATTTTTACGAGACATGGCAACCCTTTTTGAAATACCTGGACACAGATTTCTCTGCCACAAAACAAGGGTTTTTATATAGCCGTAACGATTGTGTTTCATGAGTCCAATATCCAGGGATGAGGAATTGTGAATGTATGAGTGTTTTGGTTGGCTTGACTGAGTTATTCCTATTTATTTGTTTGTTGTTAAGTATTCATTTATTTAGTTAAATAGCTAGTTTAGGTTTTTTTAAATTTTATACTTCTCTATATATGTTTATACATTCGTATAGGAGGGTTGTTTGGGGAATTTTTTTTCTTATTTGGGTTTAGTTTTGTACTATTTTTGTACTGTTTTGAATTGCATTGTTTTGTATTTGTTGTAATATTTAAAAATCTACTTTTTCCTTTGTAAAAATATATTATAAAAAAAAGTTTAACTGCACAGTTACATAAATTAACACTAACTTCAGTTTTGTACAATTCAAGGTTTGATACCACAAACCTTCCCGTTAGTTATTTAATTCAAAGTGAAAATGCTCCTTGAATGACACACATCCAAACGCTGAACTACTTACACTGGACTCTCTGGTATAATACAACTTGGGCTCATGAAGCCTCAAGGTCTTATTGGTTACATGGGAGCTGAACATATCACACACTAATACGCTGTGTGTTTTGTGTAGGCCAGAAGGCCATGTCTTCCACATCTTATTGATCCACAACTTGATGCTATCCAAATGCTGTCAAGGATTTGCACAAAGATTCATTCAGGGAACTTGATTCTTGGAGGTTTTAAATTTGAAAATTATTTTATGCCTTACTTTCACTCTGTCACATAGGGTGGAGCGAAAAATCTGTTCCTCCTTTCTGTGGGTTTCATTAGCACTGCTTTTGAACCTCTTCCACTGCAGTGATTAGTTGCCGGGCACACACATTCTTGACCATTTAGCCTCTGTTATGGGTGTATCATAATAGGTGTTTGTGTTTTTGCCACCGCCTGATGAAGAATCACTAGAAAATGATCATTTTGGCATCAAGATTAATTGAAAATCTCAGAGGGATTCTGATCCTCTGGCACAACAAATAAAGTGGCTACACCAACTAGCAATTGCTTTAAAATCTGCAGGACTCAAGAATTGATCAAGTCCACTTACGGGCATATGTATGCTTTGCATTTCTAGCAAAAGTTCTGAAGCTTTTCAACAACCATATCAATGCATGCTTCTCAAGATGAAGTCAATGGCTGGTCCTTATTGTCAAGGTGCATTTGGGCATGGGCATCTTTTCCAGGGCCAATTCCTCCTCCTCCCATTCTTGCTCACATTCAGCTCCCGCACTACAGCACAGTTGCTATTTACTGAGTTGGCAATGTTATGCCTTTTATCATGAAGCCAAATTCATACATTATTCTTTTTGCAAGACTGGTCATCATGCATGGTTTGTTCTGCATAGGCATTACTTTAGTTCCCACATATCATCTTAACAACACTACCTTTCTCACTTGCTGGATCCCATAATGTAATCCCAAAATGTATTTCTGGGCTCAAAAATGGGAGTAATCAAGTAATGTCAAGAATCAATCTCCTTAAATCAAAATTTTAAACTGTTTGATAAACAAAATATTTTTTGATTGCTACTACAACCCAAGTGCAATATTATAATTTAACCTTTGATTGAATGACAAGCCACTTTCACCTTCACATCAAATTAAGCCTCTTATAATAATTTGTTTGTAAAAACTGTCAACTTGCAACATATGTAAGCAAACTCATTGCATCATCTGCTTCTCTATGAAATTAAATTCACAACTTCACTTGAGGTGCATGTTGTGTTTACAGCCCATTGTAACAGCAAATTAAAATAGGTACATACTTTTAACAGATGTGGTGTAATCCATCATCCCACAGTCTGGACTCCATATTATCAATACCAATTTTCTTCAAGATACCGAAAAGGCTGATATCCCGAAGGACTCCAATATACAATTCAGTAATTTATGTTAGATTTCTTTTTTAGGTTAGATTCCCTACAGTGTGGAAACTGTCCCTTTGGCCCAACCAGTCTACACTGACTCTCCGGAGATGAACCCACCCAGACGCATTTCCCTCTGACTAATGCACCTAACACGATGGGCAATTTTAGCATCGCCAATTCACCTGACCCGCACATCTTTGGACTGTGGGAGGAAACCGGAGGAAACCCACGCAGTCAACCGAGGCTGGAATCAAACCTGGTACCCTGGTGCTGTGAGGCAGCAGAGCTAACCACTGAACCCCCATGCTGCCCTTTCTTGATATTGATATCAACTCACAAACATACATAGACAGAGACATAGAAAGACACAATGTCAATCAAGCACTTCACAGGATAATTATAAAACAAGGTATCACATGAAGCCTAGAGGACCAAAAGCTTGGACAAAGATTTAAGTTTTAAAAGAGTGCCTTAAAGGAAGAATGTAAAATAGAGTGGTGGAAAGGCATAGAGAGATTATAGAGACAGCAGGAGGCCATGGGGAGATTAGAAGGCAATGATGAAAACTTTAATGATCTCATTCCAATGAGTACACTGCCGTTTTAGCCTCCCTAAATCTCTCCCTTGAAGAAAACTCAACAGATATTCGGGGATTGCCTCTGATATTGTTATTGTGGTCTTGTTTATCTCATTGTTTCAATTACAGACAAGGCCATCTCTGATCACTTCATTATAACATTCAATAGCCTTCTACTCAAAAAAAATCAACATGAACTCCACCATCCTAGTAAACTGACACTCTATCGTCAACACCTTTTCCTCTCCACTGTCCTTGAACATGCTGTAGCCTCCCAAATTCATGCATATCTTTCTGTGACTCCGTGTTTATATTCCTCCAATCAGGTTTCCACCTGTGCCATAGTACTAAACACTTGGCAGGGATAGCATTCTGAGACAATGCTAAATTTTCTGTCCTCATTCTGTCTACAGTCTTTGATGAGGTTGACTAAATGATCGCTGGGTGGGATTGCACTCACTCGGTTCCATTTTCATCTAATTAGAGGAAGACCTCCACTATCTACCAAGGAACTAACATGCTCCCTATTAGTGACATCATCCAAAATCATTTTACTTTTGCAGTCAACGTTCAGCTCGACCCCATCACTGACTTGGGTCCTCCACTGTTGACAAACCATCAGATTGGTTATTGATATCCCTTACTGGACAACTAGAAATTTCTCCTATTAGCTAATGGAAAGTCTGAAATCTTGGCTTACAGTCCACACTACATTTTCCATTCCTCAGTACTCGGTTCCCATTCGATCTTTTTAATCCTACAAACTAACCGGTCTATAATTTGTTGCTTTCTCTCTGCCTCACTACTTAGATAAAATGAGTTACTATGGATTTGAGGGAAGGTAAAGTAACTGATCCAGAGTCTACTGAATTTTGGATGATGACCACCAGTTCATTTGTTACTTCTAGGAGCTGATAGTAGTCTGAGATGAAGCTCATCAGGCCCTCGGGACTTTTCTGCCTTACTGACATTAGTTTCCCCAATGAAGGTGTATTACATTCAGATAGTAATGCGTGTGCCTGCTTTTGCTACAGCAGTAGAAACTTCATATTTCTCCACATTATATGTATCTTCCATGTATCTGCTCACAACTTCACTACATTCTCAAACATACCCTCCCACTCATCTACAAACTTGGAGATATTACATTCAGTTCCTTCATCTAAATCATTAATAAACATTGTGAATAGCTGGGGTCCCAACACTGACCCCAGTCGTACCCTGTAACTTGGTAAAAGACCCATTCATTCCTACTGTTTCCTGTCTGCCAACTAGTTCTCAATCTATTTCAGTATACCACCTCCAACCCAAGCAATTTAATTTTGCACGCTAACCTCTTATGTGGGACCTTATTGAAAACCTTCTCAAATTCCAAGTAAACCACATCAACTGACTCTACTTTAGCCACTCTGTATGTTACACCCCCAAACAACAGATTTCTCAAGTATGGCTTCCCTTTCGTAAATCCATGCTGATTCTGTTTTATCTTGTCACTATCTTCTCAGTGCTCTGCTACTCCATAAGACCATAAAACATAGGATTAGAAGGAAGGCCATTCGTCCCATTGAGTCCACCCTGCCATTTAATCGTGGCTGATGGACATTTCAACTCCACTTATAGAGTGACAGTCATAGAGTTGTACCACAAGGAAACAGACCCTTCAGTCCATCCCGCATTCTCCCCATATTACATGTTTTAAAATTGTCTGTAGCATTTTCCCCACTACCATTGTCAACTAACCAGTCCATAATTTGTCTTCTCCCTGCCTTCTTTCTTACATAACGGAGTTATATCAGCTATCCCCCAATTCATAGGAACTGATCCAGAGTCTTTAGAATTTGGGATGATGGCCACAAGCGCACCTGTTGCTACTAGAGCCCATTAGTCTGGGATGAAGCTCATTAGGCCCTGGGGATTTATCTGCCTTTAATACCATTAACTTCCCAACTCATTGCCTGACTAATATTAATTTCTTTTCTCGCTTTCAAGAGGGAGGTTAAGGTAGAGAAGTAGGAGACTGGAAGAACATAGCAAACCAGGCAGCTTCAGGGGGTGGAGAAAACTATGTTTAGGGTGTAATCCTAACAGGGTCCTGAAGAAGGATTACATCCTGAATCATCGACTTCTCCACCTCTATGCTGCCTGGCTTGCTGTGTTCTTCCAGCCTCCTGCTTATCTATCTTGGATTCCAGCATCTGTGGTTTTTTGGTCTCTAAACAGGGAGATTAAGCCAATCTTTCACAACCTCAGTGTCACATTTGACCCCATGATGCACTGCCGACCCCATATCTACATCATCACTAGCACTGCCGACCCCATATCTACGTCATCACTAAGATCATCTATTTCCACTAACATATCACCTGACTTTACACTTGTTACAGCTCATTTGCTGTTGATACTCTCATTTCTATCTTTGTTACTTCTAGATTTGACACCCTGAACTGTCTCCACATTATAGCACATGTAAACATGACATTATCTAAAATCTGTTCCTGCACCAGAGTCTTGTTCACTTGTCATTCTTATGTTCACTGATCTGAATGGGCCATCACATATACAACAGACCTTAGATATATAAAAAAAGACATTCTCTAATTAGTTTGTATTTTTAAAAAGCTTGCATTTACTGTACATCTTTCATGATCTCAGCATGTCTCAGGATGCCTTATAGGCAAAGTATTATTTCTGAATTATCAATTGCAGTAATGTAGAAAGTACAACAAATACTTTGCATGGAGCAAAATCCAACAAACAACACAATTGGCAGATTTTTCTTGTGATGTTGACGTTACCCCTTATTCTATTCTTCAAAATTGAACCTTGGGGTCTTTTACATCCACAAGAAAGGGAAGGCAAGCCTCGATTTAACATTGCACTTGAAACATGGCATCTCTGATGGCACAATACTCGCTTAGGTACTGCATAGCACTGACAGCTTTGTTGCACTCAAGTAGTCAAGTGTTACTGAAATGCAGAGCCCTTGAATTCAGATGGAACAGGCTTGTCAACTGAGCCATAGCTGACAACTTTGAGAAGCGAAGTTAGTTGTTCAAAACAGCCAAAAATTTATCTCAATATTTTTGCACATAGGAAACAACTTCATCTGTGAAGTAGCATAATCTTCCACACCAGCATGTGCAGAAACCTTGTTACTTTATGCACAAATACCTTCAATTAAAGACTTATCAGAATGAATAAAGTCCCCTTCTCAATGTTTAAAGATCATCAAAGAGTGCTCTCAATATTTGTTACAATTATATAGAGTCATAGAGATGTACAGCATGGAAACAGATCCTTCAGTCCAACTTGTCCATACCGACTACAAATCCCAACCCAATCTAATTCCATCTGCCAGCACTCGGCCCATTTCCCTCCAAACTCTTCCTGTTCACATACCAATCCAGATGCCTTTTAAATGTTACAATTGTACTAGCCTCCACCACTTCCTCTGGCAACTTATTCCATACACGTACCACCCTCTCCGTGAAAAAGCTGTCCCTTAGGCCTCTTTTATATGTTTCCCCTCTCACCCGAAACCTATGCCCTCTAGTCCTGGACTTTCCCACCCCAGAGAAAAGACTGTGTGTTTATCCTATCCATGCTCCTCATGATTTTATAAATCTCTAAGGTTACCTCTCAACTTCCGACATTTCAGAGAAAACAAACCCAGTCTATTCAAGATTAGAATGATGCTGGAAAAGCACAGGTCATGTAACATCTGAGGAGCAGGAAAATCGACGTTTCAGGCAAAAGCCCTTCTTCATCAGGAACGTCAATTGTCCTGCTCCTCGGATGCTGCCTGACCTGCTGTGCTTTTCCAGCACCACTTTAATCTAGACTCTGATCTTCAGCATCTACAGTCCTCACTTTTGCCCAGCATATTCAACCTCTCCCTATAGCTCAACCCCAGCAACATCCTTGTAAATATTTTCTGAACCCTTTCAAATTTCACAACATCCTTCCGATAGGAAGGAGACCAGAATTGCACGTGACATTCCAAAAGCGGCCTAACCAACGTCCTGTACATCCGCAACATGATCTCCAACTTCTAGTCTCAATACTCTGACCAATAAGGAAAGCATACCAAACACCATCTTCATTAACCTAGCATCTCGTATTCATCTAAATTAAACTCCATCTGCCACTTCTTAACCCATTGGCCCGTCTGATCAAGATCCCATTGTACTCTGAGGTAACCTTCTTCCTCAACAGACAGCATAGTGCAATGTGTCAAACAAGAAATGCTAACTATCTCACCCATAAGCCTACATCCAATGACCAGCCTAGTTGTATTGCAACACTACATAAAGTCTTAAATAATTACAAAGTACAGTAAATAACTCAACAGCTCTCTGTCATTTCACTGACATTTCCAAACTTTAAATCAACTTGCTGGAAGACCATTCTAATAAACTACAAAGTCATTCCAAGGCTTAAGCTCCCCCTTCATCTAAAAAAAAGTCCCAGATGACTATGGAGCAGGGTGAGAAACGAGCTTGTGTTTAAACTTCTAAAGAATACTATCGTTTTAAAATAAAGCAAGTCTGTCAAATTAACGGAACCAAGTGGAAAACCAGTCACGGACTATAGAAAAAAAAAGAAAATAGAAGATGACATTTGATTTGTGCCCCTTCCTCAAAGCTTTTAGAACTCACCACAATAATAAGTTTTTTGGACGCTGGATAACTTACTATATATTTCCATTTTATTTCAAATTAAGACGTTGCTTCCTTTTTTATGCCATAATTAAGACTTTACCGAAAATCAAACTTTGCAGTGATCATAAAACCTTCGGCTTGACAAAGCCTGTCACAACTCTTACTTTCGAACAAAACAGTCCCATTTGTGAGAGTGTTACACGCTTGGCTTATTTCACTTGATTCTCGAGTAAGATCCCTTTCTAAACTATCCAAAAGCGAAAACAAGAAGAGTTCGCAGAAGAAACAAGTGACGAGAAAGATATTTGCTTTTTTTCTAAAAAAAACTTGATCGAGGAGTTGGTGTCTCAGCGGACTCCAGATACTGATCCAGCTTTCGTAGGTGTGGCTGGAAACTGAAGAATTAAACCAACAAGGTCTCACAAACTCTGCAAAGTGGAGCCAAACCCCGGCTTGCCAGCGGAGGGAGAAAACGCGGACCTCTTCTAAACACGAAAATTAACTCCAGAGAAGTCCTGGCTGGGGTGGCGGAGGGTAAAGAGATCCAGAGAATCACGGCCTTTTCCCAGCCGAGAGCCTTCAACAACCCAACCCAACCCTTCCTCCCCCCTCTTCCAAAATAAAGTACAACCGGAGCGGTCCGGGGAAAACAATCTCGGGGGGGGGAATGAATCCACAAACAAGTTTAAATAAATACCAGTATCAATGGGGATCAGTCTGGAAATGGAGCTTGTTGGAGGGCAGGGAAGGGGCAAGTGTGTCCCCAATGCCCCTGTCTCACTCACCACTGATGGCGGTGGATTTTTCCCCCACTGGAATATTCAACCCTTCTCCCGGTTTCCCGACTCTTTTCCCCCCTTCAGCGGCAGAGCGGCTCCATCGACAGAATGTTCGGGTCCGGGATAATCCTTTAATGTGCCTGCCCCCAGGGGGAGGGCACGGGTGAGGAGTGGAGGTCTGTTTTCCAGTAACACGACTTCCGACGACCGGCCTTCCCTGCCTCCGACCGATTCCGAAGCAACCAGAGGAGGAGAGGGACGGGGAGGGACTGGACGAGCGCGCGCACACACACGCGCGCGCGGCCGGCGGACAAACCCGAAGATCGGAGGGGGGGGATAGCGCGCCTGCGCGGGGAGCGGCCGACTGCGCCGGCAATTCGAATAATGCGCGTGCGTAGTCGGTCCGCCAGCCGGCGAGTCTCCGAGATGAGGCGAGGAGGGGGAGGATGAAAGAAATGGGCGGGGCGTATTGTGTGCAGCGCGTGAGCCAACCGCCGTCCAACGGCGATCCGAAGCGAGCACCGCTTCCTGACGGGTAAGGCATTTCCTCTTGACCAGCCCTGCCCAACCCAACCCAGCACAGTCACAATCTTTCCTCAGTGAACTGCTCAGATTTAATCTGAGCCTTATTCATCTTGCTTCTTCACAGTCTGAAGGAGATTTCCATTTCGGGTTAAAAAAGGATCCTACAGCGTGGAACCAGGCTATTCGGCCCAACAAGTCCACACCTACCCTCCGAAGAGTAACCCACCCAGACCCATTCCCCTGCATTTACCCCTGATTATTGCCCCAACCTACATATCTCTAATGGTGCTGGGATGAGGGACTTCAAATGAATGGACAAATTGAAGAATTGTAAAAGCAAGGGGATTTAACAGATTGGAGGAAGTGAGGACTGCAGATGCTGGAGATCAGCTGAAAATGTGTTGCTGGAAAAGCACAGCAGGTGAGGCAGTATCCAAGGAGCAGGAGAATCGACGTTTCGGGCATGAGCCCGAAGGATTCCTGAAGAAGGGCTCATGCCCGGAATGTCAATTCTCCTGCTCCTTGGATGCTGCCTCACCTGCTGCGCTTTTCCAGCACCACATTTTCAGATTTGACAGCTTGTCAAAGTCTTTTGGCAGAATGACTTTTATGATGCAGTAGTAATGTCCTGTCCTCTGAGCCAGGAGATCTGGCTTCAAGTCCCACCTGCTCCAAAGGTATGTCATAACATATCTGAACAGGTGATTAGAAAATATCACCAGAACTTACTAAAAGCACCAAGATGTAGTTTGGCTGGTGGTGTGCGGGGCACTGCCTGTCAGATCCTTCAGGCACATCTGGTCTCTGAGTGCAGTTGCTCATTGTGCTGGGAATGGGTGTAGTGGTGAAGAGATATCTCCTTGAGGAGTGTGTCTCTGCAAAGGAGGTCTGGAGAGTGATGCTTTCCTTTGGTGAAAGACGCCCTTTGGTCAACCCAAAACTTGTTGACTCCAGCATAAGGAATTGGACTTGACCAAGTGTTGTAGACTGGTGCATTCCAAGTTCCAGAACAAGGTGCTGAGAGATGAGTTAAGGCTTGAGCAGCTGCAGGCCCTAGGAGCAGTAGGAAAATTGAATTGAATTTATTGTCATATGTACTGAGGCACAGTGAAAACCTTTGTCTTGCAAGCAATACAGGCAGATCACATAGTTAAGTAGCATAGATAGTAAATAATAGGTCAACAGCGGCAAAAACAAAAACACAGGTACTGACGAATGTTAGGAGTTTTTGAGTCCATTCAGTATTCTAACAACAGTAGGTTCAAGACTGTTGCAAAACTGGCTAGTGCATGTGTTCAGGCTTCTGTACCTTCTCCCCAATGGTAGACATTGTAGAAAGACATTGCCAGGGTGGGATGGATCTTTCAGAATGCTGGCAATCTTTTCTTGACAGCGGGCCTGGTAGATGGATTCTATAGATGAGAGTTTGGACTTTGTGATTGTCCAGGCCAAGTTCACCACTCTCTATAACCATCTCCGATCTTGAATGGGGGTACAGTTGCCATACCAGGTAGTGATACATCCAGATAGAATGTTCTCGATGGCGCACCTATAAAAGTTGGCAAGGGTATTCGCCATCATGTCAAATTTTCTCAGCTGCCTGATGAAGAAGAGACATTGTTGGGCCTTTGTAACCAGTGCGTCCACATGAAGAGTCCAAGTGTTGTTGATGACCATTCCGAGGAGCTTGACACTCTCCACTCGTTCCACCTCTGCGCTGTTCATGTGTGGGGGAGCATGAGTAACATCCTGCTGAAAGTCAATAATGAGTTCCTTGGTTTTGCCAGCATTGAGAGCTAGCTTGTTCTCAGTGCCCCATTTTTCCACCTCCTGTCTGTAGTCTGTTTCATCGCCATCTGAGATGTGACCGATTATGGTGGTGTCATCAGCGAACTTGTAAATGGCATTAGTCTGGTATTTGGCGACACAGTCATGGGTATACAGTGAGTACAGTAAGGTCTGAGTACACACCCTGGGAAGGGGCTCCAGTGTTGAATGTTAGTTCTGAAATATTCTCCCCAATCTTCACTGATTGTGGCCTATGGGTCAGGAACTGACGATCCATTTGCAGAGAGTGGGGAAGAGGCAACCCATTTAGGATCCTTCTGATGAAGTATAACGAGGGTCCATTCAATTGTCTGATTCTCTAGTGCCTCAAAATGAACGTAAATAGTTTCCCGTATAAGTGGAAAATGCTCTTTTGCAACTGAGAAATGTCAAAATTCCAATGCTTTGGTTTTCAATGTTTTTCTCTCTGCAAAGACTATGCCAAATTCATAAGAATCTTTGTGTGTTCTTTTGGATGTGATTTATGAATAAAGCATATTTTTGGCATTTATATTAAAAACGTTATAAGCACAGGAGGAAGCCTGCACTGTATTGGGCAGGAAAATCTCTGATTTGAACTACTCAGGAATACACTTTCCTACATGCAGGACAGGGGATTGAACACCTACTTCATCAGCATGGACAAGGGGAAGGCCTTCAATCGGATATCACACACCTACAAGAAGGACATGCTCCCTAAAGTGGGTTTTGATGGTGGAATTTGCAATTGGATCTGACTACACCAACATCAGTAGTGCCATCTCAATCGTTGGGTGGAATCAGAAAGTTTCTTGATCAGATTTGGAGTCAGAAAGGGCTACCCTCTCTCTGTTGCCTTGTTTGTGTGTTGCATAGAACATTCTGTTGAGTCCATCAAGAAGGATGTAATCCTGAGAGGAGGGACTGTTCTGGGCAGTAGAAGCTGCAGAGAATGGCCTCTTTGCACATGGATCACATAGCTATTTTCTGCTCCGATCTGCTGTCAGAAGCATAAGTATTTGCAACCATTTGAAACTTGCCTTGGAAACCAAGGTAAATCAAGGAATGAATGAAGGGTTGGCAACTGAGCCAACCAATCCTTTATCCCTTCACTGTCAGCTCAGATTACCTGAAAGTGTTGGGAATGTGGTTTGGAGGGCATACACTAAAACCTGGGAGGAATGTATCACCATGGTGAGGCAGAAACTGGGCAAGTGACAGCACTGCTCCCTCTCCATTATGAATAAACGAAAACTGGTCATCAGATGTGAGGTAATCTTTGTGTTGCTGCGCATAGCGCACATCTGGCCTGTTGCTTGAGCACGCAGCTCAGTGATCACCTGAGCCAGCTTTCATCCTTCATTTGGAGTCCAAAGATGTACAATCTCCGCAGGGTGTGGATAAGGGGTGGGGGGGGAGGGGAAATGAATGTATCCAACATTGCCTTCACCTTGATGGCCATCTTTGTGTACGGCTGTATCAAGCTGTGCTTAGACTGGGTGTCCATACATTACGTCACAATGTACTGAGGTTTTACCTGTCACCAATATTGTGTAGGATGGATCTGGCCTTGTTGCTATGGAACACTCCAAGAAGTTGAACCATCTCGTATCCTTCATGGAAAAATTTGCAAAGGAAATATGACTTCAAGTCCACCAGCCCGTGGTCAGCACATAATATCCTCAAGGCCCTGTGGGGAAAGGAGAGGGTCGAACATGTTGTGTAGTTCCCTGAGCGACTGTCAAAGTCATTTGGCAGAATGCCTCATGGCCAAATTTTCCAACAAGCACCAAGATGTAACTTCAGGCATGATCCTTCATGCATGCTCAGACTTTCTGTTTCATTGCACACTGCCATCAAGATAGGTGCAATGGTGAAGAGACCATCAAACAGAACCTTCCAGAATGTGCCTTGACCAAAAATATCTTGAGGGAGATGTAGTAGTTTTACTTGAGTTGTCATGAGCAGCTCCATGGTGCAGAATTCAGTGCTCTTCTGGCTGTTCCCCAGGATGCACACTAAGACAAATGTCAACTGCATATGGAAGATCATCAATTCAGTGAAAGACTGTCTATGGTCTGCCCAAAACGTGTTGGTCTTCCGTGCAAACAGTATACCTGAACCAAGTGTTGCAAACTGACATATTCCAAGGCGTAATGGGGAAAGATGCTATCTAAGGTCTTTCTATGAAACATAACGAGGGTCTGTTATGTTTGAGATACCTTTGTTGCCTTAATGGGAATGGAAATAGTTTAAAAGGAAACTTTTGAAGTTCTATTGAAGCAAACCAAAATCTCACTTCATTTTCTGTAAAGTTTTACTAAATTATTTTGTACTATGGAAATAAAGTATATATTTAAAATAAAAAGAATGACAGGCACAGGAAGAGGCCACATGGAATGTCGAGTCCATGGCAGCTCTTCGCAAGAGTAATTTAAGAAGTGTCATTCTCTGGTCCTGCAATTCTTCCCCTTCAAATGTTTATTCAATTCTTCTGAGATAGCCATCTTGTTCCAGTGTCCTTCCAGTTAGTGCACTTCAGATCGTAACCACTTACTGCAAAAATATTTCATTCTGATGATGAACAGACTCATGACATATCTAGACAACACAAATGCATAAACTGTTCTCATCAGTGGAAGAGTTGAGAACCAGAGAACAACACTTTGACTGAATGAAGCAAAGGTGATAGGACTGAATCTTTTGACTCCTCTTTCTTCACATACAAGCGTGCAGATGTCTGGACAAATATGCGAATTAGAAGCAGAGGTGGGACTCCAGTCTCCTCAAGTCTGCTCCAACATTCAATCATTATAGTTGATTTGCTTGTCACATTCCTAGTTTCTATCCAAGTAAATTTAGCAACCATGCCTGGAAGTTACATCTAAGTCAATTATAGAAATTGTAAAAAGTTGAAGCAGCTGGATGCGGCATTCTTCTAGTTACATCTTGCCAACCAGAAAATAACCAATTTATGATTTCTCTGTTTTCTGTTAGTCAATCATCTATCCATGCCAATATGTTGCCCCACATATCAAGAGTTCTTATTTTCTGCAATGAACCTAGATGTGGTACCTATCAAATATGATATCAAACAACTCAACAAATCGCTAAGGGTTTAGGAAATCAAGTTACATTCGTTATTTCATACATGCATATAGAGGCAGCCTTAACACCATGAAGTTTAAACTCATCCTGGTGAGTTGCAAAACATCCTCAAGCTGTATAGAATTACTTACAATATGAATGTCTCAATGAATATCAATTGTTGTCACATAGTCTTTCATCGGCACTATCTATCCATTTACCAGCTCTATCTGCTGATAGTGCAGCTCTGATACTTGTCAGACAACCCTGATTACTGTTATAACATGACTGAACATTTAACTCATAATTAACTGGAACTAATTCAACCCTTAAAAATGCCTTCTGGAAATCCAAGTACTAGTTCCATTTTATCTACATGTTAATTCCTCAAAAATATCCAATAAATTAATTAAATTTGTTCAGAAAAATATGTTGACTCTGCCTAATAACTTTGAATTTTAGTAAGAATCCACTTATGCACAAGCTCACAAGAATAGCTTCTAACACCTGCCCTATAACAGACATTAAGCTCACTAGCCTGTAGTTTCCAGCTTTCTATCTCCCTCCCTATTTGAAAAATTATTTAAATAAACCTAGTCTGTTCTGGTATAATGCGATAGCTCTGCTCGAGTGCAAACCCGCATTAAACAAAAATAGCGTAATAGCAGCACCATTTAAATCAATGGGACCAGAATCATGTTATAGCTGATACAAGTAAGATAAACAAATAATGGACTAAATACTTCAATTGTGTTATATCTAATTCACATTGAAGAAATGCGCATTATAGCAGAACCAATTGTAATAGCAAACATTTGTTATTTTCCGATCTAATGGAATCTTCCTGGATTTAAGAATTTTTGAAAAATTAAATCTATTTCATCAACTATCTCACTACCCACTTTTAAGACCAGAGTGAAGTCTATCAAGTTCAGAGTGCAGAGTTGTGAGTCTGCAGATCTTATCATTTGTTCAGAACCACTTCAGTGGTGAATATAATTTTCTTGACTTCTCGATCCCTACCATTTCCTGACTTACAGCTGTTTTTGGAATGGTCCTTGTATCTTACAGTGAAGACTGATGCAAAACTTGAGTCAATGGGAATCAGGGGAAAAACACACTGCCAAATGGAATCAGACCCGACCATAAAAAGATGGAGGTCAGATATCTAAGGTCCAGGACATCTGCAGGAGTTCCTCAGGGTAGTGTCCTAGGTTCAACAACTTTTAGCTACTTCATCAATTATCTTCTGTTCATTGTAAAGTCAGAGGTGGGATGTTCACTATGGATCATACACTGTTCAGTACCATTTGCAACGCCTTGGATTCTGAAGCAATCCATGTTCAAGTACACCGGGCTGACAGTGGCAAGTAACATTTGCAGCACACAACTGCCAGACAATGACCATCTCTACTAAAAGACAATCTAACTATTGCAACTTGACATTCAATGGCACTACTATCACTGAATCTTCCACTATTAACATCCTTGGGGTTACCATTGACCAGAAACTCCACTGCACTAGCCAGAATAAGTACACACCAGTCAAAGGAATTCAGAAATAGGCTACTCAGTTTCTGACTCCCCAGAGCCTGTCCACCATCTACAAGATGTTCATCAGAAGTGTAATTAAATACACCCCATTTGCCTGGATGAGTGCAACCATAACGACACTCAAGACTCAACCATCCAGAACAAAGCAGCCTGCTTAATTGGAACTCACAAACATACGCTCTCTTCATTGGCAAAACTCAGCAGCAACAGTATGCCATCTAAAAGAAGCACTCTAGAAATTCACCAAGGCTCTGAGACAACACCTTGCAAACCCACAATCACTACCATTTAGAAAGACAGGAGCAGTAGACATGTGGGAACACCACTACCTGCAGGCTCCACTCCAAGACATTCACTGTGTCAACCTGGAAATATATCATCATTTCTTCACTGTCACTCGGACAAAATCCTGGAATTTCCTCTGTAACAGCATTGTGGGTCTACCGACAAGACATGCAGTGGTTCAAGAAGGCAGCTCATGGCAACTTGGGATGAGCAATAAATGCTGACTGAGCCAGTGATGTCCACATTCCATGATTGAATAAAATGAATAATTTAAGCCATATTTACCAAATAAACTTTTGAATTCATTACTGAAGTAATAAAGATTTCACTAACTTCACTGTTAGGCTCTCGTACTTGAAATTGCAATATTGATTTTTATTCTTAAATTTTTCATTCTCTCCATTCTATGTTCTTTAGATGTATACAGAAGTATCTAACTAGCTGCTGCTGTTAATTTTGTTACCAAGTGGTTTAGAAACTTATGAATTCATGCTCAGAAGACTTAACTGTGCTCTTCACCATGGTTTCTCAGCTACATACAAAGCTCTTTTGTCCATGCATTTTAGTGATAAACATCTGTTTGGAAACTTGATAAACTGTTTTTTTTCCACAGGAACTTGATTGAGAGTTCCTCCTTAACTGCTAGTAGCCTGTTATTGCTCTCATTGTTTCTTTAAAGGCTCAATTCCCTTATTATTATTAATTTTTTTTGTGTCTTGATCTGTTAGTGATGTTAGCTTCTCTGGAGGAGTTTTCTATTCGTAAGTCTCCTTCACAGTAACTGTTCAACTCTGGAATTTTTGGATGCTAGGTGGTCTTGCAGACTAGGAGGAGCATACTGCTGCTCAGCATTACCGAAACAAACTTGGACAAGTGTTCAGTAAGTCAGCACCACTGTGAAGCAAACTGGGAAAGTGAACATGTGTGGGAAGGGCAGCAGTGGCGAAACATAAAAACCTGGAGCAGACAGCCCTTCAAGCTGTTTCTACACCCAGCGTCAATCAGCAAGTTTTTGCTGAGTGTCACTTAATAGTATTGTTGATGAGATTTCCAGTAATTTGCTGATGACTTAAAAATGGACTGATGGAGGGTATTTGGCCAGATTTGATTTGTCCTGCTTTCTGTGGACAATCCTGGGCAATTTCCACTGATTAATGATACTGTGGGTGTATCACGGCAGGTCAGGCAGCATTCAAGGCTTATGCCCGAAACGTCGAATCTCCTGTTCCTTGGATGCTGCCTGACCTTCTGTATTTTTCCAGCAACACATTTTCAGCTCTGATCTCCAGCATCCGCAGATCTCACTTTCTCCTGTGGGTGTATCACCACAAGCTACCTTTAATTCAGATACTTATTAAGAAATCTCGCAGACAATCAAGTACTAAAACAATGATTTAAACTTTGTTGCATGTAGTAACCAAAATAAGATCTCTCAACTAAGCCAATTAAGCCTCACAACTCAACTTGGTTGTTAACCGATTAATTGTGGAATTTGGCTACGATTACAATCAACAGTATTTGTCTCTGATGTCCAGAGGTTGATCCTTTTGCAGTGTTGTCCTTCGAAGTTCTGCTGTTGAACGGTCTTAGTG
This sequence comes from Hemiscyllium ocellatum, assembly GCF_020745735.1. Lineage (NCBI taxonomy): Eukaryota > Metazoa > Chordata > Chondrichthyes > Orectolobiformes > Hemiscylliidae > Hemiscyllium > Hemiscyllium ocellatum. The sequence continues at coordinate 108,693,162 of NC_083406.1, forward strand.
TTGGATTCTTATACAGCTTTTCATCCTTCAGATTATTATTGATGATCTTATAGATTCTTTAATCCAAAATTTTCCGAGTCTCTACTTTGCCTTCTTATCAAAGTACTTCCTTGTTCCTTGTTACATTTGGCCTTAACTTTCTGTTTGGAGGTATGGCTTTCCTACGATAAACTCCTTAAATTCTTCTGCATGGTAATCAGTTGTCCATGTGGCATAATGCAGCCAGTTATCAAGTAGATTCAAAACAGTTTTATTCATGTAGCTTCAACACTTCCTTTTTCTAGACATGGCTGATAGCTTTCAATTCCTATATGTTTACCCTTGCCCCTTAACAGCTTACTCCAGACAAAGTATTGCTGATCCTTTTGTGTGTAACACTTTATCTTTGTTGATTCTTTCAATCCACAAAGTTATTAATGTTCTGAAGTTTATAATATCACAGTTTTATCTCCAATGGAATGGCTTGGCTAAAAGTTTAACTTGTTCTGAAAAAAATGTATTTGCATTACGCCCAGCAAGTTGTCAGGCACATACCCTCTATAATGGGTATAAAAGCAAAATATCATGTGTGCTGGAAACCTGACATAAAAGTAGAAAATGCTGGAGAAACTCAGTAGGGCTGGCAGCATCTGTGGAGAGATAAAAACAGAGTTAATGTTTAAGATCCAGTGTGACTCTTGGAATATCCCTTTATAATAGGTGCCGAGTTGTAACTGTTAGTTTATGTCCCACTCCAGAACTTGAGCACCAAATTTAAATTGACATTCCAATGCAGTTCTGAAAGAGCGCTGCAATGTCATTGGTACTACTTTTTGGATAAGATGTTAAACAAAGGCCCTGCCTGCTCTTTCAGATGGCCATGAAAGATCCCAAAGAAGAGCAGTGAAGTAATTTCTTGCATCCTGATTAATGTTTATCTCTGAACTAACATTATAAATATAGATTATCTGTGGGAGTTTGCTAAGTGCAGATTGGCCTTTGAGCTTCCTACATTACATCAGTGGTTCACATCAAAAGAACCTAAGTCACTTACAAGTGCTTTCGGACAATGGAAGGCTATGAAAGGCAATAAATGCAAGTTTTTTTAAAACTCACTATTTCTAAAAACAACAGTCAAGCAGGATAGAACATCATGGGCTTGAAACTTTAACATCTTATACTAGCTGTCAAGGCAAAGAAGTGAAAAGATCGAGAACATGTAAATGAGTCATAGTTGAGATTCTTATCATATGTAGAAGTTGATAAACTCTATTTAAAGCAGTTACAGATTTTTATTACCAGATGGTAGATGATGCGGAAGTCAGAAAAACAGAGAAGGAGGGAGGGGGTGGATCTGCCAGGAGCAAAAATAAGCTGACTTGTGTGGGGGTATATGTATTTGAAAGGAGATGAAGTCCAATTAATTAAAATTGGTAGCTTCTGGAGGCTAGAGCACTGTGTGGATTAGAGTGCAGAAGAGGAGATGAGCAAGAGGTATTGTAGAGAGTGGGGAAATGTCAGACAGAGGGACTCCCTTGAGCCACATGCAGTGAGACAGAGCCCCTTCACTCTTGATCAGATCTAAGATCTGCAATCCTGTCAGATAGGTGCTGGACAATTAAATAACTAGCTTCTGGAGGAGGCTCCACAAATGCGCACATCCTCGAAGATGCAGGAGCTCAGAACATAAGTTCAGAAACATTTGCGTCCTTCTTCAGTCAGCAGTAAAGAGTGCATAATCTATTTCAGACTCTCCCGAAGTCCCCACATCGCAGGTTGTGTCTTCAGCTAATTCAATTCGCTTTACATGGTAGCAAAAACAGCTGAGGACACTCGATATGATGATTGTAGGCAATAGTTTTTTTTTATTTGCTCGTGGAATGAGGACTGACTTAGCAGCATTTTTTGCCCATTCCAAATTGCCCAGAAGGCAATTAAGAGTCAACCGCATTGAGAACATTAGGAGCAGAAATAGGTCATCTGGCCTTTTGAGCCTGTTCCACCATTCAATAAGATCATGGCTGATCTTTTCGTGGCCTCAGCTCCACTTACCCACCCTCTCACCATAACCCTTAATTCCTTTACTGGTCAAAAAATTATCTGAGTTAGCTTTAAAAACATTCAATGAGGAAGCCCCAACTACTTCACTGAGCGGGGAATTCCATAGATTCACAAGCCTCTAAGTGAAGATGTTCCTTCTCAATTCAATGCCAAATCTGCTCCCTCTAACTTTGAGGCTAAGCCCTCTACTTTCACCTACCGGTGGAAACATCCTCTTTACTTCTATATTATCTATTCTCGTCATAATTTTATGTTTCTGGAAGATGACCCTTCATTCTTCTAAATTCCAATGAATGTAATCCCAGTCTACTCAGTCTCTCCTCGTAAGCCAATCCTCTCAACTCCAGAATCAACCTCGTGTACCTCTTCTGCACCCAACTAATGCCTGGTCATCCTTTCTCAAGTAAGGAGACTAAAACTGCACACAGTCCTCCAAGGTGTGGCCTCACCAGCACCCTATACACCTGAAACATAACCTCCCTGTTTTTAAATGCAATCCCTTTAGCAATAAAGGACAACATTCCATTTGCCTTCTTAATGATCTGTTGCACCTGCAGACCTAACTTCTGTGGTTCATGCACAAGGCCACCCAGGTCCCTCTGAACAGCAGCATGCTGCAATATTTTACATTTCAAATAATAGTCCTTTTTACTGTCATTCCTACCAAACTGGATGCTTTCATATTTATTAAGTGTATTCCATCTGCCAGACCTTTGCCCACTCACTTTGACTATCTATGCCCTTCTGCAAAGTTTCACAGTCCTCTGCACACTTTGCCCTACCACTCATCTTAGTGTTATCCACAAACTTTGACACACCACATGTGGTCCCCAACTCCAAATAATCTATGTAAATCGCTATAGGTCTGGAGTCACAAATAGACCAGACCAAGTAAGGATGGTATATTTCTTCCCGAAATACATTAGTGAACAAGATTTTTTTAATGACAATCAACAATGGCTATGTAGTTGCCTCTAGGCCAACTTTTAATTCCTGAATTTTATTGAATTAAAGTTTCACCATCTGCCATGGTGGTACTTGAATCCGTTTCACCTGAAAATTGACTAGATTACTAGTCCAGTGAATGAATTCCCTGAAACATGCGCTCAAGAACTAACTATGCTTCTGGTGTTACAACACTGGCATCTGTCAGGCAAGGTGAAATATTGCTTAATGATGTCCTGTCCACAAAAAGCAGGACAAATCCAACCTGGACAATTACCACCCCAATAGTCTACTGTCAACTAACTGCAAAATGATGAAAGAGGTTGTCAATAATGTTATCAAATGGCACTTATTCAGTATTAATCAGCTCAAATATGCTTTGCTTGGGTTCTGTTTGGCCCATGCAGCTCCTGACCTTGGTCTTGATTTAAACATGGATAACAGAGCTGAACTCCAGAGCTGGAAGGTGAGTATGACTGCCCTTGATAACAGTTTGCATTTGATCAAATATGGTGAAAAGTAGTCCTAGAGAAGCAGGAGTCAACGGGGATCAGCAGGAGAACCCTCCACTGGTTCAAATCATACCTAGACCAAAAAGATAGTTCTGGTTATTGACAGTAAAACATCTCAGTCCATGGACATCACTGCAGGAGTTCCTCAGGATAATCTTTTAAATTTTTTCGATAGCTCCTCAGGAAAGTGCCCTGGGCACAACCATTTTTGGCTGCCATCAACAATTGTTATGATGATAGCCATGGCCTGCTTGAAGGAGACCATGCCTGAGTGTTAAACATTACTGGCTCTGAGATATTCAGAAAAGATGGAAAGGAGGAGGGGTGGTGTGTTTGATAAGGAGACCAAAACAGCATTGGATGAAGAGGATGTTTCAGAAGATTCAAGGACTGAATTGATATGGCCCCAGCTACAAATTAAGTGTGCAGTTGCACTGTTCAGATTAATCTATCGAGCATCAACTAGTGGGGAACATACAGAGGAAGAAAGCCTGCAAAGAAATTATGGAGAAGTGTAAACATCATAGAATAGTTATATTTTGGGATTTTATTTATTGAATATCAACTGGGATAGTAGTTGTGTAAGGGGCAGAAAGGGATAAGTGTTCCTGGATTGTATTCAGGACAACTTCACAGAGCAGTATATGTCAGTCCATGGCTTAGAAAGGGTGGATGCTGGGAATTTGTTTCCTCAGGTGGGGATACTAGGACCCAGGGGCACAGCCTTAGAATTAGAGGGGGTCAATTTAAAACGGAAATGAGGAGACATTTCTTCAGCCAGAGAGTAGTGGGCCTGTGGAATTCATTGCCGGGAGCACAGTGGAGTCCGGGCTGTTAAAAGTTTTCGAGGCAGTGATTGATTAGTTCTCAATCTCCCAAGGAATTAATGGATATGGAGAGAGTGCAGGTATGTGGCGTTGAAATGCCCATCAGCCATGAGTGAATGGTGGAGTGGACTTGATGGGCCGACATGCTGTGCCCACAGGTCTTAGTATCCCTGCCTGATGGAAACAAGTGTGCTTGTGACAGGTGCTGGATAGTACATAAAGTTGAGAACCAAGCAAGAAGATTCATAACAAAGGTAAAAAAGAAGAAAGAATCAAGGAGGGATTCTGATAAAGGATTGAGCTATATAAAGTTATGAGGGGCATAGACAAGGTATATGGGCAAAATATTTGTGGAGGGATCAACAACCTGGGCATAGATTTAAGGCACAGGAGGCAGGAAGTTTAAAGGGGATGTGAGGAAATTTTTTTCACTCAGAGGGTGATGGGAATCCAGAACTCACTGCCTGTAAGGATGGTAGAGGCAGAAATCCTTATAATATTTGAGAAGTATTTAGATGTACATGTGATGCTAAGGCATAGAAGGTAATCAATCAAGGATTGGAAAATTGGATTAGAATAGTTAATTATTTTTGATCGGTGTAGACTCGATAGGCTGAAGGGACCTTTTCTGTGATGAAGACCTCTTTTACTGGCAGCTCAGGGAAATCCCAAAGTCTTCTATCAACACTGTTACACTTTGGGGAAAACCCCCTCTGTTAATCTTAAACCAGCAATGCAGAAAAGATTTAAACCGTGCAGTAATCTGTGAAAATTCAAGAGGCCAAGAACTAGTTAAAGTAAAAAGTAACAATTTTATTTTTAAAAGTCTAACAGAGAATAATTAACTAACAACTATTTACAACTCCTTCCTCTAACCTATCGTTTATTTTCCTTCTACAATACTAGTCTGATAAAACCCCCAATTTAGATATACCAAAATTCAAATTTCAAAACCAGCCAGCTGTTGAATCTTCTCTTGGTATCTTCCTCTGTAGATTTTCTTCTTCTTGGGGATTTCTGTTCCACAAGTTACTGATCAATAAAGGTACCTTTTTTTTTAAAAGATATTTTTATTAGAAATTTAATATTTTGACAGATTTACAAAAATAAACAGAACTTTCAAGCACAAACATTAATATAAAAATAGATCTTAAATATATAATCATCAAAATTCAAAGGAATGATACTAAAGAAGAAAGAAAAACAATGAAACTCAGTTAACTACTAATCTAATCCACAATTATCCAGAGTGTATAGTTGAGTCACTTACATCCTTCAAACAAGAGAAAATGTTCTCCAATACACTCATAACAGTATAATAAAAAGGAAACTATTTCCAAACAATAAGAACAAAAAAAATAAAACATGTTTGAATGGAGATCCTCCCCCTTGTTCTCAGGGGGCCTTACTTCCTTTCTAAAGGTCCACCATATCCTCTCCCAAACAGTGTCCCACCCTTGACCCGGGCGCTCCTTAATAGGATTTAGATATAATACCGAGCTAGAGTTAACAGTGAGCGCCCCACCCCCACCCCTCCCCACCCATACCTGAGTATATCTGATAGCATCAATGCCACGTACAAACACACATAACTATAAAATTACAACTCCAACAAATTACAGTTAAGTATAATAACATAAAATAGCAAGGGAAGACAACCCTGCTCCCAGAAGCAAAAGTAAAGTAGAGTAAAGTATCCATTTCTCCCCACGGAGTGTGGAAGAGGCAAGCCAACATAAATTGTCTCTTACGATTTATTTAAACGAGTCTAAAAGTTCCTTAGCCTCTTCTGGTGATCTAAAATTATACTCGGATCCTTCGTGGTTAAAGCATAACGTCGCTGGGTAGCGTAAGGTGTATTGAATATTTAAGTTCCTTAGACATTTTTTCACCTCATCAAACACCTTCCTCCTTCGTGCCAAAGCCGGGGAGAAGTCCTGAAATAACATAATCTTGGATCCTTCATGGATCATAGCTTTAGGATCCTTTCCAAGATTTCTGGAGGCATCCAGGAGTATCTGCCTCTCCCTATAACTCTGCAGCCGGAACAGGACCGGGCGTGGGCGCTGGTTTGGGCCAGATCCGCGTACTGCGACCCAGTAGGCCCACTCCACCCGTACCCGATCAGTTTCAGCCCCCAGGTTTAAAAGCTGGGGCAGCCATCGCTCCAGAAATACTACTAACTGTCCCTTCTCGTCTTGTTCAGGGAGGCCCAGAAGACGGATATTCTTTCTCCGATTTCTATTATCCAGGTCATCCATGTAGATTTCAAAGGCCCGGACTCTCTGCTCCAGAGCTCGCACCTGTTCTGCAGCTGTTTGTGCTGCAGCCTCGGAGGTCGTGGCCTTTAGCTCCGCCCCCTTCACTCGGCCCTGTAATTCCTCGAGAGCCTCGCTGTGCTTTTGTAACTTTTCTTCGAACGCATTCCATCTCTGTCTGGATTCTACAATGAAATTGACGAGTGTCGTTTCCAGCCTGGCAATCATCTTCAAGGCCTGTTTTTACATCAGCTGCAGCCGGAGGAGGAGAGGAGGGTGAGGGAGGGGTCTTTGTTTTCTGAGAGCTGCGGGATCCCTTTGGTTTACTCATTATCCAATTAATATTAAACTGCTTAAATATAATAGTAAGCAGCTAATTAAGGTTAGAAAATTTTTTTGGGTGGTTTGGTAAGTGTGGTGGGGGTGAGTAGCTCACTTTACCCAGGTTTTGGGAAGAGCACTGTAAACTCAGACTTGCTGAGTCGCCGCCATCTTGGATCTCATAAAGGTACCTTTAAGAGAGCTAAATTTCCGGGCAGTCTCCAGATATTGGAGACTGCCCGGAAATTTAGCTCTCTTAAAGGTACTTGGAGACTTGGCCTTTATCTCACAACTGTTCACTTTTCCCCAGTCTTATACCTCCAAAGCATCGGATTGTGACATTGGTTTTTAATATTGTCAATATACAAAATTCAAACTTGATTGGAGTTTAGTGCTCTTATTGGGTGTAATTTAAACCGATTGGCCTAATTCAAATTTGTTTTTCTTTGTCACCAGGCAACCAGCTACTCTTGCTGCCGGACCAAAAGGTTACATTGTATCTTGTTCAGAATACTTGGTGCTGTCTGCTAGCTTTTAATTTTCTTAAAGGTACAGTACACCCACATCTTCACAACATCCCCCCCCTTAAGAAAAAAATGATCAATCTAAATGAAAAGATGGCTTCATTTTTTTCTGTTTGTTAAATGGATTTACCTTAGCATACAGGTAACTTTAATATAAGTTCACCTTAACTTCCTCCCATATACCTGTGTATATATATAAATCTCATCTGAATTTTATCAGTTAAATCAGCAATAGTGCACCTGCGATTACATTCTTATGACCCCACAAAATGTATGATTTTTAAATTAAAAGTCTGTAACATAAGACTCCAATGAGTCTCATATTCTTGTCTTTAAAGTGTTCTAAGAATGTAAGCAGATTGTGATCCATGTACACAACTGTCTCCAACACATTGTAAGGCCAGTACCAAACTCAATAGTTCTTTTTTGATCCTGGAGTATTTCCTCTGGTGGATGTTGATCGTCTTCGAAAAGTAACCAACTGGCAGTTCAATCCCATCCTCATCTTCCTGTGCAGTGCAGCTCCAATTCCTATGTCACTCGCATCGATGGTGACTTCAAAAGGTTTTGAAAAGTTTGGTGTTGCTAAAATTGGTTTGGTGGTCAATATTGATTTCAAATGGTCAAATGCCTCATGGCATTGTTCTGTCCACCAAAATTTTGTGTTCTCCTTCAGCAAATCGCTCAACGGTGCCACTACCCTGCTGAAGTCTGGAACAAACTTCCGATAGAAGCTGCTGAATCCTAAGAATCGAAGCACCACTTTCTTCGAGTTTAGTCATGGAAATGCCTCGATGGCCTTCATCTTTGTGTTCTGTGAGGTCAACCTTCCATGACCAATGCTATTAACTCCTCTCCCATCTTTTTTGCCTTGATTCTCCGTAATGGAATTGCCTCCAGAAATCTGGTAAACGCATCCATTATGGTTAACAAGTACTGGTTCCTACTTTAGTTCTTGGGAGGGGACTTACACAATCAATTATAACCTGCATGAAAGGTTCTTCAAATGTGGAAATTGGCAACAAAGGTGCTGGTTTTCTTCCTGCTTGTGGCTTACCTACCATTTTGCATGTATGGCACATTCGGCAAAAATTAACCACATCTTTGTGCATTCCTCCATGCCATAAAGAAGTTTTGTATTTTAGCCTGAGTCATTCGTACCCCTAGGTGACCTCCTACAGGTAGTTCATGTGCTACCCATAACACGTCCTGTCTGTATGCTTCTGGCAACACAACTTGGTGCACTTCGGCCCATTTCTCCTCTGCACTAACCTGCCATGGTCTCCTTTTACGCCTTTGGATTCTATCTTTCAGATAATAACCCTCCGGAATATTCTCTGCCTCCTTTTTGGAGTACGCATCCACATATATATCTTTTATTGTCTTGTCTTGCTGTTGTAAGTCTCTTAGCCTTTCAGGACTAATCACTTTGGTCTGACCCTCTGTCTGTTCAGGTTTTTCCTGCACCATAATGTCAGACAGGGTGCCCACTAACTGAACCTCAACTCTTTTATCTTTCTCTTTACTTTTTGCTTCATGTTTGACTTATGATAGTGGGATCTGGTTATCACACACTCTGGGAAAATACCAGGATATTTCTGTTTTAACTCTTCAGTTCCTTGGTCTTCTTCACAACAAGGGCTGTCATTCTCACCTTGGATCCTGCCAAATCATTTCCAAGAACAAACTGAATTCCTGGAACTGACACTCTGTCAATCACTCCCACTGTTACTTCCCCAGTCCAACCTGATCTTAAATTTCTGTCCATCTAGACCACAAATTATCACACTCTCGGGTAGCAGATCTGAAAGAGTGCATATTCGCTCATCTCTTACTATCAAAGACTGGTTAGATCCTGTATCTCTCAAAATTAAAACTCTTTGTCCTTCTCCCGCTGTTCTTTCTGAGTAAACTTTACCCACAGAGGTGAATTCTTTGTAGAGAGCAGGTACTAACTCCATACCCAGCCCCTGCTTAGGCTGTGCACTCTCCTGAAGCTCCTTGGCTCTTCTTGGGGTCTCCTTTACCACTTTCACTAATGCCACTGGCTTAACTTCTTCTAACACATCTTTTCCCACAGTGCCTTTCTTTAACGACCAGCGCTGTGACTTTATGTGTCTAACTTTATCACAGTGGAAACACCTGAGCCTTTCACCTCCTTTCCACACTCTTAGGCATCTTTTTAAGTCTGTGGTAAGCTCTTACCAGTGTTAGGTGAAAGTGGGTACTGCAGATGCTGGAATTTAGAGTCAAGATTAGAGTGATGCTGGAAAAGCACAGCGGGTCAGGCAGCATCCAAGGAGCAGGAAAATTGACGTTTCAGGCAAAAGCCCTTTATCAGGAATGAGGCTGGGAGCTTCAGTATGGAGGGATAAATGGGAGGGGGGTGGGGCTGGGGAGAACTTGGCTGAGAGTGCAACAGGTGGCTGGAGGTGGGGGGGTCAAGGTGATAGGTCGGAGAGAAGAGTGGCGAATAGGTGGGAAGGAAGATTGACAGGTGGGACAGGTCATGAGGACAGTGCTGAGCTGGAAGGTTGGAACTGGGGTAAGGTGGGGGAAGGGGAATGAGGAAATTGGTGAGGTCCACATTGATGCCATCCGGTTGAAGGACCCCGAGGCAGAAGATGAGGCGTTCTTCCTGCAAGGCGTCGGGTGGTAAGAGAGTCACGATCATCTACAGGATACCCGCACCCATCAACCCCACCGCTCCGTGGCCGAACATTTCAACACCCCCTCCCACTATGCTGAGGACATGCAAGTCCTGGGGCTCCTCTATCACCAGTCCCTTATCACCTGACGCCTGGAGAAAGAATGCTCATCTTCCTCCTCAGGACCCTTCCTCCCCATGGCATCAATGTGGACTTCACCAATTTCCTCATTTCCCCTCCCCTCACCTTAAGAAGGGCTTATGCCCGAAACGTCGATTCTCCTGCTCCTTGGATGCTGCCTGACCTGCTGCACTTTTCCAGCAACACATTTTTCAGCTCTGATCTCCAGCATCTGCAGTCCTCACTTTCTCCCCTTACCTTACCCCAGTTCTAACCTGCCAGCTCAGTACCATCCTCATGATCTGACCCACCTATCCGTTCCATCCTCCTCTCCAAAGTATCACCTTTACAACCACCTCCATCCACCTAGTGCACTCTCAGCTACATTCTCCCCAGCCCCACTCCCCTCCCATTTATCTCTCCACCCAAGGCTCCCAGCTTCATTGCTGATGAAGGGCTTTTGCCCAAAACATAGATTTTTCCTGGTTCTTAGATGCTGCCTGACCTGCTGTGCTTTTCCAACACCACTCTAAACTTGTCTCTTACCAGTGTTCTCTACTCTTGGTTTTGTAGTGTAGGATCTCCCCTTCTCCCAACATCTCTCCCTCATAGAACAAAATTCTGGCTGGAAGCTTGTCTTATGGACCAACATGTATTCATCTGCTAATTCTGCTGTCCTTCTCACTTCCTGAACGTTCTGTTCCTTCATGTGATTTCTTACTATCTCTGGAAGAGTTTTTAAACTCAAACAGAACAATCTCTCATAAAGTCTCAAAGATCCTATCTATTTTCAAAGCACACACACATCTATTGCTCAGAAAAATTATGTAGAAATATGCAAATGCTTGAAATAAATAATTTAGGTCTTATACTGATATCTTGTTCTCAGGATAACAAAAAATATGAAGTTAAAAATCACACAACACCAGGTTATAGTCCACAGGTTTATTTGGAAGCACTAGCTTTCAGAGCACTGTTCCTTTATCAGATGGTTGATGAAAGAGCAGTGTTCTGAAAGCTAGTGCTTCCAAATAAACCTGTTGGAGTATAATCTGGTATTGTGTAACTTTTACTTTGTACACCCCAGTCCAATATCAGCATCTCCAAATCATAAAAATTATGAATTAATTTGAAGGTTTGGATTCTGTGCTTGAATCAGGAAAATTAGTGCAGTGCAATCTACACGAGTAAGATCTGATCATGTGCACGAGTATTTTTTAAAAATCTTTAGTAAATAACATGTATCCATCAATAAAATTCAGATAATGGTGCTGAGGAATCAAATATTTTAACTTTGTAACCAGAATTCAGGCAACTGGAGAGTATTCCTGGCTTGTGGATGGTGGACTGGCTTTGGGAACCAGCAGGTGAGTTACTCACTGCAGGATTCCAGTTCAGTTTCTGGTCTAACAGTAATTCCCAAGATGTTAACAGTGAGAGATTCCGTGATGGTAACATCACTGAATGTCAAGGGATGCTGGTTAGATTTTTACATGTTGGAGATGGTCATTGCCTAGCACTTCTATGGCACAAATGTTACTTGCCATTTTTCATTGCACGCTTGCTCCATTTGGACATGGACAGTTTCAGTATCTGAGGTGGCACAAAAAGTATAGACCATTTTGCAATCCTTGATGAATATTCCATTCTGACTTTACGAAGGAGGGAATGTCATTGTCGAAGCAGCTGAAAGGATCGGGCCTGAATTCATGCAGTGCTGTAACTAGGATGACTAACAACATCCCACAACCATCTTCCTTTATGCCAGGTATGATTACAACCAGCAACAACTTTTCCTTGTTTTCCATCGACTCCTTGCTGCCACACAATCAAATACATCCTTGATGTTAAGGGCTGTCTCATACACCTCACCTCTATAATTCAGTTCTTTTGTCCATGTTTGAATCAAGGCTGTCATGAGGTCAGGCCTGAGTGGTCCTAACAGAACCCAAACTGGGTGTCAATGAGCAAGTTATTGCTGAGGACGTGCTGCTTGATAGCACTGCTGAGGACACCTTTCATTTCTATTGATGATTGAGAGTAGAATTATGGGGTAATTAATGGGTTAGGTTTGAACAGCTTTTTTGGGTACAGGACACACTTGGATAATTTTTCACATATTCAGTAGAAATGCACTGGAACAGCTTATCTAGAGGGGTGGCAAGTTCTGGAGCACGTCTTCAATACTATTGCTAAAATGTTGTCAGAGTCCATGACCGTTGCAATATCCAGTGCCTACAATTGTTTCTTTATATCACATGGAGTGAATTGAACTGGCTGAAGATTGGCATATGTAATGCTGGGAAATCTGGAGGAACCAGAGATGGATCATATATTTGGCACATTTGGCCAAAGGTTGTTATGAACACCTCAGTTTTAAGACCATGAGACATAGAAGCAGAAGTAGGCCATTCAGCTCATTGCATCTGCTCCACCATTCACTGAGATCATTGGAAGCAAAAACAATCATATTCTTGCATTTTGTTGCAAATCTCTTACATTAGTTAAAGTATACTTAATTTTGGGTGGGGGCTAAGGGATATAATGGTATATTTGTTCTTTATTCTCCAGAGAGATAACGAGTTCCACTTCCTTTTAGGTTAAAAAAAATGAGTCTTTGTACAAGTGTAAACAACTGAAAAGGCACCTGTGCTGGTGAACTGCCAAGTTTTGGTCAATTTGTATGTAATGTCAGGTCATTCAACTTCTTCTATTTACAAGGTGACAAATACAAGACATATAAGCTGTTACCACTTATTTTTAACTTTCTGAACACTGGATGGAAAGAGAAATATCATTTTTTGCCCAAAATATATTAAATTATTGGTTAAGAATTAGAATTGTTCTCATTGGCTCTGAGAAATGCAGGAAGACACAGCTACAGGTTTGTGCTGGGATCACAACAAAACTTTATTAATTCAATCAATTTCTGTTCTGACGGTTTTACGGTCAAGTTTGTATTATCTTCATTTTCTAAGTCAAATAGCTTTTATTGTCAATCAGCTAACAATAAAGGATAAACAAAATAGATACTTGTCTCACTGAGACTACATGATTCTTAATGAAAACAGAATGACCAACATTTTCAGTTTTAAAAATTTACTTTAAAAACAAATACACAGTCTGCAACAGCCGACAGCCATCCCATTAATTGAAACAAATGTTCTGTCCAATATAGTTCACTTTTTAAGTTCTGCAACAGAATAAACACCTTCTGGTTTATGGAAGTATTTGGACAAATGTTTTTGAAGTTTTTGGCCTGTGCCACAGCTGGTGAAGGCTTTGTGTAATAAATTACCACTGAAAACTACAATTTGCTAGTCTTGATGAGTTGAAAAAAATGAGCTCAGAGATGGAAAATTATTATTTTCAGTGTTATGCATTCAGAATTCAAAATGTTCTGATGAAGTGATTTATCCAGGTATGTTCATGATGTTCACCATTAGCTTTGTTCCATTCCTGCCATTAGAGATGATGCCAGAGACTCCACTGTGACAATGAAAAATACAAAACAATTAAAATTGTATTTGATTGTTAATATGAATAATTCAGCTACACTTCATGAAATGTATTAGTTATGTAAATTCATGTGCAAAGTCACACACTTTATCACTATTCTTTAACATCATAGACAACTATCCTTTTCATGTGTTTGGTTGTGTAATGCAAGCCAGTAGAATGTTGTTGAGACAATACAGAATTGTACAACATAGATTTACAGAAGAACATAAGCAATAGGTGAAGCAGGCCATTTGGGCTCAGGCCTACCCTACCACTTATGGCTGATCTACCTTAGGCCTCAATTCTTTTTCATGTCAACTCATCATTGTCCTCAACTTTCCAATATTTCAAAAATCTGCCTATCTGCTATTCAGATACGTCCTGCAATCTAGTCTCCACTATTTTTGTGGTAGACAATTCCAAACATTCATTATCCTCTGGGAAAAGAAATTCCTTTGCAACTCAGTTTTAAATGAATGCCCCCTTATTTTGTAACTATGTCACCTAATGCAAAATTCCCCCAATCAAGGAAACATTTTCTCAATATCTAACCTGTCTAGTCCCTTCAGAATTTTATACTTTTTAGTAAGATCACCCCTCTTCTTCTAAATGTGAATAAATAAAGACCTAACTTGTTGAGCTGTTCATCCCAGAAAAATGCATGGTGAATTCTTTTCGAACTGCCTATATATGCCAGTATATTTTTCCTACATATAAAACTGTAGACCAAAAGGGTTTTCAGTATCCCAGGTGCAGCCTCACTAATACCCCCTACAGCTATAACAAGATTTTGCTGTAGGTTAAACTCTAACCCTTGAGCAATAAAGACAAAAATTCAATTTGCCAGAACTGCTTGCTGTACTTTCATGCTAGCCCTTTTTGTGTTTCATGCACAAAATAAAAACCCAGACCCTTCTACACTACATGGTTTTTGAAGTCACTCTCTTTAGAAGTAACATTGTGTTTTGATTCTTCCTTCTCAAGTGTATGACCTCACACGTCTTACATTAAACTCCCTCTGCCAAGTTTTTGCCAGATTTCATATGTCCTCATCACCACAGGCCCCACCAGCTAATTACTAGAATTCCAGAGTTACTATAATATCACCTGATATTAGGAACTTATAATACAAAATAAAAATTTGAAAGAAATGTGAATACGTTCGTTAAAATATGGCATATTTCAGTATGTTTTGGTACAAGTATTTTAAAGTTATAAAGGAATGGGCAAAGTAAGTCAAAATAGAGTTTTACAGTCGTGGAAAGGTCAACAACAAGGGGACAGATACAAAATTAAATGCAAGAGCTTTATGAGAAGTATCCTGCTTCTGTGGGAGCCTGACCTCACCCATTCAGACTGCTTCTATTGTTCTAACCTGAGCAAAAAAAAAATCCAAGGCCACACAAGCTGTCTACTTTAATGGATTCAAATAGGCAACTGGTACCTTGGTCTTAAAACCTCTCCACAAACAAAAGCCAGGACAGAATGCACCTCCTAAATCCATAGTCTCATCACACACTTCATATTTAGTCTAAAACAATTCAGAATGAAGGTAGAATCTAAGAAAGGTCACTGTGTACAAGTAGACAACACTATCTGAAATCCCAAAACCCGAAGGTTTCTCGTGAAGTTTTTTCTCATTAACAAGGCTGTTTGGCGTGCAAACAGTTAACCCAACTCCACACCCACTCGATGCGTGTCACTCAGATGCGATGTGGGAGGGTGTGGCCCAGCATTGACAGGCCTCAATTCTGTCTTAGGGCCTGTATTACTCAGTGAGTCTGCCCTTCGGTAAGATTTTTTAAAATTTCACCAAACTGTCACTTATTCTGAAATTCGAAAAATTCTGAATTCCGAAAACCAGCTAGTCCCGAGAATTTCAGATAAACGATTGCGCACCTGTACTTTTCAAACACAAAAGAAGTTGAATTTGTGTAGTATGCAGCACTGTGAGCTGCATAACATTCTTTGTTGGAGGTCTGCGTATAATGATTGGAAACAGCACTATGCAAACTAATTTCTTCACTGTAGTGTTTTGAACCAAAACTAGTCCCATCAGACTTTCTTTCATGTATGCTGAAGAAATGAGTTCCAAAGTGGCAATGCAATAATTAAATAAATTTCTGTCATATATATTTTGCTTCCTTCTATTTTTCAGTCATTTCCTCATTTCCCCACCCACCCTCCTTTTATAAGAGCATTAGATCCTTGCCAAATCCCCTTCTCTAACACAAAACCAAAACATTTAAAACAAGGTAGGTGCACTTACAGTGAGGAAACGATCCTCTACAAACAGCTTTGTTTAATACTGTTACCAAAAACATGTGGCAATTTTTGAAATCAGATTCCATCTTCTCAATAGATTCAATTCTAATAAAAAAAATCATGAATATGAAATTATCAAGTTGTCAGTTACCTGCTCGTCCATTTAAAATAAATATTTCTGGAATAAAAATATTATATGTATATTTATTTCTTTAGACTGGAATGCCATCTCATTTCTCACTTCTCAGTGCAAAAATTGCAATGCTTTCAGTTCAACTTTTCCAGCTTCCAACAAATCTGAAAGTACCTAGTTATTTCTGCTGTTCAGCTATGGAATGAACTGTACAACAATCAAGTAGTAATATAGGACTGTTAAAATTTTATTGGAACCAAATAAATGCTGATAAGATAACCACGGAAATGAGAATGTTAAATTCAGGCAGCCTCTTAAAAACAATGAAGCTATCACCAAACCATTTATGATTTGGACCCTTTATTTTTCCCAATAACTGCAGACCAGAATTTTTTAATTTGAAAAGAAAATAGTTCAATGGCAATCAGGTACAGGTATTTTAAACTTAAGCTTGAAATTTTGATGCACAAAACAGCAAATGCAGTCTATCACTGCAGCATATATAGTGACCAGAAAAAAAATTAGGAAAAATACATAGTAATGCATTAAAAGACTTTACATCTACCTGTGCAACCAATGAAAATAGTAAAAGATCAGCTAAGTAATTTTATGCAACTACTGTGAACACTCAAAAGACAAAAAAAAAGGAAAATAGCTTTACGTACTTCGAAACTCCTAAACCAGTCTGCCAACGATCTGCAAACATAAGCACCAAATTCAAAACTTTCATAATTGCTTCCTTCACAAAACTTATCTGAAAGAAATTACAAAACACTGAAGTTAATGGTTTAAACACAATACTACAGCTGGTTCATGTTACAGGAGCTAAAATACAATAGCCAGATTCAAAAGAAGCTTGTAATTTTGATTTAAAAATTACTCATTGTTCACATTTGTGAACAGAGGAGCAACTGTTCATCAATTGAGTGCATGCTAATAACGTAGTTAATTAAAAATCACCAATATTTGTTTTACAAGTAGTATCTGCCTTCAAAACTTTTTAACTTAAGTTCAAAGCAAACGCACCTTTTCCCGAAGTAAACAACGATCATAGATTGTAGACAGGTACCGATAATGAATTTTTATTAGCTGATCCAAATCCTTGGCTTCCTCAATTTGGTGCTGAAATTCTAGACCTGTGCTATGCAATATCTGAAAAATATTAAGCAGCAACCGGTTCCAGCTACAGTTATTCAGTGGCCACATATATAAACACATTAACTTTAAAGTGACATTTTGAAACAAAAATATTTGGATTTTACTTCAACTGTAAAAGCTCAAAGCATTAAAAAATAATGTCCTTTATGTTTAAAATCCATTTTTAATGTACTAATTCTACAAAATATACTTCATAAAATTGAAACAGTACTTGAAAATACTAATACGGTCTATTTACATTTACCATAGTACAGAAGACTTGTTGGATTATTACAAAAAATTAGGAATTTCTACAGAATTTCTCAACTTTTACCACAATTATCAATGTATGATTCCCACCTACTGTATGTATTCATCTTGAAACAAAAATGCAACTAAGGAGCAGGAGGCCTCCATTTTGGCCTATTTACCATTCTATAAGGTACTGGTTAATCCAACTGTAATGTCATTTCCACATTCCCAACAATCCCAAACAAACCTCTGCCTTAAAAACTTTCAAAGACTCAGAGTACACCTTTTGAGGAAGAAAATCCCAAAGAAATAAAAATGACCTCATCACTGTCTTAACTTTGAGACTCCTTATTTTTAAGCAATGACCCTTGGTTCTAGATTGTCTCAAAAGCATTCTTTCCAAATCCTCCCATCAAGATCTCTCAGAATGTCATATGTTTCAATCAAGTCACTCTTACTCTTCTAAGCTTCAGTAGATACAAGCCTAGCCTGTCCATCTCACTTATTAGTCTAATAAATCTCCTTGAACTGATTGCAATGTATTTTTTCCTTCATTAAATAAACTGATTAATATTGCACACTGTACACACACTACTTCAGATGAGGTTTCATCAGCATCCTCTATAACTGAAACATAACCTCTGATTTTTGTATACAATTCCCTTTACAATAAATGGTAGCTTTCCTAGTTAATTGTATCTGTAAAGTTAATGTACTGCAACGTATACACCACGAGTCTGCAATCTGTTACCATTCTCACCAAAAACAAAGAAGAAAGCATTGATAGAAAGGAGTTTTCTATTTTTGGTTTCCCAGGACTCCTGGGCAAACATGGTTTCAATGCTAAAGAAACTAATGTTTGTAACTTGCAAATTGAGTTTATGTTTTGTAAGGTTGGGGCGAGGACTGGGGGAGGTGGGGGTGATGAAAAGTGCAGCCTAAAACCTCTTTTACAATGCAAATCATCTATGTAACACTAGATGTATAATTGCAACAAAATAAGAGGAAATACTCCTTGAACAAAATTGGGAAGGCAGCAGGTAGCATCCTTATCTGGTTAGTACAAGAAGCGATACACAAAACAAAAAAAAAGTGGAAAGAAACTCTACTAAGTAGATCTTTTATGGAAAGGAAATAGGTGAAAGACATTTTAGCTACACGGCAAGTTTCCAAAAAGCTGCGAAAGCTTTGTAGAACTATCCCAGTACTTCCTGTAGAAATCAAAAGTTCCACAGTTATTATCAGTTTGACTTTTCTCTTATTATCAAAAGTCGTCTTACCCTAGTCATTATATAGTTATGCAGGCTGTTGACAAAGTGCATGAGTTTAACTCTAAGCAGAAACATCCTATGAATTTGCTGTTTAACAGGTGTCTTCAATGCTTTAAATGACCAACTGGAATTCTCAAATAGAGTCGTTTGTGGTTTTTCATAAGCTTCAATAGGTTCTGTAAAAACAAATGTAAAAACTGATAAATAATAATTATTATCTACGTTACTATAATACAGTCCTGCAGCTGAACTATAAATGCCTATGGCCTAGAATTTGCTGAAGCAAGGCCTCTCAGTGTGTTGCCATTAGTCGGAGTGTAGTATTCATTTTTTTTGCTGCGAATTGCTGCAAAGGAAAGCAAAGGGACCAAAAGCCTATCTTGTTAACAAATTTAAATGAAAGTAAACAGAAGAGAACAAAGTGAATTAGATTCAAAACATATGCAGAAAGAAACCAAGAGAGTGAAAATTAGATTGGATTGAGTGTGAAATAATAAGAGACAGGTAGGGAACAAAAATATCAAATTTAAATGAACCTCTACCAACAATTTACGATTTGCAGAAAATGACTTACTCATTTCAACTGTTTAGTTTAGAACGTCTGATGTTGCAGAAATATAAACCTCATAATTGAAAAGACTACTCTGCACTCAAATATCAGCCCTGGCCTTCTGTGATGAATTTAGTTTATACCTCCACAGTGCAAATCCAGCAATTTGTTGAACCTCAAGGGGAGATGGATAGCAAACAACTGTTTGAGGCTAACAAAACATCCTGTAAATAGCGTTGATTTGCAACTTTTTAAAATAAAGAGCTTGTAGCAAATAAGAAAAGAGCATACTAATAAGGATAAGCACTGTGAACCCACCAAATTCTGGCCCAATTTATATCTGATATTCTCTTCCTCCACCCATTTCTGTTTCCTGTGTGCCTAACAGTGGAAACTTACATTGAGTTCCAATTGTTGAGTCAATTGTGTGTCATCAATCATGCAGCAGACAGAGTATCAGATAATTATTTGAATTTGGATGAGATTCACTAGGTGGTAGGCAATTTTCTTCTCAGTAATCCATAATTCACATCATACATCTCTAGCTGACATCAACTAACTCAATATGGATCAAACATGCAAGCTTGTATTCTTCCTTGTCTGCATGACTCAGTACTAATCAAATGAAACAATGACCACTGTGGAACTGAAGATACCTCCAAAATTGAGAGCTTTTCTCTTAACCTTTATCAGATCTTTTTCAAACGGGTTAACAGCTGAACAGATTGGATGAAACATCTATCAGCATCATACGTGACTGTGTGGAGTTTGCACGTTCTCCCCATGTCTGCGTGGGTTTCCTCCGGGTGCTCCGGTTTCCTCCCACAGTCCAAAGATGTGCAGGTCAGGTGAACTGGCTATGCTAAATTGCCCGTAGTATTAGGTGAAAGGGTAAATGCATGGGTGGGTTGCGCTTCGGCAGGTCTGTGTGGACTTGTTGGGCCAAAGGGCCTGTTTCCACACTAAGTAATTTAATCTAATCTAATATATAATCGGAACAATGATTAAAAGGCATTGTAGATTAGATCTCAACGTGAAACAAATTTTACAGTTCCAGTTGACCATAGCAAAATAAAAATATACCACTGATTTTACTGTTAGAAATGGTTCAAAGGAAAGAAAATGGAAATCCTCTCCAGGCATGAAACCAAATGTGTTTAAGATTCTACAAAAAAATGCACAATATTTTTGAAGCAGCCTCAGTCAGTTACAAAGTACAGCTGGGCATCATTACAATGCAGCATGCCACAAAGGAATGAAACTGTAAAAAGTAAAGATGCAGTTACTGGATAGCTGTCGGCAACAGCTGTATCAGGTCAAAAAGACAGTATTTGCATCTGAAGATGACAAAATGTTTGAAATGTCCTCACATCCATGATTATTGGGAGGACAAATATAGTTTTCTTTCCTTACTAAACACTGGCCACTCTAGTAATGTGTCTTTCCCTCCTTGGTCAGAAACAAATTTATGAATTGCAGCAAAAATCTATACAAGTGACCTTGCTTTTGATGTGCAAATTTTAGTTATCAGATTTCACAGCAGCAATGTCATAAGGCATTAGCTTCTTCTTGAAGAGAACATTTCAATTAAATCAATGACATTAATAATGCAGTGCTTCAAATCTGCATTTTTACATTAAATCAATTTCTAATGCAAAATCTGCTCATTGAAAGACATACTGCTACCAGTAACATCTTCAAACTCAACACTGAAACCTAATCATACCATCAAATCGCAGAACATCTAGGCTGTATTTGGCCCATTTAATTTGCAATAGAAGTATAAATACTTGATTATAAATCTTCTGGCATTCAGAGCTGATAACAATATCAACGGGCCAAGGAACCTGTTTAAAAAATAAGAAAATGAGATTTTAAAAAAATGTAGCATTATGAACATCAACTAGTATAATTGACTAATTTACTGCCAAATCTGGGGAAGGGCAGGGTAAAGAAATCTCAAGCATACCTTGTAACTCAACGTGAGACCATCGATGGAATGTACTGGAAGTCTTTTTTTCACAATATCTATATTCTCCAAATACATAGACAACCTATAACCAAAATCACAAGTCCAAAGTAAAGTATGAAAATTCTCAATAGGAATAATGACAGCAGTTTTTCCAAGGGAAAAATGTGCAGATTTAATTTTTAGAATAAAATAATCGAGAGCTCAAATGCACAATAGTAGGTAAATATTACCCTCTGTTCAGAATATTTCACTTTGCTAAGGGACTTTAAGCACACCACAAAGGCTAAACCTAACATTCTGCAAAATATGATAGGAACCTTTTCAGTTTGCTTTCCAAACCACTGCAAAAAGAACATTCTCACCATTCTGATCTTAAATAGAGCTTGGGCAAGGAGAAAATAACATTATAGCTGATAAGGAATCCTCTGTCGTCTTCTATGAAGGTGGAGCACAATTAATGTAAACTATGGTCACACCATTCAAAGAAGATGATCAGATTTTTCATAAATGAATTCTTAGAAGGCATGGTGATTAAGATTTGGGGGAGGGGTGTGTGTGTGTGTGTGTGTGTGTGTGTGTGTGTGTGTGTGTGTGTGTGTGTGTGTGTGTGTGTGAGAGAGAGAGACGCGCGCATGATGTTTAATTGCCCATTCAAAACCTTATAGGGGAAAATCAACCTATGGCCTTTCTTTGGCTCTAGAGACTCTGCCAGTCTAACAGCTTGACCAATTAGAATATATTGGTATCGCACAAGTAATTATTTGCAACAAAGTCAGCTGCCCTGTCCTACACCAAGGAGAGATTTTATTTTAGCTGTATTTGAGTTCCACATACTTAGCCAGGGAAGCATCACCTATCAAAGTGATATGGTGGATGAGCAGGACAGCATTTTTGGCAACATTTAACTGCAGAATAATTTATTCAAATTGGTACTACAGTAGCTGATGTCTCATTGTTCAGATAAGGAATTAAGCTGAGCTCCATCTGTTCAGCTGGACATAGAAGACCCTATGGAGCTAGTTAAAAAGCATGTAACTCTCTCTGCGGCCTAACAATTATCTTTCAAGAATAGATTAATGGGCCCTTCATCTCATTTGCATTTTTTGTTTAAAAGAACTTGTGTAATAACCAGTGCAGTACTTGCCTTAGTAACGTTACCGATCAAGATGTTATTGGCAGTGTAATGCTTTAATGTGTTGAAATATGTCAAAAGTTTTGAATAAATGCAAATTCTATCCTAATGTGTGAAATCTGTTCTTGAAAAAAAAGGTAGTAAAAAGGTGGCTGAATATATGGCTAACAACTGTGTAAAGAAATTCCAGTGAAAATGAAAAGAGAAATAATCAGACAGTCCATAGAATGCAATTGCTTCTAAATTTCTGAAACCAAAAAAGTCACAAGTTTTTAAAAAATGTTTAAATATTGACAGCGTTTACTGCTCATCCTTAATTCCGAAAGGGCAGGCAAGAGTCAACCACATTGTTGTGGATCTGAAGTCACATGTAGGCCAGGCAAGTTAAGAATGGCAGATTTCCATCCCTAAAGGGCATCAGTGAACCATATAAGTTTCTGTTCAAACTACTGTGATTACATGGTTGCAATTAGAATCATAGAGATGTACAGCTGGTAAACACATCCTTTGATCCAACTCGTCCATGCCAACCAGATATCCTAACCTAATCTAGTCCCATTTGCCAGCACTTGGTCCACATCCCTCTCAACCCTTCTTATTCATATACCCATCTAGATGCCTTCTAAATGCTACATTTGTACCAGGCTCCACCACTTCCTCTGGCAGCTCATTCCATACACACACCAACCTCTGCATGAAAAGGTTGCGCCTTAGGTCCCTTTTATATCTTGCCCCTCTCACCCTGAACCTATGCACTCTAGTTCTGGACTCCCCCAACCCAGGGGAAACACCTTGACTATCCACCCTATCCATGCCCCACACGATTTTATAAACCTCTATAAGTCACCCCTCAGCCTCCGAAACTCCAAAAACAAAAATAGCCCCACCTATTCAATCTCTCCTTATAGCTCAAACCCTCCAAACCTTGCAACATCCTTGTAACTCTTTTCTGAACCCTTCCAAGTTTCACAACATCCTTCCGATAGGATATTCTGCAATAAATTCCAGAATTGCACACAATATTCCAAAAGTGGCCTAACCAACATCCTCTATAGCCACAACATGATCTCCCAACTCCAATACTCAGTACTCTGACCATTAATGAAAAGCACACCAAGGAACGCGTTCACTATCCTATCTACCTGCGACTCCATTTTCAAGGAGCTATGAACCTGCACTCCAAGGTCTCTCTGTTCAGCAACACTCCCCAGGTCCTTACCAATAAGTATATAAGTCCTGCTAAGATTTGCTTTACCAAATATTTTTATTCCAGATATTTTACTAAACTCTATTTTCACCATCTGTCATAGTTATCTTTGACACAATGTGTCCTGAACGTTAGCCTCAGTTTCAGGATTTTCTTCTGAAGAAAAGACATATTGTTCTCAAAACATAACTCTATTACTCCTTCAGAGTTGCTGTCACACTGCTGAATTTCTTCAGCGTGTTCAGTGTTTGTTTTGGGTTATATATGACTCTAGACTCAAAGCAATGTGTGGATGCCTCCTAAGTGTCCTCTGAAATGACTTAGCAAACTATTCAGTTCAAGGGAATATTTAGAATGGACAGTACAATTAATTAAAATAATTGTGAAGTTCAAGTACAATGGAGATTCTCTAAATATCTCTTTGCGGGGATTAAGGCTGGGATCTTAAATTTGACAATAACATTTTAAACAAATTAAATACAGGTTATTGATTTGAATTATTTAGAAAAATAGAAGAAATGTTACTGTTCCCCCATATTCTTAATATATACAAAGGAACCTCGATTATCCGGCATTCGATTATCTGAATTTTGGATTATCCAGCAAGATCACAAGGTCCCGATGCTTGGTGAAACTATGTTATCTGGCATTCAGTTATCCGAACAAAATACTCCCCACCCATGTCCCTCAATAGTCAAGGTTCCTCTGTATTATACTTACAGAATAGAAACTGGTCCAACAGGTACATGCCTGGTTTTCATGATCAATGTAAATTTCATTCCATCCTTTATCTAACTCAATCAACAAGTTTTGTTTTTATCTCATGTGCTTTTCTGGCTTCCCCATATCTACATTGCTTGTTTCAACTATTCCTCATGATAGCAAATTCCACATTCATTCAGGGCAGGTGGTGTAGTAACGTTAGGAGACTAGTTTTCCTTACCTGGTCTCGCCTTCATGTGAATGCAGAACTACAGCAATGAGACTGAATTGTAACTGCCGCACCACCACCCCCATCCCCACCCCACACAATTAGGGTTGGTCAATAAATGCTAGCCTAGCCAGCAACACCCACATCCCATGAACGAATATTAAAAGATTCTATTCACACTCTTCAAAAGAGGTTTCTCCTGAATTCTTGTTTGGATTTAGTAGTAACTATTTTATGCTTACGGACTGTGGTTCTGAGCATAAATTTGTGTAGAAATACACTCTATAAACATAAAGTAACATCAACGTACCGAGAGCTATCTTCAGGATACCGCTGTGCAACAGCCTCTTGTAACCTGGCATTTAAAAATGACAAACGTTGCCAGGATTCTTTCTCCTTCATTTTATCAAAGATAGCTACATAAAAATCATACATGGTCTCTCCTGCTTCCAGTAGGAAGAAATTCCGCATAGCTTGAAGATATTCTACCAGTCTAAAGGAAAAAATAGAAATGAATTTATTATATTTCAGTACATAAAACATCTTTTCCATTTGTTCAAAGGATTGATTAGGGCAAAGTGGGTGAATTCTCAATTTAAAACCTATTAAGATGACACTCTTAGTTATGAAAATGGAGAGAGGGTGAGTGTTTTAAACTGGCTGCTTTTTCATATTCGAGAGAAAAGATTCAAAAGATAATGCAATTATTCTCTAATCTTCCATTAACTTCAAGGACAAGGTCAAAAATATATGAACAGGTAACTGCCTATCACACAGCAAAACAGGGCAGATAAAGTGTAACCAGTACATATAATATACTTGGATTTCCAAAAGGTATTCAACAAGATTCTGCACATAAGGATACTTATTAAGACAAGAGTCCATGGTGTTGGGTTATAATACATTAGCATTGATGGAAGATTAGCTAACTAATCGAAGACAGAATTGTAGTGAAAGTGGCATTTTCAGATGGAACTGTAACGAATGGAGCGCCATAGGGATCAGTGCTCTGGTTACATTTATTTACAGTATATAGTAATGACTTGGGTGATGGAAATGAATGTATAATCAATAAGTTTGTGAATGATGCAAAAATAGGTGGGAAGGCAAGTATTGAGAAAGTTATAAAATTCTGCAGAGGGATATGGACAGGTTACACAAGTAGGCAACACTGGCAGTTCAAATATAATGCAGGAAAATGTGATGTTTTGCATATTACCATATTATTATTTAAATGTGGAAAGACTGCAGAAAGCTGTCAAAGAGTGGAATTTGGGGGTCCTAAGTCCATGAATCAGCATCCAAGTTCAGTGGTAATAGAGAAGGCAAATAGAATATTGGTCTTTATTTCAAAGAAAATGGAGTATAATATAAGGAGGAAGATTTTGCTAAAACTATGCAAGGCACTAGTCAGACCATAGCTAAAATACTGTGAAAAGTTTTGGACCCTTTATCAAAAGAAACATATACATGTTGGAGGCAGTCCATGAAACATTCATGAGGCTGGTGACTGGGATGGAGGGATTTTCTCATGACGATATTTTGAGTAAGTTGGGCATGTACCTATTGGAGTTTAGAAGAATGAGCGGCAACCTGTTGAAATGTACAGGATTCTTAGGGGAATTAACAGGGTAGATGCTGAAAGGTTATTTCCCCATGTAGGAGAGTCCAGGTCCTGAGGGCATAATCTCAGAATAAAGGGTTGCCCATTTAAGACATAGATGAAATAGGAAATAGTTCGATCATAGGGTAATGAATCTGTGGAATTCTTTTCCACAACAGATATAATCATAGAGATGTGCAGCATGCGAACAGACCCTTTGGTCCAACTCATCCATGCCAACCAGGTATCCTAAATTAATCTAGTCCCACTTTTCAACTTTTGGCCCAGATCGTTCTCAACTCTTTCCAATTCATGTACCCATCCAGATGTCTTTTAAATGTTACAATTGTACCAGCCTCCACCACTTCTTCTGACAGCTCATTCTATACATGCACCACCCTCTGCATGAAAATGTTGCCCCTTAGGTCCCTTTTATATCCTTCCCCTCTCATCCTAAACCTATGTCCTCTAGTTCTGGACTTCCTCACACTGGGAAAAAGACCTTGGCCATTCACTCTACCCATGCCCCACATGATTTTATAAATCTCTACAAGGTCACCCCTCAGCCTCCGACGTTCCAGGGAAAACAGCACAGCCTGTTCAGCCTCTCCCTATAGCTCAAACCCTCCAACCCTGGCAACATCCTTGTAAATCTTTTCTGAACCCTTCCTAACATCCTTCCTATAGCAGGGAGACCAGAATTGAATACAATATTCTAAAAGTGGCCTAACCACTGACCTGTACAGCCCCAATATGACCTCTCAACTCAATGCACTGACCAAAAAAGGCAAGCATTCATAAATGCCTTCTTCGCTATCCTGTCAAATCTGCGACTCCACCTTCAAGGAACCATGATCCTGCACTCCAAGTTCTCTGTTCAGCAACACTCCACATTAAGTGTATAAGTCCTGTCCCGATTTGCCTTTCCAAAATGCAGCACCTCACCTTTATCTAAATTAAACCATATCTTGCCCATTAGCCCATCTGATCAAGGTCCCATTGACCTGAGTCAACCTTCTTTGCCGTCCACTGTACCTCCAATTTTGGTGTCATCTGCAACCTTACTAACAATACCTCCTATATTCACATCCAAGTCATTTATATAAATGATGAAAAGCAGTGGACCCAGCGCCAAGCCTTGTGGCAACACCCCTAATTACAGGTCTCCCGTCTGAAAAGCAATCCTTCACTACCACTCTCTGTCTTTTAACTTTGAGTCAGTTCTGCATCCAACTTGCTCAATCTCCCTGTATTCCACGTGACCTAATCTTGCTAACTAGTCTACCATGTGGAGTGTTGTTGAACACCTTACTGAAGTCCATATAGACCATGCCCACCACTATGCCTTCAAAAATCCTCTTTCTTACTTCTTCAAAAAACTCAATCAAGTTTGAGAGACACGATGTCCCATTCACAAATAAATGTTGACTATCCCTAATCAACCCTTGCCTTTCCGATTACATGCAAGTCTTGTCCCTCAGGATCCCCTCTCCAACAACTTGCCCTCCACTGATGTCAGGCTCACCGATCTACAGTTGCCTGGCTTTGCATTCCCATCTTTCTTAAATAGTGGCACCAGATTAGCCAACCTCCAGTCTTCTGGCACCTCATCCATTGCTATCAATGATACAAATATCTCGGCAATGGGTCCAAAAATCACTTCCCAGATTTCCACAGAATTCTAGGGAACACCTGATCAGGTCCTGGGGATTTATCCATCTTTATGCATTTTAAGATGTCCAGCACCATCTCCTCTAAAATATGGACATTTTTCAATGGACATTTCCCCAAGCTCTCTAGCTTCCATATCCTTCTCCACAGTAAACACTGATGTAAACTACTTGTTTAAAATCTTCCCACAACTCATACTATTCCATACATAGGCAGCCTTTCTGATATTTAAGTGCCCCTATTCTCTCTCTTGTTACTCTTTTGTCCTTAATGTATTTGTACAATCCCTTTGGATTCTTCTTTACCCTATTCGCCAAAGCTATCTCCTATTCCCTTTATAATCTCCCGCCTTTAAATATTTCTCGGGGTTCACTCGATCCCTGCTGTCTATTCCTGACATATGCTTCTTTCTTTTTCTTTCCCAAAATGACAACTTCTCTAGTCATCCAGCATTCCCTAAACATACCAGCCTTGCCTTTCACCCTACCAAGAACATACTATTTCTGGACTCTCATTCCCTTACTTTTGAAAGCTTCCTATTTTCCCGCCATCCCTTTACCTGAAAATATTCCTCCTCAATCGACATTTGAGAGTTCTTGCCCAATACTATCAAAATGTATCTTTCTCCAATTTAGTACATTTTGCAAAACAACCTCTTGGTCAAATAATCTTCTTGACCACAGCATGTCCATCCATCTCCTACGTCAAATGGACAGAATGCAAAGTGCAAAAAGAAAACTCGATTCCATCTGCACACTGCATAGCATAGTGTTCTAATAAAATCTGCCCCTAAAATGAGTTACTCTGAATGCTAACCAAGACTGGAGTTGCAATTCAAATTCTTCATATACAAAGTAAAACTAGTTAAGTAGCAGAGACTTCATACTGTGTAGGACACCAGCAAGGTTGAAAAGAACAGAAGATCTAATCGATCAAGAGTAGATTCTCCAGAAAACTGAATTGTAAACATTTGTGAACTTGTAGAAGAATGATAAAAGTTGAACTAAACATAGAAATAAACATTGAGGTCTATTTCTTCAAAATCAAAGCCTATGTAATGAATATTTAAATGATTTATTCAGTAATACTTCCAAAGTTGTACCATACGCACTGAATTTAATCAGGAAAAAAATTCAAACTGACTGCAATTTGCTTAAATAAATATACTAAATTGCTAAACTTCACTTTATCTAAATGAATGAGGCAAGCATGTTCACATTTCTCTTACTTGTAATCAGTCTTTAGAGTTTGCATTAATTTTCCACAACATTCTAGGTAACGTTTCTCAATGTGCGGATACAAACATGACCGAAGTGTAAGTTCAAATGTCTGGCAGGTCACTGATTCAGAGGACCTATCCACGTTAACATCTCCACTTGTGAATCTTTCATAGAAATCACTTTGCTCCATGTATAACCTGAAAGAATTGAATCAGCATCAATGAGTCATTAATCCAACAATGTGTAAATCCATTTCGACATTACAATTTTCTTTTATAAATCTTACATTTATATAGTTTGACATTTCTGCACAAATCCTGGAGTGGAACTTGAACTCACAACCTTCTGACTCAAAGAGGTGAAAATGTTACCAACCGAATCATGCTAGTACCTAAATGACATGTAAAATCATACATGGCACGAAGCTTGTAAAATCTGTGTGTTATCATACTGCGGCACAATTCTATAAACGGCCCAATAACCAAATAATTTTAAAATTGTTTGAATTTGTGAGATCAAGAGTTGAAGATCTCGAGTCAACTTTAATCAATCAACAAGACTGCAATAAAGATCAACAAAAACACATCTTCAAATGTTACCAGCAGTCATACAAAAATAAAACCCAAAATCTTAAACAACATGAACCATTTTTAATGCCATCTAAAATCATGAGTAAAATTTTATGCATTTTAAGAATTAGAAAAATTAGAGCAGTAAAACTGAATATTATTATCAAGATCTCTCAAGTGTAGTAACACGAAAGTCAAATGATGGCTAAAAACATCTCATATACTGACTTCACATCATCTCTAGATTGCAACCTCCACTGCACGTATTTTCATTTCTCACATTAACCATTCTCATCATCTCTGGGTAAGTGCAACTTAACTTTTTTTTCCACATAAAGCTAAGTGCAAACTGGTAGCTTTGACTACATAAGAATTACCAAGTTATAAAGCACAGAAATATGTTGTTGTATTGATGCTCTACTTGAGCTTCCTCCTAATTGTCTCATCTAATTTGATCCATCTTTTTCTCTCTAATATGCCCTGAAATGCATCTATAGTTTTTCCTTCAATCACTTCCCGTCATCCTGTGGTTGTAAGATCTACATTCATACAATAATTTAAGATAAATGTTTCCTCCAAATTTCCTGCTGCACTTCTTGGTCATTAACATATTTTGATAAACTTTCGTTATGGTTATCCTAATAAGAGGAAACAGTATCTGCCTCCACTCTTTCAAAACATTTCAAAATTATGAATACTTCTATCAGGTTGCCTCTAAGCTTTCTTTTTTCAAAAGATAGGAGACCAAGTCTGGCAATCCTTTCCTCTCAAATATACCTACACGCTTTGTTTTGCAAAACCACTTACTCACATTTCTGGTGTTACTTCCTGTAATAGCAGTGTCAACAAAAGAGCTTGTGCAATATGAGTGGAAAACGATATCATTAATTCAATAAAGATTTGAAAGAAACTCTCTCAATTTAATCTCTAACTACTAATTCAAGAATCAGGTATGGATACCAACATTGTAACTCATACCAATTTCATATCAGCATAATCACTATGAATTAACACTTACACATAATTTAGTTGAATCCATGAACTTGTGTTTTAAAGAGAGTTTTAGTGAGTTAGCACCTTTTTTAATGGCTTTGAAGCTCACCCTAATTATAGGTTGATGATACCAGTCAAAATACAAACTGAACTGGTCTTGTTGCCAACAGTTCCTCACTTTAAATTTTCACCATTAAAATCTATGTCTTGCAGAATAGGGGGTGCAATTTGCTTATCACTTCTAGGCCACAGCTGAAATCAAACCCAGGTAAATAGGTTAAACGTCTCCACTGCCCACTGGTTGTAAAAGAAGCTTTATAAAAATAAGGCTGTAGAACAATGCAGCTGCTAAGTTGCATGTCAGCTCAGCATCTTGGCAGGTACTACACACATCTTGCCCTGGCATAAATAACATGCGTGTATTGTTGCACAAACAAAGTGTAAAAGTGCTGCAAACAGAATGACAAAATTGCTATGATACTACAATTCAGCTATAGGAAGATAGGAACAGTAGATAATTTAGCATCTTGAGCTTATTCCACCATTTATTGGAATAATAACTGATCTTAAATTATATTTTTAATCAAATATTTTTTGGAACATGAGCATCGCCATCAAGACCAATATTAATTTCCCTTTGTTAACTGTCCTTGAACAGGTGAAGGGCTATCTACAAATTATGTGGCTTGCTAGAGCATTTAAGAACTAGCTACTTTGCCGTGCATCTGCAGTCACAAGGATGACACATTTCCTTATCCAAAGGCATCAGTGAATTCAAATTCCTTTGACTTCCTTGGTGGGATTTGAACTTGTACCTCTGCAGCACTAGTCCAGGTCCACGGATTATTAGTCCACTTCCATTAGTACCAAGCTACCAGTCCGCTACATTCACACCTTTTCTTCGTATCTCTTTAACCTTTTGGTTAACAAAAATCTATTAATATTAGTTTTATAATTAACAATGATTTAGGATTGGTTGCCGTCTGTGGTAAAGAGTCCTAAACTTCTACCATGCTTTGCAGGAGAAATGGAAAGCCACTAAATGAATATTTTGTCAGTTTTTACTGTGGAGAAAGAAATGGAGACTAGAGAGCTCAGGGAAATAAATATTGATGTTTTGAAAACAATTCACAATACAGAAGAGTAAGTATTGGAGGTCTTAGAAAACCTAAAGGTGGACAAATATCTGGGACCTGATCAAGTGTATCCCATAATGCTGTGGCAAATTAGGGAAGAAATTCGGGGCTTCTTGCAGAGATATTTGGATCATCTATAATCACAGGTGAGGTACTGGAGCACTGGAGGTGGCTAATGTTGTGCCTTTAATTAAGAAAAGCTATAAGGAAGAGCCTGGGACCTATAAACCAGTGAGTCTAACATCGGTGGTGGGTAAACTGTTGGAGGTGATTCTAAAGGTAGGATTTACATGCTTTTGGAGAGCCAAAGACTGATTAAGGATAGTCAGCACGGCTTTGTGCAAAGGGAATCAATTGAGTATTTTAAGAAAATAACAAAAAAGATTGATGAGGGCAGAGTGGTTGACGTTATTTACATGGACTTCAGTAAAGCCTTCTGCATGGTAGATTAGTTAGTAAAGTTCGATCAAGTGGGATTCAGGGAGAGTTTGCCAACTGGAAACAAAATTGGCTTGACAGTAGGTGACAGTGGGCGGTGGTGGAAGGTTCCAAGGGCTAAAATCCTGCTTGTGTATTCACTCCTTGCAATTTAACCCTTGGAGTCCATCTCTCTTATGATAATCTATTCTGCTCTCCCTAAAAGGTTAATATATCCTTAAGACGTGGGGTCCACAATTGTACGTCGTACTCCAAGAATAGTTCAGAACCTGGCCTTTGTATGGCTGATTCATAAAATAGCTCAGAGTACAACAGGACCTGGATCAGATGGGCCAAGGAGTGGCAGATGAAGTTTAATTTAGATAAATGAGAAGTGTTGCATTTTGGTAAAGCAAACCAGGTCAGGATTTATACAATTATTGGTAGGGCCCTGGAGAGTGTTGGCAACAAAGAGACCTAGTGGTGCAGGTGAGTTGTCCCTTGAAAGTGGAGACTCAGGAAACAGGGTAATGAAGAAGACATCTTGCACACTTGCCTTCATTGATCAGAACATTAAGTATAGGAGCTGTGACGTCATGTTGCAGGACATTGGTGAAGCCACTTTTAGAATACTGCGGACTAATCTGGTCACCCTTCTCTCAGAAGGATGTTGTTAAACTTGAAAAGGTGCAGAAAAGATTTATACGGATGTTGCCAGGACTGGAGAGTTTGAGCTGGAGGATGAGGCTGGATATGCTTTGAGCTGCAGGCTGACAGGTGACCTTATAGAGGTTTATAAAACCGTGAGGGCATGCATTGGGTAATAGACAAGGCATTTTTCCAAGGGTGAGGAAGTCCAAAACTAGAGATCATGGGTTTGAGATGAAAGGGGAAAAATTTAAAAAGGATCCAAGGGGTCACTTTTTCACAGAGGGTAGTGCACGTATGGAACAAGCTGCCAGAGAAATTGGTAGAAATCGGTACAATTACAACATTTAAAAGGGCTCTGGATGGCTACATGAATAGGAAGGGTTTACAGGGATATGGGTCAAATGCTGACACATGGGATTAGGTCAGACTAGGATAATTGGTTGGCGTGGAAAGGTTGGACTGAAGGGTATGTTTCCATGCTACATGACTCTATTTATGCCTTACTTACTAATAAGGATGAACTCTCAACAATAAAATTCTTAAACATTATAGTGATGGAATAGATGACAGTGTTTGGTGCACTGCTGAGACATTGGCAGATTTTTTACTCGTTTCAATTATGCTACAACTGATTTAGGAATAGTTGATGCTCACAATGTTTGCCCAAACACAATGTGTCTCATGCCTGAATACCAGCATCCACAAATACTAAGCATAACATTTCATTGAAACAAAGATCAAAAAATATTTGATTAGTCAGTAGTCAGAAATATACAATAGAATTTAGTGATTTTTTAAAAAGCAAACATATTTTTGTGTCAGAAATGTCACCTTGCAAAATTGATAGCTAATAAAGGATCGTGAATATCTTCGAGTTCAAGGTGCCGAGCCACTATAGACTGCACTTTTATCAGGCTTTCTTTAGTAGCTTGTTGCTCTGGAACAGTATGTTCACAGGTCTCAGTCTCTTCTCTGTACCGAAGACGGGACTGAAGTGACTCCAGGAACAGTGCATATAAGCTCTTCCTTTCTGCATCTGTAGTCAAATCAAGAGTGAAAACACAATGTCAAATGAATAGCCTTTATGAAGAAAAATATTCAGAATTTCAGTGCAATAGATCTATATCTTAGTGATACAGGGAGCACAGAAGATGATTAGAAAATGTAAAAGAATGAACTTCTTGCAAGTCCTAGTGAATTGAATAGCAGGGCCAGTTTTAAACCTTTTTCAACACATTTCCTGCCAGGCAGTTTCATGGGTACCTGACAGCTAGATTAGAAACAGCCAGCAGGGGATCTTCAACAAGTCAGAAATCACAACAAGGGTTGTAAGGAATATTTCATGGGTAATGGGAACGTCACATTGTTAGGAGTGGCAGGTATTTAGGGGAGTACTTTCTCTCTGACTTTGCAGCGGGAGAGTGCAGAATCAAACATGAATGAAGAATTGGCCTCAAGTGAGAGTTCAATTGTGGTGTGATTGAAAAGATAAACTTGGTGGGTCAGAGAAAGAACTGCTGGTTAATCTGTGCACAAACAATGCAATAAAATTACTTGCCTCACCGGTCCTTCTCGGAACCTTTCACAGTCCAGGATTCCCAAGGGTTGGGAATTCCAGAGTATAATCCATAGAAATGAAACTTACGTTGTATTTTTAAAAATATTCTAATGACAGACCGTGAAAGCAGGTTAGTCACCAAACCGCCATTAAAAAGTGGGCAAGTTGAGCATTTCCTGATTTTTTTTTAACCCCGAGCTGCCCCAACCAGTTACTGTTAACTATTAATCCATAGAGTCACAGAGACATACAGCATGGAAACAGACCCTTCAATCCAACTCACCAGATATCCTAACTTAAGTTAGTCCCATTTGCCAGCACTTGGCACATATCCCTCTAAACTCTTCCTATTCATACACCCATCCAGATGCCTTTTAAATGTTGTAATTGAACTAGCCTCCACCACTTCCTCTGATAGCTCATTCCATACATGCACCACTCTGTGTGAAAAAGTTGCCCTTTAGGTCACTTTTATATCTTTCCCCTCTCACCGTAAACCTATGCTCTCCA
This sequence comes from Hemiscyllium ocellatum, assembly GCF_020745735.1. NCBI lineage: Eukaryota > Metazoa > Chordata > Chondrichthyes > Orectolobiformes > Hemiscylliidae > Hemiscyllium > Hemiscyllium ocellatum. Next base: position 108,728,036 of record NC_083406.1, read on the forward strand.
GTTCTGGACTCCCCAACCCCAGGGAAAAGACTTTGCCTATTTATCCTATCCATGCCCCTCATGATTTTATAAAACCTCGATAAAGGTCACCCCTCAGCCTTGGATGCCCCAGGGAAAACAGCCTTTTCAGCCGCTCCCTGTAGCTCAAATCCTCCAACCCTTGCAACATCCTTGTATATCTTTTCTGAGTCCTTTCAAGTTTCACAACATCCTTCCGATAGGAGGGAGACCGGAAATGCACGCAATATTCCGGGGTAGGGTGGGTGGGTGGGGAAGACCAGTGTTGGAGGGAGTTGGAGAGAGGGGAAGAGAGAGAGAGTGCACGTGAGAAAGTGCGCAAATGCAAACGAGTGAGAGAGACAGCGGGCGAGGGAGAGAGCGCATGCGTGAGAGAGAAAGAGAGTGAGAGAGCACCCCCGAGCGAGGACACAAGCAAGAAAAATGTAAAGGACAGCACGAGAGAGAGCACGCGAGAGAGTGCACAAGAGCGAGAGAGCACGCCCGAGAGTGATAGAGTACGCAAGAGCGAGAACAAGCACGAGAGAGATTGTGCAAGCGTAAGAAAGAGCTCGTGTGCGAACGAGAGCATGAGACAGCGCGCGAGGGAGAGAGCGCATGCATGAGAGAGAAAAAGAGACAGAGAGAACACCCGAGTGCAAGCGAGAGTGAGCGTGAGAGACAGCATGAGCGAGAGCGCGAGCCCGAGGGGGAGAGTGCGAGCGAGAGTAAGATAGAGTGCCCGAGCACGAGAGCAAGAACTAGCACAAGAGAGAGTGCGAGCCCGAGAGTGCGAGCGCGAACGAGAGCGAGAGAGAGAGAACGAGCAAAATACAAAATAAACACCTTTTTTTTTCCTCACAAAGGTTTGTGGCATGGAGACAAAATGGGAACAAATACATAGAAGTCATCTAGTTTTTTTTAGTTTCATCCCTAAACTTCAAACCTCGTAGAAGACTCTGAGTGAATTGCCTAATCCATCAGTTCAGCATTGAACTTGGTGGGGAGCAGGCAGGGAGGAACCCTTGTTATTGTCTTGACTATTTTTAACTTTTTATTCTAGCTTTTATTGGTTCTTCTGCCTTTGATCACTTGCATGAATGGATCCCAACTGTCTAAACCTTAACAGTCCATCATAAATAAATTAAACATAAACACCATTTGTACTTGCTTTCAAGTAGGGATAAACCCCTTGTTGTATGAAATCCTACTTCAGTCTTCGAGACTGGCAGAATTCATACTCAGACCTCAGTTTCAGGTTTATAATGCTCAGTGAATATATCAAACTATGAACAGGGGAATCATGAGATGTAATAGTCATGTTTTCACTGTAGGCTTTTTAATTGAAGCAGCCAGAAAAATAAAAATCACAACTTAATAACTTACAAACAGTTTTTAAACGCAGAAGCAGATTACCAACTTGCCCTTTGGATGGAAAACTGGCATTGCAAATCAGCCACACATCAAATAAATTGTGGATATTAATGATAGATATTAGATTCATTATGGATCTGATCTCATGCTCCCTCAGGCTACAAATGGTGGAGCATAGAACATAGAAAACATAGAAAAATACAGCGCAGTACAGGCCCTTCGGCCCTCGATGTTGCGCCGACTGAAGCCTACCTAACCTACACTAGCCCAATAACCTCCATATGCCTATCCAATGCCCGCTTAAATGACCATAAAGAGGGAGAGTCCACCACTGCTACTGGCAGGGCATTCCATGAACTCACAACCCGCTGAGTAAAGAATCTACCCCTAACATCTGTCCGATACCTACCACTCCTTAATTTAAAGCTGTGTCCCCTAGTAACAGCTGACTCCATTAGCGGAAAAAGGTTCTCACTGTCAACCCTATCTAAACCCCTAATCATCTTGTACACCTCTATCAAATCTCCCCTAAACCTTCTTTTCTCCAATGAGAACAGCCCCAAGTGCCTCAGCCTTTCCTCATACGATCTTCCTACCATGCCAGGCAACATCCTGGTAAACCTCCTCTGCACTCGTTCCAATGCCTCCACATCCTTCCTATAGTATGGCGACCAAAACTGCACACAATACTCCAGATGAGGCCGCACCAGAGTCTTATACAACTGCAACATGACCTCAGGACTCCAGAACTCAATTCCTCTACCAATAAAGCCCAGTATACCATATGCCTTCTTCACAGCACTATTTACCTGGGTGGCAACTTTCAGAGATCTGTGTACATGTACACCAAGATCCCTCTGCTCATCCACACTACCAAGTAGCATACCATTAGCCCAGTAGTCCATCTTCTTGTTACTACTACCAAAGTGAATGACTTCACACTTAGCTACATTGAACTCCATTTGCCACCTTTCTGCCCAGCTCTGCAACTTATCTATATCCCGCTGTAACCTGCCACATCCTTCTTCGCTGTCCACAACTCCACCGACTTTTGTGTCATCCGCAAACTTGCTCACCCAGCCTTCAAGCCCCTCCTCTAGGTCATTTATAAAAATGACAAACAGCAATGGTCCCAAAACAGATCCTTGTGGAACACCGCTAGTAACTGCTAGTCCACTTTAGCAGTCCACTCCCATCAGACAGAAGCACACTGCTCGATGCAATCCTTGTGTCCTCTGGCCACAGCAGTTTGGAGTGGGATTTGAACTCAAGGCATTCCAAATCAAAGACAAATATTATTTTGCTGCAATAGTGCAGACCCAGCAATTGTATATGTGTGATCTGATTAATAGATCACCAAAGTATAAGGCTAATCTCAACTTTGAAGCCTTATGCAAATAATATTTTTAAGCATTCCAATTTTTTTCTTGTACAACAGGCATTTTTTTTTATTGCATACTGCGCAAGGGATGGTACTTAGCAGGTGACAATGGATTGAGCTGATGCATGGTTAGAGAATAAGAAAAAAAATTGTTGATGGCTAGCATTCTAATTGGTACTGCCCTATGCTGCAGCAGACAGAGCAAAAAACACTGCACAAATTTAGATACCTCTGTGCACTATTCACAGCAACAACCTCCTACTGCACAATCATTAGTAAGTGTTATTTGTCGTGAGGGAAGCAGCTAAGTAGGGACGAAAAAACATTGAAGAGATGCGAAGGTATGTTCAAGAATAAGCTACAATTCTTGAAAGTGTTATGCATGGGCACCAGGAGAATAAATTAATGCTTCGGAATACACAATACTTTATAATCGGGAACAGGATTATTATTAATCTAATTTGGAAAGAGAAGAATAACTTGACTTATTAAAGTGACAAGTTATAATGACAGGACAGTACAGTAATTTCAATTCCCCTGATGCTCCGTGCATGGAACCACATCACTTTTAAAAGCAGATACAGCATCAAATACCTCAAGACGAGGTTGAGGTTATCTGATAATTTTATACATCAGGTATGATTCAATGTTAACAACCATCTCTGACAAAAGTGACTGCACTTCAAAACTACCTCACTGGCTGTGGTACATTTTGAAACAATCTATGGAAGTCATTTTCAGAAGAAGTTGGTGCATTACAGCTAATTAAAAACTTAAAAGTTAATTACACTTAGTTTCCTTGACCTCAACCCAAATTTTAAATCACACATTTTTATGTCATGCACAAGATCGACTTTGTTTATTAAACAGAGTTTAAACAGAGTACATTGAACAATTGCTGCCCGAGAGATTACATCAGAATGCAGATGATTCATATTGGAAAATATATGCAGCAGCTAGAGTATGATTTCAATTGAAGTATCATGGGATCCCCACAGTGTGAAAACAGGCCGTCCAACCCAACAAGTCCACACTAAACCTCCGAAGAGCATGCATCCAGACTCATTCCCTATCCTACTATACATTTCCCATAACAAATGCACCTAACCTACACATCCCTGAACTCTATGGGCAATTTAGCATGGCCAACACACCTAACCTGCACATCTTTGGACACCGGGAGGAAACCGGAACACCCAGAAGAAATCCAAGCAGACACTGGGAGAATGTGCAAACTCCACACAGACAGTTGCCTGAGACTGGAATTGATCCTAGGGCCCTAGTGCTGAGACGCAGCAATGCGAACCATTAAGTCATCGTGCAACATACTCTTTTTTTTAAAAAAAGGCAACATTGCAATATTGGTTAATTTAATATTTTGCATTGTTTAAAAAGTTGAATTTCATAAATTCTCCAAATGGTAAATTGCAACTCTGAAATGACTAAGATGAAACCTGAGCAAAAAGGTTTATTTAGATGATCACTATTATATCAATGCAGTTACTTTCCTTACCTCGGTGGGCATTTTGCATTGGGTGGCCTGGGTTGTCTTTACTTTCCAAATTCTGAAGCAGCTGCATTGATTTGCCAGCCATAATAATTTGCTTTAGCACTGGCTTCAGAAAGGAGACCATTGTGTGCTGCTTACTGGAATTTTCCTGATCCATGCCACAACTGCTGCCTGCACCATCACCTACATTTTCATCGATTCCAGTTTTTTCAGATATGCTGTATAATGTACATGTAGAATGCCAGAAATCCCTGTGATTCACTGGGACATCCTTGTTCCTAGCGTGCAAAACAATAATGTAAATAAAAGTAGAAAATCATAGACTTAGCGTTTTAAAGGCATAGCTACAGTGCTGCATTGGCTCTTTTTAATACCTATAATTAACACAAGTACTTAAGATCACTTGCAATATTATTTGAATCCTGTTGCTTATCTGTCAAATAATAAGAGGCAAAAATCCTGCCCCATCTATTTATCTTTTATTATAATGCCATCATCTTTCAAAGAGCATACGTCCAACATTCTGCTGTTAGCTGTAGCACTATTTAACATGTGTAATTTCCCAGCAAGAATCTACAATACTGGTCCAACGCCACAAATTGAAAATGCATTCTCAATGCCTCAGATGATTTTAGACAATTTAGAACTACAAAAATCACAGAAAACAATGAGGTCGTTCAATCCAGTAAATCTGGCTCACCCAAAACTAATCTAATGCTTGATATTATTGAAATGGAAGAAGAACTGCAGAAAGCTACAGAACAGATATTTTGGAGTTCTTGTCAATGGATCAAAAAATCTTAGCACCCAACTTCAGTGGGTAATAGAGAAGGGGGACAGAATGTTAGTCATTATTTCAAAGGGAATGGAGTCTAAAGTAGGGATATTTTGCTAAAACTACACAGGCATGAGTCAGACCACATCTAAAATACTGTGAACAGTTTTGTGTCCCTTATCCAAAGAAAGATATTCTAGCATTGGTGGCAGTCCATAGAAATTCATCAGGCTGATACCAGATATTTGACAGTCTCAATGCTGTTATTCACTATCACCCTTCAACTTCTTCCCAGTCCATGTATTTCAATTCCTCATTTTTTCTTTCCAAATAACATTACCTGATCTGTCAGTCTACTATCCAGTCTTTCCTTTTTACAATCTTCAATGTCTGCCAAACTTTACTTTTATGCCTACCTATCACCAACAAACTTCAACACTTTAAATTTAAATCATCTAGATACATTGTGAGACCATGAATCCTGAATATTGTAGTTTGAGAATAGACAGTCTAGGATTCTAAATTCACCTTCTAATATCTTAGCCAAATAGATATTACTCAAGTCTCAATCACAATCAGTCTGTCAACAAATGATTTGACAACAATTCAGTTGCGTGAGTTATCAAATACCTATTCACACCTGATAAAGTGCATTTTCAGAGAGGGGTGTGGCAGAGGAGATAGTGTAATGGAAAATAATTAGAGGTGTCAATTCTGGAAAAATATCTTCCACCAACCCAAATCCTCTTCAGTGTCATTGTAGCAATCAAAGGTGGGTACTGGACAGGCTGTGATTGGATCTTAGAACAGTGAGGACTGACTTGATTGAAATGAACAAGATTCTAAATGGTCTTGACAAGGTGAACATATAAATGATGCTCTCTCTTGTTGGTGAGTACAGAACTCTAGGTAACTGTTGTAAAATTAAGGGTTGCCCGAATTCATTTCTCTCAGACAATCGTGCACACTCTGCCTCAGAAGGCTATACCATTGAATATTTTTAACACAGAGGTGGATAGATTCTTGTTCAGCAAGGAAATCAAAGGCTATTGGGATAAATGGAAATTAAGAATTGGAAACAAAACCAGCACTACCATGATCTTCTTGAATGATGGAGCAGGCTTGAGGGGCCAAATAGTCTACTTCTGCTCCTATTTCATATGTTCATGAGAAGAACTCCTTGATCAGCTGGCTCAACTACTCACCAAGGCATCAAAAGAAACAACCATTTGGAAAATGTAAGTTGCCCCAACTCCAACTTAAAATCAGCCTGTTAAAGACTCCCTGCTGGAGTCATTACCAAGATACAAAGATTCCTGCCAGTTTATTTTAGAAGCAGGAGTTCTGTCAGCTATTCAAAATTCTGAAAGACTTGTTCTAAAGCACAGGACAATGTAACAATTCCAATATCTACTCCTATTAAGATACACTGTCTTACCACTACAGCTCTGCTCCACAACATTTTTTTTCTAAAAGCAGACTTTTTTCTTCCCTTATACAAGGTCAAATATGGATACCAAGATTAGCTAGCTCAGCACTGACCAGGAACTAATCAAAATGCCTGTATAATTTAGTAGCACAATTAGATTGCATAATTATCAGTCAACAAAGCTAAACCATTCATCTTGACTAACAAAATATCACAATGTCTAAAGGATAGCCAAGTAATCAAAAGCAATTCATATTTTTGACAGTATACTACCTTTGGATAATGAATTCTTTAGCAGGGTCAGACAAATTTCCGTGTACTATCCACTCATCCACAATCTCGAGATACGGCCTTACAGTTTCTACCCATAAAGAAAAGAGAAGCGATACCTGCAAAAAGAGGGAAATAAAGATAGTTTAATCTCAAAGTACAAAAAAGTTAGCCTCATAATTAATTCTCACGGTCCCCACCCTATTCCCATCGAAATGGAAATGAACTTTTCTCTTCTCAGTCACTGTTTTTTACCCCCAGTCACTTGGCCAAGGTATCTTATGAAGATTCTTATCACTGAATGACACCATTTCATTACTTTTTCTACCCTTTCTGCATAAACAACAAGGCACATTGGTCACCCTGCCATAAAACCCTTGTAACTGCCAACGCAATCTTAAATTTAACTTTGTTACTGCTCACTAATGCCTCAACTGAATCCGAAATATCTCGACAAATCTGTGTCCATCTCACAGCAGTTAACTGATCACTCAAAAGCATTAAATTTCATCAACAATGTGTACCTTATATTAACATTTTTATTTGTAATATTATGACATTACAAAAAAAATGTTAAAATAGTCAAACATGGTAAAATGGATCAGAAAATGCTGAAGAAACTGAGCAGGTCTAGCAGGGTCTGCAGTGAGAAGAATCTGATAGGACTTTTTCAGAACAAAAATTCAGAAGAAGGGTCATGTCAGACTCAATGTGAATTGCCTCTTTCGACACAGATGCTTCACAAGCATTTTCTGTTTTTATTTCAGATCTCCACCATCCATTGGTTATTTTGCTCTTATCTGATCATAAACAGAGTTGAGTTAATTTAATAAACTGAACTGTTAAAATAAATGTATTGCATTCTTTTGAGGGATGTGGGGGTGTTCTGGCAAAACCAGCATTTGTTGTCTATTTTAAACTGACTGGCTTGCCAAGCTATTTCAGGGAGCAGTCATAATGATGCGAGTGTGGAGTCACGTGTAAGGCAGACAAAGCAAGAATGGCAGATTTTCTTCCTAAAGGACATTTACTTTATAACAATGATATTATCATAGTCATGACCAAGGAGACTAGCTTTCAATTTCTGATTTTATTTATTGAATTCAAATTCCCTGGCCAAGTTCCCAGAGCAAAAGGCCAGACCTCTGCCAGTGCCATTATCACATGCCACCACCCTTAGGATTTTGAATGTAATAAGATATTCCAAAGTTCTTCACAGGAGCAGCCACCAAACCATGTAAAGGGATACTGGAACATGAAACCAAAATATTAATCGAAAGGAAAGGTATGAGGAAGTGTTTTACAGGAAGAGAGAGGTGAAGAGGCAGAAAGGTTTAGGAAGGGAATTTCAGAAATCACCTCATTGTTATTTTATTGCAATTTTTCAAAAATACATCCTCATTATAAACAAGATGCCATGCAAATTAGTGAAACACAAGTTTCCTGATGCTAAGGTGGTACAAAGGCTTCCTTATCAGAAATGAGGGGCAGGCAGAAAAAAATAAGTGAGCTGGGTAGTGCACAGAATCAGTATCTTTTGATAAACATCAATTGAAGTCATCTGGAAATCCATTTCTGTGGAAGAGGACAGGATGGAATTCAGATAATCTACTAACTAAGCTCATAAACAGTGTAGCAAATACATTTCTTTATAGTACTAGCCAAACCACTTAAGTGTGAAGGACTTTTAAATTCTTTTGTGCAGCCATTCACACGTTACAAGTTAGAAGGAGACTGTATGTGGCCTGCACAGAAACTAACCACACAGCTTAGTGTGTACATTGCTGTAGACGTGCTGTAAAAATGATGGTCTGACCCCTGCTACTTAATGAGGCAACCAACTTTTTACAAAAGAGAAACCATATAATAAAGGGCACAAACACAAGTACATAAACATTTAATCTTTCAACATAATTAGTAGAAAATAGATTTTCACTCACTACTTCAGTTCCACACACAGGATTTTGATTCTTAGCATTAATATTATAAAAGGTGTACTCACCGTCTGCTCAGAAGCTTCTCCTACACTGTCATACTCAATAATCGCCTTATATAGAGTATTCAACAGATGCGAAGCCCTGATTACATTTGGAGTATCAGGTGGAACCTCTGCTATTCCTGTACTGAATACTTTGTGAAGTATCTTAAGTTGAGACAATCGAGGAGCCAGTTTTTCAAGTACAGCTGCCAGAGTCACTGTCTCATCTTAAAATAAAAAAAGGTTGTCAGTGACAGAAATATAAGAAAAAAAATTGTAGAACCTTTTAGTTAGTGAAGTTAGTGAACCAAACCCTACCAAGAAAGAAATGAGTTCTTACATGCAATATTTGCAACAAGACCCAAAACAATTAGATGTGGAAACCCTGACAAATTATGTTAATGCTCAACACTAAGTGATATTAGTGATGCCTTCTTGCACAGGACACAAATGACTGACAGACTCCTGTACGAAAGCATTATGCACAGCCCAGTCAGCACATGCATAAGCAATCTGCCACAGAGCACTGACTGACACTACTGGGATCTTCATTGATAAGGTAATGGTTTGTCCAGCTCCCTTCGGCAGGAAAATGTACGAATGCCACATGAGTAATTGAAATTACAATTGGGAACCATAGGAACAATACAATGTTCATAACTAATAATTTTCTCTATTGTCAGCCTTCTTAATACTGGCTAGACTGGAGGGATGTGCAGATCCAGAACAGCAACCATCCTTATTCTCCCTCACAATACTTGTTTACCAAATTAAAGAAAAGTGTCAGTGCATTGTGCAGGAAAGAAATTGGTTGTTCAATAAATAAGCTGAGTATATAAAAGGACAGAATAACGGAGTCATCACAATATAAGCGCCAAAATTCACTTACAGAATTTGACATTATGCAAAGTTAATTCCCTGGAACTGTGAAACTTGCACAGTGAGTGTAAACTGTCATCTACCAAAGCAAGGATGATGATATTACATTAAACTGTGGATAATCAGTCACGTTTATTTTTATAATGAAGCACAATTTGTCTGACATTTTCCTGCTTCTTTGTTTCTACTGAGGGATACTTGTTAGGCTAATGTTTATCTCCATCAGTGCACTTAATTCTGATAAGTGTACATTACAAAACATTTTGAACAAAAATAAACCATATCTACGATTATTGTGCCTTTCATAAAAATGCCCAGAATGTGTTAGGATAATAATTGTAACAAGACAAATCTGTAAAAGAAACTCAGGCAAGGGAAGTGTTAACAGAATGTCAACATATGAAATACCTTTAGTTATCATACACTTTTCAATGCTGACAAGTTCCTCCTTGAAGCTTAGAAAGTATTTATGCAAGGCCCACACAAAAGATTGGTATGTCCGAAAGGGGGGTTCATTAAACTTTTTAGAAGTGGGTAAGGTTCCAAGTGAGCAACTTTCAGAGCTGTGTCCAATAACCTCATCCATGAACTTCTGCAGTCTGAACACAACTTGCCCATATGCTGCTATCTGCTCCAATACTGCTCTCAGGCAATTCTACAGAAAAGGGAAAATAGTTTTTAGCCCATCGACAGGAGGAGACACATAACCTCAATCACCAGATTTGCTGATTATGCTTGCTTCAATTTGAAACTGCACCAGCATCAAACTAAGAACAGCACCATCACGTTTCAGCAGACTTCTACCACTCACAGCTGTTTGACTAGAGGGACACTTAGGCAATTTGAGATACAGGAACGAAAGTATATTCAGAAAAATATCAGATAAACAATTATCTCGTCATGAATAAACAAAACATTATTGTGACAAGAGGAGTACTTTATATACTGAAAACATTCCACTAAAGTAAACACACGAAAAATATCATTTCTTCCCTCAATCTATTAGATCGAGCAACCAGTTCCAAACAAATGAAAATTTGTAGTTTGTAAAGATCATGCCCGGTCTATTGATACTGCACTCTGATTGTTCTCAGGAGACAAAACCAACACAAAAAAAACTCAGACATCAGCAGAAAGTCTGGAAATTTCTTTCAATTGCACAAAGTAATCAAACAATTTCCAGGAGACTACTACTGACAGACAACACAGTTAGGCATACTAAACACCCTAGTTATCATCCTAAATCCATAGGGTAACAAAATGATAGTAAATGAGAAATGAAAACATAATTATAATGGAATTGATTGGACTTTGCGTTTTGGAGTTGACTCTCACCTAAATAAGCCAGTGACAATCCTAACATCTTTAACCCTTCAGTCTTGCCAAGTCAAAACCCTGGAATTCCCTTCCTAACACCAATTTTGGGATACCTATAGCAAATGGACTGCAGTGGTTCAAGAACATAGCCCACCACTGCCTTCTCAAGGGCAGTTTGGGAAGATCCATAAGTGCTGATCCAGCAAAGTCACATCCTATGAATGAATTAATAACATGTCAGACTGCATTTCCACCAAATAGTGGCCTTAGTTCTTCAATAAATGCAAAAATAAAAAGATACCATGCCCGAATGGTTCACAAGGGACATTTACTTCATAATTCACTACATTTTAAAAGCTTTGAGAATGCACTGACATAATGTGGCACTGTAAATACAAACATTACAAAAATTGATACTTGCTAAATCGTATAGACAAATGTAACATGACAAAGTTTGAATTTATTCTTCAACATAGCAAAGTGCACTCTGGTGTTTATGACTGGAACAGCAATAACATCAACTACAATGAGTTACATTTGTACAGTGCCTTTATGGTAATAAAATGTTTGTTCGAATCAGTAGGTTCATAAAGGAGAAAAGCAACATACAGAGTTGGTGAACTAGAGTCATAGTATTCCAAAGCATGCGTCGAAGAAGCGGAATGTAAAGCTCGCAATGGTGGAGTGATTAGAATGGGGGGATGCTCAAGGGAATGAAATGAGGCCAAATATCTTTCAGGTTGTGGACCTGGAGGACAGTACAGCAATGAAGAGGTGCAAAGTCGTGCAGAGATTTGAAAGTCGGATGAGAATTTTAACATCAGGATATTGCTTGACCAGGAACCATTTTGTCCTTGAGCACAGCAATGATAGGCGAGTGAGTCTTGGTGTCAATTACAACTTAAACATTAGACCTTTCAATGATCTTAAATGCATGGAAAGTGGTTAACAAAGTTAACTTTTCAGAGCACATTTTCTTTCTCAAAACTAGAGAACTGTTTGAGATGTGAGAGTTTAAAGAGAGTTTAAGGGTTACTGCGGATTATATCTGCCATAAATGCTGTTGGATGCGAATCGTATCCGATCAAATGGATCGGTTGGAGAGACAGTTAGAAGCAATGAGGAATTTGCAACAGCAACACTATGTGATGGATGGCAGTTATAGGAAGGGGGGAAATCTCAGATACAGTCACGTAGATGGGTTAACTCCAGGAAAGGTAAGAGAGGTAGGCAGCTAGTGCAGGAGCCTACTGTGGGTATACCCATTTCAAACAGGTATGCCATTTTGGAAAATGTAGGGGATGATGGATTCTCAAGGGAACGTAGCACAAACAGCCAAAGTTTTTGGAATTGAGACTGGCTCTAATGCAATGAGAGGTACGTCGGCTTCCAAGAGATCAATTGTGTTAGGGGATTCTGTAGTCAGAGGTACAGACAGACATTTCTGTGGCCAGCAGTGAAAAAGTAGAATGGTGTGTTGTTTCCCTGGTGCCGGGATTCAGGGTGACTCAGAGAGGGTGCAGAATGTTCTCATGGGGTAGAGGGGCCAGCAAGAGGTCATTGTCCACATTGGAAGCAACAACATAGGAAGGGAAAAGGTTGAGATTCTGAAGGGAGATTACAGAGAGTTAGGCAGGAATTTAAAAAGAAGGTCCTCGACAGTAGTAATATCTGGATTACTCCCGGTGCTACGAGCTAGTGAGGGCAGGAAAAGGAGGATAGAGCAGATGAATGCATGGCTGAGGAGCTGGTGTATGGGAGAAGGATTTACATTTTTGGATCATTGGAATCTCTTTTGGGGTAGAAGTGACCTGTACAAGACGAATGGATCGCACCTAAATTGGAAGGGGACTTATGTACTGTACTGGCAGGGAAATTTACTGGACCTGCTCAGGAGGATTTAAACTAGTAAAGTGGGGGAGTGGGACCCAGGGAGATACTGAGGAAAGAGATCAATCTGAGACTGGTACAGTTGAGAACAGAAGCGAGTCAAACAGTCAGGTCAGGCAGGGACAAGGTAGGACTAATAAATTAAACTGTACTTATTTCAATGCAAGGGGCCTAACAGGGAAGGCAGATGAACTCAGGGCATGGTTAGGAACATGAGACTGGGATATCATAGCAATTACAGAAACATGGCTCAGGGATGGTCAGGACTGGCAGCTGAATGTTCCAGGATACAAATGCTACAGAAAGGATAGAAAGGAAGGCAAGAGAGGTGGGAGGCTGGCATTTTTGATAAGGGAGGATATTCCCAGAAATACATCCAGGGAAGTTATTTGGGTGGAACTGAAAAATATGAAAGGGATGATGATCACCTTATTGGAATTGTATTAGTAAAGGGAATGCTGGATGACTAAAGAAATTGAGGGTTTGGTTAAGAAAAAGAAGGAAGCATATGTAAGGTATAGTCACGATAGATTGAGTGAATCCTTAAAAGGGTATAAAGGCAGTAGAAGTATACTTGAGAGAAATCAGGAGGGCAAAAAGGCGACATGGGGTAGCTTTGGCAAATATAGCTTTGGTCTGTCTGTACCTCTGAATGTGAATAGCGAATGTGGTCCCATTGTTCAAGAAAGGGAGTAGGGATAGCCCTAGTAACTATAGGCCAGTGAGTCTGACTTCAGTGGTGGGCAAAGTCTTAGAGAGAATGGTAAGAGATAAGATTTATGAACATCTGGGTAGGAATAACGTGATCAGGGATAGCCAGCATGGTTTTGTGAAGGGCAGGTCGTGCCTCACAAACCTTATTGAGTTCTTTGAGAAGGTGACTAAGGAAGTGGATGAGGGTAAAGCAGTAGATGTTGTGTATATGGATTTTAGTAAGGCGTTCGATAAGGTTCCCCATGGTAGGCTAATGCTAAAACTTCGGAGGTATGGCATTGAGGATACATTAGAGGTTTGGATTAGGAATTGGCTGGCTGGAAGGAGACAGAGGGTAGTAGTTGATGGATTATGTTCATCTTGGAGCGCAGTTACTAGCGGTGTACCACAAGGATCTGTTTTGGGACCATTGCTTTTTGTTATCTTTATAAATGATCTAGAGGAAGGACTTGAAAGCTGGGTAAGCAAGTTTGCGGATGACACAAAAGTCGGTGGAGTTGTGGATAGTGAGGAAGGAAGTGGTAGGTTACAGCGGGATATAGATAAGTTGCAGAGCTGGGCGGAAATGTGGCAAATGGAATTCAATGTAGCTAAGTGCGAAGTCGTTCACTTTGGTAGGAATAACAAGATGATGGATTACTGGGCTAATGGTAGGCTACTTGGTAGTGTGGATGAGCAGAGGGATCTTGGTGTCTATGTACACAGATCTCTGAAAGTTGCCACCCAGGTAAATAGTGCTGTGAGGAAGGCATATGGTGTACTGGGCTTTATTGGCAGAGGAATTGAGTTCCGGAGTCCTGAGGTCATGTTGCAGTTGTATAAGACTCTGGTGCGGCCTCATCTGGAGTATTGTGTGCAGTTTTGGTCGCCATACTATAGGAAGGATGTGGAAGCTTTAGAACGAGTGCAGAGGAGGTTTGCCAGGATGTTGCCTGGAATGGTAGGAAAATCTTATGAGGAAAGGCTGAGGCACTTGGGGCTGTTCTCATTGGAGAAGAGAAGGTTTAGGGGAGATCTGATAGAAGTGTATAAGATGATTAGGGGTTTAGATAGGGTAGATACTAAGAACCTTTTACCGCTAATGGAGTCAGGTGTTACTAGGGGACATAGCTTTAAATTAAGGGGTGGTAGGTATAGGACAGATGTTAGGGGTAGATTCTTCACACAGCGGGTTGTGAGTTCATGGAATGCCCTGCCCGTATCAGTGGTGAACTCTCCTTCTTTATGGTCATTTAAGCGGGCATTGGATAGGCATTTGGAAGTTATTGGGCTAGTATAGGTTAGGTAGGATTCGGTCGGCGCAACATCGAGGGCCGAAGGGCCTGTACTGCGCTGTATCCTTCTATGTTCTATGTTCTATGACTACAGAATCCCCTAACACAATTGATCTCTTGGAAGCCGATGTACCCCTCATTGCATTCGAGCCAGTCTCAATACCAAAGGGTTTTTACAAATACATTAGGGACAAAAGGGTAACTAGGGAGAGAATATGGCCCCTCAAAGGTCAGCAAGGCAGCCTTTGTGTGGAGCCACAGAAAATGGGGGGTATACTAAATGTGTATTTTGCATCGGTATGTACTGTGGAAAAGCATATGGAAGATACAGACTGTAGGGAAATTGATGATGACATCTTGCTGAATGTCCATATTACAGAGGAGAAAGTGCTGGATGTCTTGAAACGGGTAAAGGTGGATAAATGCCCAGGACCTGATCAGGTGTACCCAAGAACTCTGTGAGAAGCTAGAGAAGTGATTGCTGGGCTTCTTGCTGAGATATTTGTATCATTGATAGTCACAGGTGAGGTGCTGGAAGACTGAAGGTTGGCAAACATGGTGCCACTGTTTAAGAAGGGTGGTAAGAACAAGCCAGGGAATTATAGACCAGTGAGCCTGACGTCGGTTGTGGGCAAGTTGTTGGAGGGAATCCTGAGGGACAGGATGTATATGTATTTGGAAAGGTAAGGACCGATTAGGGATAGTCAACATGGCATTGTGCATGGGAAATCATGTCTCACAAACTTGATTGAGTTTTTTGAAGAAGTAACAGAGGATTAATGAGGGCAGAGTGGTAGATGTGATCTATATGGACATCAGTAAGGCATTCGACAAGGTTCTCCATGGGAGACCGATTAGCAAGGTTAGATCTCATGGAATATAGGGAGAACTAGCCATTTGGATACAGAACTGGCTCAAAGGTACAAGACAGAGGGTGGTGGTGGAGGGTTGTTTTTCAGACTGGAGGCCTGTGACCAGTGGAGTGCCACAAGGATTGGTGCTGGGTCCCCTACTTTTTGTCATTTACATAAAGGATTTGGATGCAAGCATAAGAGGTACATTTAGTAGGTTTGCAGATGACACCAAAATTGGAGGTGAAGTGGACAGCGAAAAGGGTTATCTCAGATTACAACAGGATCGTGACCAGATGGGCCAATGGGGTGAGAAGTGGCAGATGGAGTTTAATTCAGATAAATGCGAGGTGCTGCATTTTGGGAAAGCAAATCTTAGCAGGACTTATACACTTAATGGTAAGGTCCTCCGGAGTGATGCTGAACAAAGAGGCCTTGGAGTGCAAGTTCATAGTTCCTTGAAAGTAGAGTCGCAGGTAGATAGGATAGTGAAGGCGGCGTTTGGTATGCTTTCTTTTATCGGTCAGAGTATTGAGTACAGGAGTTGGGAGGTCATGTTGCGGCTGTACAGGAATTGGTTCGGCCACTTTTGGAATATTGTGTGCAATTCTGGTCTCCTTCCTATAGTAAAGATGTTGCGAAACTTGAAAGGGTTCAGAAAAGATTTACAAGGATGTTGCCAGGGTTGGAGGACTTGAGCTATAGGGAGAGGCTGAACAGGCTGGGGCTGTTTTCCCTGGAGTGTTGGAGACTGAGGGGTGTCTTTATAGAGGTTTACAAAATTATGAGGGGCATGGATAGGGTAAATAAACAAAGTCATTTCCCCAGGATCAGGGAGTGCAGAACTAGAGGGCATAGGTTTTGGTTGAGAGGGGAAAGATATAAAAGAGACATAAGGGGCAACTTTTTCACACACAGGGTGGTACATGTATGGAATGAGCTGCCAGAGGAAGTGGTGGAGGCTGGTACAATTGCAACATTTAAAAGGCATCTGGATGGGTATATGAATAGGAAGGGTTTGGAGGGATATGGGTCGTGTACTGGCAGGTGGGACTAGATTGGGTTGGAATATCTGGTCGCCATGGATGGGTTGGACCGAAGGGTCTGTTTCCATGCTGTACATCTCTATGATTCAATTAAGAGTTTTTGTCAGGTTGCATTAAGGCTGGCTTAAGTTATTGCCACGGTCAATGTCAAAATGATTGTATGTGTAGACACAGTGATTGAATGTCAAACTGAAAATTTAATTCTCTCAATACTCACTGAATGATTTCAAAACAAGGAAACAACTTTCACAGTTAGTCTATCAGCTGTTGACAAGGTATGAGGCATAGTGAATAAAAACAAAGTGATAAACATAGCAGACCTGGCAGCAAATATAGACAGAAACTGAGAGTCATACTGGACTTGAAATGCCGACTCTTTGTCCGTTCACAGATGTGGTCAGACCTGCTCAGTTTCTCCACAACTTTCTGCTTTTATTTCAGATCACCAGCACCTGCAGTATTTAGCTTTTATTTGAGTAAAATTATTGTACCTGGATATAAAGATTACTTTGCACTTAGGTTTTGCCTCACGTGACATCTCAAAGTGCTTTATGGCCAATGAAATGCTTTGAAGTATAGTCATTTTTGCACCATAGGAAATGGAGCAGCTGATTTGCATGCTTACAGCTACCACAAAAGCCGTGTGAAAATGATCAAAATTGTTTGTTGAGGCGACTTTGACAGAGACATAAATAACGCCGAGGACACCACAGAAAACTTCCCTGCCCTTCTCTGTCCACCTGATTAAATGGAGCCTCAGTTGAATAGCTTATCTGCCCTACAACAGTGCAGTTTTCACTCATTCTTCCACAGGAACGGTCAGCCTACAATTGTGTTCAAATCTGAATGGGATTTGAAATACAATATTCTGAATCAATGAATAACAATCTTTAAGGGAATTACATACCTGGGTCAGGTGAGCAACCATGATGTCAGTTTTCACTGAAATCTTTCCATCGTGCAATGTATACATGAAAAGTTTATTAACTCCAGACAATAACCTACATACAAAAAAAAATTTACCTAATTAAAATGGCAAATCACACTCCATTGACGGTGGCATTGTTCATGGTGAAAACTTCAAATAAATTAGATTTTCTAAATTATGAACGTGAAAATTCAGTTGTTACAAATTTGTACTTCTGTTCCCTCGTGCCTATGTAAATTTATTTATTTTTTCTATCTGTGAGCTAAACATAGAAAACAGAAGAGATGTAGGCCATTCAGCCTATCAAGCCTACTCCACTATGAAGATGACCCTCTATTTCAAATGCGATAACACTCTTCCCATTTTCATAGGCATCTTTAGACCCTAGAAATCTACTTATTTCTTCAACATATTCAGTAACTTCTGCTCCACAGCCTTCTGTAGTATAGAATTCCACAGATTGACTGTCCACCCTGAGTGAAAAGGTACTTTGTCATCTTAAATCTAAACTGCTGACTGCTTATCCCACTCCCAATCCCAGGAAGGATATCAAACCTGCTTCCAGTTTGTCAAGACAGAATTCTGTCATAATTATGTTCTAATGAGACCACCTCTCACCTTTCTAAACAGGCCCAAATGACACAATTTCAGCTAATACAAAAAACCTGCCATCTCAGGAATCAGTCTGGTGAATATTCACTGTACTTCCTCCAAGCCAAATTGATATTTTCTTAGCTAAGGAGGCAAAAATTGCAAATAATACTCCAGATGTAATCACACCAAGGCACTGTATAGTTGCAGTAGGAATCCCTGGTTCCTGTACTCAAACCTTCTTGCAATGAGACCCAACATACCACTTGCCTTTCCAACTGTTTGCTGCAACTGCATGATTGCTTTCAGTGGTTGGCATACAAGGACATCATGGTCCCTTTGACTATCACCTTTCCCAATGTATCACCATTCAAATAATACTTCACCATTCTGTTTTCCTACTGAAAGGGACAAATTCATACTTATCAAAGCTATAATTCAACTGCTTAGCATTTGCCCACTCACTCAACAGTCTTGAAAGGCTTATACATCTTCGTCACCACTCAAAATCCTTTCAAAATTTTGCATCATCACAATAAAACTGGAAATAATAGGTTTGATTCCCTCATCCAAATCACTGACATATACGCTGAATAGCTAGGGCTGAAATAGTGATCATTGTGATACCCCACTTGTCACATCCTTCTATTCTGAAGACACCCCTTTAATTCGTCACTAATTCTCAATCCATGTCCTACTCATGTGCTTTGATTTTTGCACATTAATCTCTTAAATGGGGAGTTATCAAAAGCAAATATATATATCCCAGCTGAGTTGTTCTCGTTTGGTTTGGTTTGGTTTTAGCAGTCAGTAAGTCAGTTTTGAGGCTACTGGTCCAAGAAATAGCTCCATTGGATCTCTCTCTCTCGTAAGACCCTGTAATTGATTTAACCATTTTTTTGCCAAGGAGGGGTTTATGGGGCTTGTCGGATAGGTTTGGTTATTCTATATTCTGTTTTCTTTTGTTTATGTTTCATTCGGTAATTTTGCAAATAAATGATTTTGTTTAAAAATAAGTGGTTGGACCTGCTGCATCACTTCTGGAATATCAACCTTACACCTGCTTAAAACAACTAGCCCAAGTTAGGGTCCGGGCAAATTTCTTGAAATGTGTTGAGGGGGTCTGGTCTGGTGCATAACATTATATGCTTTACAGATTCCAGCATTTACCCTACTAATATTAGGCCAACTCAATCTATAGTTCCCATTTTTGCCCTCCATCACTTTTTAAATTGTGGGATTACATTAGCAAAGCTATAATATACTACGAGTGTTTCAGAATCTACATCTTCTTTGGTACACTGGGATCCGGATTATCAGGGCCTGGGGATTTATTAGCTTCAGCCCCATTACGTTCTCTAGCACTTTTTCTTTTACTAATATTAACCTCCTTCCCAGTAACCTTTGCTTCCGTCATTTCTGGGAAGTTATTTGTGTCTTCTTCTGCGCAGAGAGAACTAAGGTTGTTGTTTCATTGCTCTGCGATTTCCTTGTTCTCAGGTTGTAAGTTTGCTTGCTGAGCTGGAAGATTTGTCCTCAGATGTTCTGTCACCATGCTAGGTAACTTCATCAGTCAGCCTCTGATGAAGTGCTGGTGTTGTCCCGTTTGCTATTTATCTGACTTGATATGTTGTGCTGGGTGATATCACTTCCCGTTCTTTTTCTGAGAGGTTGGTAAACGGGGTCCAAATTGATATATTTGTTAATGGAGTTTGAATGCTAGGCCTCTAGTAATTCCCATGTGTGTCTTTGTTTATCCTGCCCCAGGATGAATGTGTTGTCCCAGTCAAACTGGTGTCCCTCTTCGTCAGTGTGTATGGGATACTAGTGATAGTTAGTCATGTCTTTTGGTGGCTAGTTCGTGCTCATGTAATCTGGTGGCTAGTTTCCTGCCTACCTGTCCAATGTAATGTTTGTTGCAGTCCTAGCAGGGTATTTTGCATATGATGTTCGTTCTGCTGGCTGTTGGCACAGGATCCTTTAAGTTCATCAAGAGCTGTTTCAATGTGGTGGTAGGTTTATGGGCTACCATGCTGCCTAGAGGCCGGAGTAGTCTGGTCGTCATCTCAGAGATATTTTTAATGTATGGCAGGGTGGCTAGAGCCTCACGGCATGTTGTGTCTTCTTGTTCAGGTCTGTTGCATAGGAATCAGCAGACAGTGCTTATAGGGTACCCGTTATTCCTGAATAGGTTGCACAGGTGTTTTTCTTTGGATTCTCTTAGCTCCTGGGTGCTGCAGTGTGTTGTGGCTCATTTAAATAATGTCCTGATGCAACTCCATTTCTGGGTGTTGGGATGATTGCTCCTGTAGTTGAGTATCTGGTCAGTGTGTGTGGCTTTCCTGTAAAACGCTGATCTGTAGCACTCCATTGGTTTTGCATTTTACCATGACATGTAGGAAGGAGAATCTGTTGTTGTTCTCTTCCTCTTTGGTGAGCTTTATACTGGTAAGGATGTTGTTTGTGTTTGTGAATTTCTTCCTCCCATTGTTCCCCATTTTCAGTTCCCTCGTTTCAGAATGTAAGAGGCCTACATGTTTCTTCATTAATCTTTTCATTTTTACAATCTTATTGAAGCTTTTAAAATCTGTTTTGGTGTTTGAAAGTTTACTCATTTTTTTTCCCCTCAAGAACCTCTTGGCCTTTCTTTGCTAAATTCTAAACTGCTCCCAGATCTCAAGCTTGCTATTTTTTCTAGCAATTTACACGACGACTCTTTGGATCAAATACTATCTTTAATTTTTTTTTGTCAGCCATGATTAAGCCACTTTTTCTGTGGTATTCTTTTGCTCAGAAGAAATGCGTAACTGTTATGACGCATGCGTTGTTCCTTTAATATTAATCGTTGTCTCTCCAATATCATGCTTTTCAATAAAGTCACCCTTCGTCTATCGCAGAACACTAACGCATGGAGTCAGAGAGTCATGCAGCATGGAAACAGACCCGTCAGCCCAACTCATCTATGCCAACCAGGTTTCCTAAATAAATCTAGTCCCATTTAACTATGTTTGGCGCTCATCCCTCTAAACTTTCCTATCCATACACCTTTGCAAATGTCTTTTAAATATCGCAATTGCACTTGCCTTTACCACTTCCTCTGGCAGCTTGTTCCATGTTTGCACCACACTATGGAAAAAGTTGCTCCCCAACTCCCTTTTAAATCTTTCCCCTCCCACTATAAACGTATGCTATCTATTTTTGGATACCCCTACCCTGGGCCTGGCACTTTGTTCTATGAACGTGACTTGCTACCAGGTCTCACTGCACATGGAAATTGATTGCTTCGTTATCTGAGCATTACACAAAACAAAACAAGAACTAGCTCAGCTTTCTTTGCACGAGGTCAACCGTTGCTATTTGTGCAACTTTGCTGTACTTCCCTACACTACAGCAATGACTAATTCCAAAATAATTTTTGAATGGAAGATGTTTTGAGTTATCCTGAGGTTAGTTAAATAAAAAAGCCAAACAAATATAAGATTGTTCAAGTCCTTTCCATTAATGAACCTTACCTAATATTTGTGATGCAGTACCATCTTCAATTTTCAGATTTCCATGGTTTAGAGTTAGGGCCCTGCTTTCAGATTGGATGCTTCCTTTTTATCCCAGTGAAAAATTCTATCATATTCTGGTCATTGTTTTAATTAACAATCTTTACAAATGCTTTGTGATCTGGATATCAAACAGCAGAAATTGCTAGCAAAATTCAGATCTAGCAGATTGGAAAGAGATAGAGGAAGGGAAGGGAAAAGTCAGACAAGCCAAGTGAAGAGGAGAGCAGGGTGGAAACTGGAAGTGAAACAATTACATTTTTCTCATTCCAAGTGAGAATGGGTAATTGCAATGTTATCATAATTGATGTACCAGAGAAAGAGATGTGAGTGAGGGCCCTGACGAGGATTGGAACAAGGAATGTCCTACATATCCCACAAACTAGACAGGCATACCAGAGCCACACGTGCTTACACATGGCCACACCTTTGATCTGAAGAAAGCAAGAGGAGTTAAAAGAGAAATTGTTCAAAGTAAGAGGAGCAAAGGAGAGTGGTGATGGAAGATGGGGATGATTCAGGCCTCTTTTCCAGGAGGAATCAGAGAGCCCCAAGACCATCGTGATGGGGATGGACAGATAGAGGGACTACATATTCATGATGAAGAAGAGGCAGCTGGGGTCCACCAATTGGAAATTTTGAAACCAACATAAAGTGTCAGAAGAATCGTGGAACTAAGTGAGAGGGATTGGACAAGGGGATCAAAAACAAAATTGAAAGGGGGTATGATTAATCCCTACGCATCGCATAAAACCAAGCCTAGGATAGCCTGTTCCCTAATTACTTCTTCACCTTCAAGAATTCATCTGCCACACTGTCATTATTAACGTATTTTGCCCAGTCCATATGTAGATTAAAATCACCCATGATTACTGGAGCATCCTTGTTGCACTGATCCATGTGGAGGTGAGCCACTTCCGGTGCCATGGACTTGGCTCTCACTGTAGTGCGCTCAGAAACCAAGCTGTTTTATTTACTTTTCCTTTCCTGACCCTTTCATAATTTCTGCCTGTACATTCCTGGGTTTTATTGCTAGAGCCTTGCATTCATATACCTCAGTGTATTTAGTTCTTGCTATTTTCTTTTCTGCATTATCCATTCATTCAAAGTGTTAGCGGAGAGGCTTTGAGTTATAGGGAAAGGTTGAAAAGGCTGAGGCTGTTTTCCCTGCAGTGTCGGAGGCTGAGGGGTGATCCTTATAGAGGTTTATAAAATCATGAGGAGCATGGATACAATAAATAGACCAAGTCTCTTCCCTGGGGCGGGATTGTCCAGAACTAGACGGCATATGTTTAGGATGAGAGGGGAAAGATATAAATGAGACCTAAGGGGCAACCTCTTCACGCAGAGAGTGGTAGGTGTATGGAATAAGCTGCCAGAGGAAGTGGTGGAGGCTAGTACAATGGCAACATTTAAGAGACATCTGGATGGGTATATGAATAGGAAGGGTTTGGAGGGATACAGGCCGGGTGCTGGCAGGTGGGACTAGATTGTATTGGGATGTCTAGTTGGCATGGACATGTTGGATCGTAGAGTCTGTTTCCATGCTATACATCTCTATGACTTCAATCTCATTTGCCAAGGGGTCAGCTTTCACTCAGTGATGTATTTGTTGTTCTGAGATAGAAGATTACATTATTTCCAGGACTAGTGCAGCTCAATGATTCTACACACGTTAACTTCATTATATTGCACAGTCACAATTAATTGTACTGCATTGTTACACTAACATCTTATTCCATCTCAAATATCCACATTCTTCAGGTATCTCTTAACCCCTGTTCAGCCAGATAGATGGTGTTTGAATGGTGTATAAATTTTATCTCTTTCATTCTCGTCCTACCTAAAGCAGCATGTTGTCAGTGTCAAAATGGCTTTAGAGTTATAAAGTCAGTTAGGAAAACTAAGGGTGTCCATGCCAGCATCCCTGGAAGCAATCCAATCAATCCCACTCTTACACTTTATGTCTCTCGTCCTACAAGACTTTTTTGCCTCCTGTCTTTGTACTCAATCCTTCTACTAATGAAGCCCAAACTTCCAATGTCTTGCTAACCACTCTTTCAATATTTCCTGCTAACTTCACCAGGGTGAGCCATGGATCTGAAACACAGAAGGGCACAATGGGTAGTCACAGTAATGAAGACATTGTGGCTACCTGTTCAACAGCAATAAGAGACTAAGTCACATCTTCCCACTGCAAGAGTTGTGTTTGCAGAAAGCATTTGGCTTCCATGAAAACACAGACAAAATCTGACCAAATTCTCAACTAATCTGTTGTTTACTCACTTTGATCCTTCCAAACAAAGATGGAATAGATCAGTCAGGTTGGTCATGTGCTTACTAATGACTGAAGAAACTGCCAAATAATAAAAATATTCAAAATGGGACTGTTTACTGAGGAGATTTCTACAAGGTGAACCAAATTATTTGATTATAGATAAGGCCTTGCATTCAAGATGAATAACCCTTTGCAAAAAGGCACAAAGTTCAAAATATTTGTGAAATCCTCCAGAAGTATTAAATGACTGGTACTTACCACAACATTTCTCGGACCACTTGGGTTTCTGTCACAAACATTCGTTCATCTGAGTAATATAGTGGATCAGTATTGTACAAATGCTGTTCCCTAGACAATAAAGTTATACTACAATCAGATAAGAAAAGTATTCATATTTTCAAACAAAAGCAAGAAACTGTATAACAAACAACTCGATTAAATAAATGTTGTTATTTCCTTTGTTAAAAGAGTAACTCATTTGCTGTGCTATAGATCTCAGTAGATGAATGATTAGTCAGTCAAACTGGCCATTTTTTGGATGAGCCTGGATAGCAAGTCTCACAGAAAATTAAGGAGGCAATGCAATGTGCAATGAGCCTGTATATAAAAATTTGTAGTGGGAGGCGGCCATTCAGTCGTCCCTAGTGTCAAATAAGGTCATGGTTTTATCTGATTATGGCCCTATATTTACTTTCCTATCTGTTTTACATAAGCCTCATCTCCTTTATTGATCAAAAATCTAAGCCTTGAATATATTCAATGACCCGGTCTCCACTGCTCTGTGGAAGAGAATTCCAAAGGGTAATACCTCTCAAAAAAAAATTCTTCCTCTTCTTCAACTTAAATAGGAGACCCGTTATTTTTTAAAACAGTCATTTCCTTGTTTTAAATACCTTCAAAATAGGAAACATCTTTTAAACATCTGCCTGGTCAAGCCCTTTCAGAATCTTAAATGTTTCAATAAGATCATCCTTTATTCTTTTAAACTTCTAACATTATAGTCTCAACCTTTCTTCATTGGACAATCTCCATCCAATGAATCAGCTTAGTGAGCGTTCACTGAACTGCTTCTAATTAAAGTATATTTCCTCTTAAGTAAGGAGACGGAATTTGTACTCTAGATGCATTCTTATCAATATCATGTATAATTACAGCTTATGCTTGAAAGATTAAAATCTCAACTGGAAAAAAAATAAGTATTTTGTGACTGTAGACTCCTACAGAGGAACCTTGAACATCTGGCATTCGATTATCCAAATTTCGGATTATCCGAACAATATTGCAAGGTCCCGATGCATGGCTATGTTATCCGGCATTTGATTAACCGATCGAAATACTCCCTGACTGTGGCTTTCGGACAATTGAGGTTCCTCTGTAAATCGTGATGAAATTGTCTGAAACTCATGCCTGGTCACCAGGTCCATGGCCCATGGCAGAGCACTTTACAAGAAGGACTGTAAAGTTGAACACTTTTTCTTTACTTCTTTATTTTTCTAATATTCTATGTTTTAGCTTATTTTTCAGTGTTTTAAGATGGTGCCAGAGAGTGGTGACACTATGGAACACTTCTTACTGTATTTTGTAACAAAACACAAAACACAATACATAAATCAAATCAAAATTAGAGGGTCTCATCTACATATATCATGAGCAGCTATAAATCAACATTCTTTTATATTATAGAAAATTGCAGCCCAATATAATTATTAAATAACATTGTTAACTGTTTTCTTACCAGACAGCAGCTAAGTTGGAATGCAGGTGAAAGCTGTGACTAAATTTAGACGATTTGGTTGTCCAGTACTGGGTGACCACATGTTGCTCCAGCCACAAGTTTGCTTCTGGTTCACCAACTAGATCAAGACAAATAATAACATCATGACTATTGTTTCACCACTACTTTGGATTTCAATATTTGAGAGAAAAATAATTGTTTAGAACAGTCTGCAAATGGAAGACTTCACAAAACAGTTCTGTTTTACAGTATTTCCTAGAATTGAAAATGAGACAAAATATCCTGAACAGCAGAAAGGCAATTCACGCAATCCTGACTGGAGACAGGACCATGTGCATTGATTGTGATGGGCAAGGAGTTACAAGCCAAAATCTATGGAAAATTAAACGGCAGATTTACATATTAAAACAAAAGACAGCTAGTTTAACAGTTAGAAAGGAACGTATTGCATCAGAGATATGGAAAGGGAAAGAGAAGCAGGTGTTGCTGTATAAAACGATAGACTGATATATGCTAGCTACAAATACAATGCTGGTAAGAAATGGTTCTGTGTTTGAAGATATGAACCTTAAGGCTGTTGAAGTAACAAACAGTCACCAAAGGGTGCTAGAAGACTGAGCAGAAAACTTTCAAAGGTACACTGGATCTTTGCACCTGACGTGGCAGGGCAAAGGAAGAAGGTAGGCTGTTGAAAAGCCATTGGTGTATGGAACCGAATACTGAAGCCTAGGTAGCTAGTGGGTGGGTGGCACAAACAGTCTTTCCTTTTCTTTAAATTGTCTGTTATGTAGTGTTCAGTCACTGCCAATTTTAGTTTGTTTGTTACAGTGAAAATCTTAAATCTTAAAATCTTGTGATGCTATTCTTTCCACCAGTCAGTGGTTGCCTTTGAAAGTCATCAGTTTATGGGGATTGTAATAACAAAATAAATTCTAGCGTTTTTCAATCTCGTAACCATTTTTATATCTATTTTTTGGATACGACAAGGAAATAACACACAACTAGAGTATTTGTCTGTTTCAGAATGGAAGCAATTAGCTGGATGCACAAACACCACCAACTTATTGAGTCTGAAATTTCCAAGTGTGTACAAACATCGAGTGCTCATATATATTTGTAGCCATATACACAGCTCAAGATTTTCTCTACCTTTCCTTTCCACACTAATTAGGTAAAACTGACTAAAGAAGTTTCCTCCAGGGACAAGGCTCCTGAAGTACTTGACTCTTTGAAAGATAAATCAGGATCTTGTAGAACCAAAGAAAATAGGAAAGATCAGACAGAAATGCCGCTAGCTTAGTTAAATACTTTCTAAGCCTGGGCTTCTCAAAGTGGTGTTTGGGACCTAAAGTGAGGTCACAACCTCTGAGAAAGAAATGGCTGACCACCCCCACATTCCAAATTGCTCTTCCAGATCTTCTCCTCCACCACCTTCATCAACTGTGACAATTCTCAAACTTCAAATTAAGGTCATGACAGAAAAAAAGTTTTGGAGATTGTTCTAACCATTAATGAAAACCTAAATGCTCATCCTGTCACAAAGGTTTTAATGTTCAATTCATATCTATGTTCAGGAGTATATTGCACATTAATATATAGCAGACAAACACATTTCTTAATATAAATAGTTGGAAGAGTCCAGTTGAACTACATCTACTTTACAGATGACAATTTATGTCCCACCTAATATTCTCCACTTCTCTGTTAAATAAATAGATCACAAAGCTCTGGGACTCTCTAACATTTCATAAGTCGTCATTTTTTCACACAAACTGAAACAGTCATAATCAGTGGTTCCCTATTACCCATAAAATCAATTTTTAATCAGAATTTCAGGATTAAAAAAATCAATAGTGAGAATCATTGCTTATTTTTTCTAACTCCTAGTCTTAGATTCACTGTTCAAATTTAACCATTGCAACACAGACTAGGGATCAAACCTAGGATTGTTTCGCTGCGCAGAGACTTAGTAAGCCACTGTTCAAAGTCTAACTTTCTAAACACACTCAGCCCAGCAGGATGAGCACATGGTCTGAAACAAAACATACCCTTTGAAGAGACATGTGATGCAACTTTCTTGAGCTGTGCTTGTTCTTCTGGTGATGTTTTGTCAACTTGAATTCCAGAATCTTCTCTGCTGAGACACTCCTGGAGCTCTTCTTCACTTTCTTCTTCAGACCACTCCTAAACAATAAAATATTTATATTGTAGTTCAAAGTGTCATTTCTGAGATATAATGGTTATAGATGAAAATGAGAACAAAGTTGAATGGAAAACATATGCAGAAGTGACCAGAAGCTTAGTTGAAAAGGTGGCTTTCATAAAAGAATGCAGTTAGAGAGATAAATAACATGAGAAAAGGTTTAAATTGGGTGTTTTAGAGAGAGTAGAACTGAGATTGCTCAAACTTCTGCAACTAAAGGGGAGAACACTCAGAGGATCAGAACCAGCACGCCCAACTGTAAACGTGGAAACATAATAGCTATGGAAAGTTGCAGACATGGGATAGATGAGGATATGAATCTTAAATTTACACAGGATTTTAAGTTCAATGTGTCAGGGACAAAGAAGGAGTATATATTTGTTTCCCAAAGTATAGCACAGAATCCAGACAGCATTCCTTCCAGCAAATTAAAATTAAGACCAAAGAGAAAATGCTGGAAAATCTCAGTAGTCTGGCAGCATCTGTAAGGAGAGAAGAGAGCTGACAAAGGGTCAGTTAGATTCGAAACGTCAACTCTTTTCTCTCCTTACAGATGCTGCCAGACCTGCTGAGATTTTCCAATATTTTCTCTGTTGGTTCAGATTCCAGCTTTTAAAGTGAAATTGAGAGCAGGTGAAGGATGAGACCAGCAATTGTGATATAGAAAGCGGTTGTAAATAACATAATGACAGCCTCTTTAGGGCTTGGACAATGGTAAAGCTGAGTGATGGTGCAGAAAGTAATCTTGATGTGGATAGAATGTGATATTTCAAGTTTAGCTAAGCCACTACACATCAAAAATTCATGGTTCAAGAAGGCACTTCATCACCTTCCCCTGTTCAGTTAATGGTGAGCAATAAACAGTGGCTTAGCATCTGTTGCCCACATCTCATGTTGAATATAAAGAAAAAATGAGGTATATTAAACAAAATAATGGGGACAAAGTATCACATTTTGGAGGATGTGGCAAATCAAAGAGTAGAGACAAGGCAATAGAGGAAGATATCAGTATGGAAAATGTGACAGGAAAGGTCAGAGTACATTCCAAGACTAAATCAACAGGTAAGACTTGAGGCTACAAAAACAAAGACATGTGGCAGGTCAGAAGGTTGGACAAAAAAGAAACAAAAAATGCATTAAGTTTCAAAGTTAAGCATATTAGAAAAAGCTGGCCAGAAATATAGAAGCAGATTGCAACAGTTACTGTAATTTTTAAAATACAAAATGTTAACAAAGTGAGCATAGAAACTATTGAAAATGAGACTGGAGAAATAATAGAAAACAAGGAAATGCAGATGAATTGAACAGGACTTTGTACCAGACTTCACCATAGAGGGTTCGGGTATACATTAGAAGCAGCGATAAGTCAAGAATTGGAAGTAAAGGAAGAACTCAGGAAAATCAATCTCAGAAGTGATATTGAATAAACTGTTGGAGCCACAGGCTGACAAGTGGCCAGTTCCTGGTAGAATTCACTGTTGGGTCTGAAAAGAAGAAGTGACTAGCAAATTATTGTTGCATTTACTTTTCAAAAACTCTACTGATTCAGGGACAATTCCAGTAGCTTTGAAGATAATGAATGCTAGTCCTTCATTCAAAAAGGGAGAAAGTGGGAAATTTCAGGACAATTAAACTAACATTCATCATTGGGAAAATTTTAGAAACTTTATTAAAGAAGTTATAGCAGGGCATTTAACAAAGTCAGCATTGTTTTGTGAAAGGAAAATCATATTTGACCAATCTAGTTCTTTGGGGACACGGCACATGCTGTGCATAAAGGGAAACAAGATTTCCATAAGGTATTTGATAAGATACAGTATTAAAGGTCACTGCAGAAAATAAATGTTCATGGTGTAAGGGTTAGCATATTGGCATGTACGTAGGGTGGATTGGCTAACAGAAAACAAAATATAGCATAAATGGGTCTTTTTCAGGTTGGCAAAAATGTAACAAATGGTTACTACCTTTGGTCTTAGAATCGTAACTGTTTACAATTGATGTAAGTGAAATAGATGAAAGGAGAGAATACATGAATGCCAAGTTTGCCAATGACAGAAAGATCGATAGGAAAGTAAGTTGTCAAGAGCACCTAAGAAGTTATGCAACCATAAAGAAAAGGTTAAGGGAGTGGCGTAAGGTTGGAATCTCAATATAATGTGGAAAACTTCGAAATTATCCATTTTCGGAGGAAGATTAAAAAATAAGTATATTGTCTTAGTGGCGCAAGACTACAGATATGGGAGATAAAAGAAAGAATAGTACAGCACAGGAACAGGCCCTTCAGCCCACCAAAACTGCACTGACACATGACGTCTTTCTAAACTAAATACCTTCTGCCTCTGTGGTCCATATCCCTCCATTTCCTGCCTATACGTATTGTTGTCAAGATGCCTCTTAAACATTGCTATTGTGATGCTTTCACTTCCTCCTCCAGTAGCATGTTTCAGGTAACTTTGTGTAAAAAACTTTCCCCTTATACCTCAACCTTATGAGCCCTAGTGATGTACATTTCTACCCAGGGAAAAACACTCTGACTATCATTCTGTCCATGCCTCTCATAAGTTTGTAAACCTCTGAGTTCTCCTCAAAACCAGGCAACATCCTGGTAAACCTTTCCTGCACCCTTTCTAAAGCTTCCTAATCTTTCAGGTGGTGTGATGTCCAGAACTATGTAGTATTCCAAGTGAGGCCTAATTAAAATTCTATACAGCTGCAACATGCCTTGCCAATTTTTATACTCTATGCCCCCATCAATGAAGGCAAGCATGCCATATGCTTTCTTGACCATCTTACTCACTTGTGTTGCCACTTTCAGGGAACTGTAGACCTGTACACCGAGGTGTCTCTGTACAGAACATAACAGCGCAGTACAGGCCCTTCAGCCCTCGATGTTGCGCCGCCCTGTCATACTAAGCTGAAGCCCATCCCACCTACACTATTCCATGTACGTCCATATGCCTGTCCAATGACGACTTAAATGCACTTAAACTTGGTGAATCTACTACCGTTGCAGGCAAAGCATTCCATACCCTTACTACTCTCTGAGTAAAGAAACTACCTCTGATATCTGTCTTATACCTATCTTCCCTCACTTTAAAGTTGTGCCCCCTCGTGTTTGCCATTCCCATACTTGGAAAAAGACTCTCCCTGTCCACCCTACCTAACCCTCTGATTATCTTGTATGTCTCTACTAAGTCAACTCTCAACCTTCTTCTCTCTAACGAGAACAGCCTCAAGACCCTCAGCCTTTCCTCATAAGACATTCCTTCCATACCAGGCAACATCCTAGTAAATTTCCTCTGTACCCTTTCCAAAGCTTCCACATTCTTCTTATAATGCGGTGACCAGAACTGTACACAATATTCCAAGTGTGGCCGTACCAGAGCTTTGTACAGCTGCAGCATAACCTCCTGGTTCTGGAACTCAATCCCTCTATTAATAAAGGCCAAAACACTGTATGCCTTCTTAACAACCCTGTCAATCTGGGTGACAACTTTCAGGGGTGTGTACATGGACACCGAGATCTCTGCTCATCTGCACTCCCAAGAATCTTACCATTAGCCCAGTACTTTGCATACCGATTACTCCAAAGTGTATCACCTCACATTTGTCCACATTAAACTCCATTTGCCACCTCTCAGCCCAACTCTGCATCCCATCTATGTCTCTCTGCAACCTACTACATCCTTCATCACTATCCACAACTCCACCGACCTTAGTGTCGTCTGCACATTTACTAACCCACCCTTCTAAGCCCTCATCCAGGTCATTTATAAAAACGACGAACAGCAGTGGACCCAACACCAACCTTTGCAGTATGCCGCTAGTAATTGGACACCAAGATTAATGTTTGTTAATGTTTCTAAGAGTTCTGTCATTTATTGTCTGCTTTCCTCCTGCATTAGACTTTCCAAAAAGCATCACCTCACATTTGTCTGGATGAAATTCCATCTACCATTTTTCTGCTCAAATCTCCAGCCTATCTTCCTCACGATCTGTAGCTCCCCCAATTCTTTGTGTCGTCCGCAAATTTACTAATCAGCCCATCTACATTCTCCTCCAAATCATTTCACAAATAACAGGAGTCCCAGCACTGATCCTTACGGAACACAACTGGTCACAGATTTCCAGTCAGTAAAACACTTTTTCACCATTACTCTGTCTTCTATGAGCAAGCCCCAGTTCTGTATCCATCTTAGCAGCTCACTATAGATCCCATGTGACTTTACTTTTTGCATCAGCTTGTTATGAGGGACCTTGTCAAAGGCCTTGCTAAAGTCTATGTTGATAACTTCCACCACCCTGCCCTCATCAGTCATCTTTGTCACTAGCAAACAATTAAGAAGGCTAATAGAATATTTTAATACAAGGGAAATTAAATACATAAGTAGGGAGGTTAGCCTTAAGTTATAAAGGGCACTGCTGAGACCACACCTGGAGTCGTCTGCAGAGTATTGGCAATCTTACTTAAGCAAGGATGTAAATGTTTTGCAAGAAAGTCTGAGAAGGCTTACCAGGCTAATAGCTAGACTGAGTGGGTCAATGTTTGAGGAAAAATTGAACAAGCTAGATGTGTACCTGATGGATTTTAGAAAAGTAAGAGGTAACTTGACTGAAACAAGAGGATGGAATATAATGTGGGAAGACGTCAGGTTACACACTTTGACAAGAACAACTTAGAAGCTGAATGTAATTTAAATAGAGAAACACTGTGGAAACTTGTAGCACTGATGGATTTGGTAGATCTTGTGCATAAATCACAAAAAAGTGAGGATACAAGTTAAATGGGTCAAATTAAAGGCAAATGGAATGCTGGCTTTTATTTGAAAGCAAGTGGAGCACAAGATTAGGAAGATCTTGTTAAACCTAAACATGGTGCTAAGACCACATTTAGAATGTTTTGAACAGTTTTGGGCCCCTTTTCAAAGGGGAGATATACTATCATTTGTGGAAATACAAAGAAGGCTCACTAGGTTGATCCCAGGTATTGAGGGATTTTCTTATGAAGAGGTTGGGCCTGTACTTACTTCAGTTTAGAAGAATTAGGGTCATTAAGTATATTTCAGGCTGAGATAGACTTGTAATCATTACAACAGGATCTGGGCCAATGGGCTGAGAAGTGGCAGATGGAGTTTAATTCAGATAAATGCGAGATACTGCATTTTGGGAAAGCAAATCCTAGCAGGAGTTATAAACTTAATGGTAAGGTCCTAGGGAGCGTTGCTGAACAAAGAGACCTTGGAGTGCAGGTTCATAGCTCCTTGAAAGTGGAGTCGCAGGTAGATAGGATAGAGAAGGCGGCGTTTGGTATGCTTTCCTTTATTGATCAGAGTTTTCGGTACAGGAATTGGGAGGTCATGTTGCAGCTGTACAGGACATTGGTTGGACCACTGTTAGAATATTGTGTGCAATTCTGGTCTCCTTCCTATCGGAAAGATGTTGTGAAACTTGAAAGGGCTCAGAAAAGATTTACAAGGATGTTGCCAGGGTTGGAGGATTTGAGCTATAGAGAGAGGCTGAACAGGCTGGGGTTGTTTCCCCTGTAGCGTCGGAGGCTGATGGGTGACCTTATGAAGGTTTACAAAATTATGAGGGGCATGGATATAATAAATGGACAAAGTCTTTTTCCCTGGGATCGGGGAGTCCAGAACTAGAGGGCATAGATTTAGGATGAGAGGGGAAAGATATAAAAGAGACCTAAGGGACAATGTTTTCACGCAGAGGGTGGTACATGTATGGAATGAGCTGCCAGAGGATGTGGTGGAGGCTAGTACAATTGCAACATTTAAAAGGCATTTGGATGGGTATATTAAGAGGAAGGGTTTGGAGGGATATGGGCCAGGTGCTGGCAGGTGGGACAAGATTGGGTTGGGATATCTGGTCAGCATGGACAGGTTGGACCAAAGGATCTGTTTCCATGCTGTACATCTCTATGACTCTAGGTGTGACAATGTAAACTTCAAAACTTTAACTTCATGGACTGAAAGAATAAGAAATGATTTTTTTCTGGAATAAATTATTTCTCAAGATGAACGTGACAAAGACAAGCTATTAAACAAAGACTGAAAGCAATGAGTGAACTAACCATCCCTGGAAAAAAGCAAGATAAACAATGCTTCCTGGGAGAAAGGGGATCACAACTGCTTTGACACCTGCTTGATAAATTAGATGTTTTATTGCTAGAAAGGACAACTTATTGCCCTACAGAAGATTTTAGGAAGTTAATTGCAGGAAAAGCTGTGTTTAACAAAGAACAGAAGAGCTACTTCTGATAAAAGGGGTAAGACACAGCTTTGAGGTCTCCAGGAAATGTAATCAATGTTGGGGACAAATTATCAATGTCATATCAGAAACTTCAAAGGGAGAAAATTGTATAAGAGTTCAACATCAGAACAAGCCAGTAGCAGAACTTCAAAGAACACTGCACAAGGATCAAACACTGGAGACTTCCAGAGACAGACATTGTTGGTGAAATCGTGGCCTGATTCTATCACTAATCAGGTAATAGCTAAATTGGGTTGTGAGGTAACTGCTTTCTTGAGGGATGAAGAGCTTTTGCCCGAAATGTCGATTCTCCTGCTCCTTGGATGCTGCCTGAACAGCTGTATTTTTCCAGCAATGCACTGTCGACATTGCTTACTTGAGGGGGCTTATTTTAGTTGGTACATACAATAAAGTTTAAATCATTGTTTCAGTACTTGACTGTGTGAGATTTGTTAATACCAAGCCAAATTGAAAAGGTAGCTTGTGGTGATTTACCCACATCAAGGGTATGGAGACAGATATGGAGAATAAACAAGAAAGTGGAGTTGAGGATTATAAGATCAAACAAGATCTCCTTGAATGGCAGAACAGACTCAATGTACTAATTGGCCTACTTCTGCTGCTAAGTATTATAGTCTCCTGAAACAAAAGGATGAAAGGTTATTATGGGTAGGCAAGAATTTGGATTTGGGGTTATAATCATATCAAGCAAAGCAGGCCTGTGTGATTGAATGGCTGACTCTTATTCCTTTTTTGTATGTTTCTAAATTACTGAAAAAAAACCTCAAGGCTCTGTATCTGAATGTTCAGTGTGTTCAGAACAAAACAGATTAACTGAAAGCATAATATGATCTAAATAATTATGATCTGATAGCTGCTAACTTCAGAGACATTGCTGCAAGGTGACATAGTTTAAGATCTGAATATTGAAGAGTGCAAGGCAGTTAGGAACAAGAAACTAGGAAAAGGTGAAGGGGTGATTGATGGTATTTGTGAAATAGAAAAGGATGACCCAAGTCCAAGAAACCAGGATGCAACAATATTTTAGGTAGAGATACAGAAAAATTTGTAGGAGTGGTATACATCTGTTGTATCTGCTACAGTATGTTGGAGTAAGAGATTAGATTAGATTAGATTACTTAGTGTGGAAACAGGCCCTTCGGCCCAACAAGTCCACACCGACCCACCGAAGCGCAACCCACCCATGCCCCTACATTTACCTCTTACCTAACACTACGGACAATTTAGCATGGCCAATTCACCTGACCCGCACATCTTTGGACTGTGGGAGGAAACTGGAGCGCCCGGAGGAAACCCACGCAGACACGGGGAGAACGTGCAAACTCCACACTGACTTGATCAAAATATAACATCCTGAAGTATCCCAATAGCATGGCTATCAATAGAATGCTTCTTTGTGTCGGAGAATCTAGAACTAGAGATCACCATTTGAAAATAAGGGGACGGAGGCTATTTAAGACTGATGAGGCTATTTTTATTGCTCTAAGGTGCCAAGTGTCATTCTCAAAAGGCAGTAGAAATAGCATCTTTAAATATTTTTAAAGGAGAGTTGGATAGATTCTTGATAACGAAGGAGGTGAAAGGTTTGCAGGGGTAAACAGAAACATGGAGTTGAGGTTATAATCTGATCGATCATGATTTTTGAGTGCAATGGAACAAATTTATTCCTTCTTTGAATTCTCATGTTCATACTCCAATCTAATTAAAGAAGCTAATTGCAAACATTTAAAAGTCAATCTTATTGCCTTTCCAAATGTTGACACATCTATGTAAACAACATAGTTGAATGGAATTTTAATTGATTCCTAAATTAAACAAGCTGATCCCCTATAGATTTTAACAAAGAGTGATGGATACAGCCCATTGTTAAGGGCTGTTGTGCCATAGTGACAGCCTGTCTCGCTCTAAGCCAGGAGGCCTAGGTTTAAGTCCCACCTACTCCAGCGGTGTGTCTAAACATGTCTGAACATGTTGATTAGAAAATATCTTTAATTCCATGGTTATATATTAACAAAATTTTATGAGAAGACCATGTACTTCATGAGAATGGACTCAGCACATTTCTGATCAGCTCATCAGAAGTATGACAATCTAAAAGTTATATAGAGAAAGCCCCAAATTTAAAATCCAACAAACAATAAAATTTAGTGGGCAGGGTCAGGCAGTAACATTAATGACTGGTTACATTTCTTAAATTGTATCATGGTAATTTAACCATGAGCTTGTATGCTTAAACAGAAAAGGAGGGCAAAATATTCTCAACACATACAAAAAATGATCAAAATTTTTTTTCCCCCAGGTAACATGTTGGAAATCAATGCAACATTTATTGGAACATCTGGAATAGGCCAACTGGCCCTTCAACCTGCTCCACCATTGAATAATTAAGTAGAATGCAAGTTGTCAGCAATTTTAGACAGCGTTATGTACCTTAGCTCCATATCATAGGAAAACAGCAGAGAACTTCCGCTTTCTCAGAGAGAGTAAGTATTATAAAAGGCTGCACACACCTACCTTTCAATAGTGACCCGATAGATGCCCAAAAAGATGCAAGTTGCCTTCCAACTGGAAAAGCACAGCAAGAGCCAATGGACAAAAGAAAAGAATAAAATTCAGGTAGGTTACTCACTGGAGTGTCTGGATATGGGCCGATATCAATTTCTTCACCTTCCATTAGGTATTTCCCCCAGTCAAAATCATCTTGTTGCACTACACAAAAACAACACACTTCAGTCAGTGCAACAACAGTAAGTTGCATTTTATCTAGATTTAAAGTTCTTGTTCTTGATTAAATTTCTTAAAAAACCTTACTTCTCCACTTTTTTGTAACATATTGTGCCACACCTAGACTTAATGCCTTTCTAACTGCAACCTCTTTTGCAAATTCACTTTTCCCTTACCATTTGCAGCCCTGGATTTAGCAGCTTAGTCTCATTCTTCAATGTGAACATTCATTAAGACCTGCCTTAAAATCCATCTTTTTGTTCAAGCTCTCTTCTACCAATCAAGAATTAAGTATTCCCCTGACACCCTCCAATTCACCAACTGCTGCTGTCCTTCCAGTCTGCACTTTGTAATTTCCTTTCAAACTCTCTTGCATCATTGTCCTTGTTTATTTTCAAAATATTTTGAAAAAGCCAACATTTCGGCTGTGTCTGGTTTCTTTTTACTCCCTATGTTGCTTCACCTTGAGTTTCTACATACCTCCCCCATTGGAATATATTCTGTTGGAAGTTATACAATTGCATGTAGCCCAAGTACATATTTTTTCATTGGCAAGACTGCAGAAACCCATCTGCAAAAGAAATGGAAGCTCAAGAAAAAAAAATACAAAAAAAAAGGAACAGATCATCAAATGAAGACAAAAAAAATGTAAACATTAAGAATAATTAACAAGGAAGGAAGCACTCCTTCAAAGAATCAGACCAGGAAATAAAAAGGGATTCTTGAGGTGTTGTTTAAGGGACATACAAAATCTTCCCCAAAACAGGAATAGAAGATTAAGAATATTAACACAGGTGAGCAAATTATTTAGCCAATTTAAAAAAGAGCTTTAGAATTCAAATTCAACACATACAGAGGAACCTCGATTATCCGAATACCAATTATCTGAAAATCGGATTATTCAAAGGTCCCGAGGTCCCGGTGGAAACATTGCAGTGTTCCCAACAGTGATCGCGTTTTTGTTTACACTGATTAAACAGGCGCTGTCTCCAAATGACTGACTGCCCACACCCTCTCTCTCCCCGCACTTTCCCTGGAGTTCTACACAGGGGTGTACCCTACACCTTCCCCAGATAATCTCTCCAATATTGTCCTGTACAGGGCAAATGTGGAACCTATCAAAAATTTGCAGTAAAAAGTTGCGTGTGTGTCTGTGCATTATTTGGAGACTTACCCCACAAAGGCAGCAGGAGCAGCAGTCTTGTTGTTGGTGTCGAGTCCAGCTGCCCCAGAGAGGGAGTGGGTGTGTACGGGGATGGGAGGCAATTGGCGGATGGTGTTGGACGGGTTTGGGGACAGGTAGACATTCTTGCATTGAGTCGGGGGGGATGCGGGGATGAAAAGGGTTGGGGGAGGCATGTTGGGGGCGGTATTGGATGGGGGGGGTCGGTGTTGGATGGTGTTGGGAGTGGGGGACAGTGTTGGACAGAGTCGGGGGTGGGAGGATGGGATTGAATGGTGTTGGGATGGGGTTGGACGGGTTTGGAATTGGGAGCGGTGTTGGGGGCGGGGCAGGGTTGAACAGGATTGGGGGTGGGACGGTGTTGGACAGGGTGGGGGGTGGAGAGGGTGGGGTCTTGCGCGCTGTGCTGCTGCTGCAGTTTCCTGAACAGGGAGCAGGCTTTAAAAACTGAGCCCCAGAGGAAAGGCATTTATTCAATTAACCGAATATCCAAATGAAATAGTGCCCTCCCATTAAGTTCGGATAATCGAGGTCCCCCTGTAATTTGGTTGTGATGTGACAATACTATGGCTTTACGATGTATACAGAACAACCTCAATTATCTAAATGAGATGGGTGGGGAGTGTTTTGTTCAGGTAATTGATTGTTTGGATAACGGATGGTTCAGATAATGAATAGTGTTTTTATGGGATCTTAAGATCTTGTTTGGATAATCCGAAATTCAGATAACTGATGCTTGGATAATCAAGGTTGTTCTGTATTTTGTCCTGGATATTTTTGCAGTGAGGCTTTGAGCCATAAGTTCTGAGCTGTTAGTTCTAAGCCAATAAAGTAAACAGCTTAAGAAACCTTGGAGACCTTTTTGTTAAAAATGGAACAATAGAAACAGCAGGAATGGATGGAGTCTGACTCTCTCAGAATCAGGGTTTTAATTTAGTTTTTAGTAGTTGTTGGAGTTTTGAAGTTGGTTGTGAAAGCTGCCATATCCCTTTCTCTCTCTCTGCCAAAAAATTCTCTTGGTGTTCTGGAGAACTGGAGAAACATCGCAAGTAAGACAATATATTTTACTGAATTTGCCTTTGCTGAGGGTGTGTTTATTGGATGTTACTATATTGGAACAGTTGCTATTTAGGAGTTAAGTGGGCGGCACGGTGGCACAGTGGTTAGCACTGCTGCCTCACAGCGCCTGTAGATCCGGGTTCAATTCCCGACTCAGGCGACTGACTGTGTGGAGTTTGCACGTTCTCCCCGTGTCTGCGTGGGTTTCCTCCGGGTGCTCCGGTTTCCTCCCACAGTCCAAAGATGTGCGGGTCAGGTGAATTGGCCAAGCTAAATTGCCCATAGTGTTAGGTAAGGGGTAAATGTAGGGGTATGGGTGGGTTGCACTTCGGCGGGTCGGTGTGGACTTGTTGGGCCGAAGGGCCTGTTTCCACACTGTAAGTCTAATCTAATCTAATCTAATCTAATCCATTATTCTGTTAAGTTTTCCAATAGAATTGAAATTATATTAATCCTTCTTCCTTTCCTTTGTATTTTAACTGTACCGTAACAATAAAGTGTGTTTTACTTAAAGCCGAGTATTGTAACCTATTGAATTACTGGAACAACTTGCCTTTCAATATTTTTTAAATTATGGTCTCGGCTACCTCCCTGATATATTTGAAGGGTTTGGTCTGATCCATACAGTGCTAAAGAGAGAACATTTCTTCCGTACTTTTACATTTTTAGGATAAAAGTATAATCAGCACTTCATTTACAGTCAACATTGCCCCAGTTTATTTCAGCTTCATCCAAAGGAATAAGACATCTTTGGAACAGGAGAGAAGCAAAGAGAGATGAAGCTGAATCTCTTCAAGATTACATCATTGCTGCAAAGTTATATAACTAACAGTTAGATGTCAAATGAATTAGCAGTCATGATTTGGAGATGCCGGTGTTGGACTGGGGTGTACAAAGTTAAAAATCACACAACACCAGGTTATAGTCCAACAGGTTGAATTGGAAGCACACTAGCTTTCGGAGCGACGCTCCTTCATCAGGTGATTGTGGAGGGCTCGATCATAACACACGATTTATAGCAAAAATTTGTAGTGTGATGTAACTGAAGTTATACACTGAAAACTTGATTGTCTGTTAAGCCTTTCATCTGTTAGAATACAGTGATAGTTTCACTTCTTTCATGTGTAAATCACAAAACCCTTCTTTTTAGGCTAAAAATCACACAACACCAGGTTATAGTCCAACAGGTTTAATTGGAAGCACACTAGCTTTTGGAGTTGCTGTTAACAATGGTGATAGCTAGACAATATGTTGAAGGTGTTAGCCCCCTGTGTTCTCTGTCTATGACCTGATGTTTAGATTGATTATGTAAAACATTATGTAAAACTCTGTTATCTCACTTTTTAGATTAGAATCAATCTAAACATCAGGTTATAGACAGAACACAGGTGGCTATCACCATTGTTAACAGCTCACCCGAGAATGCAACTTTTAAAAAAAGGGTTTTGTGATTTACACATAAAAGAAGTGAAACGATCACTGTATTCCAACAGATGAAAGGCTTAACAATCAATTTTTCAATGTTTAATTTCAGTTACATCACACTACAAATTTTTGCTATAAATCGTGTGTTATGATCGAGCCCTCCACAATCACCTGATGAAAGGGCGTCGCTCCGAAAGCTAGTGTGCTTCCAATTAAACCTGTTGGACTATAACCTGGTGTTGTGTGATTTTTAACTTCACTCAGCAGGTAATTGAAGGACTTTTAACCAATCCAAGCATGGCAGGAAGAGCTTGAACCCACAACTACCATTGTGCCACAAGACACTCAAATCAGAAACATTTACAACTAGAATCAGCAGTCATTCAAAACCATATGGGGAGACTTCAATGGATTTCAAACCTATCATTTGGCTCCAACCACAGGCTGCTAGATGTTTTCAATCAACTCATTACGACATGTTATGACACACTGAGCATGTGGTTAGGGAAACAGCCAATACAGATCCCATTGGGGATAAATTTAGACACAATTGAAAAACTAGACAAGTTCAGGATTGTGTGGCAAAATAGATCATGATGTGGTGTAATTTTCAGGATCTGCATCAATTTCTTTCTGCAGTCTTCGTTCAGGTAATGCAGAAAGTGAAATATTGCAGCAAGCGTTTGTGTAAAATAAAAATGGAGTACAAAACTACTTTCTCAGATTGTAGGAACTCTTGACAGACACTCTAAATCTAATGACAGGTTCTAAGTCTTAAAACTTTAACTTTCTGTTCCTTCTTCCAATTCCATCCTTACATTAGGCAGTTTTATTTATTTTTTAAAAAGTGAAATCAAAGTTAAAAATAATAGCAACACCTGTTCATGCTAAAAATAGAAGCTATATAATAAATAGACATTTGTGTTTGAGGAACGTAACATTTAACTCTCAGAACAGATGCACACTGAATAAAATTAGCCCAAATTTCTCAATGCCATTTTCAATCACTTCAATTACAGCAAACCTTTTATTGACTAGCATCTGTGGGACCAGCAGTTTGCCAGTTAATCAAATATTCCAGTTGATCAAGAGGTCCACATAATCAATGTGAAAACACACTCTACGTAATAGAAACGCAATGCAGGGGTATACACAGTGTTATACTTTGTTTATGACATAAATCACTTACACAAAATTGCAACTTTGCCTTAAATAAAACTTGCTGGCAGACAGCTTTCTGACTCACACCCCCAGGTGACTACTTGGACATCGTGGAGATCACAATAATACAGTAAACATCTGGTACTTCAGGTATATAATTTTTGCTGATTTATCGAGAGTGCCAGTTCAGGAGTGCTGGTTAAAACAAAGTTTGCTGTACTTCAAGGACTGACATTGCTGATATAGCAAACCGTTCAACCAAATTCACAAATGAATAAAGGAATGACACAATGACTCACCCTCTTCCTTCTGTCTTGCCTTCTCAGTGTACTGAGAATTAGCTGGTGAATCAGAAAGCGCCAATAAAAAGGAAAGTATTGCATAGTGTTCCTTGGTCTGCAACAATAATTTGAAAGGAAGCCACTTCATGTTAATTTTATCAGAATATGTTACATAAAAATAAACCTTTCAGATAAAGATTGCAATTCATCAGTGCATGTTTCAAGGGATTAAGAACAAATGCTGACACTAAATATAAAATCCTCAACATTTATAAAAATGAATAACTTTACCCCTAATTCTCTCAAAGACTGAAGTAGTACAGTAAATATAAAAATTGAGGATGCTGTAAATCAGAAACAAAAACAAAATTTGCAGGAAAGACTTAGCAGGTCTGGCAGCACCTGAGAAGAGAAATCATGGTCATCGGACCTAAAACGTTAACTTTGATTTCTCTTCACAGATGCTGCCAGACCTGCTGAGCTTTGCCAGCAATTTGTTTTTGTGACTGCTGTAGTGATACTCTAAGGGGATCAGCTGACTATCAAACCAAGGACTTTCTCTTTCTATACTACTCTGCTATTCATTTGCCTTCCTAATGTCCAACCCTATCCTAAAAGGGACTGAGTTTTTCACTGATATATTTAATCCAATAAGCACTGCTCAGGTGTGAGCCTCAACAAATGCATTTTTTCAACCAGGTTTATAGGAACCAAGCACATTATCCATTCGAGTCACTGGGTGATGTGTTTGATAGTATTGGGGCATTTAATAAAGCAAGACTGCTTGATATTGATCCCACCACCTCCCTCCCATTAAGTCTGTGAGCCTCCCCATTCTACTGCCAAACGAAGCTGAATGGTGAATTAGTGCCACTGTGCTTCATCAACGAATCTAACATCCAAAGGAAGGCTCAATAATAGCCATCCATTGCCAATCTCATTCACTTCTGGCCTGGGATCCATTAATAACCCTAGGCCTCAGATAAGTGTAGTGTCAACTGCGGCTACTAACATCCTAGCAGCCTGCTATTCAATACAGCAACCAATTTCCAGAAACATCCTTGACCAGCAGGCCATCCAGCTCTGGAGTCTCCAATACTGGCATGTCAAGAATCCGAGTGGAACAAGATATGGGGAGTCTTTCGGTCTCTCTCACCAGCCCAGATCCCATCGCCTCCATTGGATTAAATTCAGTCTAATGTGGAGTATGCCAACTGTAATTTCTGTCTTGTCCCAGCTGCTCACATTCAACCTGGAACCTTCTTTGCTAGTTTTGAAACCTGCAGCATTACCATCCCTTGCCCTTTCCCCTTTGATTTAACAAAATCTGTATGCATGCAAAAAAAAGCAATGCTCAATTACAAAAGTTATTTAGTGAAGAATTTGAACAAATTATGGTTAGTTGCAGTTTCATGAGCTTGTAAGCGTAATTATTTCAAGCATTGAACACCTCCCTGAACTTAGCATTGTAAGCATTATCAAAACTAGAGGGTATGGTTTAATATGGGAGGGGAGAGATTTAAAAGGCATCTGAGGGGGCACTTTTTCTAACAAAGGTTGATATGTATATGGAACAAGCTACTAAAGAACGTAGCAAGGTGAGTACAATCACAACATTTAAAAGACATTTGGAAGGTAAATGGTTGGAAAAGGTTTACAGGATATGGGCCAAACGCGGGCAAATGAGACTGGTTTGGTTTAGAAAACCTGGTTAGCAAGGACAAATTGGGCTAAAGGGCCCATTTCCATGCTATGACCCTAAGGTATGCAGAGGAGGAAAAGTTTCCTTCTACTCAATTTGCAATTACCAACTTCATCAGGCAACAGATGACAATTCTGAGAAGCAGAACATTTTCTCATTTAGTATAATTACAGGATGCTAACTGACTGTAACTTAAACTCAAAAGAACTCCGTGTTGAATCTTCTTCACACTGAAAATCAGGGATAATTGCACTCCCACAGGCTTATGAAGTTCAAGTTAATGAGTTACAAAGAACCGGTCTCCATGCATATGCATGCCCAGCAGGATATGTTCCATCTCTACACTGGTGAAATTAGTTGTTTGCCAGTATTCACATAGGTCAGGGAAGAGAAAAACTCTCCTAACCATTAACCAGAAAACCACTGACCAGAAAATCCCGCTGAACGTGCATATATATGGGGACCAGTTGTGATAATGACCAAACACACAACCTACGTATCACACAAACACACATAGGGATGTACAGCACAGAACTGAAAATGTGTTGCTGGTTAAAGCACAGCAGGTCAGGCAGCATCCAAGGAACAGGAAATTCGATGTTTCGAGCCAGAGCCCTTCATCAGGAACAGCACAGAAACAGACCCTTCAGTCCAATACATCTGTGCCTACCAGACATCCCAATCTGACCTAGTCCCCCATTTGATAGCATTTGGCCCATATCCTTCTAAACCCTTTCCATTCATGT
The DNA here is from genome assembly GCF_020745735.1 of Hemiscyllium ocellatum. Lineage (NCBI taxonomy): Eukaryota > Metazoa > Chordata > Chondrichthyes > Orectolobiformes > Hemiscylliidae > Hemiscyllium > Hemiscyllium ocellatum. The sequence goes on from NC_083406.1 coordinate 108,772,573, forward strand.
ACCCTTCCAGATGCCTCTCAAAGGTCTCCACCACTTCCTCTGGTAGTTCATTCCATACATGCACCACCCTGTGAGAAAAAGTTGACCGAGGTCCCTTTTTAGCTCTTTTCCCTCTCACCTTTATAAGGTCACACCTCAGCCTCTGACACTTCAGGGAAAATGGCTCCAGCCTATTCAGCCATTCCCTATGGCTCAAACCCCCCCAATTCCATCAGCATCTTTTTAAATCTTTTCTGAATCCATATAAGGTTAACATCATCTTTCTTATAGTAGGCAGATCAGAACTGAATGTAGTATTCCAAAAGTGACCTACCAATGTCCTATAAAGCCGCAACTCAACATCCCAATTCCGATACTCAATGCACTGAACAATAAAGGCAAATGTACCAAACACCACCTTCGCTTTCTACCTGTGACTCCACTTTCAAGGAGCTATGAACCTGCACCCCAAGGTCTAAATCAAACTCCATCTGCCACTCCATGACCCATCAGATCAATGCCACATTATATTCTAAGCTAACCTTCCTCACCATCCACCACATCACCAATTTTAGTGTCATCAGTAAACTTACTAACTGTACCTCATATAGACACATTCAAACTATTTATAGATAATTAATGCAAAAGATAAGTAACGAGCACCAATCCTTGTGGCACACTGCTGGTCACAGATCTGCAGTCTTAAATACAATCTTGCACCATCACCGTTTGTCTCCTATCTTCAAGCCAATTCTGTTTCCAAATGGCTTTCTCTCCCTAGATTTCATGTGATTCCACACACCATAATAGCTCACATATTTGTATCATTCTACATTGAGTAGCCAATTTTTTTTTAGATTAGATTACTTACAGTGTGGAAACAGGCCCTTTGGCCCAACAAGTCCACACAGACCTGCCGAAGCGCAACCCACCCAGACCCATTCCGGTAACACTACGGGCAATTTAGCATGGCCAATTCACCTAACCTGCACATTTTTGGACTGTGGGAGGAAACCAGAGCACCCGGAGGAAACCCACGCAGACACGGGGAGAATGTGCAAACTCCACACAGTCAGTCGCCCAAGCGGGAATTGAACCCGTATCTCTGGCGCTGTGAGGCAGCAGTGCTAACCACTGTGCCACCCACAGTTGTTTTTAATCGCTATTTGCTGAGATGTTGGAGAGTATACAGCACTCATGAAATATCATTTGTGCATGGCATAAACGACTTCAGGAGAAATTTAGGGATAGAAACAATGTGCAAGTACAAGCAAGTTTTTTTAAACAAATGATTGCATTATTCAGTCCTTAAGAACACAAAATTGTTGAAACAGTGAAGCTGAGTTCAATTTAACATAAGACTTAGATGAAAACTGGTTACCTTTGTTCCTTCAACAGTCTCAAGGGGCAACTCCAGAAATTCATCTGTTAACCTCCGCCAGCTTACAGCTTTAGGGAGTTCTGAATGAATAATCAGTTTTTCGTGGATTCTGAGAAGCAAAAGTTAAGGTCAGTTGACAGCATTTCATAACTTCTGTAAAATAAGGCACATGTATAAGTGATGGAAGAAGCTCACCCATCAATCACACGTGTTATTTTCTGACTGTCTACATCAAGAAATCGATGGAATCTGAAAGAAAAATTAAAAAGTCAAAACCAAATATCATGCAATAGGAAAAAGAAATAGAATAAAACAGACAAACCAGAAACAAAGTATAACTTCTTATAAAGCTGGCAAGGTTTTATTGGTGGTGGAACAGTCACAAGTGTTTCTTTTCATTAGCATAATTAATGAAATAATTAAAATAAAAGATAAGTTTCGAAACGTATATGTGGCTATAACTATTATACTTTAGCCAAGTTGATGAAGAGGTATGCTGCTCCTAACATTTTCAAAATTTGAATTGGACGTTAAAAGTATGCAAAAAGCAGACAGAAGTTGGTTTGATCACAATTACGCCTGCTTGCGGCCTCTGATCTACTGCTGTAAGTGAAAATCATCTTCCAACCACATGGTGGCAACCAATGCTGCAGCACAAACATAGTCTCTGCATTGTTCCAGTGAATGTATACCTTTAAACAAGGAATAGAAAAAGTTGTTTGTGGTTTTGTGGAATGACCACAGAACACAAAATGCACAGTTGAGTATTCTGAATTTTGATGTCCAATGTACAGCAGTTCTTCCACATTGGGGTATATATGCATTCAGCACATACAAATTGCAACATTGCTAGAGGATTAAATTTACATCACTGTGTTCAATTGTGGATCTTCCAAATTTATATTTGCAGCAAACCTCAAATTCAGCATTAAGGAAACAGAGAGCACTTTGTTCAGTTCCTGTCGCATACTCCAATCCCCAGTCACCAAATCCAACTCTCCATTAGCAACCAGCTGGAGTTGAATCAGACTCCTTGCAATTGTGATGCCATATTTGACCCTGACATCAGCTTTTTACCACACATCCACACCATTGCTAAAATCAGCTGTATCTACCTCAGTTAATCACCCTTTTCGTAGCCATCTGCAACTGAAATGCACAATCATAACCTTGTTACTTATAGACTTGCGTATTCCAATGCTCCCCTAGTCGGATGCCTATGTTTCACCTGCTGCAGATGCAAGGTCATTCAAAATGCTATTGCCCTTGTCCTAACACATCAAACCCCACTCACCCATCACTTCTACACAAGCTGATCTACGTTAAGTCCTTGTCAAACAATGCCTCAATTCTGAAATTCTCATCTTTGCTTTGCAACATAAGAGGTAGGAGCAGGAGTGGTCCATTCAACCTATTGAGCCTGCTCCACTATTTATTATGAACATCACTGATGTGCTTTTTCTTGGAAATTTATATGTCTCTTTTTTACATCTAATACTATTTCTAACTTTCCGCTTAAGTCATGTTTTGGCCACTTTTCTTTTTGCATTCCTGCGCCAGACAGGAATAAACAACTTTTATAGTTACACTCATTCATTTTTTAAATGTTTGCCATTGCCTGTCTGCTGTCATTAATTTCAGTAATATTTCCCAAACCATCACAGCCAACTCACAACTTATACTACTGTAGTTTCCCTTTATAAAATTCAGGAATCTCGTCTCATAGACAAGTAGTTTCTGCATTGCTTCAAGGAGTGCATTTTTAAAAAAAAGGGCTTCCTCAGAACAGAAAAGGTTGTTTATGACTATGTAAATTGACCACAGAATACAAAATGTACAGTTGATATACAGTTTCAACTACCTCACTCTACATCTTGATGAAAAGTACTATCATATTATGCTCGCTCCTCCTTAAAAGGTCTCTCACAACTACATTACCAATTATTCCTTTCTCATTTTTGCATAATACCTGTAGTAATTTTTAATGAGGACAGCCAGGTGGATCTCACAGAATATAACTCCCCTAATTGGGACAGTTAACCTGGTCCAATCAAGGAGTCCTAGCTGACAGATAGAAACAGGAGTAAGCGACCAAGATCATTCAGAGGCTGCGGAACTGGTTAGCGGGGAAGAATCTCCAAGAAAAGTTGCAGCTTCGATACACTGAAATTGCTTCCAGGACCCAACCTCCACCCAAGCTCCCGGTTGGCCCTAGCCATAAATTTTCAGATAACTACTACTGTTTACAAGAAGATCGTCGAGAGACATTTCCACCTACTGTCAATTGGTCATCGCAGAAAGCGCTAGCAGCGGGAACACAGGTGCCCAGTGGCCAAGGTACTGAAGTAACTAAGGAAGTTGGGAAACCTGTTCTACCTGGGCAGCCAGTCAAGTTGAAGCTTTCCACAGATCAGCCGTATCTGTGACTGGAGGGTGATTGAGATTACCATGAACTTTAACCTTTTATGGTAGTACTGGCAATGGACAGAAGTTTAAAGGAGCTACAGCATTGGACAGCCAGATTGGAACCTGGAGTTTCTGTCACTTTTTGGGGTTTAGTGGCTCCTAATGTAAATCAGCTTAGTAATTATCCATGTTAATAAAGCAAATGGTGTTTTGTGCAAAAAAAAGAAACAGGAGTACATGAATAAAGATTTCTACACTTTGTGTCTTTCACTGTGTCTCACACCTGCACACACACACTATGGGTGCTGGGGAAAACATGATCACTACTGCAGTTAGGCGGTAGTGTGGGGGGAAAAATTAGTAAAAAAAAAAGAAAAAAAACGAAAACAAAATAATCTGGCAAAAACCAAAAAAAATTTAAAAAAGAAAAAAAAAGAAAAAATATATAATCTGGGGAAAAATTAAAAAAAGAAAAAAATAAACAGGAGACTTCCCCCTCCAACTCTATTCTGATTTAGTCCCTTCCCTTCCCTTCACTGTTTGATCACAGAGCATTGTCCTTTGATGTGAAGGTCACTGTTTGTTACTGGCCACTCGGGTGTTTCCCCTTGCTTGAGTAAAATAAAAAAAAAGAAACAGGAGTACATGAATAAAGATTTGTACACTTTGTGTCTTTCACTGTGTCTCACACCTGCACACACACACCATGGGTGCTGGGGAAAACATAAGCACTACCGCAGTTATGCGGTAGTGTGGGGGTTTATAAAAAAAGAAAAAAAACAGAAAAAAAAAGAAGAAAAAAAATAACAGGAGGGTGGCCTGGGTGTCCTTGGAGAAGGAGCACGCGGTGTCCACCAACACCCTGGAGTTGTTCAGGGAGAGGTGGGTGCCACAGGGAGTGGAGTGCATCATTTCCCCCTCCAACTCTATATAAAAAAAGAGAAACAGGAGTACATGAATAAAGATTCGTACACCTTGTGTCTTTCACCGTGTCTCACACCTGCACACACAACATGAGTGCTGGGGGAAAAATAAGCACTACCGCAGTTAGGCGGTAGTGTGGAGGGTTTAAAAAAAAACTGGAGTGCCAGAGGTTAAGAAAAAAAAGAATAAACAAAAAAAAATAGGAGTACATGTATAAAGATTTATGCACCTTGTGTCTTTCACTGTGTATCACACCTGCACATGCACAACATAGGTGCTGGGGAAGAATAAGCATTAATAAAAAACAGAAGTGATAGGGATTCTGTAAAACAAAAGAAGAAAAAAAAAGAAACAGGAGTACAGGTCTGAAGACCTTCTCATGGGTCTGCTCCTGGCCCTGGTCAAACTGGCCATAAACAGATCCAGGCAGTGGGCCGTGGAGGGGGTCGTTAGGGCCGGCTGTTAGCCCCTCTCCGGCGGTTACGTTAGAGCCGGGGGTCTTTGGAAAAGGAGCACGCGGTATCCACAGACACCCTGGAGTTGTTCAGGGAGAGGTGGGCACCGCAGGGAGTGGAGTGCATTATTTCTCCCTCCAACTCTATTTTGATTTAATCCCTGCCCTCCCCTTCACTGTTTGATCACACAGCATTGCCCTTTGATGTGAAGGGCACTGCTTGTCACAGGCCACACAGGTGTTTCTTTTCTTCCTGATGGTGGAAACCGAATAAAGATTTATGCACCTTGTGTCTTTCATGGTGTGTTACACCTGCATACACACAACATGGGTGCTGGGGAAAAAATAAGCACTACCGCAGTTAGGTAGTGTGGAGGTATAAAAGAAGAAAGAAAAAAGGAGTGTCAAAAAAAGAAAAAAAACAGAAGTGAAAGAGGTTCTGTTCACTCAGAGCTGGCTCTTGAGGGAGCTGGATCAGTGTGTGCTCGCGCATGCAGGGACACTCCTCCTTGACTGTGTCTGAGAGGAAGGGGACTGTCCCTGGACCAGCTGCCCCACAGCCAGAGAGCTCTGAGAAGAAGGAAGAAAGAAGAGGAGGAAGAAGGAGAAGGCAAAGGCAGGAGGAGGTGAGAGCTTTGAGTCCTGGGCCTGCTTTTGGAGCTGCAGCCTGGGCCTCACCAAGGTTAAGGGAGTGTTGCTGCTGACCTGGGGCCCACTCCCACGGCTGGTCTCTGGGACCCCAACCGGACCTGCCTCAGCTGCTACTGCTTGGGGCCTGCCTCACTGCTGCTGCCTAGGACTCGCCTTGGCCCCTTCCCAGGACCCCCACCGCTGCTGCCGTTAGCAGCCCTCCTCCACCGCTGCTGCCTGGGACTGAATTTTGGGGCTGACTGGGACTTGCCTTGGGGACCCTCCCCAACAGGTCTGCCCCCACCGCTGTGACCAAGGGCCTGCCTGGGACTTGCAGGAGGCCTGTGTCCATTGCTGCTCTTGCCTGAGGCCTGCCTCCACCACTACTGCCTGGGACTCGATTTGGTGCTGCCTGGGACTCGCCAAGGCAAGCGAGCTTCTTCGGAGAAGTGTCCGTTCATCTCGCCTCCATCGACGAGAGCCAGTGTGTCGTCCTCGGGGGAGATTTTAACTGCATCCTTGACGACAGGGACCACGGCGGTGCCTGCACCAGTTGGGCATCGGGGAGGAGGTTGGGGGACTTGGCTAAGTCCTTCGACCTGGTGAACATCTGGCTGAATCTCCATCCCGACTCCATCACCTTCACCTTCGTGAGGCCTGGGGTTGGAGCATCCAGAACCAACGGCCTCCACGCGGCAGGTGTTGTGCACGGACCATCACCTGGTGTGGGCGGAACTCCTTCCGTTCGGCACCAGGCTCGGCTCAGAGTACTGACACTTTAACAACCTGCTGCTGGAGGACGAGCGGTTCCAGAACTCATTTAATTGTTTCTGGGCTGGCTGGAGAAGGAAGCGGGGAAGCTTCCCCTCCCTGAGGCTATGGTGGGATGTGGGCAAGGCTCACACCCGCGTTTTCTGTCAGGAGTACGCGAGGGGGTCGACAAAGAAGTGGAGATCCAAGATCGGGGAGTTGGAGAGGGAGATGCTTGACCTGGAGTCACGCCTTGGTCAGCCCGACGCTGACCCGGTCCTGTGCGGGGTGTACGAAGAGAAGAAGACCGCGGTCCGGGGCCTGCAGCTCATCGGGGCTCGGGGCGTGTACGTGAGGTCGTGGATCCAGCTCCTCATGGACCGCAGCTCCCCTTTCTTCTACTCGCTGGAAAAAAGGCGTGGCACCCGTCAGCAGCTCCTGGTGCTGCTGGCCAACGACGGGTCCCTCGTCTCGGATCTGGAGGGTATCAGGCCCCACGTCCAAAACTATTGCATGGCTCTGTTCTCTCCGGATCTGTCCAACGAGGATGCTCACAGAGTTCTGTGGGAGGACCTGCCGCAGCTCGGCCCGGAGGACGTCGGAAGGCTCAACGCTCCCATCACCTTAGAGGAGCTCGACCGGCTCTCAAGGGGCAAGTCCCAGGGGCTGGATGGGCTGACTGTGGAGTTCTTCAGGGCGTTCTGGGACGTCCTGGGGAGCAACTACGCACAGGTCCTGGGGGAGTGGCTAAATGCCGGAGAGCTGCCCCTTTCTTGGTGCAGGGCGGTCATCGCTTTGCTGCCAAAGAAGGGGGGCCTTCGTTCTTTGAAGAACTGGCGTCCGGTCTCCCTCCTCAGCACGGACTACAAAATCTTCACCAGGGTGTTGTCTTCTCGCCTGGCTTCCGTGCTGGCCCACATGATTCACCCGGACAGTCCTACACGGTCCCGGGCCGGAGGATACATGACAACGTCCACCTGGTCCAGGACCTGATTCATTTCTTTCGACGGGTTGGTCTGCCGAGCGCCTTCCTGTCTCTCGACCAGGAGAAGGCATTCAACAGGGTCGATCACGAGTACCTGCTTGGGACTCTGCAGACATTCGGGATCGGGACGCAGTTCGTCGCCCGGATCCAACTTTTGTACGCCGCTGCAGAGTGTCTGGTTAAAGTTAACAGGTCCCTGACGGCGCCCCTTCGCTTCGGGAGAGGAGTGCGTCAAGGCTGCCCCCTGTCCGGCCAGCTGTATTCCCTGTGCGTGGAGCCTTTCCTGCGCCTCTTGCGGAGGAGGTTGTCGGGGCTGGTTCTGCACGGTGCGGACACGGGGGTGGTCCTCTCGGCCTACGGCGACGACGTGCTCCTCACTTTCACCGATCCGGCTGACCTGGGGAGGATGCGCGAGTGCCAGACTACGTACTCGGCAACGTCTTCCGCCAGGATCAATTGGGCCAAATGTTCCGGACTACTGGTCAGTCCGTGACGGGTGGACTCCCTGCCGGAGGAGTTACAGGGGGTTCAGCTGGAGTACCACCCATCTCCTCTACCTGGGTGTCTACCTCAGCCCGGCCGAGGAATCCTGTCCGGCGAACTGGCAGGAGCTGGAGGCCAAAGTCTTGGCTCACCTAGGCCGATGGACAGGACTGCTCCGAGTGCTATCTTACAGGAGTCGAGTGCTGGTCGTAAACCAGCTGGTGGCCACCATGCTGTGGTACTGGCTGGTCACTTTGGTCCCTCCTCCTGTCTTTGTCACTGACATCCAGAGAACATTGGTCGACTTCTTCTGGGACAAAAAGATGCACTGGGTCGCTGTACAGGTTCTGAGTCTCCCTATTGAGGAGAGTGGTCAATCGTTGATGTGCGTCCGCACCCAGGTCGTGATGTTCCACCTTCAGACCTTGCAGCGATATCTTTTACGTCAAGCCTCCTCCTAGGTGGTGTGCCCTGGCGACATATTTTTTCCGCCAGGTGCGTAACCTCAACTATGACACGCAGCTCCTGTTCGTCGACCGTGACGGTTTGGAGGTTGCCCTCGACGCTGCCTGTCTTTTACCAGGACCTGATCACTGTCTGGAACATGGTTGAATCGCGTCGCGCCTACCCTCCGGCAGGAGTAGCAGCTATCGTCAGGGAGCCGTTGCTCAGGAATCCACACCTCCATACTCGTGGGTTCGAGTGGCTGTCGGAGTGGAGGCCCATGGAAGCGAGGGTGACCAGGGTCGGGGATGTGCTGGGTGCCGGGGGCCTGGCTGGACGCTGCCGAAGGACATAGCGAGCAGGGTAGCGGTAGACATCCGGTACATGGCCACTGCCATCCAACACCTTAAAACGGCGGTGCTTGGACCCGACATAGTGCACCAGTTGGAGGACGTTCAGGTGTGCAGTGGGATCCCGTCCGCGCTCCCCCAGCCCAGACGGAATTTCACATTGGCCCCAAGGTCCCATACTTCCATGGGAGCCTGCCTGACAACCTGAGCTGTCTCCGGAATTTTCATTTTGTCCCTTTTTAAGAATGTAAAAAAGGCGGGCCCTGTATCGACTGCTGCTGCACACAGTCCACCTCTTCTCCTTCATCCACCATCTGGACATGCTTTGGCGTGCCCATTTGCCACTGGGCGGTGGGGATCCCTGGCGGAGGGCTCTCTACGTGGGAGTCTTCCCCCTTTCTCTCAGGGATCTGGGGTGGAGGGTGCTGCACGCAGCAGTCCCCTGCAACCGCAGATTGCAGTGGTTCACGGGCTCCCAGCCCAACTGCTTGGTCTATGGCGCTGTGGAATCCGTGGACCACGTGTATATTGGGTGTGGGCATTGCATTCCCTTTTTGATTTTCTTAGAAACGTCTTCCTCTGCTTTTGGTTGCATTTCAGTCCCACGCTCCTGATTTTCGGGCTCTCGGTATGGAGGAGGGAGGGCAGATCTGAAGACCTCCTGGTGGGTCTGCTCCTGGGCCTGGCTAAACTGGCCATAAACAGGTCCAGGCAGTGGACCATGGAGGGGGTCGTTAGGGCCGACTGTCAGCCCCTCTCCCGCGGTTACATTAGAGCCCGGGTGTCTTTGGAAAAGGAGCATGCGGTGTCCACCAACGCCCTGGAGTTGTTCAGGGAGATGTGGGCACCGCAGGGAGTGGAGTGCATCATTTTGCCCTCCAACTCTATTTTGATTTAATCCCTGCCCTCCCCTTCACTGTTTGATCACACAGCATTGCCCTTTGATGTGAAGGGCACTGCTTGTCACAGGCCACACAGGTGTTTCTTTTCTTCCTGATGGTGGAAACCGAATAAAGATTTATGCACCTTGTGTCTTTCATGGTGTGTTACACCTGCATACACACAACATGGGTGCTGGGGAAAAAATAAGCACTACCGCAGTTAGGTAGTGTGGAGGTATAAAAGAAGAAAGAAAAAAAAGGAGTGTCAAAAAAAGAAAAAAAACAGAAGTGAAAGAGGTTCTGTTCACTCAGAGCTGGCTCTTGAGGGAGCTGGATCAGTGTGTGCGCGCGCGCATGCAAGGACGCTCCTCCTTGACTGTGTCTGAGAGGAAGGGGACTGTCCCTGGACCAGCTGCCCCACAGCCAGAGAGCTCTGAGAAGAAGGAAGAAAGAAGAGGAGGAAGAAGGAGAAGGCAAAGGCAGGAGGAGGTGAGAGCTTTGAGTCCTGGGCCTGCTTTTGGAGCTGCAGCCTGGGCCTCACCAAGGTTAAGGGAGTGTTGCTGCTGACCTGGTGTTTTTTTTCTTCCTGGTGGTGGAAACCGAATAAAGATTTGTGCACCTTGTGTCTTTCACTGTGTCTTACACCTGCACACACACAACATGGATGGTGGGGAAAAAATAAGCACTACCGCAGTTAGGCGATAGTGTGGGGGTAAGAGGAAAAAAAAGGAGTGTCAAAAAAGAAAAAAAATAGAAGTGAGAGAGGTTCTGTTCATTCTGAAAGCTGGCCCTTGAGGGAGCTGGACCAGTGTGTGAAAAAAAAAGAAACGAGTATTTCACCATGTCTCACACCTGCGCGCGCACACACATTGGTGCAGGGGGGAAAATAAGCACTACTGCAGTTAGGCAGTAGTGTGGGGGTAATGGGGAAAAAAAAAGTAAAATGAATAAACGGGAGTACCAGAGCTTCTGTTCTCTCTGGGAGGTGGACCAGTGTGTGAAAGGTCTCTCCTTTGTTGTATCAAAGGAGGGGACAAAAAAAAAGAAACAGGAGTATTTGGGCTTCTGCTGTGAGCTGGCTCAGTATCATGTACTATGCATGTGCAAATAAAGAGTGACTTGGGGACAGGATACCTGCCTTTGTGGAGTTATGCAGTTGCTAGCTTGCTCACTGAGCTGATGGGTTGTCATGCAGATGTTTTGTCACCAAACTAGGTAACATCACCAGTGCAACTTCAGTGAAGCATTACTGTTCTACTCTGCTTGATATTTAGATGATTTGGTCTGTTCAGTTGGGTGTTGTCATTTCTAGTTTTTCTCTGCAGTGATTTGTATATGGGGTCTATTTCTACAGGTTTGATGGTGGCATTCTGGGCTGAAAACCAGGCCTCGAGGAATTCCCATGCGTATCTCTGTTGAGTTTGGCTGAGGATGGTAACATTGTACCAGTCAAATTGATAGCCCTCCTTGTCTGCATGTATTGAAATGAGGGAGAATTGGTCATGCTGTCTTGTTATTAGTTGGTGTTCCCGTATCCAGATTACTAGTTTTCTGCCTATCTGTCCAATGATGTGCTTATGGCAGTTGTTACATGAGATTTTGAATGGGAGTCAAAAAGTGTGGTGCTGGAAAAGCACAGCCAGTTAGGGAGCATCCAAGGAGCAGAAGAATCGACATTTCAAGCACCAGCTGTTCCTGTTGAAGAGCTTATGCTTGATAAGTTAACTCTCCTGCTCTTTGAGTGTTGCCTGACCTGCTGTGCTTTTCTAGTATAACAGGTTTTGACTCTGAGAATCAGCATCTGTAGTCCTCACTTTCTCCAAGTCTAGGAATGGGAGCTGATTGTTGTTCTCCTCTTTAGTGAATATGTTGTTGATGAGATGATACGTTTCCTCTAATTAAATGTGTTTGATGACAAATTATCATCCATGAATCTAATCCATAGCTTTGGTTGGATCATGGGAAGGCTATGTGTTCCAGTCTTCGCAAGATTGCTTCCACTACAAATCCTCAGATGGGTGATCCCATGGGTGTGCCACTGATTTGCTGATATTTGTCTGTTGAAGACAAAGCAATTGGTGGGGCATAGGCCTAGTAGTTTGAGCATATTGCCTTGCTTATGGTGTTGTTGAGGGTCAATGCTTCTGTTCTTCTAGTGGTGTCATGTGTGTTTCTTTAGCTAGTGGCACATCAATGGAAGTAAACAGTGCTATAATGTCAAATGATACTATGATTTCATCATTGTCAATTTTTATGTTTTTGAGGTTAAGGAATTCCTGGGTTGAGTGCATGGCATGGGTTGATCTGTTGACAAGGTGTTTCAGTCTCTGTTGTAATTCCTTGGCCAGTTTGTGAGTCAGTGTGCCCAGTAGTGAAACTATGGAACTGAGGGGAGTGTCTGGTTTATGCACCTAGGGGAGTTTACAAAAGGGGTGGGGAGGAGTGTTTCATTCTGAGGTTATCTGTCTTGGCTATCTGTCCAGTCTGTTTGGGTTTATTCAGTATATAAATGATTTCGTTTTCTCACTGGCGTGGGGTCTGTCTCCACCTGTTGGTATATGTCTGTCTCCACAAGTAGCACCTGTGCTTTTTCAAGGTAGTCTGGTTTGTTTATGATGACAGCCTTGTGCCCTTTGTCCGCTGGTATGATATGAAGTTTTTAATCTTTCTTTAGTTCTTCAAGGGCTTTTCTTTCTGATGTATTGAGGGTGTTAAATTAATTTCTTCAGTTCAGGGCTGGGAATTTAGTTTGTCAGATCAACTGTTGTGTTTCGTCTGAGAGTCCATTGGTTTTCAGCATCAATTCAAGAGCAGCTAGGAAATCCGTTTTGTTAACGTCTCTGTGATTATAGTTAAGTCCACACATTAGGGCAGCTTTCTCAGTGTCTTTTAATGCTCTGTTGGATAAATTTCTTATCCAAGAGTCTGGTTTGTCTTTGTCCTTACTGTGAATCAGTTTGGTCAGTTTCTGCTGTAGTATAAGTTCCTTTTTTATTATAGGCTTGTGTTATTTGATGATGGCCTATTCTAGGATTGCAGTCCACTGTTGGTCAGTCATGATCAAGTACAGTGACTTTTGCCACACAATTTCCCTTCCATGGTTATGGAGTTACTTCAATACCCAGTCAAAGTTGGCCTGTTCTCTTGTTGGTGCCTCAACATATCAGCTCAGAAAGCCATCCAAGATCTTTTTCCTGCGGTGGGCGAGTCCAGAACTAGAGGGCATAGGTTTAGGGTGAGAGGGAAAACATTTCAAAAGGGACCCAAGGGTCAACTTTTTCCCGCAGAGGGTGGTGCATGTGTGGAATAAGCCTCCAGAGAAGCGGTGGAGACTAGTACAATTACAGCATTTAAAGGTATCTGGATGGGTATATGAAAAGGAAGGGTTGAGAAGGATTGGGGGCAAGTGCTAGCAAATGGGACTAGATTAGGTTAAGATATCTGGTTGGCATGGACCATTCGGACTCAAGGGTCTGTTTCCGTGATGTACATCTCTATGAGTCTAGGAATTCTTCTAAAGTATTGTGATGATTTTGATAGCACCTCCATACCTAGCCCTCCCTCCCACTCCCCACACCCCCTACAATCCTTCCAAGATCATTGAGGAACAACAATATTGATCCTTTGCCTCAATCTCTCCTTATATTAGTTTCTCCATCACTCCTGGAGCTCTAAACTGCATAATTTTTCCTGAAATCTCCTTTTAAGTCAGTCCTTAAAAGGCCATCTATTTTGGTCAAGCTATTGGTGTCTGGCCTCATGTGGCCCCCTTACCTGTCTGAAGTAGTGTCAAAGATTGTTCCCTAACACCCCAGCATTCTAAAACATAAACAGAAAGGGCTGCAGAAACTCAGCAGGTCTGGCAGCATCAGCGGAGAGAAAAACAGTTAACGTTTCTATCAGTAAACTGCCTGGAAAGGAGGGGTCACATTGTTAACGTAAAGACGATATTTAACAGCACGCTTGTTGTTACAGCCACTGAATACATAGCTTCCAAACTACACGGATTCGCAATATTGTGAAAAATCACACAATACCAGGTTATAGTCCAATAGGTTTAATTGGAAGCACTAGCTTTCGGAGCGCTGGTCCTTCAACACCTGAAGGATAAAGGACCAGCGCTCCGAAAGCTAGTGCTTCCAATTAAACCTGCTGGACTACAACCGGGTGTTATGTGATTTTTAAACTTTGTACACCCCCGTCCAACACCGGCGTCTCCAACTCATCGACAGTGTGAGGCTTCAATTACCTGACATTAGACCAGGTGAACTGCAAAGCCGCCTGGAAATCAGGATCTTCCTCCGGGACCCCACTAATGCATTGTATCAACTTCTTTAAATCCTTCTCGAACTTATTCCAATGCGCCATGAGCATAAATGAAAAGCGGGAACAGCTCCTTTTCAAACAAGTCACCCGCAGACCGGGCCTGACGCCACCGCCGGAAGTGACCCTCCCCCCCGGAACCACTCGAAGATCGTGCCTGTTGCTATTGGAAACCCGGCGGCGCGCGGACGGTTAGGTGACCGTTTAATTTCGAATTTCAACATCTTTTCAAACGTCCAGGTGCCGCGGAGGGCCTCCGGCTTCATGATGCGGATGTTTAAGAGGCCTGCAGTCTGTAACGTATTGTAATTATTTCCATGCATAAATGTTCATGGTTTTCCGTCTTATCGCCCCGAGTGATATTCCAAATTTATCACACAATCCCTACAGTGTGGAAACAGGCCATTCGGCCCATTGAGTCCACACTGACCCTCCGAAGAGCATCTCCCCACCCCGACCCTTATAAACCTGCATTTTTCATGGCTAATCCACCGAGTCTACACATCCCCGTGGGTAATTTAGCATGGTCAGTCCACATAACCGACACATCTTTACATTGTGGGTGTAAACCCACACAGACAGAGGGGGAATGTGCAAACTCCACACACACACACAGTCGCCCGAGGGTGGCATCAAACTGTCAGGCAGCAGTGCTAACCACTGAGCTATTGTGCTGCCTTTATGATGACTTGTTTTATTGTCTTTTTAAAAAAGGACTGCTCTTTTTATGATGTACCAAAGCCCAGGTTAATGGCCTGTTTTTTTTTAAAAGATTTAACTTATTTTCCTAATCACCTTGTTCAGTCATGTTATTGCACATCCACAGCAGGTGGATCTTGAATATGGGGCAAAGGTATGGCCACCGCCCTCCTAACCTGCAATCTTCTTCCTGACCTCTCCAGCCTATTACCCTCACCTTGACCTCCTTCCACCTATCCCACCTCCATCGCCCCTCCCCCAAGTCCCTCCTCCCTACCTTTTATCTTAGCCTGCCTTGCACCCTCTCCTCATTCCTGATGAAGGGCTTATGCCCGAAATGTCGAATTTCCTATTCCTTGGATGCTGCCTAACCTGCTGTGCTTTAACCAGCAACACATTTTCAACTGTGATCTCCAGCATCTGCAGACCTCACTTTTTACCCTAGTGAGCACTGTAATTTTTAAAAATTTCAGTAGGTGGAACTTGAAGCTGGACATTCCTGGTCCAGGATTAGGGTTGCTACCGTGGTGCCTC
Organism: Hemiscyllium ocellatum; assembly: GCF_020745735.1. Lineage (NCBI taxonomy): Eukaryota > Metazoa > Chordata > Chondrichthyes > Orectolobiformes > Hemiscylliidae > Hemiscyllium > Hemiscyllium ocellatum. Next base: position 108,787,796 of record NC_083406.1, read on the forward strand.
AAGAGGGTCCTCTGGGTCTTTTTTAAAAAACCTTTAACCTATTTTTCCCTAATCAACCTATTCAGATAGGTTATTACACAGATCTGGAACAGGTGGGACTTGAATCTGGGCCTCCAGATCCAGGGATAGGGACACTACACTGTGCCACAAGACAGGCCCCCCCCCACCTATAGCTGGAGTAACTTAAATTCAATGTTAAAAATGTGGAATTGGTAGTGCTTGTTATCAGTTTTAATTGGTAACATGGAAATGTAGTGATGGTTAAAAGACATCTAGGGCACTTGTGGCACATGATAGGGCCCCTACTTCTGAGCCAGGAGGCCTGTATTCAAGTTGGTGTGTAATGGTATTTTTGAACACGTTGAGGAATTTTGGTTAAATATTTATTTTTTAAAAGCCACAGCAGGGGACCTTCTTGCGATGTAGAGAGAGAATCCCTAGACCTTGACCAATAGGCCTGGGCTCAAGTCCCATCAGAGGTGTGTGGTAACATCTGAACAGATTGATAAGAAAAATAGGTTATTTTAAAAAATATATACCTAGGGCACAGTAATAGGGTCCCTATTTCTGAGCTAAGAGGCACATGGTCAAGTTGAACTTGCTCCAAAGGTATCTCTGAACAGGAAGATGAAATTCTGGACTTGAAAGTGCTCTTGTCATTTAGTGGTAGTATCCCTACCTCTGGGTTGGAATGTCTGTGTTCAAGATACACCTGCCTTGAGCAAGTTGATTTAAAAGCAAACTTTGAATTGAGATGTACTTTCAGTAATGGTGAACATGTAGCTATTATTGACTACCAGCATTTGTATTTGCTTTAATGCCCCTTTTTCTCGTGTTCCTGCTTTTGTGTTCAGATATAATTGCTTGTAATGCTTTGAGTAGTTGTCAATGTAAATTTTCAAGTACAATTACTTGGATGCAACACCCTGGCACTTGCTCCAGGAAAACTTAACTGGCCTTTCTTTCTTTTACAATTATTTTTATTCATAAAGTTTTGAAAAAACTGCAAAATGATGTCAGAATGTGGTAACACTTTGTGTATAATGTTTTTCATTGTATTTTTAGATACATATGGCAATAAATCTTAATCTACTTGAATCTAAACATTTTGGCTAAAATATTCTGGAATTTGCAAGAAAATTCAACTTACCCCAGGACTGCATGTTCCACTCTATATGATGGTGATAGTCTTAAATTGAAATGTATTTTGTAAATATTGGGTACATAATATGGGGGGGGGGAAAGGGAGAGGGGAGGAGGAATCTGTTCTGCGATCGGTCAATAAACACTAACAATCAGTCTGGTTCTTTAAGACTTCACACTTTATTACTCGCAACCAGATACAGATCATCCAGAAACAGGTCAAACACTTGTATGTTCCTCAGAGGAACTACACACATGGCTTAAAACAAAGACATTTTTATACTTTTCTTAAAGAGAGGTACAGGCTACAATCATACAGTTCATTTAAACAATGACCAATCATTTTAACAAAATGGTTTTATTGACAGCAGCTGAACCCAATGTTATTTCCTGAGAACCAACCTTGTTTTCCAAAACTTAAGCCATTCTTATCTCATGAACTGAGTTTTTGCACCTTCACTTGAAGGTCAGTTAGGATGGCCAATAGTGTCTTATCTAGTATAGTTATTTCTATGCTGTAAAGGAAGCATTGTCTGCAAATCTTTGTTGAGACATACTGTGGTCAAGTCAATTATGCAGCTTTAGTTGGGTTAAAAGCCATTTTATGCAGCTTTAAGCAGAATTTCAAGATTCCAAAGGATCCTTTAACATCTAAACACCTCATATACTGTGTCTGTTGTCTCGATGTGGCCTCCTCTACATTGGGGAGACAAGATGCCAACTCATTAAACATTTGAGGGAACATTAAACAACCCCACCGCCCTGTGGCTGACCACTTCAACTCCACACCCAATACTGCTTTCCTTTTTCCCCCCCGCCACACCACACTATGCCAAGGACATTCAAGTCCTGGGCCGCCTCCACTGCCAAATTCAAACTACCTAATGCCTGGAGGAAGAACACCTCATCTTCTGCCTTTGGTCCTTCTAGGCACACAGCATCAATGTTGCCTTCACCAGTTTCTTTATCTCCCCTCCCCCCACCTCATCCCAGATCCAACCCTCCAACTTGGTGCCGTCCTTTTGAACTGTCCATCTTCCTTCCCACCTATCTGCTCCACCCTCCCCTTTGACATATGACTATCACCCCCCCACCTGCATCTACCTATCGCCTTCCCAGCTACCATCCCCCCCCCTCCTATTTATCTTTCAGCCCACTTCGCTCCACCCCGCACATTCCTGATGAAAGACTTATGTCCTAAACATCGACACTCCTGCTACTCGGATGCTGCCTGACCTGCTGTGCTTTTCTAGCGCCATACTTTGACTCTGATCTCCAGCATCTGCAGTCCTCACTGTCTCTACATCTGCAAAGTTCCTGCTGATGACTGCCTGTGTTTAGTGACACCTGGCTAAGTGTCCCAGGGCATTGTCTGGAAGTCTTCTTCAACATTATTGCCTTGTTCTTCCTTTTCCTTCAAGAAAGGATATTGTTAAACTTAAGAGGGTGCAGAAATAATTTACAAGGATATTGGCTGTACAGAAGGGTTTAAGTTACAGAGAGCCTGCAGGACCATTTTTCCCTGGAGCATCGCAGGCTGAGGGGTGACATTAGAGGTTTATAAAATCATGGATAGGATGAATAGACTAAGTCTTTTTCCCAGAGTTAGGGAGTCCAAAACTAGAGGGAATAGATGGATGTAGGTTTGCTCACTGAGCTGGAAGGTTCATTTTCAGACATTTCATCACCATACTAGGTAACATCTTCAGTGAGCCTCTGGACGAAACACTGCTGATGTTTCCTGCATCCTAAATATATATGTTTGGGTTTCTTTGGGTTGGTGATGTCATTTCCTCTGACAATAGGTGCAGGAGTAGGCCATTTTGCCCTTCAAGCCTGCACCACCATTCAATATGATCATGGCTGATCATCCTTAATCAGTAATGTCATTTCCTGTTTTTTTTTTCTCTCAGGGGGTGATAAATGGGGTCCAAGTCCATGTATTTGTTGATAGAGTTCCGGTTGGAATGCCGTGCTTCTAGGAATTCTCGTGTGTGTCTCTGTTTGGCTTGTCCTAGGATGGATATGTTGTCCCAGTCGAAGTGGCGTCCTTGCTTATCTGTATGTAGGCATACTAGTGAGAGAGGGTCATGTTGTTTTGTGGCTAGTTGATGTTCATGTATCCAGGTGGCTAACTTTCTGCCTACTTGTCCAATGTAACAATTGTTCCAGTTCTTGCACAGTATTTTGTAAGTTACACTGGTTTTGCTTGTTGTCTGTATGAGGTCTTTCATGTTCATTAGCTGCTGTTTCAGTGTGTAGATTAGATTAGATTAGATTACTTAGTGTGGAAACAGGCCCTTCGGCCCAACAAGTCCACACCGACCCACCGAAGCCCAACCCACCCATACCCCTACATTTACCTGGAGGAAACCCACGCAGACACGGGGAGAACGTGCAAACTCCACACAGTCAGTCGCCTGAGGTGGGAATTGAACCCGGGTCTCTGGCGCTGTGAGGCAGCAGTGCTAACCACTGTGCCACCCACAAATTCACAGTTTGCAATGATCAGGAATCGAATCCGGGTCAATTGCTTGGAAGGCAGCTATGCTCACCACTATACCACCCTTGCAAAGTGCTGGTGGGTTTGTGCAAGAACTGTAACAAACACTACATTGGACAAACAGGCAGAAATGCATGAGACAATCATGAGAATTCCAAGAAGCATGGCTTTCCAAAAGAAACTCTATCAACAAACGCATTGATTTGGACCCCATTTACCACACCCTGAGAAAAAGAACAGGAAATGACATCACCAATCCAAACAGTCCCCAAACATATAAATAGAAAGCTGGAAATATCAGCAGTGCTTCTGGTCACTACACATAAAGGAAAATTTCCTGGATTAATATTTCAATTGTCACACTGGACTCTTCTCCATGGTTTTCTAAGAAGGTCAAATTATGAGCTTTTCTTTAACATGTTGTATGCTGATGAGTTCTAATGAATGAGTCCAAGCAATTAGCTTAAGCTAAATGACTGAAGAAGTGCCTGTTTAAGGGTCACAAAGTACCCTTAGAAAAAAATCTAGATATCTCTTCTTGGTCTTTGCAAATGTTACGGCAAGGAGGCGAAGCTTTCTGTTAATTAAACCATACATTCAGAAAAGCACATCTCGCCTCGTAAACAGTTAAAAATGAGTGACAGAAAACTCCTAAGTCTCACTATTTAAAGAAAATAACACCAATTTATTTTCTTAGTCTAAAAGTGAACTTTTAACAAAGAAAACTATTCACAGATCTAAGCCCCCTTTCTATTAACTGGATACTCTCTGACTCCAACTCTATAACAATATACTGTTCCAATAAAACATTTACTAAAATTAGATTAGCTTAATCTCCAAATTCTCAGCCTTTTTCTTCTCCACTGTCTTCAGTTTTCCTGCTGCTGATTTCCCTGGGTTGTCTTCTTTCTTTTTACTATGAATAGGCTTTACATGAAAACATGCCTTTAGATAGAGAGTGTTTTCTAATTTCTTTCAGAGCAACATGTTAGATGGGTAATTACCTCTCCAGTAGTTTGTCTCTCTATGGCAGTTGCCCTCTGACTGATTTTCAAAACGTCCACGTTCTTATATACCCCAGCATCAGATCATCTCATTGGTTCAATGTTGGCAAAACAACAAATTCAAACTCAATTGGGTTTTAGTAGCCTGCAGCATAATTTAAACTGATTGCTGTTTTGACAACAATTTGAATATAACCAATGAAAACTCAGATATCCATTTCACAGCTAAATGTTACATATTTTCAATTTTCCAGTACTCTCTAGGACTGCCATCTAATCATATACACAGATGCTTGTAATCTCTCAGTTCAGAATAGCATTCTCTCGTCTCTTAAAAGTACACTACACACCTTCATCTTCATGACAGCAGATGAACCACTGTCTGAAATCCTTTGAACATGTTTCCTCAACAAAAGTATTAATAATGAAGTTTCTTCATAACTCTTGCCAGATCACAGGTTTCAGATGGTTCAATTGAAATTTGTCTCAAGGGTAGACTTTAGCTTGTATTTTCCCTGTAGTGGTGCCAGTGTTCATTAAATCAAAATGCATTTCTCCAACATCAATCTCTAAACCACTCATTCAACTCTCTAATCTTATTTGCGCCACACCAATTTTCTGTCGCTGAAGTAATGATCCAAACATCATTATCCTTGAGCTTCTGCTTTTTAATTTTGCTCCTAATTGCTCATACTCCCCATTTCCTAGATCCACCAATGTTACTAGTACAGACAGACGTCAGGAACTGGATCCTTTCCCTCTCACTGCAATTCAGAATAGATGTCCCAAATTCTAGCACTAGAATGTCAGAACTTTTTTTTAATTGTTGTTCTCAGTTACAAAGAATGATATCTAAATCCCTGACTATGCCTTCTGATATAATCACTGCATTCTTAAACACAACCACTCCCACCCTCTCACATGAAGCATCTCCTATACAGTGGTGCCATGGACTGTTTGCTCATCCATTCTGCAGATACAACTTTTAACAATTAAGTTTGGAAGAATCTCAAACCTGCCAGACAATTGAAAATGCAGAAGATCCTCTACTTCTCTATTTTGGTCGCCATACCTGCCTCATAGATAGTTACATTTGCCTGATGATTAGAATTCAGAAGACTCAGTCCGAGGGCTTTTGACTGAAACAAAGTGTCCAGGTAATCTTTCTCCTCAATGAGGCACTGCAATGTCCTGTGATTCTTATTGTATCTTAAGTAATTAATTATTTTCATAATCAATTAAATCAATATTTCATCTCATTGCTTACACACTAAATTACATCAGTAATACAAAAGACACTGCCACTTAAAAGTAAGGAAATGGGTACAATAGTTTCCTAGGGCCTTGATCAGATGGGCCAATGGGCTGAGTGGCAAATGGAGTTTAATTTAAATACAGGTTAGGTGCTACATTTTGGAAGGGCAAATCAGGGCAGCACTTAGACACTTAATGGTAAGGTCCTGGGGAGTGTTGCTGAACAAAGAGACCTTGGAGTCGCAGATTGATAGGATATTGAATAAAGCATTTGGTTTGCTTGCTTTTATTGAACAGTGTCTTGCGTGTAGAAGTTGGGAGGTCACGTTGTGGCTACACAGGACATTGGTTAGGCCACTTTTGGAATACTGCATGCAATTCTGGTCTCCCTGCGATAAGAAGGATGTTTGTGAAACTTGAAAGAGTTCAGAAAAGATTGACAAGGATTTTCCCAGGCCTGGAGGGTTTGAGCTACAGGAAGACGCTGAATAGACCGGGGATATTTTCCCTGGAGCATCAGAGAGTGGGAGATGACTTTACAGAGGTTTATCATATCATAAGGACATGGTAGGGTGAATAGACAAAGTCTTTTCCCTGGAGTGGGGTGTTCAGAACTAGAGGGCATAGGTTTAAGGTGAGAGGGGAAGATTTAGAAGGGACTGAAGAGGATGATGCATGCATGGAATGAGCTGCCAGAGGAAATGGTGGTGACTGGTACAGTTATAACTTTTAAATGGCATCTGGGTGGGTATATGGATAGGAAGGGCCTAGAGGAATATGGGCCAAATGCTGGCAAATGAAACTAAATTAATTTAGGATATCTAGTCATCCAGGATGAGTTGGACCGAAGGGTCTGTTTTCATGTTGTACAGCTTTATGACCTCATTCTGCTGGTGTGCATAATTAATCAATTAAAGGAATATTTGAAAATACTTACATTTTTCAAAATGTCAGCACTTTACACATGCAGGAGAAAGTGAGGACTGCAGATGCTGGAGATTAGAGCTGAAAATGTGTTGCTGGAAAAGCGCAGCAGGTCAGGCAGCATGCAAGGAGCAGGAGAATCGATGTTTCTGGCATGAGCCCTGAAGAAGGACTCATGCCCGAAACGTCGATTCTCCTGCTCCTTGGATGCTACCTGACTTGCCGCGCTTTTCCAACAACACACTTTACACATGCACTCTAACAAGAAGTGCAAACATTTCATGCACTGTTCCTTACCATGGTATAGGAGGAGAACTGCTCCCTTAGCACACTGAACAGACACAGCCTTCTGCTCTGTGTCACTAATGTTTATTTTCCCTGTCTTGCCTGGTCCATGAACAATGAATTATACTGAATCTAAGTTTGGTTTGTGTAGAATCCTAGTCATGGAAAATTATGTGCCATACCACTTCCTACAGACTTCAAAAACTTAGAAGTGTTTGATGTTTCAGGATTCCTTTTGTGAATGAAGCAACTGTAGAAATAATTAGCAACTAAACTGTAACTTGATCATAGAGTCTTAGAAATGTACAGCACAGAAACAGACCCTTCTGTCCAATTCATTCTTGCCGACCAGATATCCTACAGCACGAGGCCCATATCCCTCGTGGTGGAGGATTTATTCTTCATATTTATATACCCATCCAGACGCCTTTTAAATGCTGTAATTGTACTAGCCTCTACCACTTCCCCTGGCAGCTCATTCCATTCCCGCATCACCCTCTGCATGAAAATGTTGTCCCTTATGTCCCTTTTATATCTTTCCCTTCTCACCCTAAACCTATGCCCTCTAGTTCCGGACCCCCTTCCCCCACCCCAGGGAAAAGACCTTGACTATTTACCCATTTCCATATCCCTCATGATTTTATGAAGCTCTATAAGGTCACCCCTCAGTCTCCAAAGCTCCAGGGAAAACAGCCCCAACCTACCAGCCTCTTCTTATAAGTCAAATCCTCCAACCCTGCCAACATTCTTGTAAATCTTTTCTGAACTCTTTCAAGTTTCACAACATCCTTCTAATAGGAGGGATTCCCGAATTGCACACAGATTTTCAAAATGGCCTAATCAATGTCAACCTTCCTGATGAACGGCTCTGGCCCGAAATGTTAAATCTCCTGTTTCTCGGATGCTGCCTGACCTGCTGTACTTTTCCAGCAACACACACTCTGAACTCTAATCTCCAGCATCTGCAAAACTGTCTCCTAACCAATGTTATGTACAGCTGCAACATGACCTCCCAACTTCTATATTCAGCGCTCTATCCAGTAAAGGAGAGCATACTAAACACCTTCACTATCCTATCTACCTGTGACTCCACTTTCAAAGAACTATGAACCTCCACTCCAAGGTCTCTGCTCAGCAACACTCCCCAGGACCTTACCTTTAAGTGTATAAGTCCTACTCTGATTTCCTTTTCCAAAATTCAGCACCTTGCATGTTTCTAAATTAAACTCCGTCTGACACTCCTCCGCCCATTAGCCCATCTGATCAAGATCCTGTTGTAATCTGAGGTAACATTCTTCCCTGCCCACTAACCGTCCAATTTTGGTGTCATCTGCAAACTTATTAACTATACCTCCTATGTTCACATCCAAATCATTTATATAAATGATGAAAAGCAGCGGACCCAGCACCAATCCTTGTGGCACACCATTGGTCACAGGCCTTCAGTCTGTCAGGCAACCCTTCACTACCACCCTCTGTCTTCCTTTTAAATAGTGCTGATACTGTGTCCTTTTTGTATCTCAACACATGCTTAAGGCACCACTAGAGCACTGAGCTTCAAAATGCCTGTTGTTTTGGTGCTACCTGCACTCAAACAACACTCATAATGCTGATAAACCAGGCGCTAAGTAGACGAATTTTGCTGCGAAGATGTATAGGCAGAAAGCTTTTACAGCATCAATTCTGAAAGCTCTTGTATGTTATCTGAATTCAGCTGAATTTGTGACCAGCCGCCTCACGTTGTGTATCAGGTCATCTTCACCATACGCCTTTGCAACGCCATTATTCCACGTACTAGCTTCAAATAGCTACTGGAAACGTAAGTAACATGCTTTCAAAAAGTAGGTCACTTCTAATTTTAGCAAATCCAAGACGATCTTTATAGATCTGTTAATAAGATATAATACTCATGAGGTGGAGACTTAACATCATAACTGATTTGTTTAGGTTATCATGTGAAATCACAAAAAAAATGTAAAATAATACAGCACGGAAAGTCTGTCAATGCTCGTTCATTTCGAATTAGATTGTAATTAGTGCGCTTGGTGAGAAGTAACAGTATGATTTTCAAGTTTCTCACCAAGTCCGACAGCATCTACGGAGAAACCGTTACCCTACCAGATTCAAGTTCTCTCTCTCTCCACAAATACTGTCAGACCTGGTGGATTTATTCCGCATTTTCTACTTTTATTTCAAATTCTGATTTTTGTGTAAATCTGGTGTTCAGAGTCCTCTTCCGGCTCTGAAGCCAGGCGAGGTGAAATTTCCGCTTTATGTAGACTCACCTTTGCTCTTTCCGGATGAAAGGGGTTCACACACTAACTGCAGTGTTGGTGTGAAGCGAAAACATTTCACGCCCTACACCACAGCTGGCGTGCAGCTGTATCCTGAAACATGTAACTAATCGCGCAATCTCTCACTGTTCCATTCTCGAGGGCTGAGAGCTGTGCAACATCCCGTTAGTTACCCGATTCAATGTTTTGCTTTCCTCGCGACGCAACTCTCAAAATGCGATAGAGAGAAGGGACAAGAATTGCTGTTAGGTTTTTTAAACTTATTTTTTATTTTTACCCCCACACTACCGCCTAACTGCGATAGTGTTTATTTTTCCCGCACCCGTGTGTGTGCAGGTGTTGAGTCCACTTCTGCATGTGGCGGGGGCATTACGAGTCAAATTAAACTTCAAATAACCTTTTACAATTTGCTGATGACATTGAAAGGCGACTGCCTGAGAGATTTCATTATCTGGTTCAAAATCGCACAACGCCAAGTTAATGTCCAAGTTTATTTGGAGGCAGTAGCTTTCGCTGCGTGTTCATAAGGACTTCGAAAGCTACTGCCTCCAAATAAACCTGTTGGACTATAACCTGGTGTACACCCCAGTCCAACACCGGCACCTCCAAATTATTATCTGGTCACGTTCTAATTTCGTCTCTAAATCACGAATTTTGCAACACCCCTCTGTTTAGCCACATCGTTGCCAGGGCGACGGTGTTGTTTGGTCCAATCTTCTTCAAAACATTCAATTCAGAATTTGATGCAGCGTTTTACCCTTAAAATCACAATCAACTTTTGTGCTGACTCAGTCTTAGTCGCTCATATACACAGACTTCCCTCACAGTCACAAACATACAATCAATCTCTCTTAAGAGTAAATCCCCGCGAATGCTGGAAATCTGAAATGAAAACAGAAAGTTGGGGAGACTCCGCAGGTTTGGCACTTCTGCAGTACTTTCCGTTTCTGCCTTAATCTTCCTCACACGCATCTCAATAATCATTTCCGCACATATACACTGAGACTCAATCTCTCCCTCACAAATTCAAATCACTCGTACACAACCCCTCAATCTCTCTCAGTCAACAGTCATAAACGGTCACGTATCTATTTCACGGGTTCTGATGAAAGGTCAATCGACCCGAAACGTTGACTCCGATTTTTTTCCACAAACGCTGCCAGACCTGCTGAGCTTATCCAGCAATTTTTGTTTTTGTTACACATCTACGAGGTCCTCTCAATCTCTTCCCCTCACATGCACAGATATTCTCATTCACTGACACTGTCTCTCTCACACACACTATTCTCCATCTATCTGTGTCATGCACAAACTAAAGTTTTCCTCATACACTCTCACACACTTCTCTCAACTGCCATTGTCCCACCTACGCAGTTTCTATGGTTAAGCCCCTGGGCGGGTTTCTGGAGTTGTACTTAATTCGGACGTAAGAAAGAAATTCGCTTTTGCTTCCGCGGGTTTGAGAAAAACAGCTCGTGAACTGGTGTGAAAGAGAGAGGCGCTCACACACACACACACACTTCCTCACTCTCACACACTCACTCAATTACACACTCTCACACACTCTCTTTCACACACCCTGTCTCACTCAATCTCACACACACACACACACTCTCTCACACACACACAGTGGACACAAAGCCAGGAAAGAGAACCAAAACAAAGGACATATTTGGGAGTGAGAACTAACAGATGCCATGAAGCTACTCCGCACCAGATGTCTGACCTTGGTCGCCATTTATTCACTGCTGCTGCTGACCATTTCGTATTTCTTGGACTGCCGCAACAAGCCGCGGGCTCCGGGCGAGCAGCAGCAGCAGCAGCTCCTTGCCAGGGAGTGCCCGGACATTGTAGCCCCGGAGGTTTGGGCGGACTGGGGTAACGCGACAGCGGCGGCGGGCGGGACGGGCAAGCAGCACATCTATCTGCACGCCACCTGGAGGACCGGCTCGTCGTTCGTCGGCGAGCTCTTCAACCAGCACCCGGCCGCCTTCTACCTGTACGAGCCCATGTGGCTCATGTGGCAGGCTCTGTACCCGGGCGACGCGGAGAGCCTGCAGGGGGCGGTGCGGGACATGCTGCGCTCGCTGTTCCGCTGCGACTTCTCGGTGCTGGGGCTGTACGCGGCTGCGGCCTCGGCGGCGGCTGCAGCGGCCCCGCTCAGCACCCGCACCGTGTTCGGCTGGCGCAACAACAAGGTGATCTGCTCGGCCCCGCTGTGCGGCGCCTACAGCAAGGAGCGGGTGCAGCTGGTGGACGGCGCGGTGTGCGAGCGGCGGTGCGCGGCGCGCCCCCTCGAGGAGCTGGAGCGGGAGTGCAGGAAGTACCCGGCGGTGGTCATCAAGGATGTCCGGGTGCTGGACGCCGGAGTGCTGCTCACCCTGATGCGCGACCCCTCGCTCAACTTCAAGGTGGTGCAGCTGGTGAGGGACCCCAGGGCCGTGCACAACTCCCGCCTGAAGTCCAAGCAGTCCCTGGTCAGGGAGAGCATCCAGGTGCTGAGGAGCAAGAGCAAGAGGTCCCAGAGGGACAGCAAGGGCTCCTGGCTCTCCAGCAGAGCCCAACGGGCCGAAGCGTACGTCTCCAAAGCGCTGGAGGTGATCTGCGAGGCTTGGAGCAGGGACCAGGCGCTGGTGAAGCGGGCTCCTGACTGGGTGCGGGCTCGCTACCTCACCGTCCGCTACGAGGACCTGGTGCTGGAGCCCCTGGGCAGCCTCAGGACGCTGTACGCCTTCGCCAACCTGACGGCCACGCCGGCCACCGAGAGCTACGTGTGGAACATGACCCGCGGCGTGGGCTACTCCTCGGACCGGCCCTTCCTCATCTCGTCCAGGGACGCGAAGGAAGCCGTCAGCGCCTGGAGGAAGAGGCTGAGCCTGTGGCAGATCCAGCAGGTGGAACAGAGTTGCCAGGCGGCGATGAAAATGCTGGGCTACCGCCTGAGCAGCGTGGACAACACGTAGAGCCCTCCCCAGCAGCACTCAAAGGAACTGAGCCGAGGTAAACTCAACCATACTCACAGGGTGGAAAATAGATGTCATGTAGCGGAAGCTTCATCTGCTGTGGCTTTTCAAATTAAAAAAAAAGCCAAGAAATTTAGATTGGAAAATAAATACCTTTGCTGGATGGGTACAAACAATGTACTCTGATTCTAATGCCATCAGAACACAGACATACTTCACTTGTACTGTATTTATTTCTAAGTCAAATCCACCTGAGCACATCATCTAAGCTAACAGCTGCGTCAGAGGTACCCTTTTTGGAATGAGAGGTTATGTTGGGACATCCGCATCCACCTGTGCAGGCAGATCGGAAATATCCCATGACATTTCTTTTCCCAGAAAGAACGGGACGCCCTCTGGGAGAAACGAACAGCTGGAAATCAGAACTGGGAATACACAACAGGTCAAGCAGTGTGTAGATAGAAACAGAGTTAACGTTTCAGGTTGGTAGCCGTTTGCTGTCGGTCCGGTCAATATTCAGTTCTTGAACAATACCAAAGCAGATCAACAATCAAACATCTCATTGTTGTTCGCGGGATCTTTCTGTACGCATTTTTAATATTCAATGTAAATACAAAACAACGACCGTCCTCAGATGCTCATAAAGATTTCACCAGACTATTTTGAAGAACATTGTCCCTGTCGTTATTTTAATCAATCCATTCAGATATGTTATAACACAGCCTTGGAGCAGGTGGAACTTGAACGCAGGCCTTCTGGTTCAGAAACATTTATCCCTCCATCAGACCACATCGTCCTTTTTTTTATTTTATTAAACAAATTACAAAACAGTTTTACAATAAACATTTACAGCTGTACAAGAGACAGCAATTTTACAAGGGAGAGGAGCAGCAAAGCTAGGCCCCAAACCCTATCGTTTGACCATTTTACAGGGAGATGAGGACAACCCTCAAATCCCAGTTCCACATTTAACAAGACAGTGACAATGACATTTGCACATTAAACAATACGGTTACATACAGAAGTGCAGACAATACAGACCCAGCAAGCCCCCATCCCTCCCACCTTTCGACCACTCTAAGGCAGCCCGCCCCTACCCACCTTCCAGTTCTCGGTCCGCCCTCACACACCTTTCGACCACCTCTAGGACAGCCCGCCCCGGTACCCGCCCGGGGTGACAGCGGTTTAGACGGCCTACCCACCTTCCGGCTTCACTAACCACCCTCATCACCTTTCGACCACCTCTGGGGCAGCCCGCCCCGGTAACTGCCCGGGGTGACAGCGCTGCACATCGTCCTTTTATATGGCCTTGCTGTGCGTCCATTGGTTGTGTTTCTCAACATCAGCTGTGCAAAGCTTTGAAGTGACATGGCAAAGTGAAAGGTGTTCCATAAATAGTGTTTTTAAATGGCTGCTATTAGAGAAAAAAAATCACTGCCTAAGTTGAGGATACAAATGGTGCTTTATAAAACTGCTTTGTTCATTTTCAAGTGTCAACATCATCATTCAGGTGACGTTTAATGCACTTGATGAACTACAGATTAATTAGTTTCTACCATGAAGGAACTCTGGTTTAGTACTGACAAGCATCTGATAATTTAGTGTTCAATTTTTCATAACCAATTTTCTCATTTTCAGTACTTTTGTAATCTAAAAACAAATATTTAATTAAAAATGTAAAGAAAAATGATGTTAAAAAGTAAAGTATTTAGCCACTTGTGTCATATTTTTATTTCTGTTGAGCACAGACATATTTTAGGAGATAGTGAGGATGGCAGATGCTGGAGAAGTCAGAGTTAATAAAGTGTAATGCTGGAAAAAAACACAGCAGCATCAGGATTGAGTCCTGATTAAGGATTAAGCCCAAAATGTTGACTCTCTTGCTCCACGGATGCTGCCTGGCCTGCTGTGCTTTTTCCAGCATCAGACTTTATCAAAGCAAACACATTTTGCAATGCTTCCATTTTTGTGTAAACACCATATTGATTATATAATAGGATATCCATGTGTTATAATTATTGTTACATGGCGGTGAACCCCTCTGTTAACTAAACCAAACACCCAGAAAATCTCACCTCCCTTTGTAAAATATGAGTGACAAAGAACTCCCAAATTCCATTATTTAAAGAAAATAACATCAATTTTTTTTCTTTAACTCCAAAAGTGAACTTTAAACAACAACTATTCACAACTCTAAATCCTTCTTTTTCTTAACTGCTTATTACCTGCCTCCAACTCTATAATAATATTGACACAATGCTGGTCTGGTACAAGGTTACCTTGCCCTTGAATTCTTTTTCAGAGAAGGGGTGTCTGAGGTTTGAATGGTTCATTGGGGCCTTGTTGTTTACTCTAACAGATAGTGCTTCAGGCCAAAAGCTCGAAAGGTTTTTTGAAAACTAGTATATCAAGGGGGCGTGGCCAGCTCTCTAGCTGTGCAGTTTAGAACTTTATTCAGCTCAGGAGAGAGTTGAGTAAAAGTCACAGGGGAAAATGGAAGCCTTCTCTCTGTCCTTCTGCCCTTATGATTTCGAGCTGTAAGTTGCCTGTGCCATTGTTTACTATTTGGGACTATTGCAAATATTTTCAGAACATCATCATTTAGTTAGGTTTGGATGGGATAAGTTATCCGGGATTCTGTTCTCTGTTCTTTGTGTTTCATTCTGTAATTTTGTAAATAAATTTTGTTTGTTAAAACTTGGCAGTTGACCCAGCTAATTTGCTCTGGGAATATCCATTGTACACCTAACTAAACAAATAGCAAAGTTACGGTGTGGGCGAACTGCTTAAAAATGTTTCGAGGGGGTCTGGCCTAGTTCATAACAATGTACTGTTTCAATAAACACATATTAAAATTACATCAATTTAATTTCAAAACCATACAGCGGCTGCCAGCTTCGGTGTCTTTCTTCTTCCAGCTAAAGATCTACCTGGGTCATCTTCTTTTATTGCGAATATGTTTCAAATGAAAAGGTACCTTTAATAGAGAGTGTTCCTAATTTCTTGCTCTGTCTCTGTCTTAATCAGCAATTGCTCTAACTGATATGCAAAATGCCTGCCTTTTTTATATCCCCTAACATCGGATCGTCTCATTAGTTTGATGTTTGCAAAACAATAAAGGTTCAAACTCAATTGGGTTTTGGTATCCTGGGGCATAATTTAAACTGATTGGTTAAATTCAAATTGTCAAAACAGCAACCGACTCAGGTGTCCATTTCGCAGCCAAATATTACATATTCTCAATTTTCCTGTACATGCTGAGTTTGCTCTTGTAAACTCTCAATGCAGAACAACATTCACTCTCAAAGGTACAGTAAATGCCTTCAACTTCATAACATTATTAACTAGCTTGAATCGTGGAAACATTGTTTGATGTTTGTGATCAAGTGTATTTCTTAAAGAGGGAACTCGGAGCTCCCTCCGCAGCTCCATGACCCTCACTTCCCTACCCTACTTCAGTAATATTTTGTTTCATCGCCTTCATTGTTGACTGGTCAAGACTTAATGTAACATTACACTTTAGTCAGTATTATAGAGTTATACAGCATGGAAATATTCCCTTTGGACCAACCAGTCCATGCTAACCCTAATCCCAAACTAAACTACTCTAACCTGCCTGCAATTTGCCCATATCCCTCCAAACATTTATTATTCAAATGTCTTTTAAAGACCATAAATGTACCCACATCCACTGCTTCTTCTCGAAGTTCAGTCCACATACAAACCACTCTGTGTGAAAAAGTTGTCCCTCATGTCTTTATTCCTGTCATCTTAAAAATATGCCCTCTCATTTTGCAATCCCCCTCCTTCGGAAAAAGACACCTGCCATTCACCTATCGACGCCCCTCATGATTTTATAAACTATAAGGGCATCCCTCAATGTTCTACACTCCAGTGAAAAAGTCCCAGTCTATATAGCCTCTCCCTATAATTCAAACCCTCTGGCAACATTCTGGTAAATACTTTCTGAACCCTCTTCAGCTTAATAATATCCTTCCTATAACAGGGTGACCAGAACTACACATAGTACTCCAGAACAGGCCTCACCAATGTCCTGTGCAACCTCAATGTGGTGTCCCAACTCCTATGCTCAAAAGATTTGAGCAATGAAGGCAAGTGTGCTAAACATCTTATCTTGCAGATTTTGCAAGTTTGCCAATTAATATTGAATTACAAGTAATTTTTCTTTTCTTGTGCAAGTGAAGGTTGGGAATTGATTTGAGATTACCTAACCCCATTTCCTTTACTATTGTGCACTGGATTATTGTTGGTACAAAAGTTTAAATCTAACTGAAATATATAAAATTCAAATACCACAGAACAAGAGGCACAGTAGAGCAAGTCACTTCAGCACCAATAAGGTAATTATTCTTGTTTTTGACATCAAATATTGGAATGTTTTACAACATGAATGGGACAAACTTCCACTCTTCATTTTTACTGTTGTTTGTCACAGTGTCTTTATTTCATAGAATCCCTACAGTGTGGAAACAGGCCCTTCACCCCAACAAGTCCACACCGACCCTCCGAAGAGTGTCCACACAAACCCATTCTCCTACCCTATTACTCTACATTTACCCCTGACTAATGCACCTAACCTAAATGTTCCTCTGATATCTACCCATCAATATGGAAAATTGCCTTGACATGTTCTGTCCACTTAAAATATGACAAATCCAACACAGTTACTGCCCCGTCAGCCACTCCTTGATCATTGACAGCAACACTAACACATAATAACATGTTCACTGATGCTCAGTCAGGTGTCCGTCAGAGCCACTTAGCTCCTGACACATTACAGCTTTGGTCCAAACACAGACAAAACAGCTGAATCCTGGAAGTGGAAGTGAGGGTAATTGCCCTTGATATCAAAGCAGTATTTGATCCAGCGTAGTATCAAAATTAATCAATGGGAGTCATGGAGAAAAGTTTCCAATGGCTGGTCATACTTAGCAGAAAGGAAGATGTTAGTTGTTGGAGGTCGATCATCTCAGTCCTAGGATATGAATGCTCAGCATAGGGTCCTAAGCTCAACCATCATCAACTGCTTCTTCAATGACCTTCCCTCAATCATAAGGTCAGAGGTGGGATGCTTATTGATAATTAGACAATATTCAGTACCATTTGCAACTCTTAAGAAACTGAAGTAGTCATGGTATATAACAGCAAGACCTGGATAACATGTGGTCTTGCGCTTACAAATGGCAAGAGGTATTCAAACCACTCAAGTTCCAGGCTGTGACCACCTTCCAACTATGGCCACTTCTATTTTGCTTTTATACTATGGGTCAGTTAGCTTAACATCTGTCAGCAGGAAATCCTAGAGTTTATTATTAAGGATGCAATAGCAGAGCATTTATGAATTCATCATATAATCAAGCAAAGTCAACATGGTGCATGAAGAGGAGTCTCTGCTTCACTTCACCCAATACAATAGCCAGTCACTTCCCTCCTCCCTGTTCTTTGCAAACAGATACTCATACTTACAGTTTGTTGTGATGCCACGGATTTTGTTTTTGAAATCTGGTATGTGCTGATTCCTAGTCTGTGAAATTGCCCCTCATAATTAAGCGAAGGCCTCAGTTTATAACATCCCCTCCACAGTGTTTCCAGGCAAGTCTGCTACCTCCCTGACATGCAGGTAAGCGAGGGAAATAATATCAAAGATGAATTTTTATTTATTTTTACATGGAACATGGACATCAATGGATAGGTCAGTATTTATTCCCCTTCTCTAATTGCATTGGAGAAGGTGTTTCTGAGCTGCGATTTTGAGTCACTGCAGCCACAGAGGGATTAGGCACACCCATAGTACTGTTAGGAAACAAATTCCAACCTTTTAATGCAACAACAGCGAAGGAATGGTGATATAGTTCCAAGTCAGGATCGTGTGTAGTCTGGAGAGGAACCTGCATGTAATGGTGTTCTATGCATCTGCTACCCTTGTCCTTCTAGATGTGAGACATGTGAGTGGTTGGGAAGTGTTATTACAGGAGCCCTGATGAGATCCTGGCACAAAATTGTGACCAAAGGTTGTGGAAACCTTTGGCAGTCTATTCCTTAACATGGTGGAGAAATAAATGACAAATGACAATTCAGAAAAAATGTTGAGAAATATATTTTGAAAATAAGAACATGGAAAGGAAATTCACCTTAAATGGTAAAATGTTGAATGGGGTAAACTAGCACAAGAATGTTGATGTATGAATGCAGAGTTCATGAAAAGTGACAGTATATGCTGATCTGGCCATAAAAATATACAAACACAAAGCTTGGCTTTTTGTTGCATGTTCATGGTTAGTTGAGCTCCATTGTACAGTTTGGTACATCCCATTACAAGCAGGCTTTCAAAGCAATGGACAAAGTGAGGTATAGAATAACTAGGAATGTACAGTCATGATTCTGAATATTTTTCCATTGTGCTGAATGCTAAGGTTAATTAAGTAGAGGTCTCCAAGATTGTGAAACATCAGTTGTGATAGATTGTTTCTAATGGTTGCTAGGAGGTTAACAAGAGAAACATAATTTAAGAGACCACATTAAGGATGAACAATTAGGAAAGTGGAAATCTACACCATAAACAAACTTGGTAGTGCAAGTCTGTAATAAATTCTTTGACAAAATAATTAGGTATCTGCTGTAAAAAGATGATAATTAAAGGATAATGGGACCTAACAAAAGGGGAGATTGGATTTAGCGATTAAGAGAGAAAATCCTCAGTGCTTCCTGATGGAGTTAATGACCTGTTATTCCTGTCATGAGATTTCATGATTCTACTCCTGCCTTGGCTTAGATCAACTGGCTCAGAAAGAATTGAAAGTTGAACTTCCCTATTCTATAGTTTGCATGCCTCAGGAACAGAGACTTCATGTATAAATCATATGATGGTTGAGATTTTTATTTCATATTGTTGCTTTGTTCATCTAATGATATTCATTTATGACTGGGTTCCACATACCTTAAGTATTTAGCACAAGTGATTTTTATCCCTTACGTGAGTCAAACATTGATAGACAATACGACACGGTGAGATGGGCGAGCATATCACCACTAAACTGTGAACAAGTCTCACCAAACAGCTACTAAAATCAGGAATATCTACAGTATTGGTTTGTTCTTTCCTAAATTTCTTACCAAACTTGGTACATAGCTAAGTGATCTTAGCTAAAGTGCACAGATCAAACCTCAAATGTGGTCCTGACTTGATCTCAACAGCTTTGTCTGTACTGGCTCTGTGCTTCTATCCAAAAGTCTATTTGGACATGCATTCTAACTTATCTGAGAATTGTGAACATTAAGAATGTTACTAGTTGACAGGATTTTAAACAAAATATATTTCTATTGTGGTCACATGATCTGAAATGAAAATGACTAAACATATCGGGCTGTGACAGGTTTGAGATAATGTATCAAGTTTCCATGCTGAGATCTTCAATCTTGAGAGCTGGTTAATGTGTTTTTGTATTTTTTTAGGTTAGATTAGTTTCCCTACAGTATGGAAACAGGCCCTTTGGCCCAACAAGTCCACACCGACCCTCCGAAGAATAACCCACCCTTGACTAATGCACTAACACTGTCGGCAATTTAGCGTGGCCAATTCACCTGACCTGCACATCTTTGGACTGTGGGAGGAAACTGGAGGAAACCCACACAGACACAGGGAGAATGTGCGAACTCCAGACAGTCACCTGAGGCTGGAATCGAACCTGGGATCCTGGTGCTGTGAGCCACCGTGCCATCCTATTGATGAAATTGAAAGCAAGACATTGCATTGACTGTGCCTATTAACTACCTTCAGTACATTAAATTAGTGATTGCAGAGGATTCCCTTGATTTTACTTTGCAGAAGTCAAAACAAGTCTCAGGAAATGTATCTAGTTTCTATTCTCTATAAGGTTTCATTTTATTTTTAACTGGGAACAGAAGAGCTACAAATTGGGGTGGGGGGGTGGGCAGGTGGGTGGTGGAAAACACCATTCCTGAAGCTTGATCTCTGGAATTACCATTCAGTCCTGAATGCTGGTTATTAGACAATGACTGGCTAAAGCAGTTGAGGTTGTTGGGAGTGGAGGGTGGGGAGAAGATGTTACAGTTTGTAACATCTCTGGGAATCCTTTCTGTTTTTATACATTTTAGCATGGTGGATCGAGGTCTGGTTCAGAAACAGGCATGCTGGTTTTTAAGGGGAAACTTAGGGCACTTTAAATAGTGAGTAGTTGGTATCCAGCTGGACAGTTGAAGATGTCTTCAGGCTGAGGTTGTACTTTTGCAATTGGAACATTTTCTTATTGCAAAGAGATGCTGCATAACCAGAAAATGGCAGTACTTGGTCACTGTTTGCTTTCTGAAATGAAAGGAGGAGCTAAACCAGCAACAGAAACTGCTAATCTGCCTTTCATCCAGTTGTGTTTAGGGTCCTTGATGCCACACTTGGTCAAACAGTGCCTTGATGTCAAGCCCAGGCAATCTCATCTCATCTTTGGAATTCATCCCTTTTATCCATACTTGGAATAAGACTGCACTGAGTCATAGTCGTAGAGATGTACAGCATGGAAACAGACACCTCGATCCAGCCCATCCATGCCAACCAGATATCCCAACCCAATCTAGTCCCATCTGCCAGCACCCGGCCCATAAGAGCTTCATGACTCATTGGGGTAGTATATTGGTACTTAAGCTATTCCAGGAATCATCACAAAATTTGAAATTTTTAGAAGTTGTTGTTAAAATCCCCAAAACCACCCAGTTTGTTAGAAAGCATAGGTTTCTGGACTTGACACGAATCATTATTTACGACAAGTTATTAGATTCTACCTACATGTAAATAATTAAACTAAATTAAATAAATTCTACAAATTAAAACTATAATACTATGTATCCACAGACAGACAAACAAACAAACAAACACGAGAGAAAAACACATCAGTGAGTGAAAACTGGTAAAACAGATCCATAGCCTTTGTTCACAAGATGTGTTGAGTTGATTCTTATTGATCTGAAGGTTCCTCCTTGAACCTAATTTTTCCGAATACATCCACTGGTTTATAAGAGGCGCAGGGTAGTTGGTTCGTTTATGAAATAAGTCTAACTAATCTAGTCAAAAGTCACAACTTGCAACATTTGCTGAAGGAAAGATAAGCTGATATCCTTCAGATGTAAAGAGCTTACTGCAGAGATTGGAGAAAATGTTTTTAGCTGATGCAGAGCTGCTGGTTTCTGGTCTGTTTTAACATAGAACATAAAACATAGAAAAATACAGCGCAGTGCAGGCCCTTCGGCCCTCGATGTTGCGCTGATCCAAGCCCACCTAACCTACACTAGCCCATTTTCCTCCATATGCCTATCCAATGCCCGTTTAAATGCCCATAAAGAGGGAGAGTCCACCACTGTTACTGGCAGGGCATTCTATGAACTCACGACTCGCTGAGTAAAGAATCTACCCCTAACATCAGTCCTATACCTACCACCCCTTAATTTAAAGCTATGCCCCCTCATAATATCTGACTCCATACGTGGAAAAAGGTTCTCATGGTCAACCCTATCTAAACCCCTAATCATTTTGCTCACAGTATAAGCTGTTCAGCTATCTGACGACCAGGCTGAGGTTGTACTTTGCAGCCACAGGACCCTTGTCATTGATTAAAAGTTAAAAATCATACGACACCAGTTTATAGTCCAACAGGTTTGTTTGGAAGTACAAGCTTTCAGAGTGCTGCTCCTTCATCAAGTAGCTAGTGGGGCAGGATCGTAGGACACTGACTTTATAGCAAAAGACCATAGTATTGTACACAGATGCGATATATTGAACAAACCTAGATTGCTGTTGTTAAGTCTTCCATTTTTTAAAATGGTTGCAAATTTCGATGAACATGTAAATCCCAGAACTTCTTTCAAGTCACATTGCCAAGATAACTTAAGGTTTTATATATAAAAAAAGTGACAACTCAGCTCAGACAATGCATTAAATGTGTGAGGTTAGAGACTATTTCTTTGATGTAATTGTCAGGGATAAGTATTTAACAGGATATCTGGAAGAGATCCCCTGCTCTTCAAAATAATTCCACATGATCTGTTATTTCCAACTGTGGGATCAGATGGAGCCTTGGTTTAACATTTCACCGAAATCAACATTTCCAACATTGCATGCTGGGCACTAGGGTGTTAGCTTAGACTGTGTGTTCAAGTCTCTGGAGTGAGATTTAAACCTGCAATCCTCCAAAGCAGATTAGAGTACACTAGCTGAGAAACAGTTGCCACTGATGCCACAAGGCAATTTCATTTCCTGAATTGTATTTTAACTCAGTGTGCCAACATTGATTTCCCATCACTAGTTGTCCTGAAGGTGGTAGTGAGCTGCCATCTTAAACTGCTGTAGTCCATGTGCTGTAGGCAGATCTGCAATGCTGTTAAGGAGGGAATTCCAGGATTTTGACCCAACAGCACTGAAGGAATACCGGTATATTTCCAAGTCTGGATGGTGAGTGGCTTGGGACCAAAGTGTGGATGACAAATATTTAACCAGTTGCTTCTTGATAAACTATCAGATGTAAATCTGGCACAAGTGCACATACACACATTACACAACATACATGACAAAATTTCTTTAATCCTCAAAAAGAAAAAGATCTGAATTTATTTGGCACTTTTCAAGGCCACCAGAGTGCACAGGGCACTTTCTTGCAGATGAAGTGGTTTTGAAATGTTGCAAGTTATAACGCAAGAAACCCAAGAGCCAATTTGCACTCAGTAACACCTTACTATTTGAGTGTTTAATGACTTATTAATCAGATTTTGTGATGTTCATTGAGGAGTAATTATTTGCTTGAACACTTTGGACCATTCAAGCATATAATGGGATCTCTGTTTAATATTTGAACAATACGACTGCACCTGCAGAAGTGCAGCACTCCTTCTGTATGCTATCTTTACCTCTCACTCTGGAGTAAGACATGCAACCAGAACCTTTTGATTTCAGAGGGGAAGTACCTCCAACTGGTAAACATCTGACAAAGGCCTGAAATAAGCAAGCTATGTGAAATACTTTTATTTTTACATGCACAATACCACAAATATTTTGCCCTCAAGTTACAGGAACAAACCACTTCCTCTTTTTTTTAAAAAGAAGGGCCAGTTTCTATCAATCAATTTGATCTTACTGAATCACAGTATGTTTAGTTTAATTTCCATCATTCAGGAATTTTCAAACAGCATTCAGGTCAACGGTTTCAGCTGTAGCTTCTTACCAGATTTTGTTTTAAACTAAATGATTAAACACACTTTACAAAAGAAAACATAAAGGTTGAAGTTTTAATGCCAACTATACTTGTGTCAAAATGGTTAAGAAACATTCCAACCAAGGAGACCAATTATAAACTATGTTTTATATATAGCATTTTATCTGTTATGCAAGGTGGCAATAGCCTAATGGTATTCTTGTTAGACGATTAATCATGAAACACAATAATATTCTGGGGACATGGCTTTGAATTCTATCATGGCTGATGGTAGAATTTGAATTCAATGAAAATCTGCAATGAAGAATCTAATGATGACCACGAAATGGTTGTTGCTTGTAGAAAAAAAAGACATCTGGGTAACTAATGTCCTTTAGGGAAGGGAACTGCTGTTCTTACCTGGTCTCATCTAATGTGACTCCAGACGCAAAGCAATGTGGTTGACTTTTACTTGCCCACTGAATGATCAGAGATGGGCAATAAATGCTGACCTGGTCAGCAATGCCAAAATCCTATGCATGAATTAAAATAAAATGACTTGGCCTTGGCACTTCCATTTCATTAATCTTAATTGTTTTATTTGTGATTCATATCAAAGGTAAGTAGCTTTCCAAAAGGTTGTGGCACAACAGAGGTCATAAACATGACAATGAGTGCACTTTGCTTTAAATTGAGGGGATTTATTCTAAGATTTTATTAATGAATCTGGATTCAGGCACAAACCAGGTTTGTACAGCACAAAACTAAAGTTTGTGTTGTTGTCTGACGTCCAAAATTCACTTTTCATCTGTAGAATTTCTGAAGCTAATAATTGACTTCTGTGTCACAGTTTACAGAAAAACAAATGTGGTCTTTTTCCACTATTGTAGTGTTTGATTTTAGTATCGTTCACTTAATCTGTCAGTCATTCTAAATGAAATATTCAGAGAGAAAGATACACGTACATTTTCACCCCGTTTCTAAGTACAAGGAAGAAGAAAGATTCCCTTGTGTTATTAACTATTCCCCTAGAGGAAATTAACCTAGGTGCTTCCTCAGGTTACTTTTTAAAAGAATCTCCTGTTCTGTTTTGATGGAGCTGACACTGCAAGCAACATATAAACACGTCACAGTTGGAGAATTGTGAACACAAAAGCACAACTTTCTGCAGTGCAGCACACTGCAATGATAATTTGCATTTGGACACCTTTTGTATGTTAATACTAGACTGTGAAAATGACTATATCAAGAACAGGTCATGTCTGATAAATTTAACTGATTTTTTGGATGAGGTGACACAGGCAGTGGATGAGGGTCATGCTGCAAATGCTGTATACTTGGACTTTCAGAAAGTATTGGATATGGTACCACATGACAGATAGTTTGGCAAATGAGAAATGTTTGGGATTGATGGGTCCTTGGATTAGAAGTTGGCTGAAAGATTGGTAACAGAGGGTAGGTATAGATTGAGCATTTCTCAGATTGGAGATGGGTTGAAAGTGTTGTTCCCCAGGGATTGGTGTTGAAACCCTTCCTTTTGTGATTTACATACATGATTTACAGATGGGCATGGAGGTAAAATCTCTAAATTTGCAGATGATACAAAGCTAGGGACAAAAGTGAATTGTGAGGATGATGCAGAGTGACTTCGGGGGGGCATTGATAAAGTTTGCCAAGTTGGGCAGACACCTGGCAGTTGGAATTCAATGCAGAAAAATGAGTTTTGATAGAAGAAACACAGACAGACAATACAGGTTCAATAGTGCAAGTGAAGGGAATACAGAAGCAAATGTGTTGCTGGTCAAAGCACAGCAGGTTAGGCAGCATCTCAGGAATAGAGAATTCGACGTTTCGAGCATAAGCCCTTCATCAGGAATAAGAGAGAGAGAGCCAAGCAGGCTGAGATAAAAGGTAGGGAGGAGGGACTAGGGGGAGGGGCGATGGAGGTGGGATAGGTGGAAGGAGGTCAAGGTGAGGGTGATAGGCCGGAGTGGGGTGGGGGCGGAGAGGTCAGGAAGAGGATTGCAGGTTAGGAGGGCGGTGCTGAGTTGAGGGAACCGACTGAGACAAGGTGGGGGGAGGGGAAATGAGGAAGCTGGAGAAATCTGAATTCATACCTTGTGGTTGGAGGGTTCCCAGGCGGAAGATGAGGCGCTCCTCCTCCAGCCGTCGTGTAGTTGTGTTCTGCCGGTGGAGGAGTCCAAGGACCTGCATGTCCTCGGTGGAGTGGGAGGGGGAGTTAAAGTGTTGAGCCACGGGGTGATTGGGTTGGTTGGTTCGGGCGGCCCAGAGGTGTTCTCTGAAGCGTTCCGCAAGTAAGCGGCCTGTCTCACCAATATAGAGGAGGCCACATCGGGTGCAGCGGATGCAATAGATGATGTGTGTGGAGGTACAGGTGAACTTGTGGCGGATATGGAAGGATCCCTTGGGGCCTTGGAGGGAAGTGAGTGTGGAGGTGTGGGCGCAAGTTTTACATTTCCTGCGGTTGCAGGGGAAGGTGCCGGGGGTGGAGGTTGGGTTGGTGGGGGGTGTGGATCTGACAAGGGAGTCACGAAGGGAGTGGTCCTTGCGGAACGCTGATAGGGGAGGGGAGGGAAATATATCCTTGGTGGTGGGGTCCGTTTGGAGGTGGCGGAAATGGCGGCGGATAATACGTTGTATGCGCAGGTTGGTGGGGTGGTAGGTGAGAACCAGTGGGGTTCTGTCTTGGTGGCGGTTGGAGGAGCGGGGCTCAAGGGCGGAGGAGCGGGAAGTGGAGGAGATGCGGTGGAGGGCATCGTCGATCACGTCTGGGGGGAATCTGCGGTCCTTGAAGAAGGAGGCCATCTGGGTTGTGCGGTGTTGGAATTGGTCCTCCTGGGAGCAGATGCGGCGGAGACGAAGGAATTGGGAATATGGGATGGCGTTTTTACAGGGGGCAGGGTGGGAGGAGGTGTAGTCCAGGTAGCTGTGGGAGTCAGTCGGTTTATAATAGATGTCTGTGTTGAGTCGGTCGCCCGAGATAGAAATGGAAAGGATTTAGGGGAATACAGAAGCAGAGGGACCTTGCAGTTCAAGTGCCTAATTCTCTAAAGGTGGCCAGACAAGTTGAAACAGTTATTAAGGCGGTTAAAAGGAACCCTGGGTTTATAAATAGAGGCAGAGAGCAAAAAAGGAAGTGATGCTACACCTCTACAAAATTATTGGTGAACCACATTTGGAGTATTGTGTTCAGTTCTGGGCACCTTATTTTAAGGAGCCAAAGAGAGAGTTCAAAGGAGATTTACAAGAATGATACCAGGAATGAGGAATATAGATACAAGGAAAGATCAGAGAAATTGGGCTTATTCTTCTTGGAGCAGAGAAAATCAAGAGGTGACCTTATTGAGGTTTTCAAAATTAGGAACAATTTTGATAGGGTAAAGGATATTCTGCTTCCACTAAATGGTCAGTAATCAAAGGTTACAATTTCAAAATTGTCAGTGAGAGCACTAGGACAGAGACAAGGAGAAACTTCTTTACAGAATTGTTATGATTTGGAATGCACTGCCTGAGAGTGGAATCAGATACCATAGGAGGTTTCAAAATAAAACTGGAGAGAGAAAGGGAGAGAGAGAGAGAGAGATAATGATTTTAGAGGTCGATAGGGAGAAGCTAGATAGCTCTTTCAAGAGCTGGTACAGAAATGATGAGTCGAATGGCCTCCTGTTGTACTGTAAACTATGATTCCATACGAAGACGTTGAAGTCTGTTTTCTCTATATAATATCAGCCATGCTGATACTGGTCACTCCAGTAATGGTCTCTTCAGTCACAAGCGACAATGCTTCAGGAAAGCAGAAAATTAGAATAATGAGGATGCAACCCATGGTCAGTCACGATTGAAAGGGGCCTCACACGATACAAAATAAACACAGAATGTGAAGATTTGGTTTATATTCATTTTTATTTTTATGACAACATATATACTTGAATCTTTCTGTACCATGCATGATGAAACATGATTACGTTAGTACATTAACCTGTACAGTGGTACACTAATTGGGAAAACTACGCAACTCACATTTGCATTAGAAACACAGGGTCAAGTTAGCTACCATTTGACAAATGGATGCTAGTTAGTTCAGTGTCATCTCAGGTCCAGATGATCTAGGTAATGAAACTGTTCAAAAGACATCATACTGGACTAAAAAAAATCATTGTTTTTATGGCACAAGCATATGAACAAGCTCCAAAGTCAACAAACAGCAACCATTTAAACAGTAAATGATAATTTGCCAACATGACTGACCTTTGCCATACTGAGTACTGTTGACAGACAAATTTTCATAGCAGACATGTACTTTTCCCCTCCCTCTCTACAATTTATAATTCACACACTATCAGTGTATTAAATAATATTTTCTCCCCTTTACTTTCAGGTGAAATTAAAGCAGACCTAAGACATACAGATGTTTGTAAGGGGCAAACAATCTAACCTGATGCAAAGGACTGCAAAACACAAAGTCAACAATAGCGTCACCTGGTGTAGATGACTTTCTAAAGACCATTACAATTTAAAGCTTCAAATCTCTTGCACAGTTCTGCATAGCAGAAAAATATATATATTAAGATTTATTTTCAAAAATCCAAGAACTACACTTCAATAATTACGAAGATGCAATGGGATTCGCTTTGGAGTGCTTGAATTGATTACTACCCGCCTCAAACCCTCATGTTGGGGATGCCATTGGCAGGAGTATGTGGCTAAGAAAAAAACTTCCTTCAGAACGACTTGGACAGATTCACTGAAGACAAGAAAAAAAACATATCTGGATGGATGTGCTCAGTATAACCATAAATGCTTCCAGTTTCCTCATCCCTGCTCACTTTCCCCTCAGGTGTACAGTGGGGTTGGGCAGGAGTCAAAAAATATTTAACATAAAAGTCATTAAGACTGTGCATTGTTGTTGCTTCGTGTGATTAGATACACCTCTTTTCACAGTAATAAATAGGCTAGGATAAAAATAACGAATCATTTCAATTTGCTTAAACTCTTCATTAACTTTCAATAGTAACAATCTTGAGAAACCAACGCAGATTCTTGAGGACGGAAGACTGGAAAACATTGGAGACACTCTTTACACAAGTTTACATTCTTGCTTATTTTTAAAGTGTCCCTTTTTCTCAGATTGCAGAGAAAGGCTTGAACATAAGAAAAATGGGTGGCAAAGATGGGATACTAAACACTGGGTAGAAACTAGAGGAAAATAATGCAGATGGTTTTTATTTCTTCTTTTCTCTTCTCCCTCCCCATAGGTTTCAACTCATGGGCTTAGGAACAAAACAGACTGGGAACTTGACAAACTTTTTCTGCATCGAGTCTTGTACACAAGGGCTATTTGTTAGCAATTGGCTTGTTCTTCACACAAAGAGCATAGATTTCATTGCAATGCATGGCCAATCACAAAATGCACAAAGAACGCACTGAGAACAGTTACCTACTTGTAATTTAAATAGGAGCTTTACACACAGTAAAAGTTCACTTCGGCTCGGACATTTCCTTGCAAAACGTACTGGAGAAACACATGGACGGATAGTTGCTAAAGTGCTGATTTTGTTTAAACTCAAAATTTTAATCATTTGCCATTGGAAACTCTTGCCCTCAATTTCCTTCAAGACTTCGTGAGCACACTCCATACTATTGTGCCAAAAGATCACTTGTCACGTCTTAAGTGTAAGAGATGCTTCCAAATGAAAATGGTTGCATCAGAAAGCTATCACAACAGAAGGTATATCACAGGATCTCAGCTTTTTTCTGACATTTGCATTCAATTGCCCCACAAAGCATATTAGCAACAGGAATGGTAAGAGCATGCATCGAACACTTCTTGAAAATGTAAAATGTTTAAAAGAAAGCCAGATTTCTGCTTTTCACAAGATAAATCAGCCTGATTTCATGATGTATGAGCAATTCGAAAGTGACCTCAAAAATCCTAAACGTTTGCAAGAAATCGCTGAAAACATTCCTTCCCTACCTAACCACTGTTGTTGGCAACAGTCTGGCAGTTAAGAATGCATTAGAAAGCATCATGTGATTTGCTCGTGATCATATAAAGACAACAAAATATTTTTCAGTCACTATAAAATAAACTGCAAAGCACATTTTCATTAAAAAGCATTGTCATGGTGGAGAGAGGAAGGAGCATGGGAAATAATCTGTTACATTACCAAAAAACTGGCCTGCTAATATGGAGGATAGAAATAAAGTGCAGCACGTGTAGAAGTTAGTTTCTACCTGTTGTGTATTTGGAAGTGAGCCAGTTTATCTTTTTTAAAATGCAGTAAAACCTACTTCGTGGATTTATTTGTTATTGACTAAATGATGCAGGATGAGCAGCCAAGTGAAAATCTGCATTCAGCTAACATAGGTATGTGTGTAAATTGGCTTCATTCTAGCCAGTTGAGAGAAGGTTTCTTAAGAAAAACCTAGTCCCAAGAAGAACAAATTCCATTAGAAGACAGATAACTACTAGCTTCTGTCCAAGCACAACAATTAAAAGGAGAATCATCACTATTCATTTCATCCCTATCCCCAACAGTATCTCAGGCTCAACTAGGTAGTATGCAATCTCAATCACCCCAAACCAAGCTTCTGACCCTCTTTCATCATCATGAAAGTCCTTACAAGGATCCTTCCACTTTCACAATATCACATGTCTCTACTCTTGCCTCGATTTATCCTGCTGATGCCTTAGCCATGTACTTGTCACTCTGGGCTTGACTATTTCAATTCTCACCTTACCAACTTTCCATCCTCCATAAATCAAACAAACACTCCTCATCATACCTCAACTCATATCCCACTCACCTATCACCCCTGTACTCACTGACCCATATTGATTCATGATCCACTAGGGATCCATTTTAACATCTACATCCTTCTGTTCAAATTCCCTTTTGGTCTCACTATCTGCCTCTGTACTGCTTCAGGCTCTAGCAAGCTCCGAGAACTCCACTCCATCACTGACAACAATGTTTTTAACTATCTAGCATTTAAACCTCAACATCCTCGCCAATTTTTGAGATGCTCCCTAAAATGTGCCCCATGGGTCAAAATTTTAGACACTCTTCTTAATAGTCCTTTTTTGGATCACTGTGAATCACATTAAACACCTTCTGAACTCTTCCTATATTAAGGAAATGATAAAAGTAAGCTGTGCTGTCAATGTTAGCAATGTAGGACATGAAACCAAAGGATGTTGTGTACATACGTACATTTTTAAAGATGGCTTTTGTGTACCAATTTGTTCTATTTTCAAAGCATCAGTTAAATTGTGACTGCCAGTGTACGGATGACATATTTACAGATCAAATTCTAACAATTAGAATCAAAAGAAAACAGGGTCTGGAATCACAATTCAGCTAGGGAAAGTTAGAAATCCTGGCAAATACTGTCATTAAGAAACTATTGCCAAAAGAAAATTCAAACTTGCTGAAACATGAGCATTCCTGAAAGTTATAGACCCAGTCAAGTTTCAAGGCATCAAATGCTTCAAATGCAGCATTTAAGAATAATAACATTATCTGAAAGAGAGAAATGTCCCTTTCCATCACTGTTATTATTAGAGACAAGCAAAATTGGAAAAAATATTTTTTGAACAACTGACATTTGTTCACTTCCATCTTCACCTCTTCACATGCTTGGGGCAGGAAGCCCAAGAAATGCTTCCAGTGCTATTTGGTGCAGTTAGAGAAATTCCCTGCAGCTTTCCAGGTATTCTGGCAAAGTTTCCATTTGACACTTTAAATCTTTTCACTCCCTCCTGCCCCTGTCTCTACCTGAACTGAAGCAAATTTACTCTGAAAATATCTGTGTTAGTACTCTTGAAAAGGTTCTTTTTTCACCGTCTAAACTGCCATGGTCATTGAGGATCCCAAAGGTGAGGCATTACTTTTGGTAACATGATTTTTGCACTTGCTTTCGGTGACTCCAATATTCAATTTCCACCTCAATGATGTTCAAGCATGTTACAGAAGTCTCTGAAACCTCACTTCAGTGAAACTGACTTTCAGAATAAAACTTTCAATGTCCCTGGGATTAACAAAGTAAATACCCAAATGACAAAAATAAAGACTTGGCAACACGTTTACAGTAATGTGGCCGGTGTGAGGTTCATTTCTGCTCCCTGCAGTCCAGTTTCCTAGTACACTTCTGCTTGAAATGCATTGCTTGGGTAAAATTGAAACTTTTACAAAAACTGCTTACATTTTCAAATTACCATGTCTTTCTTTAAACTGGGCACAAACTCCTTAGGAATGAGTCACTGGTATGTCCCATTTAGGTCAACACAGCAGATTTTTAAGTTAGAGTCAATTCAATCACTGGACTCAGCAGATTTCTGCCTCATTATTCCCTCTGCATAATAATCACTCATCTTGATGAAACAAAATACACAGTGCAAAAACATAGCCTTGACATAACAAAGTGAACTCAAGTTACAATTAGTTCTGGGCAACTGTTCAATAGTAAAACAAATCCTGATAACTTCTGGAAGTTAAGAAAAGGGTTCTCACATTCCTGCAAATAATAGTCGTTTTTGTCTCATTAAGTCTCAAGCAGCACAATCCAACTGCTTATTGTGATACTAAATCAAGATGCACAATTATAAATGGATACATTACACTATCTAATTAAATGCTGTTTTTGTGTCAGTCACATAAGGAATGGTCAAATCAGGTTGCTATAATGTTGCTAATGCATTGTACAGAGAAGCTTGCTGCTGACTTTGCTTCAAGGAACAGTCTATAACAGCTTTGAACTACCTCCTGTGAACAATTACCACATTTTCTCCTCTAAATGAAGTTGGCAGTCTAAATGTTTTGTATTCCTACAGTCAAGTAAAACTGCATCCCTCGCTCAAATGCCATTCCAACATGATAATGTTGTGATCAGGTGATGTGCAATTCTTTCACTGACTGACTTCAGCCAAAAATTTAATTTGAAAGGTCTTTTTTTACAAAGAGCATTTTAGGATATCTAGCCTGAGGAATTCATGATAATGCTCTTTAAAAAAAATGCCACTTGTAACAGAGGATAGTGTGACAAATTATGTTGGGGTGAAAAATGTGAATCATACAAATAAAGTTTTGATAGTTTGGAGAGTTCTGAAGAGGAATCAGAGTGGACTCAAAACCTTAACTGTTTCTCTCTCCACAGATTCTACCAGGCCTGAATTTCTCCAGCATTTTCAGTTTTTCATTTCAGATCCCCAGCACCTGCAAGATTTTAGGGGGATGACAGTATTTTAAGTTAAATGGTTGAACTTTGAAGCAAAAATGGCTTGAACATCTACCTATCTGGGATTCTGTCCTCGGATTGCAAAAAGAGAATGACAGATTTCAAACTGGTTTACCTCATTCCCCTATAAAAACCTGTGATCCACTGATGTCAGACTCCTACCGCCTTTTCCACAGATTCACCTTCTCCAAAAGCAAAAACAAAAGCTCTGGAACACACCCGAAACACATTTCCTTCAAATGATATGAAAGGAAACAAGGACGTATGTTACAGTAGGTTACCGCCACCCAGGAATAAAAAATATGCAAGGAACGAATGATTTTTAAAAGCATCTTGCCATTTACCTTGTTCCAATTCACCAGCATCATTAACAAGCATTACTGTAATGCTATTTTGCACTAGTTAGATTTGACAAAGAGAAGAAAAGAATCTGACCTCTGGACCCCTTGGGAGAGATGGATATTATTTGCCTATCTGCCCCAATCAACATCAAGAAACATTCGGCTATCAATTGACAAAATCCAAAAATAATCTCTTCAGCCTACTTCACCATGGGGTTTACAGCTTTCTTTTTAAAAGTATTGTTCTCTAATTGCGGCTCAGGACAAAAGTGAATATCTTAAAGTGACATAGAAACTATGTTGAATAAAGGGATACAACAGCTATACAA
The DNA here is from genome assembly GCF_020745735.1 of Hemiscyllium ocellatum. Lineage (NCBI taxonomy): Eukaryota > Metazoa > Chordata > Chondrichthyes > Orectolobiformes > Hemiscylliidae > Hemiscyllium > Hemiscyllium ocellatum. The sequence goes on from NC_083406.1 coordinate 108,821,307, forward strand.
AAATGTGATCACACGCATGTTTTTGCAACAGCAAAACCACTCGTAAGAAAATAATGTGCCTTCACTTAATGGAGTAAGCTTACTGTCCCTTCTCTATATCATGCAGAAGCTGTAACTAAATTTCAAAGTTCACTGAAATTTTATTTTCTTTACCCCAGCCCCTTTCACCCCAAACATCCCATCACAAGCCTTTCCTCATCTTACGCCAAGATTTAGTCAGTCACTATCAGTTATGTTGTAACGACACAAGATGTCACTTTAACAATGCTGAGTGTAACTGTCATTCAAATTAATTGCTCATGTCATTGGGAGGAGTAGACGGCCCAAGTGCATTTATATTGAAATATTTGCAAGGAGCTCTGTTCACCAATCAACTTCAGGTGTCATTCCTAGAGCAGCGAAGAAATAACCTTCTTTTTGCCACTATCGGAAATGCAATGGCATTACAGCATCTACAGACATTGCCTGCATTGTGTTGCTTTGAATGTTGAAGGTAGAAATGAGCTGCACACTAATGGCAGCTAGTGCACGATGCTGATGGCAGCAATTTCGGAGACTGGCAGCATCATACGACAGATTCGATTTCAGTGCAGCCACTTCGCACCAGGAATGTGCATGCACTGTAACTGGGACTTTAGGTGAAGCATCACAGTGTTGAGACTAATCAGTCAGTCGACAAAGGTAATTACAACAGCAATGGCACTAGTAATACACTAAAGGGTCATGGCAATTTCATACTTTAGTAAAAGCTTAGTGAAATGCCACATGTTTTTCACATTCTCACACTTTAAATAGCTGAGCCAAGAGATTTTTGGGGAGAGCAAGGAAAAAAAATTACACAAGTAAACAGTTCAGTCTCATTGCCAAGAACAAAATAGGCTTTGATCCTTCTTGGGCTATTCTGTGGCTCGCTCACATCATTGCAGTCATGCATGATCATCCAAGGGAAAAACTAATCTGGTGCCTCTAGAAATAAGTTCATGATCATCTGTTCCCAAATCACGTTCCAGTACATCTTCCGAAATGCTCTTGGTTCTCTTGCCATCCACACTGTTGGAGGCAGTACCTGAACTGGAAGAGCCATTGGCGGTTAGAGTACTGCCACCGTAGGTCAAATTTAGGTCACCATCATTAAGGATGAGATCCGAATCATCGTCTCTGAGCTGTTCTTGATTCTGGAAGATAAAAGTAGCAAGTTAGCATTACCACAGGACATTGTCAGTAATCTCAATTTAATAGGTATGTGCATTGTCCTAACCACACCAAGAATAATCCTTACAATATTTTCTAACAGTTTGATGCATTAAATCTTCCTGAACAGGAAAAGCTCAAAGTTGGGCATTGGCCATAATTTGGATGTGATTTATTGTTGTACCAAGATACAATGAAAAGTATTGATTGCGTGCTAATCAGACAAATTATCCCTTATATAGAACATAATAGAATAGAACAGAATACAGAATATAGTGTTACAGCTACTGAGAAGGTACAGAGAAAGATCAACTCTAATATATGACAGGTCCATTCATATATCAAACAAAGCTTGGAAGAAGGTGTTCTTGAATCTACAACCATCAACTAGATTATTTAAGATCAGTCCTGCTTATAATGGGCCAGAGTTTGTTATAGTAAGTCAACTAATAGCAACTGAATGTATAGACCTTTCCCTGGCAAACTTTAACAGGGCATGTTGCTGAAAGGGCAAGCTGATAACAGTGTAGCAAAGGAACCAAAAGCATCTGGGACCTGAGGAATAAATTGTTTATTTTCCTAAATAATCAAGCCGAATGATTATGAACTTGATAAATACATGATCTGAGAAGGAAGTGTAAGGTAGAATGAATTATAATCCCTACAGTATGGAAACAGGCCCTTCGGTCCAACAAGTCCACACTGACCCTTCAAAAGGAGTAATCCACCCAAATCCATTCCTCTACATTTACCACTGACTAATACACCTCACCTACACATCCCTGAACACTATTCTCAAATTTAGCACCACCAATTCACCCAACTTGCACATCTTTGGATTCTGGGAGGAAACCACAGCATCCAGAGGAAATCCACGCAAACACGCAGAGAATATGCGAACTCCACATAGACAGTTGCCCAAGGCTGGAATTAAACCCAGGTCCCTGGCGCTGCGAGGCAGCAGTGCTAACCACTGAGCCACTGTGCCACCTTGGGTTAATTCAATGCTTGATCAGGCACAGAATAAAGAAGAGGAAAAAAACAATGGATTAAGAGAGAGCAGAATAGTTTAACCAAAAATCTTTTACAACAACTAAAATCTGAAGGAATGGTGCTCCACATTTCTAAACAACCAGAGATGTTGTTTGGCAGTAATTAACATATTAGGACTGAGTTTTCAAGAATTATACCTTGTACCCCCCTTCACAAGTACTGCTGTAATTTTTCATGTGCTTTAAAAGTAAGCAACTTAGTGAGTTGCCATTTCTGTGAAGTTCACAGTCAATTGGCACAAATCAGGTCAGAACTTTTGGATATTTGTGTTTGAGTCTGAGTTTAACTGTACTGTTTCCCCTGCTGACACATTGTCGTATAATTTGTACATATACTACAGTGAGCACTGTTCGGTTCAGTTATGTTGACAGCAAATAGGAGCTAACATATCACATACGTTACTGCATGGAGGGAAAAGAACAGATGAACATGTTGCAAGTTACATACTAACTTCAACAAAAAAGTTAGGAAATATGGAGCAGTTTCAATTAGGCATGTTATGGCAATAAATAGCCAGCATTTTACTGGATGGAGACTAAAGATGTGTGTCACATCAGACATATCAACATAGTCTTCATTCATTCTAATGGTGAAACGATCATTTCCAACTGCTGGGCAAAAAAAAACCTAGAAACTGTTCTAAAAATGTCTTTTATAAACTCATGTCTGAATCTAGTACCAGAGAAATAAAAATCACCTGGATCTCCAACATCTGCAGTTCATTGTTTAATTTTCTACCATTACCTGAATCATGTACAAGGCATTCACAACAAAAATGGCAGCAGCTAGTCAGTGATTTCTATCCCACCCCACTATAATGGAATAATCAATGAAAGATATCCAACACTTTCAGAAATTAAGTCAGATCCAGAAAAGGTACAGCTTTCCTACCAATTTTGTTGCTACCTCAGCTTTCAAAAATGAAAAAAGAACCTCACATTTATTTTTGGGGAAGAAACAACATGTACTTCAAAAGTGAGTTAGTCTAAACCGTGGTGGCGAGTACTTACTTCGTAAGCCAGTGGACTTGTCAAGCATCGTGCTATAGGACCACACCAATTGGGTAATGTGGCAGTGAGCGGAGGGCCACTGTGCGTTAATATTGGCTTCAGATAACTGGAGGTTTCTCTGTTAAGGAAGAATTCTAAACACCAAACAACAAGAAACTTTTCAAAATTAGGTCATCAATAAGCCTAAATATTCTCCAGGTATAAATAAATGCAGTATCTTATCTGGCAGGCTCACTATATTCATAAATCTAAAATCTAATATTATCAGTGAGTTATGTATAGATTCTTCCTCTTCTTATTCTCCATTTTGAATATTTCTGTAACAGGTACCATATTCTTTCCTGAATGAAAGGAAAATATGAAGATAGTGGCTGACGACGTTACAAATGGGATCTGCCCAAAATCCCTGTGGAATTCCAACAATTCACCAAGCTTCTTTACACTGCACCTTCCAAACCCTCAACCACTTTCATCTAGAAGCAGAAACATGAGAACACAACCACTTACACGTTCCCCTCCAAGTCACTTACTGTCCTCACTTGGAAATATGTCGCTGTTCCTTCACTGTCACTGGGTCAAACTCCCTTCCCATCAGCACTGTGGGTCTGCCTACATCACATAGATTGCAGCAATTCAAGAAAGCAGCTAATCACCACCTTGTGAGTTCCAAAAAAGAACATATCAGACTCTAATCATTAACTTTGTTTCTGTTTCTACAGAGACTACCAGACTTGATGACTTTCTACAGCACTCTGTTTTTGTTTCAGATTTTGCTTTCAATTTGGCAATAATGGTGGCTTCATCAGAGATGCTCACATCTCAACAATGAATTAAAAAAGACCATACCCGAAATTATGGCGGGATTTAACACATTACCATCGATGGATTTCATATTTGGATTGGCACATGTTAAATTCAACAGTGGCCTAGCTGCCCACCTCTGCTGTCACTGCTATCAGGCCCACCTGAGGGCCTATCCTGACACCACTGGTATCTAACCAGCAGTGGGAGAGGCCCATGCCCATGCCCATTTCCTTGTGTGCGCAGGTAGTGTGCAGGATAGTCCCACCTTAAATGCCCAAGAGATGGCACCTACTCAGTGGCCAAGGAAATGGGAGAGATGCAGCAGAGGTCACCTGGACAGCATCTGTGAATGTTATAGAGAGGGAGGAGGTTGCAGAAGAAGGGAGAGGTGAATTGTAAAATCAAGGCACTGGTGACCTGGGAGTCCAGTGTGGGTCAGCAAGCAGTAGCAGCTACTGAAGAAATTAAACCTAGCGAGTCTCTGAACACAGTGAACATACATCAGTTTGTCATTTCAACAGTGTTTATGCTGAACAGACCAATGACAATATTTGATTAGGAACTTTGCACAAACATGCTAGACAGCAGAAATGAAACCCTATGGTTTTAATGCCAGTTTCTATTATTGCAAGACACAGTTACCCCATCCTGGCAGCATAACTAGTTTTACATTAGCTTTGGTTGAAGTCACAGAAGCAGAAACAAAACCCTGCATGTGAAATTGCAGCATGTTCAATAACCTAGATGATCACATTACTTAATGCTCCAAATTATGCTTCTGTTGAAAATAATCCAAAAAAATTACCACATCACTCTTCAATTCAACATCTGTCAAACAGCTGTTCTGGTGGGAGACTCCAATATAAACCATAGTGTAAACTGTTTAAAAACAGGCCAAGTTTTACCTTCTTTGATACCAAGTGCGGGGGCGAGCATATTGGAGGTCAACTAAGTTTCTCCCTTTTCTGCCATCCCAGGTCACCAAAAATTGTTGACCTTCTGGGTCCTGAAGACACCTAATTGTGGCTTACTTCTCAGCTGGATCCAATGGCAGGCAGGTCTCTTCTGCTTCTCACAGGGTAGGGGTTTAGGTGGGGAGCATTTGGAGGAACCCCCTTGCCCCCATACGTGCTTTTGATTGGCCCTAGATTAAGGCAAATGGTGGCTCTCTACCATTTCTCACCCGCTGGGGATACAGGTAATTGGGGAAGCGGTATGTCGTGATCCTTAATTGACCACACAAGGAGCTTTATTGCCAGCGTCAGAAAAGTTCAGTTGATCTTCTTGCTCAGCACTCAATTTGAGAGATGGTGAAATGGAAAGAGATGGAAAGCATATTTCTCCAGGATTATGTCCACTTCTCACCAACTCTAGAAAAGGGAAAATCATACCCTCAGCCTTTTTTTAAATTTCAAAGTCTCCAAAGTCAACCATACTGCCATGGGTGTCAAGTGACATGTAGACCAGACTAGGTAAGGATGGCTAATTTCTTTCCCTAAAAGGGCATTAGGTGAACCACTAATTATATGGTGACCAGAACTGCTGGAGTGCCCTAAATGCGGTTCTGCTATGATTCAACACTGGTTCAGCATGGTTTCACTTTTCTCTTTTAAGGCACTCTTTCAAACCTACTAAGCTGGTGGTCATATGATCTAACATATATGTTCAGTGTTATATAGCACTCCTGTGAAACATCTTGGGGATATTAATGGCATTAAAAAAATATAAGTTTTGTTGATTAAAATGTTTCATTTTGATTGAAAATTATTCTTCCATTACACTAACTTATTATTGTAAGCTTTTGGTCACTTCTGCAAGTTCTCCAACATGCTAAAACATGAAACAGGACAGAGTGGTTTCAAAAGGAGACAGCAGGGATGTAGGAGAGTCAAGTGACATGTTAATTCATTTCTGAATATTTGCCAAAGAAACAGAACTAAATTACATTTAAATTCCTGTGGAAGTGCTGTTTTCAGAAAGTCAGACAATTTACATTTACAACGGTTACCGCCCTCATCATTTAAACCAACTTGAGCAGAGCTGTTATTTTAATTCAAAATAGTTTGTGCGCAAGTCACACCATATGCAAATGTCAATGATTGTAAGACTGCATCCTCAACCAAAAAAACAGAAGGAACAGCTCTTTTTAAAGTCATTTAAAGTTACAGTCCACACCACAGCCAAAAAGAATGCAGAAATGGGACCTTAGCAAAAAAACAAGAAAATTAAAATCTAGGTGAAGCAATTTTACGCGAGTAAAGTAGTGAAGTCTTGCTCGAGCTGTATAGGAGCTTAGTTAGATCATACCTGGAGTACTGTGTACAGTTTTGATCTCCTTCTCAGGAAAGATATTGCCATTGAGGGAGTGAAATGAAGGTTTAGCAGACTTGTTCCCCGGAAATCAGGATTGTCCTATTGAGAGAGATTGGGCAATTTGGGTCTGTATTCAAGAGTTTCCAAAAATGAGAGGTGATCTCATTCATGCAAGAGGAAACCCTCCAAAGTAATATTCAGCTCTCCAATTCTTCTTGCCAAAGTACCTCATATTTCCCCACATTCTATTCCAGCTGCAAAGATGTGCAACTCTGAAGTGGCTTTTGAATGGATGAGCCTGTACCAGATCCCGAGTTCTAAACTTGCTATCCTGGGACAAACAGCCTCTTAGTATCTATCCTGTCAGTTCAAGGTTCTCTCCCTCTCCTAAACTGTAGAGAAGAAAAGGATCAACCTAGACTATTTCCCAAGTAAAAACGATTATTTCTCAGTAAGATTTAGGCATGAAATCCCATCATCAGGTCCACATTGCCATTTTGTTTTCAAGAATATAGGACAAGTGAGGGAAATTAAAAATTACTCAACAATTTTACTAAAATTCTTAAATGGATAGAGACAGGGTATGGTGGTAAAATGTTTCACCTGGTTGGGGTGTGTAGAATCAGGGCACATAATTTGAAAATAATGGGGATACCATTCAGGACAGAGATGTTGAGAATTGTTTTTACTGAGGGAGTAGTGCATTCTTGGAAGACTCAAATCCAGGATGTCGTGGAAGCTGAGTCTTTTGAACATTTAAGATTTTTAAAGGGAGAGGTGGATTTACTTTTTAACAAATGGTGGCAGAAAGGGTTTTGGGGATTCAGTGTGTAAAAGGCATTGAAGTGTTCAATCAGCCATGATCGCATTAAACGGCAAGGCAGATTCAATGGGCTGAATGGCTTACACATACTTCTGACCTGCTGTGCTTTTCCACCACCACTCTAATCAAGATTCTTGGGGACTTAGAGTAGATGCAGTGAAGTTGCTTCCTTGTGAGAGTGTCTACGGCATAATCTCAGAGTGGGGGCGTTGTGGGTCATCCACTTAAGACAGACTGAAAAGGAACTTCTCTCAGACAGTAGTAAACGTGTGGAATTCTTTACTGCACAGGGCTGTTGAGTTATGCTATTAAGTATAATCAGTAAGGACATGAGGGTTTGGGATAAGGCAGGAGAGTGGAGTTGACAGTTATCAGAGCAGACTTAATGTGCTGCATAACCTACTTCTGCTCCTGTGTCTTACAGCAGAAATGTTTCTGATGATTGCACACTGTTTGGTAGAACTTGCAACTCTGCAGATACTATAGTCATCTTTGACCATATGCAGCTAGGCCTGGACGATGTTAAGACAAGTTGCAAGTAACATTTACGCCACATAAACCTCAGGCAATGGCCATGTCCAATACCAGAGAATCTAAAGGCTTGGTAGCTAAAGGAATTATCATTGCTGAATTCCCCACCCAATGACATCCTAGGCTTTACCACTGATCAGAACCTGAACTGTATCAGCCATATAAACACTGTGGAAACAGGAGCAGGTCAGAGGCTGCACGATTAACTCACCTGAAAACATCAAACGCTGGAGATCACAGCGAGTCAGGCAGTATCCATAAATAGAAAAAGCTAATGGTTTAAGTCTAAATGACTCATCAGAACTGAAGTCAAGTGTGGAGGGGTCAGCATTTATGCTATAGTTTGGGGGAGGGGGTTGGTGAGTGTAGAATATTGATATTTTAGATTAAGCGACCAGAATATGAGAATGGCAGAACAATTGTGTGTCTCCTGCCAGACTGGGAAGGATTGTAACTGGGATGGGAGGAAGGGGAGGGGAAGACATGATAACAAGCTAAAAAAAAGAATAAATGGTTCACAGTTTAAAACGTGTTGAACTCAATATTGAATCCAGAGGGTTGTAAAGTACCTAGTGTGAAGACGAGATGTTGTTCCTCCAGTTTGCACTGGGATTTGCTGGAACGCAAACATGCTGAGGTCAGACATATGGGCATGTGAGCAGGATGCTATGTTAAAATGACTGGCCACGGGAAGGTCAGGGTCCCTGCTTGCGCACAGAACAGAGGGGTTGCACAAAGTGGTCACCCAGTCTGCATTTGATTTTGCCAATGTAGAGTAGGCCACAGTGGGTGCAGCGAGTACAATACACAAACTTGGAAGAGGTACATGTGAAATGCTGCTTCACCTGGAAAGACTGTTTAGGCCCTTGGATGGTGAGCAGGGAGGTGGTGAAGGGGCAGGTGTTGCACCTTCTGTGGTTACATAGCAAGATGCCATGGAGAGGTGGTGGTGGTGGTGGTGTTGGTTGTGGCATAGGCGGTCCTGGAGGGAACCATTCCTACAAAATGCAGACAAGGAATGAAGGGAAGACATGTTTGGTGGTGGCATTAAGCTGGAGTTGTCTAAAATGGTAGAGAATGATCCTTTGAATGTGGAGGCTGGTGGGGATGAAAAGTGAAGACAAGGGGAACCCAATCACACTCGAGTGTGATGGGAAGGGGCAAGGGTGATAGGTCAGGTGCAGTTCAGGACCCTGTCAACCACAATGGGTGGGAAGTCACAGTCTAACTCCCGAGCTTATCACCATCTATAAGGCAAAACCCAGAAGTGTAATGTAAGCCCAGAACATGATGCGCCTTGTTATAAAGTACAAGAGTACAACTGGACGATTCCACCTCAACTAAAATCCACTCGTAATAAACTAAAAAAAGTAATGCTTGATGATTGATTGGTGATTTACAGGACTGCAAGCCTGATTCTGATGATCACGATTAGGGTAACTACCAGTGGATGAACCAACTCTTCATAAGGATTAGCTGGGCAAATATTGGTTAAATAAGGAGGTCTAATAATAAAACTGGTGCTAGCAAAGTCAAATGTTATCCATGGAGTGCTTCAGGGAACACAGATTGTATGTCATGGGTGGGAACATTTTCTTTGGCCATTTATCTGCCAACATTAGATAGAAATTTGAACACGCACTTTTCAAAACTTTTTCCTTCAATTTATTCACCAGGGGGACATTCACCAAGTCTAAGGGAAAGAATTTGAAAATCCATTATGAAGCCAGAACTCATGAGATCAAATACAAATCATTTGTTAAAAAGACAACAGGCAGAAATGAAAAAAGAGATTGTATATTAATTTTTGCATAAGTTTGATTTTAAAATGCTGTGGAAGATCACAGATGGGGTGTGGCACAAATAGACTACAGGGCGGTGATCAGAAACAAGGTTTAGTGCAGTGTTATGGTTTCCATAGGTTCCCATATTACTGACCTCCTTATCACTCAGTTTTTAACAAGCCCCAGATATATCTGAAGAGGATGAATCACTCCAGGACACATCTCCTAGTGATTATAAACAGCATGGATAGACATGTGGAAAGTTGACATGGGTCTTGTTTTCTCCAAATGAAAAATGCTTACAATGCAAATGGATTTTACAAAGAAAGGTAAAAGGAATTTAAATCTCTGCATGAAACTGGAGATTTGGCCACACACACACACACACACACACACACACACACACACACACACACACACACACACACACACACACAATCAAAACGAGAGAGTTCAATGCTGGAGCTAAAGCAGCAATCAGAATATCTGCCACTTAGTCCAGTAAATCAGCAAGAGCTCACATCTCGTGTGAGAAAAACAGATGTTTACAGATTTTGAAGTACAGGAAATTACTCATAATCTGGCACCACTGAGTCACAATTTATTTTTGCAAAAATTAATTCCAGACAATTAAAAATGCTTTATCTACTGCAGAAAAGAACTGCCATGGTTCCTTGGTGCCCTTTTTGAGCACAAAAAGATATATGCAGGGAACAATAACAACATTCTGCATTTATATGCCATCTTTAACATACTAAAACATTCCTAAGGCAATTCAAAGGAACATTAATGAAACAAAATCTAATCCAGACTCAAAGGAGACAAGGTCAGTTTATTTTTTTAAAAAACTGATCAATGCAGCAGCTTTCTGGGTGCCTCCTCAAGGAAGAAAGAGAGAAAGAAAAGCAGATTGATGCAGGGAGTGAATTCTAAAGCTTTGTGCCAGTCAAGGCAACTGAAGGCTTGGCCACACATATTGAATGAATGGACAACTGCAAATTGCCCAAAAGTTACAGAGGTGGACATATTGAGGGGCCAAAGGAGATCAGAGAGATCGGTGAAGGGTGAGGTCAGGAACCAGTTTTGAAAACAGGGATGAGAATTTTTAAAAAAACACACGAGGTGTTGCTTGACCAAAAGCCAACAAAGGTCAAGCATGAGATGGGTTAATGGGGCTTGGCACGAGCTAAAACTGGAGCAGCAAAATTTTGAATAATCTTGAGATTGCAGAGGATACAGCTGAGGGATCAGTAGTGGCTTACCATAACCAAAGATTAGATAGCAAAGATAAGAAATCTTGATTTCAGCAGTAGAGGAACTGAAGCAAGGAGAGATCAGGCAGTTTAATAGAGAAGAGGGGAAGGGGTGGTGGTTAGAAACAGACTGATGATGCAGTCAGAAGCTCATTTTAGCGTCAAACACTATGCTCATAACCAGTCTGGTTGAATCTCAGCAGTGGAATGGAATCATTCATTAGGGAACACAATTTGTTCAGGGAGAACTGAAACAAATAGTTTCCTGTCTTCCTAATATTTAGCTGGAGGAAGTTTCTGCTCATTTAATATCGAAAATGAGCATTGAGATACAGTGCTCTTGATTTGTTAAGGATTTGATGTATAGTTATGACACAGACGTTAGTTCGATTGCTTAAAGTTAGATGTCCACAGGGCACTTAATTACATTTCAGGTGCTAAGTTTCTAAAACAGCAAAATACTGCAGATGCTGGAGAAACTCAGCAGATCTGGCAGCGTAATTCCAGAACTTAGAGATAAATGTTGAGTTCTGAAGAAGTCACACTGGATTCAAAACGTTAAATCTGTCTCTTTCTCCATTGGCAGACTTGTTGAGTTTCTTGAGCACTGTGTCTGTTTCATTTCATTTTAGTGTGCTCTATTGCAAAATCCACAACAGATTTCAGGCAGTTGTGCAAAAGTATGCCGAGTGAAAGGGAATGAGCAACAAGAGATAGAGGGTAAGAGTAGCCTTATAAACAAGGAGTGAGAGAGATGACCTATCTTTATTTACATATGGTCAGGATTTGGTTTCACCTTGTGTGGTTAAGGCTTTTGATTTCTTCATACTTTTCAAGGGCTTGGGGGTTTATAGAGTGGTGAGCAATAATAATATGGTTAGGGTTGTTCATTCCCAGGCTGCTTTGTGTACCAATGGGAGCACGGTGGCTCAGTGGTTAGCACTGCTGCCTCATAGCACCAGGGACACAGGTTTGATGCCAGCCTCAAGCAACTGGAAATGTGGAGTTTGCACATTCTCCCAGTGTCTGCGTGGGTTTCCTCCAGGTGCTCCAGTTTCCCCTCTCAACTCAAAGATGTGCAGGTTATGTACAAACTTGATTGAGGCTTCTGAAGAAATAACAAAGAGAATTGACGAGGGCAGAGCAGGAGACATGATGTATATGGACCTCAGTAAAGCATTCAACAAAGTTTCCCGTGGGAGACTGGTTAGCAAGGTTAGATCTCATGGAATACAGGGAAAACTAGCCATTTGGATACAGAACTGTCTCAAAGGTAGAAGACAGAGGGTGGTGGTGGAGGGTTGTTTTTCAGACAGGAGGCCTGTGACCAGTGGAGTGTCACAAGGATCGGTGCTGGGCCTTCTACGTTTTGTCATTTACATAAATGATTTGGATGTGAGCATAAGAGGTATAGTTAGGAAGTTTGCAGGTGACACCAAAATTGGAGGTGTAGTCGACAGCGAAGAAGGTTACCTCAGATTACAACAAGATCTTGACCAGATGGGCCAATGGACTGAGAAGTGGCAGATGGAGCTTAATTCAGATAAATGCGAGGTGCTGCATTTTGGGAAAGCAAATCTTAGCAGGACTTATACACTTAATGGTAAGGTCCTAGGGAGTGTTGCTGAACAAAGAAACCTTGGGGTGCAGGTTCATAGCTCCTTGAAAGTGGAGTCGCAGGTAGATAGGATAGTGGAGGTGGCATTTGGTATGCTTTCCTTTATTTGTCAGAGTATTGAGTACAGGTGTTGGGAGGTCATGTGGCTGTACAGGATAGTGGTTAGGCCACTTTTGGAATACTATGTGCAATTCTGGTCTCCTTCCTACTGGAAGGATATTGTGAAACTTGAAAGGGTTCAGAAAAGATTTACAAGAAAGTTGCCAGGGTTGGAGGATTTAAGCTATAGGGTGAGGCTAATAGGTTGGGGTTGTTTTCCCTGGAGCATCGGAGGCTGAGGGGTGACCTTATAGAGGTCTACAAAATCACAAGGGGCTTGGATAGGATAAATAGACAAAGTCTTTTCCTAGGGGTGGGGGAGTACAGAACTAGAGGGCATAGGTTAAGGGCGAGAGGGGAAAGATATAAAAGAGACCCAAGGGGCAACCTTTTCATGTAGAGGGTGGTACGTGTATGGAATGAGCTGCCAGAGGATGTGGTGGAGGCTGGTACAATTGCAACATTTAAGTGGCAGTTGGATGGGTATATGAATAGGAAGGGTTTGGAGTGATATGGGCCAGTTGCTGGCAGGTGGGACTAGAATGGGTTGGGATATCTGATTGGCATGGACAAGTTGGACCGAAGGGTCTGTTTCTGTGCTGTACATCTCTATGACTCTAAGTGAATTGGCCATACTAAATTGCCCATAGTGTTCAGAGATGTATAGGCTAGGTACATTAGTCAGAAGAAATGTAGAATAATAGGGTAGGGGAAATGGGTCTGAGTGAGTTACTCCGCAGAGGATTGGTTTGAACTTTTTGGGCCAATTGGCCTGTTTCCTCACTGTAGGGATTCTGTGATAAATTTGCTGACTGCACTGTTTAGTTTCTACTGTGTGTGCAGGATGTGGGTTTACAAGATGCATATTTTGAAACTGCAGATGTATTTTTGTCACTTTGCTTAACAGATTATGTAAAGGCGCAGTAAGTGTAGCAACACACCTAGATGATCAACATGTTGGCACTTAGTGATTGTAAGAAGTCTTACTTCTGGATACCTTGTTCACATTAATACTTGTCAATCCAAAGTGAATCAGCAAGGACAACGTGTGATAATCACAGAATCCCTTCGACGTGGAAGCAGGCCATTTGGCCCAACAAGTCCACACAGTATCCTACTCTATCCCCATAATCCTGCATTTACTGTGACTAATCCACCTAGCCTGAATAATCTAGCAGTACAGTGGCACAGTGGTTAGCACTGCTGCCTCATAGCGCCTGAGACCTGGGTTCAATTCCCGCCTCAGGCGACTGACTGTGTGGAGTTTACACGTTCTCCCTGTGTCTGCGTGGGTTTCCTCCGGGTGCTCCGGTTTCCTCCCACAGTCCAAAGATGTGCAGGTCAGGTGAATTGGCCATGCTAAATTGCCCATAGTGTTAGGTAAGGGGTAAACACAGGGGTATGGGTGGGTTGCGCTTCGGCGGGTCGCTGTGGACTTGTTGGGCCGAAGGGCCTGTTTCCACACTGTAATGTAATGTAATGTAATCTTGGATACTATAGGCCACTTACTGTGGTCAATCCACCTGACCTACACATCCTTGGACTGTGGGAGGAAACCAAAGCACCCAGAGGAAATCCACACATACACAGAGAGAATGTACAAACTCCACACAGACAATCACTCGAGTGTGGAATCAAACCCGGTTCCCTGGCACTGTGAGACAATAGTGCTAACCATGCAGCCACTGTGCCACCCAAAATAGGAGATAACCTGGGCGGCACGGTGGCCCAGTGGTTAGCACTGCTGCCTCACGGCACCAGCGTCCCAGGGTCGATTCCAGCCTTGAGTGACTGTCTGTGTGGAGTTTGCACATTCTCCCTGTGTCTGAATGGGTTTCCTCCGGGTGCTCCAATTTCCTCCCACAATCCAAAGATGTGCAGGTGAATTGGCCACGCTAAATTGCCCGTAGTGTTAGGTGCATTAGTCAGAGGGAAATGGGTCTGGGTGGGTTACTCTTCGGAGGGTCGGTGTGGACCCCTTGGGCCAAAGGGCCTGTTTCCACACTGGAGGGAATCTAATCTAATCTAGGAGACCTAGAAGAACTTCCGAGTCACAGAGTCATACAGCACAGAAACAGACTCTTGGTCCAACTCGTCCATGCCAACAAAGTTTCCCAAACTAAACTAATCCCACTTGTCTGCATTTGGTCCTTGAGCTTTCCTTAATTATACTTAGAGACAGTTGGATTGATGACGGTTACTTTATCTGCGAAGGAACTTGGTACTTGTGATAGTCAGGAGTTGATGCTTCTGTGATGATTAGAGATGAAATTAGTAAAATGGGGTGGCTACATTTATTTCTCTGCAGGTCTAATACACAACCCTGGATTTTGCAGTTCTGAAAGGAGACCATACAGAGGGAAGATGGCTGAAGAAATGGCTGCTGAGTGGCAGAAGTCCTGTCGGCAACTGTGCCTGATGTCAATTTGCAGTGCATGAGGTCCACTTGGTACTAGATCAGGACTCTTACTTGCACAGTGGACATGAGGGGTCCTTTGTGACTGTTGAGTGTAGATGGGATGACCATGGCAGTAGGACAGAAGGAAAGACAACCTTTTTAAAAAAAAACGTTTGAGGAGTTTATATAAGACTTAAGAGTGCTTCTGGAGGCAGGTTAATGTTGGGGACCAAAGAATGCTGGAGAAATGTCAGTTCTGAAGAAATCATTTCAATCTCGAAAAATTTACTCTCTCTCTCTTTGTGTCTCTCTCCTCAGAGATGCTGCCAGATCTGCTAACTTTCTCCAGCAATGTGTGTTTATTTCTGACTTCCAGTATCCACATCATTTTGCTTTTAGCAATGTTATTTAATATTGTCGAGGTGAGGGTCGGGGGGGGGGGGGGGGGGGGGGGGGGGGGGGAGGAGTTGGGTGGTGAATCCATGATGGGTAAAGTTTGGGTAGGTACTGCCCTCTGTCAATGGTCCCACTAAGCTCACACTTACTTGTTTAAGCACCTGGCAATTGAGACTCGGAACCTGTTGCTGGCATTCCATAGATTCATAGTGTCAGACAGTAAAGAGGTCTTTCTGCCCATCAAGTGTGTACTGTCGATAATGTACTGCTACCTAATTACAAGGGATCATCAGAATTCTTGAAAAATTAAAATGGTAGCTGGTGTTCTCTCTTGGCTCCTGCCTTGGGTCTGCCAAACAATATGGCGACATCACTCCTGCACGAAGTGGAGATCCCATTTCCCAGCGGCCTGGCAACAGAGGTGGGATCACAATAGCCAGACTAGCCCTGCCTTAGAATTCTAGGTGCCAATGTGAAAATCCAGCCCATGGTGCCTGCCTGGCCTTGGGTTGAATTTACAGTCACTTTTGGTTGGACAGATGGGAATTCTTTTAACAATAAGCCCATCCAACGTCAAGGCCACACACAAAATAAAGACATGGGTGCTGGAAATCTGAACTTCAAGAGTTAAATGTTTCAATTGTTTCCAGCAGAACTTGGAAAAGTTAGAAGTGGAACAGGTTTTAAAGGAGGTCAGTGAGGAAAGAGAACAAGAGAGAAGATCCGTGGATGGAGCAGAAGACAGGAGACTTTCAAAGTCCGAACAGATACTGAGACAAAAAAGAACAAACAGCGTGGCAATGGGACAAGAAAAGAAACAGCAGAGGTGTGAATGGCAGAATAAGAAACATCCAAAATTAACAATAAGATTTAAATTATTGAGTTCAAAAGGCTATTTAGAGTATAATTAGATGACATGGCATAGTTCTTTGAATTCGCATTGAGCTTCAGTGGAACACTGCAGCAGACAGAGGGCAGAAAGGTCAGCTTGAGAACAAGGTGATGTAATGAAAGGCAATTTAAGAGAGTGCTAGAAACAAGCATACATTTAAGTGAAGGAAGGAGGGCACATGTATGGACAGGTGAATGTGAGCGAGAGACTGCACACAAGCGTGGAAATCAAAGAGTGGGAGTAAGCAAGCACATGACAACAGAAGCAAGTTGGGGACAGGAGGACAAGGCAGACAGAAGAGAAAGTAACAAAGACAAAGACAACCACCAAGGTTGAGACAATAGGAGCACGGGATGCCAAGAGGGAATGCAAGGAGGCAGCAGGCGGGCTGGGGAGGTAGGGGGAAGCATATGACAGTGAGAGTGAGAGAAAAAAGGATTGTGGGAGGAATCATAACAGAGACAACCTACAGATTACTGACTCGCCTCACCACCACCCCCCCACACCCCCAACCCTTACCAGACGCAAAAGCAAATATTTTTCTCCTCCTGCATTCAGGATACCTCGGCCTTTGCTGCATGCGAGCAGGCTTAGGACATAAGGACACTCCGTAATTAGGTCAGCAGTCTCAAATTTTCAAGCCATTCTACACAACAGATAATAATGAACCATTACACAAAGCTACCTTCTAAACTCTCACATTCTGGAGTAGAAGTAGGTCAATATTTTCCTAAACCATGACGCACAGATTCCTCAGCTGAAACCCAGCAAGGGCCATGAAACTCTGACAAAGGAACTGTTTCATTGCCAGTGAAAAGGATACTTGTGATCAAAGCTGTACCACAGTCTGAACAGCCAGGCACTCTCCTGCTTTGTTCTGCTGGTCCTTTCAGGGTGTGCACCATCCTAGGGGAAGAGAACAGAACCACATTTTCACTAAAGTTAAATACAGATATACAAAAGAGTTAAATGCACCATGATTTTACAGTATGTAACACATGGAAAAACATCTTAAGGGCCTCCACAGAGCCACATTTTGAAAGTCACTTGGATAGCGAACTAAAAAGGTATTGTGAAAATAATTGGAGAGCATGTAAAATGGTTGAAGGCATAGTTCCAGTGGTGAGGCTAAGCAGTAGTGGGGAGTGGAAGGGTGGAGGCGAGGGAATGCAGGACAGCACCAAGATTAAGTACTGGAGAGTCTTGGAGAAATGTTACTAGGGACAGCAAGGGAGAGGGTGATAAGACCATAAGACTTATGGGCAGAAGTAGACCATTCAGCCCATCAAATCTACTTTGCCATCCAAATCAGGTCACAGCTGATCTAAAAAAACCCCTCAATTCCACATTTCTGCCTTTTCCTCATTACTCTGGGTTCTCTTACTGATTAAAATCAATCTGTCTACTTCAGCCTTGAAGATACTTAAATGATCCACCCTTGACAGCCCACTATAGTAAAGATTTCTACAGATTCACCTCCCTCACAGAAGAAATTGTTCATCTATGTCTTAAACTGGGTAGCGGCACGGTGGCACAGTGGTTAGCACTGCTGCCTCACAGCGCCTGTAGACCCGGGTTCAATTCCCGACTCAGGCGACTGACTGTGTGGAGTTTGCACGTTCTCCCCGTGTCTGCGTGGGTTTCCTCCGGGTGCTCCGGTTTCCTCCCACAGTCACAAAGATGTGCGGGCCAGGTGAATTGGCCTAGCTAAATTGCCCGTAGTGTTAGGTAAGGGGTAAATGTAGGGGTATGGGTGGGTTGCGCTTCGGCGGGTCGGTGTGGACTTGTTGGGCCGAAGGGCCTGTTTCCACACTGTAAGTCTAATCTAATCTAACCTCTAAATCGGAGCTTGTGTCCTCTGGTCCTAGACTGTCCCATAAGAAGAAACAACCTTTCCATTCTACCTTGTCAAATTTCTTAAGAATCTTGTGTGTTTCAATGCGATCTCTTATTCCTTCAAAACTCCACTGAGTACCAGTCAGATCTAAGCTGAAAATGTGTTGCTTGTTAAAGCGCAGCAGGTCAAGCAGCATCCAAGGAACAGGAAATTCAACATTTCGGGCAAAAGCCCTTCCAGTCAAATCTAGTCAACTTCTCCTCATAAGAAAATGCATCCATAAAATCAACCTGGTGAACCTTCCCTGAACTGCTTCCAATGCCAAAATGTATTTCTTTTTATAAGGGGAATCAAAACTGATGACAGAATCATAGAATCCCTACAATGTGGAAACAGGCCATTCAACCCATCGGAGTCTACACCATCTCTCCAAAGAGCACCCCACCCAGAGCCACCGCAACCCACCCCCATACTATCCCTGCGATCATGCATTTCCTAAGGCTAACCCACTTAGCCTGCACAGAAAATGTGAGCAACCAGAGGTGGTAGTGACCAGAAAGGGGAAACAATCAGCATCAAGAATAATCTAGCTTTTCAGAAGTACAGCTGAGGGAGGAAATTGCAGTTGAGGCAAGATTGGACATTGCACAAGCAAGGAAGGGGAGTCAGGAGAGGTGCTGAGCTGGGTGTCGTCAGTGTAAATGTGAAGCTGATCTCCTCCGTTCCCCTCCCCCCACCACCATTGTCTGCAGTGATTAAGAAATAGCAGATCCTAGACTTGTTATGGTGTAAAAGGAGGCCATTTGAGCCTTGTGGTTAACAGCAGCTCTGAGCATTTTAATCTTTTGCCATTTCCCTGTAAACCTGTGCTTTTCCCCCGATTTAAATAATCAATCAATACCCTTTTGAATGTCTCAATTTAAATTGCCTCCATCACATTGCCATTAGTTCATTAAAGGTTGCCAGAACAGGCAGACAGAAATTTAAATAAGAAGGCAGTATTCCAAGCCTGAGTTCTGAAGAAGGGTCACTCGACTCCAAAGGTTAACTCTGCTTTCTCTCCACAGATGCTGCCAGACCTGCTGAGCTTTTCCAGCAATTTCAGTTTTTGTTTCTGATTTACAGCATCTGCCATTCTTTTGGTTTTTCTTTAGTATTCCAAGCTTCATTAAAAAGGGTCAGAGTGTACAAAAGCAGCGAGGTCATGCTGAATAGGATGCTGGTTAGACCTCAGCTGAAGCACTGTGCAGAGTTCTGGATGCCACACCATAGGAAAGATTGAGTGCACTGGAGGGAGTGCAAATGATGATGTTTACAAGATTGGCCCCAGGGGTCAAACATGACAGTTTGAGACCAATTGTTGAAGTTGGGACTGTTCTCCTTGCAGGGGATAAGGCAAGAGAATGACTAGTTGTGTAACAATCATGGTGGAGCCTCAACATATTAGATAGAGAAAAATTGTCCCCACTTGTAAAAGGACCAAGAGCCAATAGCAGAGTTTCGAGTTTCTTTGCAAAGATGAATCTGGATGTGAACAGGGATTGTCATGCTAAGTTTCTTGGGAGACTCTAGAAGGAGTGGCGTGGGTGGAAAGAAAAACAAATATCTGCCAAATGATAGGCTGGGTAAGAGTAGAACTGAGCATGGGCAGTCTCACTGAAATGGACAATTGAGGAGAGAGCCATTTCAGTTGGATAACATGGCCACGTGTGTCAAAGGCTGCAGACAGATCAATAAGAGTTCTAGTGCAGGAAATGGCATAGCAGGAAATGTCACTGGATTAGTAATCCTGAGACCAGAATTAATGCTTTACAGTCACAAGTTCACCTCCACCACAGCATTTACATTTAATGAATAAAATCTGGAATTGAAAGTTAATTTTAGTTAAGGGGAAGCACTGTTGATTGTTGCAAAAAATCCATTTGGTTCAACCATGTTCTTTCGGGAAGGAAATCTGTTGTCTTATGACCCCAAACCCACAGCAACACGATTAAAATGTCCTCTGCAACGGCCAAGCAAGCAGAGGACAGTTAGGGATTCACAAAAAAATACTGATCGTGCCTGAAGCACCCACATTCCATGAAAGAATAAAACAAAATATTTTCAGAAATCTTGACCACAGCGGCTGTTCAGTTGAAGAGTCTATTCAAGAGAGAGATTTGTAAAGCACCTTCGGAACGTGGAGTTGTGGGGTACTATTATAGTACCGATACGACTATTTTTTTTACTGTTGTCTTTCTCTCATATCCAAAAACGCTGTTACACGTAAATGAACATTTTAGTTGTTTTGTTTTATTTAACCTATTTTTCTAATCAACCTGTTCAGAGTTATTACATACCTCTGGAACAGTGGGACTTGAACCTGGGCTTCCTGGACTGGGATGGGTACATTACCACTGCATTGCAAGTTTACAGGAATCCAGATTCCCTAAGTGATTTACAAGTCTCAGTCTTATACTGAAAGTTTTTCTTTCATCACCAAATCAATGGTATTCTTCCATCTATTAAACCCCACAAGTAAATTACCGGTGTTTTGCAATTAACTTCCATGCAAAGCCTGTACAGGGCTGAGTGAGTTGTTCGACAAATTCACAGGGCAGTTAAGAGATTGTAGAGCATCCGGAGTCAGCCAGATGGAAGATTTCCTTATTTAAAAACAACTTTAGTGAACCAGATGGATTTTAAAAAAAAACAATGGTTTCATGGATGCCATTTGGCTCGCTCTTAATTCAATTTGAATTTGAATTCAAATTTCACCCACTACTGTTGTGGGATTTGAACTTCTGTTCCCATAATGTTACAGTGACATTACTATGATAACACCACCGCTCCCTCAACCATGAAGTTATTGAATGGTTAGAAGGCTCATATAGGGGCAATGCTTGCATCATTCCTCTTAGTGTCAGAATCATAGAGATGTACAGCACGGAAAGAGATCCTTCAGTCCAACGTGTCCATGTTGACCAGATATCCCAACCCAATCTAGTCCCATTTAGAACATAGAACATAGAAAAATACAGCGCAGTACAGGCCCTTCGGCCCTCGATGTTGCGCCGACCGAAGCCTACCTAACCTACACTAGCCCAATAACCTCCATATGCTTATCCAATGCCCGCTTAAAAGACCATAAAGAGGGAGAGTCCACCACTACTACTGGCAGGTCATTCCATGAACTCACATCCCGCTGAGTAAAGTTGCCAGCACCTGGCCCATATCCCTCTAAACCTTTCCTATTCATATACCCATCCAGATGCCTTTTAAATATTGCAATTGTACTAGTCTCCATCACTTCCTCTGACAGCTCATTCCAAACACACACTCCACCTTATGCATGAAAAAGTTGCCCCTTAGGTCTCATATCTTTCCCCTCTCATCCTGAGCCTATGCCCTCTAGTTCAGAAATCCCCCACCCCAGGGAAAAGACTTTGTCTATTTATCCTATCCATGCCCCACATGATTTCATAAACCTCTACAAGGTCACCCCTCAGCCTTCGAAGCTCTCGGGAAAACAGTCCCAGCCTGTTCAGCCTCTCCCTATACCTCAAATCCTCCAACCCTGGCAACATCCGAGTAAATCTTTCCTAAACCCTTTCAAATTTCACAACATCCTTCTGAAAGGAGGGAGACCAGAACAGCACGCAATATTCCAAAAGTGGCCTAACCAAAGTCCTGTACAGCAGCAACATGACCTCCCAACTTCTGTACTCAATGCTCTGACCAAAAAAGGAAAGCATACCAAACCAAACATCTTCTTCACTATACTATCTACCTGCGACTCTACTTTCAAGGAGCTATGAACCTGCACCCCACTTCTCAGCCCATTGGCCCATCTGGTCACCTGAGGTCACCTTCTTCACTGTCCACTACACCTCCAATTTTGGTGTCATCTGCAAACTTACTAACTGTACCTCTTTTATGCTCACCTCCCAATCATTTATATAAATGACAAAAAGTAAAGGACCCAGCACCGATCCTTGTGGCACTCCACTGGTCACAGGCCTCCAGTCTGAAAAATACCCTCCACCACCACTCTGTCTTCTAGCTTTTGAGCCAGTTCTGTATCCAAATGGCTAGTTTTCCCTGTATTCCATGAGATCTAACTTTGCTAACCAATCTTCCATGGGGAACCTTATCGAACACCTTACTGAAATCCATATAGATCACATCTACTGCTCTGCCCTCGTCAAACCTTTGTTACTTCTTCAAAAAACTCAATCAAGTTTGTGAGACACGATTTCCCATGCACAAAACCATGTTGACTATCCCTGATCAGTCCTTGCCTTTCTAAATACATCTACATCCTATTCCTTAGGATTCCCTCCAACAACTTGCCCACCACCGAGGTCAGGGTCACTGGTCTATAGTTCCCTGGCTTGTCCTTACCACCCTTCTTAAACAGTGGCACGATGTTTGCCAACCTCCAGTCTTCCGGCACCTCTCCTGTGACTATAGATGATACAAATATCTCAGCAAGAGGCCCAGCAATCATTTCTCTAGCTTCCCACAGAGTTCTCGGATACACCTGATCAGGTCCTGGGATTTATTCACCTTTACCCGTTTCAAGACATCCAGCACTTCCTCCTCTGTATTATGGACATTTTTCAAGGTGTCACCATCTATTTCCCTACATTCTATATCTTCCATATCCTTTTCCACAGTAAATACTGATGCAAAATACTCGTTTATTTTCTCCCCCAATTTCTGTAGCTCCACACAAAGGCCTTTTTGCTGGTTGTCCCCTCCCAAATCCGGGCCCAGTTTTTCAGTGACTTCATATTTTGAATCCCCCAGGGGATACTCTTTGTCTAATTGTGCCCATACTGCATGTTAACACACTTCTGAGGGAAGGAAAACACCAACTTTATTGAGGAATGTCTTGTGACTCCATCTTGCCATGAGACTGCAGGAGAGAGCGCAAACTCGAGTGACATTGTGTCACTTCCAGTGATGTATACTGTCTCAATAGTATATCACTGACTTAATTCCTTGTTCTGTAGTTCCCATTCCATCACCATGCTAAAATGATTTTAATCACAACTTTAAATGACATCCCCCATATAATTTTGGTACATAACCTTCATTCTTAAGGATGATCTACTTTTCGTCATTGATATAAATGATTTGGATATGAACATAGCAAGTATAGTTAGTAAGTTTGCAGATGACACCAAAATTGGAGGTGCAGTGGACAGAGAAGAAGGTTACCTCAGATTACAACAGGATCTTGATCAGATGGGCCAGTGGGCTCAGGTGTGGCAGATGGAGTTTAATTTAGATAAATGCGAGGTGCTGCATCTTCGGAAAGCAAATCTTAGCAGGACTTGTACACTTAATGGGAAGGTCCTTGGGAGTGTTGCTGAACAAAGAGACCTTGGAGTGCAGGGTCATAGCTCCTTGAAAGTGGAGTCACAGGTAGATAGGATAGTGAAGAAGGCGCTTGGTATGCTTTTCTTTATTGGTCAGAGTACTGAGTACAGGAGTTGGGAGGTTATGTTGCGGCTGCACAGGACATTGGTTAGGTCACTGTTGGAATATTGCATGCAATTCTGGTTTCCTTCCTATCGAAAGGATGTTGTGAAACTTGAAAAAGGGTTCAGAAAAGATTTACAAGGATGTTGCCAAGGTTGGAGGATTTGAACTATGGGGAGAGGCTGAACAGGCTGGGGCTTTTTTTCCCTCAGTCGGAGGCTGAGGGGTGATCTTATAGAGGTTTACAAAATTATGAGGAGCATGGATAGGATTTATAGACACTCTTTACCCTGGGTCGGGGAGTCCAGAACTAGAGGGCATAGGTTTAGGGGGAGAGGGGTAAGATATAAAAGAGAGCTAAGGGGCAAATCTTTCAGAGAGGGTAGTACGTGTATGGAATGAGCTGCCAGAGAAAGTGGTGGAGGCTGGTACAATTGCAACATTTAAAAGACATCTGGATGGGTATATGAATAGGAAGGGTTTGGAGGGATATGGTGCCAGGTGCTGGCAGGTGCGACTAGAATGGGTTGGGATATCTGGTTGGCATGGACGAGTTGGACCAAAGGGTCTGTTTCACATGCTGTATATCTCTATGTCTATGGCTCTATCCTTTGAAGAGGAAATAGAAGTTCAAGATTGTATGACAACAGTGGCCAAGTTAGGAGCAGGGGATAATACAGAAACTGTACTCAGGGTAGACTTCAACTTATTATTTTTAAGTGAGACAGATAACCCTCACCATATGATGTCATTCTAAGTTCCCAAACTTGCACTTAATATTTGATATTAGGGAGCAGGTTAAAGTAATATATTGTACCTCTCCAAATTCTGGGTCCACCTTTCCTATCATTCCCAAGTTTGATGTTGCAATCAGTTTTCCATCCTATTGTAGCACTAAATCAGCTGAAATCAAAGTCTCAAAGGATGTACATTCCTCTACCATGTCCATAAAGGAAACATACTCTGGGATCACACACCATCCTGACTTGGAAGCATATTCCTTCAGCATTGTTGGGTCAAATTCCTGGAGTTCCTGGAGTAACCCAACCATGCGGACTACTGCAGTTCAAGAAGGTACCTCACCACTACCTATTCAAGGGCAATTCCAGTTGGAGAATATATGCTGGCCTTACTAGCAACTCATGAATGAAAGAAAACTGCACTGATCACTTAATGACACAAAGTTAGCTTAAAGTTTAACTTAGCAACACGTCCAAAGTATAATGTAATAAAAAACACATTTTGAATGGTTTATTAAATGGCAATCAACCGGCAGAGAACTCCTCCTCCATTTCCTGACATAGCGTGTTTTCAAACTGCAACTACAGAATGGAATGACTTCAATTACTGTCTCTCATTTAGTACTATCTCAAGGGCATTTTTGCAATACTTATAGCATCATTGAGCTTCAGAGCTGGAATTTTAAACCAGCTTCAACATGTATTATTAACGTTGATTTCTTTTGAAGTTGTAGCCGAGGGCATAGAACAAAGTATTCCCAATCCTGACATCGGAATAATTTATGTCAGCATCACCAGCTGAACCAGAAACATATCAAAATTTGTTTTCCCAAGTGATCGGTGGAACTTGAGAAAAAGCCTAAGGTAGACTAAAGTGAAATTTAATTTGAACTATAACTAACTATCGCATGGCAGAGGAGGAGTGTGTTTGGAACAACAGGATAAGAGCAGTACATTGCTTGTGGGGGGGTGGGCTTGAAGCATTACTGTGCATAATCTTTTAATTTCAACTTGCTATTTAAAAACTTTTCTGTATCCAAAACCGAGTGGGGAGGGAGATGATGGCAACTGTTTCAACGGGCTCGGTCATCATTGGGCAGAAACAGGTATACTCTCACTGAGGACAGCTATGTCTGCATCTGTCTGTTCAGATCACTTATGAACATGCCATTTCTACTGACGTAAATGTACATCTTCCATAAAAGTTAACATTGTGACTTTAATCCTAAAACAAAATCTTCTCATGGGCCTCATGTAAAAGTGGATCCCAGTTCCTCAGGCACTAAACTGCATTATAGTCAGCCATTACTTACAAACAATTACTATGGCTATCACTTTCCACCATCCACCCAACTCCACCTCATTCACTCTTGACATTATGAATAGCCCTCGATAAACAAAAGTCTATCCATCTTTTTCTTGAAAATTTTAGTTGACTGACCATTTTGTTAGGGAAGTCTCAAACTTTTCATACATTTGATGTAAGAACAGTTCTTCCTGATTTCCCTCTGAATAAGCTAGGCTCTAATTCCTGGACACCCCTAGCAGAGGGAACAGTTTCTCTGCATCAACTTTATCAAATCCCTCAATAATTTTAATCCTTGGAATAGATCCTTCAATTGTTAAACTTTAATGTTCCTACTTTGTAATTATTCTTTGTGAACCAATCACATCCTTCACAGAAAGAAACCAGCTATTCTTATTGGTCTGGCTCATACCATTGAGAGGGACTCATTAGATACCCCAGTAAGGAAGGGAAGCTTGGGATAGGCAATATAAATGAAACTGGTCAGGGATGTTCATATCGTGAGAATGAATGGATGAATGAGAAGATCAAAAGCTACAGTAGGTTCAA
This sequence comes from Hemiscyllium ocellatum, assembly GCF_020745735.1. Classification (NCBI taxonomy): domain Eukaryota; kingdom Metazoa; phylum Chordata; class Chondrichthyes; order Orectolobiformes; family Hemiscylliidae; genus Hemiscyllium; species Hemiscyllium ocellatum. The sequence continues at coordinate 108,847,373 of NC_083406.1, forward strand.
ATGCTTTCACCACCCACTGCTGACACAATACAATAGAAAACAACACAAGCCCTTCAACCCACCAAGCCTGTGCTGATTCCGAATTCTTATTTAGACTTGCTACTTATTGCCCATATATGGTTCACCTTCCATTCCTGTGTCTATCAAGATAAGCTTTGACCGTTGCTAACATGCCTGCTTCTACCATCTCCACTGACAGTCCATTCCAAACAACCACCACCCTCTGCGTGAAAACTTTTCCCTGCATTTCTCCCCAAAACATTCCCCCTTTCACCTTGAACCTGTGCCCTCTTGTAGTTGACCTTGCTGCCCTGGGAAAAAGCCTCTGACTATCCACCTATATATTCCTCACATTATTTTGTGAATCTTTCTCAGGTCGCCTCTTAGCCTCCATCTTTCCAGTGAAAACAATCCGAATTTATCAAATGTCTCCTCATAACTAAAACCCTCAAGACCAGGCAACATCCTGGTGAACCTTCCCTGCATCTCTCAAAGCATCCACGTCCTTCTGGTTGTGTGGCGACTAGAACTGTAAAAATTCCAAATGTGACCTAACTAAAAAGTTTTATACATCTGTGAATAGCTTGCCAACTTTTATAGCCAATACCCTGGCCAAGGGAGGCAAGCGCGCTGTATGCCATCTTGACCATCTTATCCACCTGTGTTGCCATTTTCAGAGTGAAAGTGATGTGACATGATCGGCCAATGATCTGCTTGCCATCACACTTGAGTGCACCATCTTGGAACATAGTCAGTTGGATTTCAGGAAAACAGGCCAAGAATTTGTGACATTCTACAGAACGTTTGTGAGGAAATGCCACTTGTAAGGAAAGCTCAGACAGAAAATTGAGCTGAATCGTAGATTCGAATCCAAACCAAGCTGAATCATCATAGTTACAAGACCGCTCTTGATTCCTTTGTTTAATATTCCTTAAAGAGTATTTAGATACAACAAAAGTTCCCACGCAGTGATCTCTCACAGACAGCTGTGACTTGCAGCACTAGATGAAATTGCTATATATGCAATTTATAATCAAATCTATTGTGCTACTGTCTTGCTCTTTCTAAACCATGGCCATAATAAAGTAAATGTTGCCTTTCAGGGCATTCTTATCGTACAGTGCTGCTGATTGCTGAGTGTTAAAATTAAATGAAGCTCTAGGAAAAACAAAGGAGTCATTGTAAAATATCACCATCCACATGTTCAAACCCTCAGCATTCTTTTATTTTTGCTTCCAACACAGAAGTGAACTCCCTTATGGGTCAAAATACATTTTCTGCAAGCATTCAGCTGACGAGACAGACTTAACATCTACAGCAAGATGTTTTCATAGTTCCCAGATTACTTACACCGTGCATCACTTGGAAACTGTCAGTGTTGGGAGCCGGATCCTGATCCGGATCAACTCCGACTCTGAAAGAGAAAGAGGGTAGTAAAATAAGTCAGGAGATAAACAGTAAATTGAATTAAAGACTGGTTTAGCGATATCTGCATCTCTCTGATCATCGTACAAGCATTGAAAAGATCCAGCCTCCACACTGAAAAGTTTCTAGTAATAAAAGAAAGGCAGGCCCCGAATTTCTCTTTTGCAAGATGAGTGTGCGTGTGATTGGTAAAAGGAGAGGAAACTGTGTGAATCAATCACATTTGGCATCACATGGAAACCAGAAATCTCAGTTTTTAATAAATACTCGAGATGAAAAATCATTTAGGAATAATTTTGAACTTGATTTGAATTAAGCATGTAACGCAGAATGAATTTCTGCAGCTTGTAGTATACAGCAGGATCTTTGAAGCAACTGGTTCCCAGATGTGGACACTCGCACTGACACTATCATGTCACTGAAGATGAAGGAGAAATAATTTATTCTCTCTGTGAATAGACAAAAGGCCACATGTAGTGGCTGGTACACAAGTGTGTACATGTGTGTGTCACATTGTGTGGTCTAAGCTGCAAGTTCAGTGCTAAATAGAACAACCCTAATCAAGTAGAGACTGTGGAAGATTGTCAGGCTTAGACAAACATAAAGCAATGTACAAGTAAAGTTGAGTGGAAAAAAAGCACATGCAGTTTCTTCCTAATTGCTCCAAATTCCCTGTTGTATGGAATCAGGCAGACCCTTTAATCTCTTGTGGCTCTTTGAGCAGAACTAATATATTTGCATGACCCTACAATTGTCCTGTGCCTGTGTAATTTGGAATAGTCTGCAGAAAGGAAAAAGAAAAAAAAAGTGTCATCGAGGTCAAGTCTGTGTTTATAGCACAAATAAACCTCACAACAGAACAAGAGGACTATGGGAGGAAACTGGAGCAACTGGCAGAACCATGCCGACATGGGGAGAACAAACAACCTCCACATAGCTACTGTGCCGCCCCTTATTACTGCCATTAGCTTTCGTTACTGAAACTGCTTTTGTAGTTACTGAAGGTGAGGAATGTTGGTGCAAATGAATGGATCACTTTCCATTTCAGGCACCCATTTTTAACACCTCCCACCTTGGTCAATGACATAAGTTGGATGTAGAGCAGAGCTGCTTCCTACTCTGTCCTAATGTCACTCTGACTACAACAGGTGGTGTCTATCCTTCATATCCTGAAGCTGATCTGTGAAACAGTGCCAAATTAAGGACCGTATACTGATTGCCAACAGGCACAACAGGAGGCCCAAACTCATTTCCATAGGATTCTTCCAGGCTGAGAAAAAGGTTAACCCATCATCAAGAGTGGGTTTGAGCTGAGGTTCTCAGACAGGAAAACCCCTGCCACCATTCCTCCTCATTCTTTAGAAAAATATTTATATCATGTAGAGATGATGTCGCCAACTGTGGCTCAGTGGATAGTGCTCTAGCCACTGACTTACAACGTTCTGGGTTCAAGCCCCATCCAGGACCTGAGGACAAAAATCCAGGCAGAGACTCCAGTACTGCAGTGAGGGGTTGTGCTTTAAGAGGCATTGTATTTGTGAGCCAGCAAACCTTGTGTAAAAAGATCCCACTGTACTATTTTGAAGAAGAACATGGAGTTATCCCTGCTGCTCTGGACAATATCTGTTTTTTTTCCATCAACATCAGAAAGACGGATTACTTGACTATTACATCTTATCGTACATTTCTGCAATTTGGGTGAAACTTGAAAGGGTTCAGAAAAGATTTACAAGGATGTTGCCAGGGTTGGAGATTTGAGCTATAGAGAGAGGATGAATAGGCTGGGGCTGTTTTCCCTGGAGAAGAGGCTGAAGGGTGACCTCGTAGAGGTTTATGAAATCATGAGGGGCATGGATACGGTGAATATACGGGGTCTTTTCCCTGGGGTATGGAAGTCCAGAACTAGATGGCTTAAGTTTAGGGTGAGCAGAGAAAGAATTAAATGGATTCTAAGGTGCAACTTTTTTCACACAGAGGGTGGTCGTGTATGGAATGAGCTGCCAGAGGAAGTGGTGGAGGCTAGTACAATCCCAACATTTAAAAGGCATCATATAAAAGTGTATATGAATAGGAAGGGTTCAGAGAGATTTGGGTTAAGTGTTGGCAAATTGGGACGAGATTAATTTAGGATATCTATTCGGCATGGATGAGTTGGACCGAAGGGTCTGTTTCCATGCTGTACATCGCGATGACTAGGAATGGTTTTTGAAATAAAGGCAAGTGGTGATGGGTTAGTGCTGCAAAAGGTTTGCTTTTTAAACAAAAAAGTCATTCTGGAACAGTGATATAAACATATCCATTTCAACAACATACACAATTATAGTCCAGTGCCTGGTGGACTCCTGTGATGCTAATAAAATTAAGTATCTACACTTTGAGTTTACGACAGGCAGTGTAAACACATTTAGCCTAAAACCAGCTGTTTTGACTTCAGTGCAGAAGAAAACAAAAGTTTGTTTCTCGAGGGAAAAACGTTCACTTGTAGGAGATGCGTCAGTTCAGTTTAGTTCAGTAGAAAGGGTCATTGCAGCAGCAGCATTTTACCAGCTTGTGAGGCTTCCACGCCAGGAGTGTTTGGGATAGAAGTTGAGTCAAGTCTCTGTCATGGATTGAGTTGGGAAACAGGTTAAAGTTTTGTTTTAATGTTTGCGTCAAGGACTTTAAACTATAAGGTACATACATGAATGGGTTGTTTTCTTTCATGCAAGAAGCTCAGGTTTTCTTAACAGAATATATTTAGCTATGTGTTTCAATAACTAATTGCCATGGTTATTAAGTAATCAAATTAAAACTATGATCAATCAAACCAGTTTCATTCTGGGATCAGTCTTGTCCAGTATTAACATAGGCTGGAATCAGAACAAACAATATAAATGTCAAGTCTTTCTATTTAGACAGTATCTGTAATTTTGCCTCACAGATCCTGGCTGTAGGAATCCACCACATTCCAACACTCACCACAATTGCCCGAGATGAACATGTAGTTGTTTGAATAGCTTTTTACAGGCTGGACATTCACTACTTAATGGTCTGGGAAGGTTTGTACAGGCCAAAATGTTCACCTCCAGCATAGAGGTACCAACATCTCAGGTACCAACAATCCACAGGCACCATTGTCTTGCCACCAACCCTTCCCCCACTGAGTATAGACACAGCATCCACAACATAGAGATGACAAGGGAAGCTGGTACATGGGAACACCATCACCTCCAAACCACTGGCCACCCCAACTTGGAGATATATCACAGTTCCTTCATTGTCATTCAATCCATACTAACAGCACAGTGGAAGTGCTTTCACCACATGGGAATGGAATGGTTTAAAGCAGAGGTACAACAATGCAACCTTGAAGGATATAACAATTACAAGGCTTGCTGTTGACACCTAGAATAAACTTTGAAAAGAAAGACAATTCAGAATGCCAGCCTGCATTGGACAGAAGACCCGTGAAACTTCATTTTTTCCCCAGAGGCACTGCTGAACTTCAAATGTCAATAGTCTGAATGGCAACTGTCAGACTGTCCAAAACAGCATTTATTTTTCCTTCAAGGAAAAAGGTTTCCATTTAAATAACCATCCAATACCCTCTGGATGCCTCAGTTCATACAGTCTCCACAACACTTCCAAGGCAGTGCATTCCAGATCTGAACTATTAATTGCATGAGAAAGATTTTTCTCCCATCACATTGTTTGATTTTGAAAATCACTTTGTATGCGTCTTCTGAATCTTGTTCTTTTTACGAGCAGGAACGGTTTCTCCTTATTATTAACTCTGTCCAGCCCCTCAAGATTTTGGAAACCTCTATCAAACCTCCTCCTTTTCTCCAAAGACAAAAGCCCCAATTTCTTCAATCTACCCTTATAGCTGCAGAGAGGGCAATGTTCCTCTTGCAACATGTATGAGGTGAGGGCAGCCATTAGCGTCCCTGCTGAGTACACTTGCAAGAAGTGCACCCATCTCCAGCTCCTCCAAACCCGTGTTAGGGAACTGGAGCTGGAGTTGGATGAACTGCGGATCATTCGGGAGGCAGAGGAGGTCATAGATCGGAGCTTTAGGCAAGTAGTTACTCCGAAAGTTCAAGATAGATGGGTGACAGTGAGGGGGAGTGGGAGGAGGAAGCCAGTGCAGGGACCCCCTGCGGTCATTCCCCCCAAGAACAAGTATACCGTTTTGGATACTTGTGGGGGGGATGACTTACCAGGGGCAAGCAACGAGGTTCAGGCCTCTGGCACGGAGCCTGGCCCCGTTGCTCAGAAGGGTAGGGTGGAGAAAGGTAGAGCAATAGTTCTTGGGGACTCGATAGTGAGGGGTACAGACAGACGGTTTTGTGGGGGCGACAGGGACTCACGTTTGGTATGTTGCCTCCCAGGTGCAAGGGTACGTGATGTCGCTGATCGTGTTTTCCGGGTCCTTAAGGGGGAGGGGGAGCAGCCCCAGATCGTGGTCCACGTTGGCACCAACGATATAGGTAGGAAGAAGGGTGAGGATGTCAGACAGGCTTTCAGGGAGCTAGGTTGGAAGCTCAGAGTTAGAACAAACAGAGTTGTAGTCTCTGGTTTGTTACCCGTGCCACGTGATAGAGAGTCGAGGAATAGGGAGAGAGAGCAGTTAAATGCGTGGCTACAGGGATGGTGCAGGAGGGAGGGATTCCAGTTTCTGGACAACTGGGGTCCTTTCTGGGGAAGGTGGGACCTCTATAAAAAGGATGGGCTACACCTGAACCCGAGGGGCACCAGTATCCTTGGGGGGAGGTTTGCTAGTGCTCTTTGGGAGGGTTTAAACTAACTCCGCGGGGGCATGGGAACCAGGACTGTAGCTTTAGGGTACAGGACCTTGAGTGTAGGGAGGTTAGGAATAATGCAGCGATCTCTAAGGAGGGTGCCTGTAACCAGAAAGGTGGATTGAAGTGTGTATACTTCAATGCCAGAAGTATAAGGAATAAGGTAGGTGAACTTGCAGCGTGGGTTGGTACCTGGGACTTCGATGTTGTGGCCATTACAGAGACGTGGGTAGAACAGGGACAAGAATGGCTGTTGCACGTTCCAGGGTTCAAATGTTTTAGTAGGATCAGACATGGGGGTAAAAAAGGGGGAGGCGTGGCATTACTTGTCAAAGACAGTATCACAGCAGTGGAATGGACGATGGAAGAGGACTTGCCATCTGAGGTAGTTTGGGCTGAGGTTAGAAATAGGAAAGGTGAGGTCACCCTGTTAGGTGTTTTCTACAGGCCTCCTAATAGTCCTAGAGAAGTAGAGGATAATATTGCGAGGATGATTCAGGAAAAGAGTGAAGGTAGCAGGGTGGTTGTTATGGGGGGCTTTAACTTCCCAGATATTGACTGGGAGAGCTATAGCTCGAGTTCATTAGATGGGTCGGTGTTTGTACAATGTGTGCAGGAGGGTTTCCTGACACAATATGTCGACAGGCCAACAAGAGGGGAGGCTATATTGGATTTGGTTCTAGGTAATGAACCAGGCCAGGTGTTAGACTTGGAGGTAGGTGAGCACTTCGGGGACAGTGACCACAACTCGGTGACTTTTACTTTAGTGATGGAGAGGGATAATCGTGCGCCGCAGGGCAAGAGCTATAGCTGGGGGCAGGGAAATTATGATGCTGTGAGGCATGACTTAGGATGTGTGGATTGGAAAAACAGGCTTCAAGAGAAGAACACTAATGAGATGTGGGGATTGTTCAAGGAGCAGCTACTGCGTGTCCTCGATAGGTATGTACCAGTCAGGCATGGTGTAAAGGGCCTTGTGAGGCAGCCGTGGTTTAGTAAGGAATTGGAGTCCCTTGTGAAAGGGAAGAAGGCGGCATATGTAAAGATGAGGCGTGAAGGTTCAGTAGGGGCGATTGAGAGTTATAAGGTAGCCAGGAAGGAGCTAAAGAGGGAGCTAAGAGAAGCGAGAAGGGGACATGAAAAGTCTTTAGCTGGTAGGATTAGGGAAAACCCAAAGGCTTTCTATAGGTATGTCAAGAATAAAAGGATGACTAGGGTAGGTATCGGTCCAGTCAAGGATAGTCGTGGGAAGTTGTGTGTGGAGGCGGAGGAGATTGGAGAGACATTAAATCAGTACTTTTCATCAGTATTCACTCAGGAACAGGACACTGTTGCTGATGTGAATATGGAATCACAAATAATTAGAATGGATGCCCTGGAAATATGCAGGGAAGAGGTTTTGGGAATATTGGAAAGGATGAATATAGATAAGTCTCCTGGGCCTGATGGCATTTACCCCAGGATCCTATGGGAAGCTAGGGAGGAGATAGCAGAGCCATTGGCCTGGATTTTTATGTCGTCATTGTCAACGGGAATAGTACCAGAGGACTGGAGGATAGCGAATGTGGTCCCATTGTTCAAGAAAGGGAGTAGGGATAGCCCAAGTAACTATAGGCCAGTGAGTCTGACTTCAGTGGTGGGCAAAGTCTTAGAGAGAATGGTAAGGGATAAGATTTATGAACATCTGGGTAGGAATAACGTGATCAGGGATAGCCAGCATGGTTTTGTGAAGGGCAGGTCGTGCCTCACAAACCTTATTGAGTTCTTTGAGAAGGTGACTAAGGAAGTGGATGAGGGTAAAGCAGTAGATGTTGTGTATATGGATTTTAGTAAGGCGTTCGATAAGGTTCCCCATGGTAGGCTAATGCTAAAACTTCGGAGGTACGGCATTGAGGATACATTAGAGGTTTGGATTAGGAATTGGCTGGCTGGAAGGAGACAGAGGGTAGTAGTTGATGGATTATGTTCATCTTGGAGCGCAGTTACTAGCGGTGTACCACAAGGATCTGTTTTGGGACCATTGCTTTTTGTTATCTTTATAAATGATCTAGAGGAAGGACTTGAAAGCTGGGTAAGCAAGTTTGCGGATGACACAAAAGTCGGTGGAGTTGTGGATAGTGAGGAAGGAAGTGGTAGGTTACAGCGGGATATAGATAAGTTGCAGAGCTGGGCGGAAATGTGGCAAATGGAATTCAATGCAGCTAAGTGCGAAGTCGTTCACTTTGGTAGGAATAACAAGATGATGGATTACTGGGCTAATGGTAGGCTACTTGGTAGTGTGGATGAGCAGAGGGATCTTGGTGTCCATGTACACAGATCTCTGAAAGTTGCCACCCAGGTAAATAGTGCTGTGAGGAAGGCATATGGTGTACTGGGCTTTATTGGCAGAGGAATTGAGTTCCGGAGTCCTGAGGTCATGTTGCAGTTGTATAAGACTCTGGTGCGGCCTCATCTGGAGTATTGTGTGCAGTTTTGGTCGCCATACTATAGGAAGGATGTGGAAGCTTTAGAACGAGTGCAGAGGAGGTTTACCAGGATGTTGCCTGGAATGGTAGGAAAATCTTATGAGGAAAGGCTGAGGCACTTGGGGCTGTTCTCATTGGAGAAGAGAAGGTTTAGGGGAGATCTGATAGAAGTGTATAAGATGATTAGGGGTTTAGATAGGGTAGATACTAAGAACCTTTTACCGCTAATGGAGTCAGGTGTTACTAGGGGACATAGCTTTAAATTAAGGGGTGGTAGGTATAGGACAGATGTTAGGGGTAGATTCTTCACACAGCGGGTTGTGAGTTCATGGAATGCCCTGCCCGTATCAGTGGTGAACTCTCCTTCTTTATGGTCATTTAAGCGGGCATTGGATAGGCATTTGGAAGTTATTGGGCTAGTATAGGTTAGGTAGGATTCGGTCGGCGCAACATCGAGGGCCGAAGGGCCTGTACTGCGCTGTATCCTTCTATGTTCTATGTTCTAGCTGACCTTCCTCATCCCTGAAACCATTCTTGTAAATCACTTCTGCACTCCCTCCAATGCATTCTCACTCCTGAAGTGCGATGCCCAGAACTATACACAATATTCCTGTTGAAGTTTAACATCACCTCTTATCTTGTACTCCATTCCCCTATACATAAAGCTGACCACTCGTTTTGCTTTATTTACCAAGCTTGCCACCTTCATTGATCCATGCACATATACACCAAGGTCTCTATGCTCCTGCACCCCTTACTCATTCCATGACTGTTAAATGTCAACTGATTGGAGTTAAATGTTGTTAGCTCCCCTCCCATCACCAGTTTTCCAAATTTTAATGTCTCTCAGCCAACATGTGCAGAATGATAACAAAGCGTTTTCATGTGTCTCTGTCTGCAGAAAAGATCTTGGGAGTGCATGGGGAAAGTGGTCAGAAATGAGGGAAATAAAAGGAGAAAAGGAAAGATGCCCAAGTTTAATGGTTCAGAACTACTTATTCTGACAGACAGACCTCTCCTCACAGGCTTTTGGCCTAGCTTGTTGGGTGAAGCTTAATTTTTCAGTTAAATATTTTATGCCAGTTCTTTGGCTTCTTCAATAATGAGGACAAACACTGAAGAGATGATAGAACTTTGCGGGCAGCCATATTTCTTATACCATTTTGATTTTCCCTTTTACTGCATTCATCTTTCCTGTTTTAGAGAGTGTTGAAATGGAAACACCGTCAGTGGCTAGGGATTTGGGGAGTGGGGTGGCATGGAGGCCTGAAAGTACTTAGGGTTTGATTTGATTTGTAACATGGATTCCAACTCTCCAAAGAGCTCCTCTCTTGGTCTCATGCTTACAGGAAGAAACAGCCCAATACGTAAGAAATCGAAGCTACACAGAAGAAGAGCGAAGACAAAACGAACAAGCATGTAGACACACGGCACAAGTATTGCCAGGCAGCTGGGAAAGATTGTTTGCAGTAGTTGACGGGAGAATGACACAGGGCCTGCTCCACACAGGCCTAGAAAAGTAGAGATTTGATTATATTACATGCCCTCCTTTTTAAGAAGCAAACCATAGGCATTCAGAGGAAGCCAGAAGTGCAAGAAGCAGGCTGAAGTCGGATTATAGGACATTCAAGGATTAGCTGGCACTGGAGAAAAAAGAGAGAGTGGTGTTAATTTCACAGCACACTGTAGCCAGCTCTGTGCATCACCTGAAGTAGCTCCAGTGATCATCAGCCAGATCCTCTGCTGAAGGAACCCGGTCACCAACTCTGGGGGTGGCATAGCACAAGAAAATGTCAGAATTACCTCGGCACAAACTCAGTAAGCACCTACCTCGTAGACCCTAACAACCCTTACAGCGACAGGTGTAAGCATCCAATACACAATAGACTCTTAAAAGCAAACCTGACCCTCCATAATGTCTTTCCAACAAGGCTTACATCCTATGGAAGTTCTTCTTTTAAAAAGAAAACCAGTAACATGAATAAACAAAAAGGGTGGTGAAACAGTCTTTGGTTTTTGTCTAGTTCCCTCGGATAATCCCTGGTTTTGGGTTCTTCTTCCAAGGGGTGTGTTTGTCTCTGGCTAGGTCATCATTTATTGCTTCTCTCTCATGGGGGCACAATCCCTGTGTATATGTAAGGCTGGGATATGTAGATTCCTGAGGAGTAGGGGAATCGTGGCCTAAGGTGAAAACACAGCAAAGTGGATACAAGGAATTTCGGATCAACCAGGATCCTATTTAATAGGGGAGGAGGTTGAATAGTTTTTATTTCTTATGATCTAATGATCTAGATATTTCAGCACAAAGGAGGCTATTTGGTCCACTGTGCCTCCAACAGCTCATTAAACAAGCATCATTACCTTGGGCCGATTTGATGCTTTTCCCCCCATACCCTCCTGATATTTGTGGCAATTACTGGTGTTCCTACCTTTCCTTTGTCCCTTCAGTTTTAAAAAAGAATCTCACCTCCACCCCATGCATCTGTCAATGCTGTACCAGTGGCATCTTCTCGGAAGTACACAGGTGAAGACACATTATATAATCTTGGAATCTTGTAAAGGGCCATTTGAGCTGAATCTGCCTCTCTGAAACAGCTACTAATTTGTCATACTCTTTAATTACAGACCTACAGAATTTTTTTAAAAAATGAATTTGTAGTTTCTGAATTGGGGGCTGTTTAGCTTGGTTAATTTAGCTGAATAGCATTGGGTTCAGGATGAGGCCAACAGCACGGGTTCAATCCTTGTTCCAGCTGAGCTAGATGTGGGACCTGCTTCTCACCCAGAGAGCAGAATGCATTGGCAAACACTGATTGTGGAAGAAAAAACCTACTGTGAAAACACCACATCAACAGATGACAGACAAAAGCCCTTCAAAGAAATGTGACAGCTAAAGATGTGCAGGTTAGGTGAATTGGCCATACTAAAATTGGCCCATAGTGTCAGGAGATGTGCAGGTTAGGTGGATTAGCAGTGGTAAATGTGGGATTTATGGGGATATGGTGGGAAGTCCTCAATGGGCTGAACAGCCTCTATTTCGGGTTTCTAGACGACTGTTTTTGATTGTTCAAGTTGACAAATGTTAGAACTAGACAATAGAATATCTGGGGCACCCAACGTTATCATCAAACCCTTCCACGCTAGGCCAGTTAGAACACTGTGGGTTACAGAGCTGGCCCGTACCTGCCACTCTGTGGGACTTTAGATAACACAGTTTTTCTGCCATGGCTCTGCATTGTCTAGAAATTGGATCGAGATGGCCAAAGCTCTTTTCAAATGCAAGACTTCTAGTAGTCCTCAGCATGTGGAAACTTTCAGATGGTCAGCCTGGATAATTTTGGTCCCACAGGCTGGACTACAACCTTCCAAAAGTTCCTCAGCCTTCGCATATGCGGTTTGAGATGTTGCATTCCTTCAATGGCTAATCTCATCCCCAGTTCTTGAAGGAACTGCCTACACTCTAAAGGCTGGTTTTAGAGACAGTCAATAAAAAGGAACCCCACAGACAATTAGATAATGTGACTTCTATCAGACTGACCACCTGTAAGTGCAATAAATGGGAAAGTTTCCCTCATTGTGTCAAAATCAATGAAGCCTCCTCAGCAGCTGCCAGCTGTCTTGTTGGGAGTTCTGTGGGGTCCCACCACCTTGTATACCTGCTAAAGCTGAACAGATTAGGCATGAGTGCTGTGGAGCCTGCAGCTGTCAAAATCCAAGACCCTGGAATTTTCACAGTAAAATTCCATGCCCTGCTCTCTGAAGAAAGATTTTAGTGACCTCATATGGTTCAGTCACAAATCTTGCTCAATAAAACTCCTGTGAAGCACTTATGGACTGGAAAGATGCTATATAACTACAAACTGTTGTTGGGCATTTGGCCCTTTGGTATAAATGTGGTGAATACAGAACACGGGAAACTAGACAGCTCATGCAAAGTCCTTTAGAAATGGTCCTGACCTAAATTAGGGTGTTAATACCATTTTCATCAGTGTAATGTCTACTCCATGAATGAGACAGCCCTGTTTCACAGTTGAAAATGTGTTGCTGGTTAAAGCACAGCAGGTTAGGCAGCATCCAAGGAACAGGAAATTTGACGTTTCGGGCATAAGCCCTTCATCAGGAATGAGGAGAGCGTGCCAAGCAGGCTAAGATAAAAGGTAGGGAGGAAGGACTTGGGGGAGGGGCGATGGAGATGTGATAGGTGGAAGGAGGTCAAGGTGAGGGTGATAGGCCGGAGTGGGGTGGGGGCGGAGAGGTCAGGAAGAAGATTGCAGGTTAGGAGGGCGGTGCTGAGTTGAGGGAACCGACTGAGACAAGGTGGGGGGAGGGGAAGTGAGGAAACTGGAGAAATCTGAGTTCATCCCTTGTGGTTGGAGGGTTCCCAGGTGAAAGATGAGGCGCTCCTCCTCCAGCCGTAGACAATATATCAACTTATTTCTGATCTCAAGGTAAAGTTACACCTAATATGTTGGTGTTGTCATAGCGATGCTGATTGTCAGGTAGATTTGGTATACAGGTAGCAACTGAAAATTGCCCCTAGTCTCCTTGACTCCTTGTGGGTCAGTTACTGAACTCCCTTCATATTCTGAAGTCAAAACGCAGACCAAAGGGCTCCACAGTAAAATAAGAAACATCCAAACAGCAAAAAGTGAATGTTAAATGATGAGGTGGGAAGGACACAATCAAATTCAGTGCAGTTTGCAGGTAGAAGGACCTGCAAAAGGAAGTGAAAAAGGTTAAAATCAGGATGACAGAGGTCACGTTTCAACGAGCCAGTTTACAAAACATTTGAAGGCTGTTCAACTTAAGAACAATTGAAAATTTGCCACTCAGCAAAATACTGGGATTAAGAAATCATCCTTCTATAGGAAGGATATTGTTAAACATGAGAGAGTGCAGAAAAGATTTGAGGATGCTGCTGGGACAGAGGGTTAGAGTTATAGGGAGAGGCTGAATAAAGTGGGGCAGCTTTTCCTTGTAACCCGAGGGTTGAGTATAGAGTTTTATATATATCATGGGGAGAGGATGGATAGGTGAACTGTAATGGTCTTCTTCCCAGCAAAGGAGAGTTCAAATCTAGACAGCACCAGGTTCAAGGTGAGATGGGAAAGATTTAAAAGGAGGACCTGAGGGGCAACATTTTCATGCAGAGAATGGTGTGTGTTTGGAACAAGCTACCAGAGGTGGTGGTGGAGGCAGGTACAATTATGATATTTAAATGGCATCTGGATGGGTGTATGAATAGGAAGGGTTTAGAGGAATATGGGCCAAATGTTGGCAAATGGGAATAGATTAATTTTGGATAGCTGTTCAGCATGGAAGAGTTGGACTGAAGGGTCTGTTTCCATTCGATATGAATCTACGGCTCTACAATTCCTAGAATACACAGTTATTCTAAACAAATCCTCGAGTCCAGATAAGTTGTATTGCAGGCTGCTGTGGGAGATGAGGGAAGAAATTACAGGGCTTTGACCCAAATTTTTAATGACTCTCTGCTCAAAGGGGTGAGTGCCAGAGGACTGGCAGATAGCTAATGTGGTTCCACTTTACATGAAGGATGGTCGAGATAAACTAGGGAGCAGTGATTCATAGTTGGAAAAGCATGGAATAAATTCTGTGGGAGTGACTTAATCGCCACGAGGAGAGGCAAGGTTTATTAAGGATAGGCTGCATGGCTTTGTCTCAGAGGGAGGTCACACAAAACAAATTTGACTAAATTTTTTTTTTGAGGTAATCAAATGTGAGAGAGAAGGGTAGTATAGTTGATCTCATTTATATGGATTTCAGCAAAATATCTTTGACAAGGTCCCCTGTGGGAGACTGATAAATATGGTAAAAGCACCCAGGATCCAAGGCAAGATGGATTCAAAATTGGCTTGATTGCAGAAGAAGGATTTGTATAACTGAAGGCCAGTGCCCAGTGATGTACCACAGACATCAGTAATGGGTCACTTATTGTTCATGATATATACAAATGATATAGAAGAAAATGTCATTTTTTGGGCGGGGGGGGTGGAGAGGAACAGAGATGATAACTAAGTTTGTGGATGGCATGAAGATCAGTCGAGTAGTTGACAGTGAGAAGGAAGGTCTTGGGTTACAGGAGGATATCGATGGATTGGTCAGATGGACAGATCAGTAGCAGATGGAATTTAAACCTGAAAAGTGAGAGGTGATGCTCTTTGGAAGTAGTAACAGGCTAAAAGGAGTATCCGATGAATGGCAGGTCACTAAGAAGCTCAAAGGAACACAGGGATCTTCCCGAGATCCCGGAGGGTAGCAGAACAGGTTAGTAGAGATGTTAAGGTGCTCTATGGGATATTTGCCTTTCTCACTTTAGGCATAGATTTTAAGAATAGGTGGTTATTTTGGAGCTGTACAGAACTTCTATCAGGCTACAGCTGGAATACTGCGCACCACAGTGTCTGAAGGATGTGATTGTACTGGAGGGCTTGCAAAGGAGACTAACCAGAAGATTGCCTGGGATGGAGCACTTTAGCTATGAAGAGAGGCTGGATAAGTTTGTGTTGTTTTCTTTAGAGCCGAGAAGGTTGATTGAGATATCGAAGATATTCAAGGGCATGGACAGAGTGAATAGAAATCAGCTGTTCCCCTTAGTTGAAGGGTCAATAACAAGGGGACATAATTCTAAGGTGAAAGACAGGAGGTTAAAAAGGGGAGGTCAGGAAAATGTTTTTCACTCAGATGGTGGTGGGATCTGGAACGTGCTGCCTGGGGAGGGTAGTGGAGGCAGGAAACCTCAAATCTTTAAGAAGTACTTGGATGAATACTTGAAACGCCATGACATTCAAGGTCATGGGCCAAGTGCTGAAAAACTGGACTAATGCAGATTATAGCGTCATTTTTGTCAGTGAGGACTCTTTGGGCCTTTTTTGCACTGTTTCTAGGATTGTGTGTATCTGTTTGAACAGGTTTCGGCACACATTATGTGGCAGGTGACACTTGAACCCAGGCCTCCAGCTTCAAGAGATAAGGATAAGACCTCAGCACCAGCTAAAAGCAGACAAAAATTAATCTTGGTAGTCAAAGTTGATTTTGCACTTCAGTGGAATAGGACAACCTGACAGATGAACAACACCTGATGAAGGAGCAGTGCTCTGAAAGTTGGTGCTTCCAGTTAAATCTGTTGGACTATAACCTGGTGTTGTGAGATTTTTAAACTTAGACAGATGAACTGTAGTTTCTGCTGAAAGTTTTTTTTTAAGGTGCGTATCACCATCTGCTGTTCAGTTAAGGAAATGCACCAAAGCCGTTCACAAGTCAGATGACACCATTGCACAATACAGCAGCAGACACATTTCACACATACAATTTCACTGTGAGACAGGATTTTTTTAAAAACACTGTGCATGGTAGTCTCATGAAACAGAGCTGATGTTTATGGCAAGAGCCTGCATGTGAAGTCTTTGGACAAAGGAAGGCTATTACACTGTAGATTACCACATGAATCTGGCTGACCAGGAACCTTTCCCACTCTTTCCACATGCCATGGACATATTAGAAAGATTTACCAGATGATAATCAACCTGTGTAGCCATTTGTGGCACATATTTCATAATCATTCAGTCCTGAGGTCGGACTTGAACCCAGAATGTCTGTTCCATGAATAGGGAAACCTCCCTATCAAGATCAAAGACAGAAGTTGCTGGAAATGCTCAGCAGGTCTAGCAACATCTGTGCAGAGAAATCAAAGTTAACGTTTCAGGTCCAGGGACCCTTCCTCAGAGCATTAACTTTGATTTCTCTCCACTGATGCTGCCAGATCTGCTGAGCTTCTCCTACAACTTCTGTTTTTGTTTCCGATTTATAGCACTGGCAGTTCTTTTGGTTTTTCCTTAGCGAGATGATGAGTAATGGTCAGTGGAGTGACACTAAAAAAGCAGTTCTAAAGAGCCAGCATTGATGTGATGGGTCAAATGGTCTGATCCTGGACTCGATGGTTCTAAACTTCCAGGCTTCGCAAGTAACCCATGGGATCTGACTGTGTGAAAACAGGCCCAACAAGTCCACATTGACCCCCTGAAGAATAATCCACCCAGACCCATTCCCCTACCCTATAGTTACCCCTGACTAATGGGCAATGTAGTATGACCAATTCACCTAGCCAGCACATCTTTGGATTGAGAGAGGAAAACCGCACAGACACGGGGAGAATGTCTATCTGTGTGGAGTTTGCACAGTCACCCAATCGAATCCGGGTTCCTGGTGCTGAGGCAGTAGTGCTAATCGCTGGGCCACCTTGCCATCTAATGTAGAAGAAAATTTGGAAGCAAATAACTTCAATGGTTTTGTTAGATCCAGAAAAAGGTGGATTCCTGGTTGACTGAACTGTCTATATCTCAGAAGCGCAGAACAGCACGTGGAAGACAAATCATAGAGTAACAAACCATGCAAAGCAGCCACAAATGATGTTCTATACTGACCTAATACGTAACCATGACAATGTTGGCGTAGTGCCTCCACCAAAGACCCAGACAGTGAAAAAGACAATAAGGAGGGTGGTGGTGAACATCATTTGTCTGGCATATGTGGCGGTGTCTCGGATGGCAAGGGCAAAGGCCATGGCTCCTCTCAGACCTGCAGGAAGAACAAAGGTCATGCACTGAGGTATTCAACAATCACCTAGTAGTCAGGCCCATCGGTAACTGTATGACGGACACAGGACAAATCGAGAAACTGATAGGTGGTCAACTATGGGCCCCAGTGGGTATCACCCTTGCCCTCAGAATCAGAGAGCAGTAGAGATCAAGACCCATCACAAAAGGTGTGAGGAAGGGTCACTGAAACTTCTGTTTTTGTTTCCCATGCAAGGGAATTAACCGGATATGGCAGCATGGTGGTAACATCACTTGACCAGTAATCCATAACTTTGGCTAATGCTCCAAGGTTCAAATCCCACCATGGCGGCTGGTGGACACCGAAATTCAATGAACAAATAAAATGCAATTCCCGTGAATATCTGGTGTCCTTACCCAGTCTGGCCAACATGGAACTCTACCTGCAATCATCATCATGTGTTGGAAATTCCAGCCAATCTTGTGCTTTCTGGCCAAGTTTAGGAAAAAAGACAGTGGGTAAATGTTGGCAGCTCTTCCCAGCAAAATAGCAATCTGATCAGCAACAGCGGTTAAGGAACTTGAACAGCTAACGATGGCAAACAATACACTGTAGAAAAGGCACCTAACAAAACCAGTGAAGTTTTCTTTTAAAAAGCAGCACAGAAATAAGCCATTCAGCTCAACAGGTCCACATTGATGCAAACTTGTTCAAACTCATGCAGAGTCCAGGTGGAATAGAAAGGGACAAACTATCCCATTGGTGGAAGCGTCATGAACTAAAAGACACTGACTTAGTTATTGACAAAAAGTGACATGAAGAAAACATTTTAAATGAAAAGTAGCGAGTTTTTGCAATCTGGAATACATCAACTGTGGGGGAGGCAGATTCAATCTCAGCTTTCACAGGGAAATGGACAAGCACCTAAAAAGAAACAAATTTGCAGGGTTTTGGGCAAACAGCAAGTGTAGCTGAAATACTCTATCAGAGTTGGCATATTGGACCAAATGGCTGCATTCGGTGCTGTAACCCTCAAAGTCAAAAGGTGCCCTTTATACTCCTTTCTCCCCCATGTACTTGTCCAGCTTTCTCTAAAATGTAATGTACTACTTGGCTCAACTACACTTTAAGGCAGTGAGTTCCACATTCTCGCCACTCTGAAGAAGTTTCTCCTGACCTCCCTGAGGCTATTTGTTACCTATATTTATGGCCCTCAGTTTTACACTCACCACAACCAAAGTAAACACTCTCTCCATGTTTACCCTCTTAAACCCTCCCAGAATTTTAATGGCTTCTATCCTTTTTCCCCAAATGTTTTTCTCCCCAATGAATGTGCAAGACATTTTCTTTGGTTAGCAAGCAAAGTAGAAAGCAGGTGAGAGGGGGAAAGTGATAGCAAGGAAGGGAGAATACCTTCTGAACAGGCTTGTTGATTGTTAGCAGTGCATGGAAAAGCCAGCCTAGAAGCAACCCGCTAAAAAGCCTCCCATGAAAACAGCACAATCCTACACCCGCTTGAGTTTAGAACAAAAAAGATGATCCGGGAACTGCCTTCACAAAAGCACGAGATGTACCTGCACCCCAATGACTACAGTGTTTCAAGAGGGTAGCCCACCAACATCTTCCCAAAAGAAAGTAGGGATGGGTAATAAATTAGATTACTTAGTGTGGAAACAGGCCCTTCGGCCCAACAAGTCCAGACTGACCTACCGAAGCAGAACCCACCCAGATCCATTCCCCTACATTTACACCTTCACCTAACACCACAGGCAATTTATAATGGCCAATTCACCTAACCTGCAATTTGTTTTGGATTGTGGGAGGAAACCGGAGCACCTGGAGGAAACCCACGCAGACATGGGGAGAATGTGCAAACTCCACACAGAGCCTGAGGTGGGAATTGAACCTGGGTCTCTGGTGCTGTGAGGGAACAGTGCTAACCACTGTGCCACCGTGTTGCCCATAAATGGTGACCTTCTTTCCATGAAGTGATTAACAAAAACAAATTCTTGCATAATTAATATGGAGCAAATCCCAAATCTATTACAACAAAACTCCATCACAAACCTTGCAGAAATTTCAAGTAAAGGATACAAAGGCGCCCAGAATGAAGATGGGGTTAAAGATGTGATTCTGAAATGTAAACAGCGCCAAACCCATGTAGGAAAATATGAAGTTTTCAGCCAAGAAATTCAGAACTTCAAACAACTGCAAAAGATGATGACATTAATGTAAATGATAATGTATTTCAGTTTGAAACCTTCGTTATGAGATGTACATCATATGCAGCACTGTGATGAAATCCATTTTACTTATCCAATTGTAATATAGAAGCCAGCAATCTTAGAATATTGTAACATTCACAGAACTGGGTATTCCAATAGTTGCTAGATGACTATATTCAAATATGCCTGGGAACAAGGGTGGGACTTGAGGCTTTCAACGCACCACTCAAAACAGTTCAAGGACAATTCAAAAGCTCACAGGCAGATGGGATCAAGAGACAGTAAAAACATTAAAAAGAAACAGAATCAGGCTTGTGGTTATACACTGTTGCTGTTTAGCTGAATTGCTGAGAGTCAGATTCATAGAATCCCTACAGTGCAGAAAGACACACTTGGTTTCTCCACATTGACCCTTCAAGAGCATCTCACCCAGTCCCACCGTCCTACCCTATCCCTGTAATCCTGCATTACCCATGGCTAATCCAACTGCACATACCTGGACCCTATGGGCAATATAACATGGCCAATCCACCTAACCAGCACATCTTTGCACTGTGGAAAGAAATTGGAGCACTCGGAGAAAACCCACAGGGAGTATCACAGGGAGAATGCCTGTATGGAGTCTGCACAGTCGACGGAGGCTGGAATCGAACCCAGATCCCTGGCACTATGAGGCAGTAGTGCTAACCACTGAGCCATTGTGCCATCAAGGCAAAACAAAGTTAACATTGAGTGTAGTGATCCATCAGGAGAATGACAGATGCTAATAGACCTGTTGAGTTTATCTAGGTCTTCATGTTTGTTTCAGATTTCGAGCTTGTTTTTATTTTAGGTAATTGAACTACTCTGGTTCTGTTTGAATTTAGGAGAAGTTCTTGTTGCCAGGTTGGGCAGCTGAAGAAAGGAAGAGCTCAAGAGAGAAAGACGATCAGGGGCAGCACCAGCTTGGTGAAGTTAGTGGTCTGTGAAAAGCTGGAATCGTGCTTTAACTAAGTGCTGGAATCTAGTTTCAAGAATCCAGGGGAGCACAGAGCCAGGCAAGGAAATTGAACTAACAGAGTGGGAGCAATTGTTGAGGCAATCCATAAGAGAGTGTCTTTTGAGAGATTCGGAGAGTTTGGCAGAATTGGAATTATTTTGAAAATTGAATGAGATTTGCTCCCATACCATTAATGTCTGGGGGACTGCTTAAAACTCCTTGTGATGTCTCTTCATTTCATTGCAACTTGATGTGATCTATGTACTGTTCAACCATTGTTTGTTGGTTACACACATTTACCTTAGTTAACTCTGAATGCTGGAAGTAAGCTTACATACAAACACATTACATATATATAACAGCTTGCATTAGTGATCTAATTTGTACGGCAATATCTATTGTTGTTTGTTCAAACTTAGGGCATCTTGTGGCTTTATCCTCTTAGGATCTCAAACTTGGTCTCCTTACAAAAGGTTACTGCTCTCTAACCAGGTTGTAACAATTTTCACAGGCTGCTGATTTCCATAGTATAATTGAATAAATAAGAAAATAGATTTCATCACACAACCCAAGGTCAAAGAAGGAAAGAGAACAGAAGGTAATTGCCTAACCTGCAGGAAGCAAGTCTCCCTAAACAGACTGCAGTGCACCACTGGCAGAGTTTTGGGAACAGGTGTTGTTGTATGGAGGAGAATTAGACATATGCAGAGGGTAGGAGGGATATTGACAACATGATGTACTTCTGCAGCATATTAATTCAAAATTTTCCTATGCTTTATTTTAGCATCATTTCAATAATACTCCTTCTGCAAATACACTATGGGAATGGTAGCATAGTAGTAACATTACTGGATTATAGTTGGAAGGATTGAACCTAATGCCATGAAGCATGAATTCAGATTGTAGGTGGCAGAATTCATATTAAGTCAATTAATAAACTTCGAACAAAATGCTGGTCTAACTAATAATGATTATGAAACCACCAGATTGTCATAGAAATCTAGCTGGTTCACTGATGCAGGGTTAGGGGGATTAACCATCCTTACAGCAGTCACTCAAACATGCGTATGGCCTATTTGTGTCTCCCACTCGACAACCACGTGGCTGACTCTTAATTGTCCTCTGAAATGGTCAACAAATCACTCAGTTGCATCAAACCATAGAAAAGCAATGTGTCCTTTGGGACTGCCACAGCTCAAAGAGGTGGCACACCACCTTCTTATCAGAGGCAGATGGGAAGGGACAATAGATGCTAGTTTTTCTACAATGTTCACATCACAAAAATAGACAAAAATTAGTGATGGAACTGCAAAAGCTCTGCTTCCTCTCCATTCCCCCCTGTCCTGCAAGCTCTAGTTCACTTCAGGGCACATGACACATTTTAAACACAGATATATAAACATAATAGAAAGTATGCAAGGACACATTACCTGGAACTTTAAACATTTCCTACCAGTTGCAGGTTGTCTAAGTCCAAAGCTCTGAAGTCATCTTAGTAAACCACTTTTGACTCTTTCTTCCTTTAAGACGTTATTTAAAGCCTGCCTCTGACCCAGAAGTAGGCTTTTTGGACACCTGTCCTAACATCACTTTGAGGCTCAATGTCAAATTTTTTCAATTATACTCTAACCTTTCTTTAAAACATGAAAGGCAGTACAGAAATGCAATCTGTTGTCTCAGGATTGTAAACATGGATTAGAATTCGGCCCAATTGCATTTTCCATCATTTCAGGGCATTAGGGCTACTCGTCCTTACTGCCATCCTGCTGTGATAATCCAAAACAAATGAAAGAACAAAACAGGAGCTTTTCTAACACCAAACCCATGTAACACACACAACCCAACTGAGAACTGACACCAGTAGGCTTCCATACCTGCTTTGTTCTGTCTCTTGATTCTGCAGACAGGTTGTTGTACGTATAATGAGCTTGCGTGATTCCACAGAAGAGAACTGCAACCACACCTGCACAGAAAATACCAAAGTTTGTAAAAACAGGAAGGCGGGTCAAACTGCTGGTCATTTTAGATGAGTGGCCAGTGACATTCCTGGTACCAGAGAGCCTGACAGTGAGCATTGCTATCGCTGAACTCCCACCCCACCCCTCTCCACCATCAACATCCTGAATGTGAGCACCAAAAGGTCTGTCTCCATGCTGTATGACTCCACAACCAGATACCTAACCGGACCAGCCATAAATCCAAGCTAGAGGCTGAGAATTCTGTGGGAAAAATTCCATTCTTGCCTCCCTGTAGTTTGTCACCCATCGACAAGGCACAAAGCAGGAGTGTGGTGGAATGCTCTCCACTTGGAGGAGTGCGGCTCCAACCGACACTAAAGACACCATCTATGACAAAGTGGCTTGCTTTATTTGCACCACATCCATCATCTTCAACATTCATTGCTTCCAGCACTGAGTCACAACGGTAGCACTATATTTCACACAAGATGTCTTGTAGCAACTTGCCAAGGTTCCTTCAAAGAACACCACCATCATTTTAAACAAGGACAGAAAAGCAGACATACAGGAACATAACCATTTGCAAATTTCCCTCACAACAGATCAACCAGACTTGAAACTCCCTCACCATTACTTTACTGTTCCTATTGTTGGTAGGCCCAAACCCTGAACCTTCTTAACATGATGGGTTGACATTCACCTCAAGGACTGCAGCAGTGGTTCATCACCACTTTCTCAAGGATTAGGGTTGAACAATAAATGGTAGCCAAGTCACACAATACCCACAAGTATGAAAAAAATTAAAAATATTCTCAACAGCCAGCGCGAAGTCAGACTGAATCCAAGAAATACAGGAGCTAGTAGTCTCAGTCAATGGAGACAATTCTATATTAATGGGTGGCAGATTGTTCCTTACACAAAATTGAGGCAAAGGACATAAATCAGAAGCCAAAGTGCAGCTTTAAAAAAAAAAATCACCAAACCTGGTCTGTTCTACTGCAGATAATATAAACTGCAGATTTATTATATCCATGAAAGTGAAACAGTAAGCAGGTTACAGATGAGCAGTGTCTGGAGTTGGACACAGAAACTGACATGAGTAATAAATCACAGCTTCTCATCATACAAACTAACCAAGCTCTATCCTGGCTGTTAAACAGATTCAGCCGGGGTTGCAGACGGGGTTGCAGACAGCGAAGCAACCATCCATTGAAGGATTTCACACCATCCATCAAATCACCTTTCCTTGCTGTCACGGCAAAATAATGAGAACCTTTGCTTTATTCTTTATTAGGTAGAGAAAAATGCCAACAATTTCCTGCACCTGCATCATTAGCTCCCTGAAGCACTGCTATTTCAGACCGCACGTAGGTTCCAACTAGACACAAAGCATCAACACCTGGTGAACCTCAGAAACTGATTGATTTCATACAATTGTAGGGTGCAAACATATAGAGTCTTCCTTTTCTCCTCCACTGTCCCTTACATTTAAGAAGGGTAGAATTAGAACCACGAACTCGATTAATATCAAGTGCCTTTCAAGGCTTTGGTCCTAGTTTGGTTTTAAAAAGCACTTGCACTTCTCCTGGGTCCTCAGAAATGGTCGAGTAAAAAATGAGGTCTGCAGATGCTGGAGATCAGAGCTGAGAATGTGTTGCTGGTTAAAGCACAGCAGGTTAGGCAGCGACCTAGGAACAGGAAATTCGACGTTTCGGGCCAGAGCCCTTCATCAGGAAGGCTCTGGCCCGAAACGTCGAATTTCCTGTTCCTAGGATGCTGCCTAACCTGCTGTGCTTTAACCAGCAACACATTCTCAGCTCCTCAGAAATGGTGCCTACAACCTCAGAAGGGACTGGGGACACTGAAATAAATCTGCTTAGCCCGAGCATTGTGTCTTAATCTAAACTTGAATTGTGAATAGTACGTCCATGGCATCAGTACAGCATTCTAAAAACCTTATGTCTCAGCCACCTATTGCGACAATGGATCATAACCCTCAATCACCTACATGTGTACTGAGCTTTCAGCTGTGACTGCTTTTTATTAAGACAACAGGAGAGGATGGGAAGCCAAAGAAATGACAGAAATTGTAAAAGGTGAGAAATGTAATTCAGTGACCACCTGGAAGACTGGTGTGAATTATCCTCATCCACAAGGGAACCTTGGAATGTTACACCTGACATGTGTCAAGAAAGCTTCAGAAGAGAAGGATTTGAAAGTAGCAATGCACCACAAACCGAACTCAAATCACCAGTGAGTTGTCCCAGATTGTGACAATTTGGATAAAAAAGACAGAATTTAGGTGAGTGATACATGGGATGCTGCTGCTCCTTGAACAAGGTTTTGTCGACCTTGGTTTTTTCTCTCCAGAGGGGTTGTAAAAAGCAGAGGTTTCAATTTGTCTGTGATTTGGGGTAAAAATGAGGAAAACGTGAGCCATGCCTAAGCTGCAGGTAAAAAGTCTCTCTCTCTCTCTCTCTCTCTCTCTCCTTGCAGCAAACTCAGAAGAAAACAAACTACAGTAAAAAGGAAACAGGACAAGTGTTCTCAGCTGATCTGCAAAGGCAAGTATCTTGGAAGCAACTGCTCACCAGTTCTACTGGTATCACCCAAAGTAATAACTGCAACGTCCCATTGCTTACTCTTCACAGAACTGAGACTGATCGAACAACCTTTTTTGTAAAAATAAAACTTCCTAGGACTCACACTCATTTCTAGTCCATGTGTTATACAGATTTAATTGTCGCATGCACTCAAATACAGGAGTACAGGAAAAACAGTGTACAATGTCGCCACACACTGTGCCATCTAGATACAACGGCACACAAAAAAAACCTGTTTCTTTTAATACTTTAAGAAAGAAATGTTAAACATTACCTTCGTAGACTAAGTAAAAAGAAAGAAATAAAAGTAACAGTTAACATTGTCTGTTGTGTTGTTGCAGCTCATATTTAGTTAATAATAAATTTACTCTTGTTAACTTGAAAAAGCCTGGTTAAATTGGCTTCTTTTAAAACTTGAATTCATTTTGTCTTGGAGAAGATCAAGTGAAGAATCCTCTTTAAATTAACGTCGTTCGGACAAATTTAGATGTAATAAAGCAGAGGAACCTTACTGAGAGCTTCACGTTTCAGGTTATTCCTTTAGGAACTGTAACAATCTAGGGAACCTTGCCAGATACTGACCGGAACCACCTTTATGGAAGCTCTGATTGTAATAGATGGACAATTTAGTGCCATGTTAAAAGGAACAGTAGTAGGCTATTCAGCCCTTTGGGCTGTTTCTATCATTCCTGAATAGCTAATTTGTGCCTCCATTCAAGTTAGCTGTTAATGTTCCATTATCCTCGTCTAATAAAAATCCCTTAATCTAAGCTTTGAATGAATCAATAGTAAAATAAATACATGGTTCAAAGACCAGTGTGTGAGAAGTGAGTATCAGTTCATAAGGCATTGACATCAAAACTAGGGATAGTGGGGGCTGTATGGCTGAGATAGTCTGAGTCTGAACCTTGCTAGGAGGCGAGTTCTAGCAAGCAGGGAGGTAGAGAGGGCTTTCAACTAAACAATGGGAGTCAGGGTTGAAAAGTGTAGTGCTGGAAAAGCACAGCCGATCAGGCAGCATCTGAGGAGCAGGAGAATTGCAAGTTTAAGTATGATGTACCAAATGAGTCTGGAGAGTCAACACAGTAAAGCAAAATAGAAATTTCCCAGAATTCTGATCTGCAGTAGGATCTGGGTATTTTTGTGCACAAAGTTGGTACGCAGGTACAGCAAGTATTAAGGTGGCTAATGGAATGCTATCCTTATTACAAGAGGAATTAAATATAAAGGAAGGAAATAATGCTTCAATTACAGAAATCATTGGAATTCAAAACACAGAATACATTTTATTAAAAGGCAGAGCAGGACTGAGGTGCCAAATGGCCTCCATCTGCTCCTAATTTGTATTTAAAAATGCAAATTTTAGTTTCAGCCCCAACATCAAGAACTGTTGAAGGCGGCTTACAGATTTCCAATGCCCTCTGTGCCAAGAAAACTTCACAATATCACCTATACAGCCTCGCTCTCAACTTAAGATTATGTTACCCTTGTTCTGGATTCCACTCCATTTGAGAAAATAGTTTTATTCTACCAATCTTATCAAACATTTTGATCATTTAAACATTTTTGACAGACTTTATTCAAACTCCTGGCTGCGTGGAATGTGCCTTGATTCAGAGAGTCTGCCAGTGGTGGGAAAACCTCCCATCATTAAGTTGTCGGCAGGAAGGGCCATTAAGAAACTTGCCTGCTTACAGTGGGATGTCAATTGGGCTTATTAAATGAGACAATTGATGCCAATTATCTCTGACCACACCAGAATTTAGAACTCCTGGTCAAAATCCCTGAATTCCTTTCTGGGCAGTATTGTCTGTATCAACAACAAATGCATAGCAGCAGTCCAAGTGGGCAGCTCAGCACACCCTTCAAAAAGATAGCTAGGAGTGAACAATGAATGCTGGCCCAGCCAACAATACTGTGAACCTTTTTTTAAAGCCAGTGGTGTCTCAGGACTAAACTGGAAGCACACAGCTTCTCTGTGCTTTCAGAAGGGATCCCAGCAAACCAGTTTACTACTGCATCGCCTAGTGAGTTACTTAACATTGTTACAAAAACAGAAGTTGCCAGAAAAGCTCAGCAGGTCTGGCAGCAGGTCTGGTACAGCATGGAAACAGACCCTTTGGTCCAACCCATCCATGCCGATCAGATATCCCAACCCAATCTAGTCCCACCTGCCAGCATCTGGCCCCATATCCCTCCAAACCCTTCATATTCATATACCCATCCAAATGCCTTTTAAATGTTGCAATTGTACCAACCTCCAACACATCCTCTGGCAGCTCATTCCATACACGTACCACCTTCTCTGCGTGAAAAAGTTGCCCCTTAGGTCTCTTTTATATCTTTCCCCTCTCACCCTAAACCTATGCCCTCGAGTTCTGCACTCCACGATCCCAGGGAAAAGACTTTGTCTATTTATCCTATCCATGCCCCTCAATTTTATAAACCTTTATAAAGTCACCCCTCAGTCTCCGATGCTCCAAGGAAAATAGCCCCAGTCTGTTCAGCCTCTCCCCATAGCTCAAATCCTCCAACCCTGGCAACATCCTTAAATCTTTTCTGAACCCTTGCAAGTTTCACAACATCTTTCCGATAGGAAGGAGACCAGAATTTCATGCAATATTCCAGTCAGAACTAATGTTTCAGGTCCAGTAACCCTCCCTCAAAACTGATGGTAGCTAGGAAAAAGTTGGGTTTTTTTTAATGCAGAAGACAGGGTTGGTGGGAGTGAGTAAGTAAGGAATAAATGATAGGTGGGGATCGAGCCCAAAAAGAGAGAGAAGAACAGTTGGATAGATATAAAGGAGTGGATAATGAGGAGCCTGGGAGAATAAATAGCTACAATTGTGGACTATTAGGGGCTACTAACAGGTTGTGTGTAATAGCAGACTATGTAATAACAAGGGCTGGCATGTGGGGGTTGGGGTATGGACATGGGAAAAGATGCCATTAATTGTTGAACTTGATATGGAGTCCAGAAGGCTGTAGAATTCCCAAGTAGAAAATGAGATGCTGTTCTTCCAGCTTGCGCTGAGTTTTACTGGAGCACTACAGCAAGCCTGAGACAGAATTGTTGGTCAGGGGACAAGGTAGCTTTTGTCAGGCACTCAGTACTTAGAGAGGAAAAAAGGATGCTGCTGATAGCTACCAATACTTCAAACCTCATTCCCTGCTCTTGTATCTGTTCTCACCTTCTGTAACCCCTTTCATTCGTCAGTGTTCAGGGATCCAATGGTGATCCCTGAAATAGTAACTGGAGCATTACTAGCTACTAATCCCAGCCTCCAACTGGACCACCATTAACCAAATTAAATCCCAACCCTCAAAGAGACCATCTTGTGATCCTCTATCCTCACGGAAAGTAAGACTAATTAATGAAACTCATCCTTGTGACATAGGTAGCTTTGCCTTTTGCACTTATACCAAAAAGGACCAAGTTTGAGGATGCTGAAAATGTGTTGCTGGTCAAAGCACAGCAGGCCAGGCAGCATCTCAGGAATAGATGCTGCCTGGCCTGCTGTGCTTTGACCAGCAACACATTTTCAGCTGTGATCTCCAGCATCTGCAGACCTCATTTTTTACTCCAAGTTTGAGGGTGCCCTGAGTTACGATCATATTTTAAGCTTCAACAGCTAGAACAGGCTTCCTTTCACTCTATCACTCTGGGCTAGGATCCAGCGATCAGCACACTATGGCAATACTAAGACCCAGTCTCAATACATGATGTACACTCATTAAGCATTCATAGCAGCAAGATGTAGTTATGGTTTCATTTGGAATGGTTTCTTATCTTCAGTACCTCTTGTAGCAAATAAATTGATTTGCAGGACTGGTTGGAGGATACACTGAACTCTACAGTCGAGGGAGTCAAATTGATATCTGGTGTTTACACACTCACCTTCATAACCTGCACATCAATTCCGTGCTCTCACATTACCAGAATCAGTTGTCTCTGTTGAAAGAAATTGAGCAGACTACAAATAGATGACCAAAGAGTGTCTGATTAGATGTTTCTTCCAAATATTGAATGAGACACAATGGTGACACCTTAAGGTTCATGGATATGCTTGAATAGGTTAATCCAAATCAAAGTTGTACATGAACTGGGATTAGAGCAGGAGGAGGAAAAAGAAAGACATGCCCTCGGAAATTCTTTGTGCTCCAATCTATAAAGTTGCTATTAAATAGGCAACAGAGGAAATCCTGTCTTGCATTATGGTTTATCAAAGGAAGGAAGGAAGGATTACTAGACCCAAAACATTTCTGTGCAATTTAGATATCCTGCAACATAATTCTCAGACGGACAGGTGTTCGCAGCTATGCAGTGAATAATTCAGTGATTTATATATTCCAGTGATATTTATATTGGTTATGCCATCCCAAATAGTTCCCCGATTGGAAACGGCCAGCCACATCCAGGTTTAGAACAGGAACCAATTGCTCGATCTACATATTTCAATACCAAACCACACAGTTTATTTAACAAACAGCTGAATCCAATCCAATGGAGTCAACAGTTGACGAGTATTCCATTTTACCTTTGATGCTCTATTTGGTAAACTTACAACATTCACAAAGCAGAATTATGACTGTAGTAACAGGACTAGAATAGAATCTGAAGCATCTTTCCAAGGAATGGACCTCAATCTTGGTCTGACTCTTGTTCCTAGGTCATTAACTTACCAGTGAAGCCACATGCTTCTGCAAGGAGAAAGGTGCTCCATGACATCAAGAAAAATAGTGCGGTCTCCAGGAGAGGGAAGCAGTGCAGTTTGGTAAATTTGGTGACGTAGGAAAGCAGCAATTAAGGAAATAGCCGAATATCAGAACCCAAAGTTACACAGAGAATCATTCAAAAGTGAAAGCAGCCTTTCGAGAGAAAACACCTGTCTTATTGTTGACTGGGAGCACTACTCAATCATGAGTCATTTGAGACCCAGGGATACTTTGTCACTGATCAGTTGGAACAGGTGTTTTACCTTGTCTATCTTTTTGAGGCAGAGATTTGTTTTGAGAAAGACATGTAACTACTAAGGTCAACTAGAGGCTAATGGATATTACTTTGAGTGTCTTCTCTCTCCTATGTTCTCTTGAGACAAGGACCCAACATCTCAAGGTGAGCAAAATAACAGCTTTTCTTTTCAATAGGAGGCAACAGAACACAGCAGCTGGTTCCACTGTGATTATTTTCTGCTCTCTGGATATATTTTGGGAGGGGAAGGCGATCATTTATGGAGCTGGGCAAGAAATGTGGGAGGGGGTGAAGAAAGAATTTTCTAAAAAGTCAATCACAGCCAGTAGTAATGATCTAGAACTTGCTATTTCTCACTGCAGCGGCCTAAATTCACTGCTCTGAATGATCTCCTGTACTGTAGTTCATCTGTCACAATCAAATTCAACCAGTTTTAATAGGTGACTGTAAAAGAGACAAATGTGTATAATATAAATGCTTGGTCAACTAGCAGAACTAGATTCCAACTATTTATGAACAAGCAGATTTACAACTAAAAAGAGACACGGCACAACTGGGCACATTATCATATTGGCTTCCTCTTGATCCTTATCTTTCCCCATTTGTTCCCAAGTGCACAGATTCATTGAGGGGGCTAGTTCCAAAAACCATTAACAGCTAATTTCCACTGATCGGTGAGGTGAGGGGGGAATGGGGTGGCTGGTGGAGCGGAGGGAGATGCCAAATGTTTATTTGACCACAAAGTGCAGGAGCCATCACAGCAGAGCCTGCAAGTGTCCTTCTGCAACATCTGCATGTCAAGTTCTCCATCAAGGAGTCACCGATAATGAACAAGCATTGACATGCTGTACACTATTCTTCAGTCAAAACGTGGAGTCCTAATAATATTTTTGTTTTAATTCAATCACAGGATGTAGGCATCGCTGGCTAGACCAGTATTTGTTACCCAGAGGGCAGGTGGGAACCAACCATGCTGCTCTGGAACTGGAGTCACTTGTTGGACAAAACCAAGTAAAGATGGCAGTTTCTGCAAAGTTTGAGAGAAGATTTGTAGCTCAGGTGCTCGTTGTTGTAGTTCTGTTCGCCGAGCTGGGAATTTGTGTTGCAGACGTTTCGTCCCCTCTCTAGGTGACATCCTCAGTGCTTGGGAGCCTCCTGTGAAGCGCTTTTGTGATCTTTCCTCCGGCATTTGTAGTGATTTGAATCTGTCACTTCCGGTTGTCAGTTCCAGCTGTCATTGCAGTGATCGGTATATTGGGTCCAGGCCGATGTGCTTATTGATTGAATCTGTGGATGAGTGCCATGCCTCTGGGAATGTCCCAGTCGAATTCATGTTGCTTGTCATCTGTGTGCGTGGCTACATAGGACAAACAGGAAGACAGCTAACGGTCCGCATCCATGAACACCAACTAGCCACGAAACGGCACGACCAGCTATCCTTAGTAGCCACACAAACAGATGACAAGCAACATGAATTTGACTGGGACAACACTACTATTATAGGGCAAGCCAAACAGAGAACAGCCAGGGAATTCCTAGAGGCATGGCACTCATCCACAGATTCAATCAATAAGCACATCGACCTGAATCCAATATACCAACCACTACAACGGACAGCTGGAACTGACAACCGGAAGTGACAGATTCAAACAACTACAAATGCCGGAGGAAAGATCACAGAAGCGCTTCACAGGAGGCTCCCAAGCACTGAGGATGTCACCTAGACAGGGGACGAAACGTCTGCAACACAAATTCCCAGCTCAGCGAACAGAACCACAACAATGGCGGTTTCTTCCCCAAAAGGACATTAGGGAACCAGGTGGGCATTTCCAACAATGGCTCCATGATCATCTTTAAATTCAAAATGGATTTCCAATTCCCACCACCTGCCATGGTGGGATTTAAACCCTTGTTCCCAGAACATTACCTGGGTCTCTGGATTAATAATTTAGTGATAATACCACTAAGCCATCCCCTCTCCTCATTTGCTTTTGGAATATAGACACCGCTGGCAAGGACGTATTTATTGTCAACCATCATTGCTGCCAAAGTGACTGTTCTCAAAGAGTTTGCTCTGGGGCTTGGTTCAGTCACTAACTGTGTAGTTAACCACACAGGGTGGTACAGACCATAAGGGTGACAATTGGCATTAGTAAACCAGTGAATTTTTAACCAGCTCAATATTGACCAGATCTACCAAATTAAATTTTCTACCTGCCTTGCTGGGATGTGAGCAATTGAACTCTTGACCAGTTACAGATTAACTATGCAATGGGTAATACAGATTGTGCTAAGAATTTGAAATTTTAAAAGTATAAACTGGAAGATGGTGGTCCAATTAATACCTCTTGATTATGATCTTTACTCTTGCTAGTATATTAATAAACCTGCATAAATACTTGCCAGTAATTTTCCAGAAAATCTATTTCTGTGAATGAGTCTCTTTGGGGCTGGTCTTCATCAATAATTGAAGTAAATCTGTAGTATCACATTAACAGGGGACTCACATTCCAGAACTACTACTGTGGCTATACACAGTAACATACAAGACTGGCCAATGCCAACAGTATAACAGGCTCCCACATCAGTGGCATAGTGTGATGTTTAGCTGCATTAAAACCTCAGTAAGTTCTCAATTTTTAGCTGCAGATCAAAGCCACAAATCTAACCTGTGAAGCTAGATTCAGATATCAGCAGCACTCCCTCCAGGAAAGCGCTCCAATGGAACAGGCTTTTGGTTCAAGACCTACTTCAGGTGCTATATTAGAGGATTCAGTGTGTAACTCAGGGGGTGCTGAACCGTCAGAGACAATGCCCTGTGGTATTATTGCTAAACTGTTAATCTAGAAGTTGTTGTGGGGACCTGGGTTTGAATGATGAAATTAGAATTCAATTAAAACAAATTCTGGAATTAAGAATCTATTGATGGCTGTGAAACCACTGCCAATTGTTAGAAAAATCCATCTGGCTCACTGATGCCCTTCAGTGAATGAAATCTGGCCTACATGTAACTCCAGTAAAAAATGAGGTCTGCAGATGCTGGAGATCACAGCTGCAAATGTGTTGCTGGTCAAAGCACAGCAGGTTAGGCAGCATCTCAGGAATAGAGAATTCGACGTTTCGAGCATAAGCCCTTCATCATGTACATGTAACTCCAGACCCACTCTCAATTGCTTTCTGAAATGGTCCAGCAAACCACTCAGTTCAAGGGCAGCTTGGGACGGACAATAAATGCAGGCTAGCTAGCAAAACCGATGTCTCACAAATGTTTAATAAGTGCAAACAGTGTACTCACTGCTGCACATAAAAGCTCCTGGGACACTGCATAAAATATAGCAGTTGCTTGGACAGCTTTCTTCTCTGAACCACCATGAAAATAAAAGAGCAAATCATTAGGTTATCCATAGTACTGCTGTTTGGGAGGCCTTCCAATGTGCAAACTGTTCGAAATGTACACAAATTTATAACTGGTTTTATTGGATACAAGATGCTTTGGACAAATCCGAGGATGTGAAAGCTGTTACATAAATGCAAGCTCTTTCATTATTCAATTGTCAAAAAAAAAGGGCCTTTGTGAGTACAGGCCATTCTGTTACAACATGCGTTTTGTCAGCGTGAATTCGCTGCAACGCGATTGACTAATTGAGGACGCTGTTTCTACTGTAACAGGATTACAGTGCCAACACTTTAAGTACTGTTTGTAAAGCGTGATTTTTCTATAACAGGAGGTTGCACAACAACAGAATGATTGTGTTATTGAAGAGCTGACTGTACCACAAACAGCAACACAATGAAAGTCTGCTCTAACACACAGTCATCAAACTTCAAAAGAGACTGTTGTAATGGGACCACAGATAGGAAGCTGGGTCAAGCTGTGAAAGAAGTCAGACAGGGGGAGGTTGGGAGATGAGGCCAAGGTTGGGAAAAGGGACTGGACCAGTGGAGAAGTGGGTTGAGGGTGCAGTGCTGAGTTGGGGTTTGTCCAGTCAGGTGGAGAAGGGAATTAGAAGCCATGAGACCTCCTTTGCTGCAAACTAATCCACAGAATTTTGAAAGCCATTATAATCAGAATGTGGTGTACTTCGATTTAACCCACCCCACCCCAATCATATTAAAAAGGATATCAGAGCAGTCAGCACTCCGGTTACTGCCCCCATTGCAAAAGAGCCACTGAATATTCCAAGAAAGACACCGACACACTTGAAGAAAGCAGCTGCATCGAAGGTGTGGCTATTCTCACCCGCAGGTTGGTAAGCAACAATTGACCTTAAATGGAAACAAAAAAATTTTTATATTCAGGTAGACGTGCACACATTCCAACTCACATTTCTCATGGTACAAACATATTATTCAAAAATGGCTTTCCCATCCTCCTCTGTCATGACAACATAAGCTCAAGTCATTTATTTTATGTGGACTCCACCCACAATTCACCATTACAGCAGGTGTCAATGTTCCACCAGCAATTCACACAATTTACTCCGCTGTGAGTCATCACAGAGAACATGTGAAACAACTGACTTTTTCAACGTTCGAAATAAAATGTCCACTTACGATGACAGCACAATGGCCACAGCATCATTCAACACACTTTCTCCAAACAGCAGAGCGTACAGGTCAACATCCACTTGAAGCTCATTAAATATGGCAAGAACAGTCACTGTCAAAACAGAAAACAAAATACTGCGGATGCTGGAAATATGAAATAAAAACAGAAATTGCCGGAGTAACTCAGCAGGTGGGGCAACATTTAATTTTATTCCTGGGATGTGGGCATTACTGGCTGGCCCAGCATTTATTGCCCAACCCTAATTGCCCAGAGGTGCAATTAAGAGTTAACCACAATCCTGTGGGTCTGGAGTTGCCAGACCAGCTAAGGATAGCACATTTCCCTACAAAACATTAGCAAGCTAGATAGGTTTTTGCAACAATTGACATGGTTACCATTAGACTAGCTTTTCTCTTCTCCCAGATTTCTATTGAATTTAAAATTATCATCTGCCATAGGATTTGAACCCCATGTTCCCATAACATTAGCTTGGGTGTTCTGGGTTACTAGTCCAGTGACATTACCACCTCACCACAGAACCGAACACTGAAGAGCAGCCATATATTTGACTTCAAAAGTGTTAACCCTGATTCTCTTTCCACAGATGCTACCAGACCAACTGGAGGTGGACCAGAAAGTGAAATGGGTCTCAGAAAACCTTCATTCCAAATCATGAAAGACACTCAAGGCTTCAAGAGCTAAAAAAACAGAAAGAATCAACAATGGTTTCAGAGGCCAACTTTGGGGAGGTGGATGTAAGACTGGATTTGGAAACAAAGTCTCAACTACCTCTCGATTAAAAACTTTCAAGTTCCAAACCCCCTTCACTTCAACACATCTGAAACTCTGCTGGCCGAATACTAATTCTCAGCACTGGGAGAATCTGTCGGACACATAAAATACATTAATTAGCCAAAAGGGCCCCTCCAAATTCAGTACTGCACGGGATTATTGAGGTTGGACAGTCAGTCATCAAGTGAGGCCCTTAATAGGACAATGAATGACTAATGCTTATAAGCCAATTCCCATCTGTGCTGCAATTATCTTAGCTCTAGTTGGGACAGAAACATGAATGGACAGGGAGGGCTGACTCAGTCAGGGAGGGGATGAAGTCCCTTAATTTGTCCAGTAATTAGTACAATCATGGGACCCGACAAAAAGAGAGGGTTTGGCCACTGAGCGACCCCTAACCCCTTCTCTAACCTCCAAGAAACTATTCCTCCCCCTCCTCCAAATAAAGGAGTAACCTGCCTGACTGGGGTTGGTGGTGCTGGTTGGGGTTGGGGGAGGGGGAGGGGTCTTGCTGTGTGAAGCCGGCTCGACTGCCTTGCAATCTGTTCAGTAAGCGAGCCAGGCCTCTGACAGAAATGGAAGGTTCTGACACGCGTCCCACTAACGCATCATAAATTTTCAAAATTAGTAGCTAATATAAAATTCGCAAGGGTCATAAACATGGCGGAAACAATTGGATAGATTTTTGAAGGATATAAACAGGCTGCTGCAATAGATGAACACATGACATTCCATACTGAAGGCAGAAAAAAAACAAGGACGTGCAAGACATGCTAAATGATCTGGTTTTGAAGAGGATGAGAGATGAGACAGACACTTGGGAACATCACTATATAAATTTGAGGGCAGCAGCTTGGTTAACAAAGCACTTAATAAGCACACAAGGGAAACTAAAAAAGGTACTGTATACAGAGGCAGAGAACACAATAGTGGAAAGTTATGCTATTCTGACGTGAAACACCAGGTGGCCCCAGCTGATGTACACTACTGTATCCAAATGTGGACGCTGCACTTTAGAAAAGGCCTAAAGACTTGGAATATGACATAGGAGAGATGAACTGGAGTAATTGTGAACAGTAAGAATGAGCATGGTGACCTTAAACAGGTTTCTTCCAAGAATTTTCTTCTTTGCACAGTAAAATTTTGCCTTCACAAGACCTCCTCGTGACAAAAGAAAGAATGAAAGAAAGACATTTCAAACAGTAGAAATTTGATACCATTAAGATTCACAAAAATGTGCATCAACCAGCTTCACAACTTTAAACGCGTCTACAGTAATACTCCTCCTCATAACCCAGTACTCTATCAATTACCAATCAGTCATGTTGCCCTTTTACTCTGCATTATTGAAGGAATTCCCCTTCTGTCTTGGTATCCAAAACTGAACAGAAGATTCAAGGTATTCTCTGTTCAGAGCCCTTTACACTCTTAGCAGGAGGTCAGGAGCAGTCACTAACTCAGATTCTACATTATGTGGACTTGACAAGCTTGGGTTAGGCCTAGTACTTAATTAAATAGCTTCCCTTTATCCAAAACCTTTCCTCATCTTTTCACGACATGTTCAAAGCATTTTTTTTAAAATCGCCATTAGTGTAGCTTTCTTCCATCTTGATAGTGATGGCACTCACGAAATAAGTTAGTCTGCTGTTTCATCCTGAGAGTTTTGCAAACTCAATTTGTGATTCCCAATTCTACATTTGAGAAGTATGAACCGTAAGATAACAGTACATCTATTGACAAGGACGTTGTGAAATGTGTCATTGGAGAAATGGTCATGGTCAGTTAGAAACGCTACAAAAGCAAAAGAAGAAGTTATCAGGATAGTGGAGGAGGCAAGATTGCGACTGACTATCAAAAAGATGACAAGGAATCTGATTGAACCATCTAAAATTCTTAGAAGGTTGGACAGACTACATGTAGAGAGAATGTCTTCCCTGACTGGGGAGTATAGAATTAGGGAAGACAGTATCAGGGTATGGGTTCGGTCACTTAGATCTGAAATGGGGGAAAACAATATTTACTCAGGGGGCAGTGAACCTGCAGAATTCTCTACCACAAAAAACTCTGAAGACCAAGCTGCTGAGTATAATCAAGAAAGAGACAAAATAATAATTTAGATTTCAAAGGCATCAATATATAGGGGTAGAAAGCAGAAATATGGTATTGAGATAGGGGATTAGCCATGATCGTACTGCATGGCACAGCGAGTTCAAAGGGTCAAATGGCCCACTCCTGCTCCTAGTCCCTATGTTTTGAAAGGTAACAGGGTTAGATTAGCCTAATTCTAAGAATTTGAAGGAGATGACTTTAAGATAATTTAGTGGAATTGAGACCATTTCAATAGTTCCCCCATCAGGAAGAAATGGAAGGATGGTATGCAAGCACTTACAACTGAAAATAAGAGGGTCCCATGAACAACTGAAGAAGAAAATACTAACACAACGAGACATTGTGCAGGGAAACAGCCCTCTCCAAGTCTCTGCATTCAGTAGCTGAAAGGATCTCGCTCTGAGAGGTCGTTTCCTCTCATGTAGTGGATTTCCGACTGAGCTTTAAGCTATTGTGGTCATTTCTTGATGTTTCCTATGAAGAACTGTCTGTGTTTGGTTGACAAATAGATGGTGATAGAGAGATAGGAGTGGGCTATGAAGATAGACAGAACAATACACAAGCTGCTAATTAATCTCATTCCTTCGGAGACTATGAGCGAGCTATGGACTTGAAGCTGCTTATAACATTTTTATGTGAACCAAGCATAAATAACTTTGATCCTTCAATTCAATTCAAATCCAGAACCTCACTAAATCCAGATTTTTGACAAACTTCTCTGCCACAGCTTTTTGACCCAAGATCCAAGCTTCCTCACATGCAAGATGATGGGTGTATGAAATGTGCTACCAGAGGAAGTGGTGGAACCTGATATAATTACAACATTTAAAAAAGACATCTGGATGGGTACATGAATAGGAAATGTTTAGAGGGATATGGGCCAAATGGAATTAGATGTATTTAGGATATCTGATTGGCATGGATAAGTTGGATCGAAGGGTCTGTTTCCATGCTGTACATCTCTATGACTGTGAAATTGTGGAAATCTCAAACCTAACACCCACTTATCCCTCAACGCATATTGAGACATACCTGGATCAGTAGCAGATATGATGGCACCAAAAAACAGGCAGTCTGTGTAGTAGAATCCATCTTCAAGTTGTCCTATTGCATACATCAGCTTCACAATTCCATACATAAAGTTTCTGGAACAAGCACAAGAACTTAGGTTTATCTTTTAAAAAGGATCCCTGGAAAGGCAGCCGAAAAAGACAGGAAAAGCAGCGCAATGGAGATTCTCCTCAATGTTCCTATGTCTCAAAAGAATTCCAGTCTCGACACTAATTGCCTGCAGTTTTGATAAATATTCCATCAAGAAGAAGACTGGAAAATCTGTCTCCCAAAATACACGGTATTTCTTCTGGAATATCACGAGCTAACATTCAAATCCAGATGAAGTGAACTTTGACAAAGAGAAAAAAAAGACTTCTTTCTACAGCATTTTGTGATCTACAGTGCATTTCAGCAAGGAATACCTTTGCAGTGTAGCTACTGTTGTGATGTAGGAAATATGATGGCTAATTTGCACTCAGCAAGCTCCCAAATATCCAGATAATCAGGTTTTTGTAATCTTGTTGAGGGATAAATATTGGTCAGGATACTGGGAAATACTTTGCTGTTTTTTCCTCTTCAAAATAGAGCTCGTTAGCATCTGTTGGAGCAGGCAGATGGAGCCTCAGTTTTACAGCACGTCTGAAAGATAGCATCTCTGACGGTGTAACACTCCCTCAGGAGTGCGTCAGTCTTGATTTATTTTTGTGCTCAAAGCCTGGAGTAGGATTTGTGATTGGGGCGAGGGGAAGAGTATAGAAGCAACTGAGGCATGGTTGCTGCTTTCTACATTTTTTTTTTAAAACCAGAGAACATAAAAACAACATGAATTTCACAATGATCTTGTAAATACTATTCAAGTTGTAAATAATTCTGTAAATTATACTGTATTAATGACATTTCAATGTGCTAATGTAACATTATGAAGTTATAAAGCACATTTGGAATCCCAAATACCATGATCACACTATGGTTTAAAGGTTCTGTTGCGTGGGCTTTCCTTATGCTAGTTCATTTCATCTAAACCAAATCCTGGGATCTCCATTTCTCACTGACATTCCAGATAAAGCAGAATATCCTTGAACCCTGTCAGTTTTACTTGTGACAACGTAATCATTTCTCATGAAATACAATCACATTATGGATGTATTAAATTAGAGCTTTTAACATTTTGAAACACTGATACAAACAGAATACTTTACAAAGCACTGGATGATTTTCTTACAATGTTAGCCATATTTAACCAGAACTTCAAGCAGGACAGCTTGTGCTTTCTGCACTGCCCTGGAGGTGGTTTTGGAGGTGAGCAGGACACTTTAAACTGTGCCTGAGCAGTGGTTCCCAAACTTTTCTTCCCCACTGCAAACCCAACTTGACAGGCTTGACAGTTGGTGTTGGTGGGTCTCTGTGTCTGTACAAATTAATAAAATGTATGCGTGCATGGTGTGTATTTGCACATGTGTGCGTGCTTGTAGGAGTGTATATATTTGCGTGCAGCACATATTTAGGCGTGCATGTGTACATGTGCACATCAGCACACATATATACTCATGTTAATGCACACAAGGGTGTATATAAAATATGTACATGCTTATGAGAGACTATATATGCACGCGTGTGCGCGCATAAGCACGCACGCAATGGTGAGGGGCTTGGGGGGGAAGACAGTTGAGAGGACGGGGGCTGTTAGAACAGGAGCAAAGCTTGGATAACTCGCTTGGAGATTAGGCAGGGGGTGGGGGAAACCAGGATGGTGTTGTTGATTTGCTGCTGGCCTGTTGGTGAATATTGCCCAAAAGGGATGATGTGGTACTTCAAATCAACTCTCCAATGAGAAACCCACTGTAGGGATTAAAATTCCATCCCATTCTTGTAAAGGAATAGTACAGGTAATTATTATGCAGCTACAGTATTGCAAGTAAAATTCCTTCATAGTTTTGCAGAGAATTTGATAATATCATGGAATAGCTCAGCACAGAAGGGGGCTATTCAGCCCACTGAGTCCATACTGGCCCTTTCAAATAGCAATCCAGAAGCCCACTTTCCCATCGCAGAAACAAACTATCAACCCAACCAGATAAGTGTCCAACCAGCCCCTCACATCACCAACAATCCTATTTCCCCTGATTTGTTTTAGTTGACATTGACAGAGCAGTCACAGGAAAGGGAACACAGATGGACAAATAATGTCACAAAGGAATCACTACTATCGCTGAAAGGAAGCAGTGGAGAACTTGAATAATGTTTACCTCACCAAGCAGTGACTAAGTGAAATGACACTGGCTGAGGAGTGTCCTTCAGTTTTTCATGTCCAGCAGATACTCACCCTATGACAAAGCAAGACACTGCAGTTCCTATAAACGCATACGCGAGGATAGAGCCAAGGTTCCTGAAGAAATGCCTCTGCAACAGAGAAACAAAATAAGAATTGTAACGTGCAATCATCTAAGTTCATAGGGCAATCATTCAGCACAGGTGGCAGCTATTGGGCTCATCTTAGTTGGGCCAACTTGTCAAGTTGGACGCAGTCCATTATCCCTCCGTCTCTTCCCTCACAGTAAGGATCACATTGGGAAGGCAGAAATGTCTGGAGTTGAAGCGAACTTTCTGGAATTAGAGAAATTATAGGGTGTTGCTGTTTTTTTGCATCTCAGTGAATTTTCAAGTAATAGCATCCTTTGAATTGCAGGATATTTATATGGAAATAAATTACCATGCCAAAAATATGACACTTGTGGAGAAAGTTAACTTGGCTTTTTTCCAGGCAGCTTATCAACTTGATTAAAATATTTTACAGCACTACTCAATTCCATTTGAAAAAAAAAGAGAGAGATAACACTATACCCTGTACAGAGTATTGGAGACACCTGACTGCAGCTTCAAAACGTTCAGCTCTTAAATTGCTCAAATCTGGCCATATTGGTGGGTAAAAGTTTTATAGACACCTATTTGAAAGTATCATCTTCCAATGAGGTAGTTTATAGAAACAGAAAAGGCTGGTATTACTCAGCAGATCTGATAGCATCTCTGGAAGACCGTTTAAAGTGTTAATGCCAGAACTGGGGAAAAAAAAATAATTTAAATGTAATAGATTTTAAGCAAGTGAAAATGGGAAGAAAGGTAGGCAAATGAACTAGAGAGGGAGTGTAAAAGTGCAGCAGAGTTCAAATGACAAGAAGAGTGAATAAGGATTAAGTCATTTTTGCAGAGTGGGTGGTTATGATCTCGAATATGCTGATTGGAATGTGGTGAAGGCAGATTGAACTGAGTATTTCGAAAGAGAATTGGATAATTAACTACAGAAGAAAATTGTGTCGGGCTATGGGGCAACGCTGAGGTTTGAGGGCATTAGATGAATTGCAGATACAGGCATTATGGGGCAAATGGCCTCCCTGTATGCTGTAACAGTTTGGTGATTCTATGGTGCAAAGTCAAATAGACCAGTAATGGGAGGAGGAAAGAAACAAAGGAGCAAACATAGAATTCTGGAGGAACTCAGAAGGCAGAGTAGCACCTGTGGAGAGAGGTGGCAGCACCAGGGACCCAGTTGGATTCCACCCTCAAGTACCTGTCTGCACAGGGTTTATACCCACTCCCTTTTTCTGTGTGGGTCTCCTCAAGGTGCTACGGTTTTCTCCCCACAGTTCAAAGACGTTCAGGTTAGGTAGGTTGGCCATGCTAACCTACCCATTGTGTCCATGGTGGTGCAGGCTAGGTAGGTTAGCCATGAGAAATGCAGGGTTACAGGACCAGGGTTTGGGGGAGTCAAGGGTGGGATGCTCTTCGGAGGGGATAGTATGGATCCGACGGGCCAAATGGCTGCTTCCTCACCGTAGGGATTCTACGATTCTATAACATTTCAGGTCGGATTTCTAGAGAACATAATATAATGAAAAGGCACCACTTTGAAGTAATATATTTACAATACTGTATACAGTAGATTTTGTTTTGCAACCATTTATACTTTCTGGAAAATGAACCTGCATGTCAATACACCAGGGGGTCATGGCAGTAGGGGGCACCACATCACTACACACTAGAAAGATTAATGACTACATTGGCCTAAGAATTACACTAAAGATTTTCAAATGATCTAAGAGAGCCATTTGCACACATTGACCTTGTAATCCCAATGACCACTGAAATCAGCGTAAACCAATCTCTGGTTTAACTCTCAAAAAGAAAAGCAGCCCATGCATGCTTATTTGACTGAACCTGGTGTTGGCTTGAATCAGACTCTATTCATACATATGAGGTTTGTATCCTTAAATCAGATCTTTCTGAACTTATTTTCCACCTGGAAAATATTGATGCAATTACTAAGTTGAAGCTTCTTGGCAGTATATGCTTTATTTTTTTAAAAACTCATTTACACAGAATCAT
Organism: Hemiscyllium ocellatum; assembly: GCF_020745735.1. Classification (NCBI taxonomy): domain Eukaryota; kingdom Metazoa; phylum Chordata; class Chondrichthyes; order Orectolobiformes; family Hemiscylliidae; genus Hemiscyllium; species Hemiscyllium ocellatum. The sequence goes on from NC_083406.1 coordinate 108,890,241, forward strand.
GCAATGAGGCAAACATTAAGCCAGTGCTCATCTCTTTAATCATTGAAAAATATACAAAACATTACCATGGTTCAAATTCCAGAACAATGCCCACATTCTGTTTATGCTAACACTGACAGTCCCGATTGAGGAGATTTAGTTTATATGCTTATGTGGTTTGCTAGTTACATTCTGTTCTGAAATAATTAGATGTGGGATTAGATGCATAGAATGTTTGAATCGCGAGTTCCTCGTCTCAGCCAGTCTATGGGAATAGAAGGAAATGCAATGTTACTCATTAGCCATCATACATTATCATGGCAAGATGTCAATCGAGTTAGTAGCTTCTCAAGTGCAATCAACACTGTACCGCAAAAAAATAGCAGTCAATTTGCTCACAGCAAGGAAAATGTTTTTTTTAAATTTAGTGGTGGTTCAGCAACGTATGCGGAGTAGCAAGAATTGCCCTGCTTGTTCCACCTCAAAAACATTCCAAAAGGGTCTTATTCTTTGCACCTGAAATGGCCTCTGTTCAATGCCTCATTCAAAACCAGATCAATCCAACAGATAGCTCAGTTCTATTCCTCTCTAATAATAAAACATTGAGCGTAATTTCTCGCTCAAAAAGATACTTAAAGAGCAAGAGGTTAACTAAAGAAAAAGCAGGGCCAGGAAGGAGTAGAACTATCTCGAAACCTAAAACAGTAACTTAGGTGTAAAAGCAGAAGATGTGGGCACAGTTTTAATTAATACCCCAAATTTGTTTTCTTATGAGAAGCAAGTAGTACAAAAGGAGAAGTGGAAGTATCACAAAGGATAAATAGTGAGGGAAGGAATATTAGATGCTTTGCACTATTAAAGGTGCAAGAACACCCACAGCCTTCAGAGAAGGTTGAAACTCGGTCTTCTCTTGATTGTCATTAAAAAGACGAGATTTTAGCAGCTCAGCAGGAATAGTCATACCCCAGACAAAGTTCATGCTCCTTTGCACACTTAACCAATAGGAATGACAAGGGTGTTGTGCTACCATTACCTTTTTGAGGCTGTATCCTGCGTAGAATATGATAGGAGGTAGCAAAATGTTGAAGAAAACGTCAGGGTCAAAGGTAACCTGTAAAGAATACGAAAGAATAAGTGGAGTTAATTGTCATTCAGATCCAGACAAGATCAACTCTCTCAAGATTACATGAAATAGGAGGAAGCCATTCAGCCTCTCAAGTCTATTCCGCCACGCAGTAAGATCATAACTGATCTGACTCACTTCAAATCAACATTCCCAACTGCCCTGATAACCTTTCACCCCACTATTTGTACTGAAACAATTAAAAATTATGAAACAATTGAAATCTTTGACACTCCATCCATGCCCTTCAACATTCACCTCATCAATCTCCAAACACATACTAGCAGTAGTGCGTACCATCAACAAGGTACACTGCAGCAACTCATTCCAGGCTCCTCAGATAGAACCTTCCAAACCCAGAACGCTTAGCAGCTGGAAGGAAAAGGGAACAGATGCATGTGGATGTTCCTGCAAGTTCTCCACCAAGCTACTCATTATCCTGACTTGGAACTGTATCACCATTACTTCACTGTCAGTGCACCACTTCTCAGGAACTCCCTCTGAGGGCATTGTGGATCTACCTACACCACATGGACGGCAGTGGCTCATCACCACCTTCAGCCAGCAATGCCCAAATACAATGACTGAAAAAAGGAAATGGAACATTAATTTAAGGAGACTGCAAAAGAACCAACAGAAGATGTAGCTCATGGTTAGCGTTGTAATACACTTCCTGAGAATGCAGGTGGAGGTAGATTCAATTGTGAATTGCATAGAAACATAGAAAGTAGGAGGAGTAGGCCAATTGGCCCTTTGAGTCTGCTCTGATAATCAATATAATCATGGCTGGTCTTCTAACTCAGTACCCTGTTTCTGCCCTTGTCCCTTCAGCCCCAAGAAATATATGTATCTCCTTCTTGAAAATATTCAATGTTTTAGCCTCAAGCACTCTCTATTTCAGAGGATTCCACAGGCTGACTACTTTCTGGGAGAGAATCTCTTGCCTTATGTCAGTCTTTAAATGGCCTTTTGGAATTATATAGGTTTCTATGAGATTTTCTCTCATTCTCATGAATTCCAGTGAATATAGTCATAACCAGTCCAGTCTCTTTTCATATGTTAATCCTGTCATCCCAAGAATCAGTCTGGCAATCTTTCACTGCATTCCACCCATAGCAAGGACATGCTTCTTCAGATTAGGAATCCAGTTTGGTCTCATTAAGGCTTTGCTTAATTGCACGGAGACATCTCTGCTCCTGAACTCAAATCCTCTCACCAATAAAGCCAATGTGGCATTCAACCTCTACACTTGCATTGTTTACTATCAAAAGAGAACTGGGTAAACAGTGGCGGGTCTCTAGAAAAGATGAATGGAATTAGCTATGCAGTTCTTAAGACAGATTTATGAACAGAGAGAGCAGAAGGAGGTTGATTGGCCACTATGATTCTGGTCCATCAGCAAATATAGTAAATTGACATTCCACAACCTCTTGGGCATGTAGGTTGAGGTATTAACCGTCATAGCACAGGAGCCTCTAACTAGCTCTCCTAAGGATCATGATTCCACTCGGATAATTAAGCAATAACTTCAACTGGGGAGGGAGCAAGGAAATTTGGGGCCAGCTTTTGCCCTTAAACAAGGCACCAGTAGGGATATATCTCTGCATAGGACAGAGGTAAAAAGGAATATGAAAACAAAAAACAGTACAGTCATCATCACTCCCTACCAAACTGAGCTGGGATCTAAGCAAGGATGGATTTCAAACGAAACACAGAACTCTACTCAACTATGAAAACAACCATTTGCAGTTCACTATCAAAGCTCCCCTAAGGTACTGTTTGTGCTCACTTGGGCCAAGTGCTAGGCAGGGACCAGAATTCATGCAATTGGCTCCCGAGTAGGAATGAGTGTCTGAGAGAAGATGGAGGTGGGGGACTGGGTCAAAAAAAAAGGTCAAATAAAAGGAAGCCGGAAAAATACAAATGCACCTTAATATTGTTGTTCTGATTAAGTAGGAAATTTTTTAAAAGCACAAAAATTGGTTTATTTTTGAAAATTAGCCACCACAGTACTGCCTAACACTGGGGACTTTTCACTTTCCCATTTGATAGTTTCATGGTTCAAACTGGACTGCTAGGGGAATCCTCTCCATTGCAAGTTTAGCCAGACAGTTATTTAGGGACTTTTTAGTCAACATCACTTAAGCTCTATGGCAACAATGGGAATAATAGACACAAAGAGAATTCTACCTCGCTAGGTTATCAGCTTGCTCAAAAAAGATTGTGTCTGTTGCCCTTTAGCTGCACATACAATCGTGTGGTACTGGGATGGGATTTTCCTTTCATCTGCTTTACTTGGTGCTGACTCTGAAGTGATTGTTCTTCACATGTGAATATATGTGTCATTCAACCACAGGAATATCACAGCTAATCTCAAGATATCACAAACTTGTGTATTGCCCCTCCCACCACGTCTGAATCACCAAATAAAATCCTGGGCTGACCTTTCCTACTAAGTCCCCAGGACTTTGAAGCTAACTGTACTAACCCATAGTGGTTGGGGGACGAATATTTGCAGTACTGAGAGAATACAAATCCACACTTTACGGGAGCAGCATGGGAATGGTGTAGAAATTCACCTTCTGTTTCCTCAAAACCTACCCATCATCGACATGACACAAGTCAGGAGTGTGACAGAAATCCCGTCCACGTGCCTGGAGGAGTGTCACTCCAACAGCGCTCAAGCAGCTCAGCATTAACCAGGACAAAGCAGTCCTAGACTTGCTTTACACCCAATCCCTCACAGTGAACATTCATTCCCTCCACCACTGATACAGTGATAGCAATGAGTACCATCTACAAGATGCACGACAAAGTCACCATGGCACCTTCCAACTGCATTACCTCTAACAACTCAACAGTCACAGGCAGCAGATACATGTGGGCATCACCACCTGCAAGTTCCTTTCCAAGCCACTGACATTAATCAATTCTTCAGTGTTGTTTGGTCCAAATCCTTGAATTATTTTCCAAACGTCACTGTGGACTACAGGTATTCAATGATCACCATCACTTCATCAACGACAAGTAGAATTAGATAATAAATGTTGGTCTTGCCAGCAACTTTCACAACCCAATAACAAATTAAAAAAAACACAGGAAATAAGGTGAACTAGTTTCAGCATTTCTCACAACATGCTTTGGATGACATGATTGTTCAAACACTTTTCTTCAGCAGAAGTACAGATAACAAAATTTGAGGCTCCTCAGCTAATGTCTTAGTTGGAAAGCCACACACAAAATAATTTTTGCTGTTCTTTGAAGTTTTACAAAAGCTATGATTCGGGTTAGTCTACTCAGTAGGTGTCAAAAAGAGTGGCACTGGAAAAGCACAGTGGATCAGACAGCATCCAAGGAGGACAGTCAACATTTTGTGCATAAGCCCTTCATCAAGAATTTCTGAAAATAGGTACCTGGGAATGGTGGAGGAAGGAGGAGGGATTGAAGCAATTTGTTACATATTAACTCCAAAAACCTCAAAGCCCCAAGGAAGAAAAGAATTCAGTTTGAGCTACAAAGATTCTCTGATCAAATTGCAACAATTCAGATCAACTAAACAATTTGTTATCACTGCTTGTGAACCACTGCTGAGGGACAGCAACTGGTGGATGTAGTTGCCTGGTCAGAGCAACAATATTTAATGCAAATTACCCTACATGAAGCATCTTGGGATGCTACTTACAATCATGATGGGATTCCGTTTCAAAAATGCAGGTATGTTAATTTGAAATATCATCCTGGACAGAGGAGAAATTCAACTGCTGCAATTTTTCAGGTGAAGATAACATTAAAAACTCAGGACAGGAATAAACCTTAATTCTTCAAGCCTCTTCTTTGATTCAATAACTTATCATGACTACCAGATGTCTTAGAGCACCTGACAGCCAAATGAAATACTTTAGAAGTATCATCACTGTTGTACTTTAGAATCAGACTTCAGTTCTCAAGAGGTAGAGAATTCCAAACCCTAATGACTTTAGTGGTAAATTAAAGAAGAAATTCCTCCATATTACAGTCAAATTGGGAGGCCACCTGGGTCAAGAATTCTGCATGAAGGGGAAAAGTATCTACCCTGTGAAGCCTCCTCGGAATCTCATCTGTTTCAATATGATCACATCTCGTTTCCTAAACTTCAATAAATGTAGGTCCAACCTGCTCAAGCATTTTTGAGACAATCCAAATTCAAATGATATCTATCAGTTCCCCTACATTTACCGTGCTCATGCTAGCGAAGGATTCCAATAATTTGCAAATCACATTTTCATGTTTCACAAAACTATGTTGACTCTGCCTAATTGTATTACAAATTTTCTAAATGTTCCAGCTACTACCTCCTTTTGAACCCTTCAAAATAACAGATATAAGACTAACTGGCCTGTAGTTTCCCATTTTCTGCCTGTCTTGAAGAACAGGTGCATTATATTTGCAGTCTCGTGGTTTCTCTATCTATTGTATGGACCGTACAGACAAAGGGTGGCGGGGTTTGCTTTTTAAAAATCAACAACTTGTGGTGCACGGACATTGCAACCTTGGGCAGCCACTGCTCCACAAACTTTGAATTCCTCACCATCAAATGCCACCCCTTCTATCTACCACGGGAATTTACCACTGCTATACTAACTGCTGTGTACATACCACCACAAGCAAAAGTTGAGGAAGCTCTGGATGTGCTGTACTCTACCACTAACACCCTGGAGACCCTATTTATTGTAACTGGCAACTTCAATCAAGTCAATCTAAGGAAGGTGTTGCCAACGTACAACCAAGGGCCTGAACATTTTAGACCACTGCTGCACCACTGTCAGAGATGCCTACCGCTCCATTTGCCCCACCCACGTCATTTCGGCAGCTCAGACCACAATGCCGTGTTTCTTCTCCCGGCTTACAGGCAGAAGCTCAAGCAGGAGACCTCCTCACGAATACATATCCAGTACTGGTTAGAGGCAGAGGATCAACTCCGGTGCTGTCTGGAATCAGCTGACTGGGGCCATGTTCAAACAGACCACAGGTACCTTGGACGAGTAAACCACCACCATCACAGACTTTATCAGCAAGTCTGTGGAGGACTGCATTCCGAGCAAGTCAATCCAGGTGTTCCCCAACAGGAAACCCTGGATGAATGAGGACATGCAGAACTTGCTAAAAACCAGGCGTGAGTCCTTCAGATCAGGAGACACACTCAAACATAAGGAACCCAAATATGATCTTCACAGAGCTATTACGACAGCCAAGGACCAATACCGACTCCAAACTAGAGTTCCAGACAGACACCCAACGACTATGGCAAGGACTGAATGATGTCATAGGTTCTGAAGAGAGACAGTGCAAGATAGCAAATGATGACACATCCCTTCCAGATTATCTCAATGCCTTCTGTGTTCACTTTGAGTAGAATTTGGGTGGAGAGATAGTACCTATTCCGACAAGTCCTGACAAACTATCCCAACAGTCACTGCATCAGAGGTCAGATCAGTTTTCTTTCATGTGAATCCAAGGAAAGCAATGGGATCAGACAGAGTATAATGCCGTGCACTTAGAGCCTGCAGATCAACCAGCAGAAGTCTTCTCGGACATCTTCAACCTCTCCCTGCAGCAAGCCACTGTCCCTACCTGTTTCAAGAGGGCCAACATCATCCTTATGCCTAAGAAAGCTCATGTAGCATGTCTCAATTACTACTGCCCCGTGGTCTTAACTTCTGGGATCATGAAGTACTTTGAAAGGCTGGTCATGGCATTAACCAACTCCAGCCTCCCCTCTACTTTTGACCCACTCCAATTTGCCTATCGGACCAACAGATCCACGTCAGATGCCCTTCACTCCACCCTAGAACATCTTAACACCAAGAACAGCTATGTAAGAATCCTACTCATTGAAGGCTGAACTGTAGTCAACACTATTATCCCCTCGAGACTGATTACTAAACTTAGTGATCTCGGACTAAGCCCCACTCTCTACAACTGGATCCTCAGTTTCCTGACCCACAGGCCACAATCAGTGAAGATTGGGGACAATAGTTTATTGTCACTAACACTCACATTGGAGCTCCCTAGGGGTGCGTATTCACTGTATACCCATGACAGCGTCACCAATTACCAGACTAATGCCTTTTTACAAGTTCGCTGATCTCACCACCATAGTCAGTCGAATCTCAGATAGCAATGAAGCAGACTACAGACGGGAGGTGGAAGCCCTGGATAAATGGCACACTGACAGCAACCTGTCTCTCAATGCTGGCAAAAGCAAGGAACTCATTATTGACTTTCAGCAGGATGTTACTCATTCTCCCCCTACACAGAGGTGGAACGAGGGGAGACGGTCAAGCTCCTGGGATGGTCATTCACAACAAGCTTTCTTGGACTATTTGTGTGGACACACTGATAACAAAGGCCCAACAATGTCTCTTCTTCCTCAGGCAGCTGAGGAAATTTGGTATGACAGCGAATACCCTTGTCAACTTTTGTAGGTGTGCCATTGATAGCATTCTGTCTAGATGTATCATTACTTGGTATGGCAACTGTACAATTCAAGATTGGAGACGGTTACTGAGAGTTGTGAACTCAGCCCAGACAAACAATCACAAAGGCCAGCCTCCCATCTATAGAATCCATCTACCAGGCCAGTTGTCAAGGAAAGGCCACCAGCATTCTCAAAGATCCATCCCACCCTAGCAATGTTTTGCTACAACCTCTACCATTGGGGAGAAAGTGCAGAAGCCTGAACACACCCACCAGCTGGTTATGCAACAATTTCTATCCTTCTGTTGTTAGAATACTGAATGGACTCTCAAACTCTTAACATTCGCCTGTACCTGTGATTTGGTTTTTGCTGCTATTTATCGATGTTACTTAACTTCGTGATCTGTCTGTATTGCTTGCAAGACAAAGCTTTTCACTGCACCTCGGTGCATGTGACAATCAATTCAATTCAATTTATGATTCTACTGGGACTAGAACATAATATTCCAAAATTACTTACAATCAATTCATTCAAAGTCTCTGCAGCAATTTTTTTTTCAGAGCCTAGGAAGCAAGCTATTAGGGGACTTGTCAGCTTTTAAACGGCATTAGTTTTCTCTGTTCTACTTCATGAGCAATAGTGATTATTTCAAGCGCCTTGGTCCTTTTTCACCCCAATTTTCAACTATTCCTTGGAAACAAACAGCAGTGAAAGTGACCCTTTGGTCCAATTTGTCCATGCCAACCAGATATCCTAAAATTAACCTAGTCCTATCTACCTGCATTTGGCCCATACCCCTCTAAACCCTTCCTATTCGTATACACATCCAGATGCCTTTTAATGTTATAATTGTATCAGATTCTACCACCTCCTCTGGCAGCTCATTCCATATACGCACCACCCTCTGCATGAAATAATTGCCCCTTAGGTCAGTTTTAAATCTTTCCCTTCTCACTTTAAACCTATGCGCTCTAGTTTTATTTGCCTTAAGTATTGCTGAACAAGACATGTTGCAATCAAGTTTTTCATCTTGCACTCATCAGGACAATTAACAAGAAATAACAAAGTGAAATTAAAGCAACATCTACATCGCATGAGAGGACAGTGTTGATAGATTGGCAATTGGAGTCTGACTGGCAGAGGCATTGCCATAGAGAATGCACTCGTTGATGAGCGACAGTTAACTGTCATAAGATTGGCATAATTAGAAATCTATTGAATCAGGCCTGTGCAAGTTTGATGTTGAAATTGGGGTGCATCATAGCCATCCTGAGGGATAATGGCTATCGTGATAAGATAATTGCGCATTGCACAATGTACAAATTCATGAACAGGATTAAGGCTGTCACTCTCAAGACTGAAAAATGTCCAGTCTAGCTTAAACCACCCCAGAATGATAAGGTGCCTCAAAGTTTTAACCAATATGTGACACTAGCTGCTTTACACTGTTACTATGTGGAAGTAACACAAGTGGTGTTCACCACCAACAGGATACTGCTGTTAAGCCAAAAACACATTCTGTCTCACACACAAACAAGTAATGTGGTTTATGTAGTTTCAGCGCAGGCATGATGTTTGATCTGTCGGCTGTACGTTCCAATGACTGGCAGATCAAATGAAACAAACATCACTGTTCACAACAAACTATTGACTGAACCCAATCAGCCTGTACTTACAATATATGCAACAGTGTCCAACATTAAATTTGACAAAATAATTTCACAATACTTGCTGAGAAATCCTGAGTATGCAAAGAATGAAGCTGACAATTTAGGACTATCAATCATGCTTTCAGTGTAGCTCATGCGTGTACGAGGAAGTACATACATTAACACTCATATACCTATACTGCACCTATTTCAAGTCAATAAAAATTGATAACAACAACTTTTTGGCTCAATTTTACAGCAATTATTGACAAAATAGAGTCCATCTGCTTGGTTTAAAATTTAAGCAAAGCTTGACAATTAACGGTCAGTCATTGCCGGCTGATATGTTTTCCACAGCAATAACCCTGTCCAAGCCCAGTTACCAACCAATCAGCGTGCTCCTCTCAGTAAAAATGATGTCTTCCCTTTACTTTAGTACTTCTTGCAAAATGTCCTGGTGAATACAAGATGAAAAACTTTGACAAATTGCTTAAAAGAAAAAGACAGATTTATTGTTGGGATGATCACATTGCATTCTAATATAAAAGTAAGCTTTTTTAAAAAATGTTCAAAGTGTCTGCAAATATTCCTTGTTATCCATTATAAATTCTCTAGTCCCACCTCTTTAAAAAGGTGCAAATGTTTGCTTTAGTTACTTTCTGCCTTTTTATATTCTTGTCGAAGCTTTTACTGTCTGGTTATACATTCTCACCAATTATTTCTTCCCTCTTCATTGATTCTTCTTCATCCCTTGCTGGATCCATCTACCACAAATTGTGGTGACATTGCATCACTTTTGTTTTCCAGTTTGATACCAATTCTTAACATCTTTAGTTAAGCACTGATGGTTCTTTGTTCTTGTAGAGTCTTTTTTTTCCCTTATTGAAATGTATCTACATTGAGAATTATTAAATACATCCATAAACATCTACCATTTTACTTTTTAATCTGTTTTCCAGTCACTATCTTTATAGCAGCCTTTTAAGGTTAAAACTCTAGATTTAGACTCTGGTTTCTCATCCTCAAAATGAATATGAAATACTGTGTTATGATTGCTTTTTTCTGCATTAGTTGCCATGAGACTGTTCATTAAATCTCATTGTGCATTACCAAATCTGAAACAGCATGTCCTTCAGTCATTCCAGAATGCACTGTTCCAAACAAAAGCTGTCTTAAATGTACTCTATGAACTTGTCCTCAAATCCAAACCTGCCAATTTGATTTGATCTGATCAATTTATAAAGGAAGATTTGAATTGCTCACTATTGTTAATGATATTTTTCTTACAAACCCCATTATTTCATAATTTATACTCTGTAGTGTAGTTAGTGACTTATTCCTCTTACTGTTTCTTACCCCCAACCAAACTGGTTCGACATTTTGATCCCTTAAGCCAAGATCACATCTCCCTACTACACAGAGGCCATCTTTCATTCATAGATACATGCCACCTAATTTTCCTTTCCATCCACCCTAACCAAATCTCCAAACTAAAAAAAAAGAAAAATGCAAATATCAGAGATATTAAAAAAAAAATACACCTGGAAATTACCCAGCCAATCAATATCTAAGGAAGGACAGGGAGGAATGAAGGCCAGCCAAGTCAATCTCCATTATCAGTTTGGATATCAGAGATCTGTGCTGCTATTTCGGATATTCAATCCTCAGTGCTGGCCATGCAAATTTGCTTTCTGAACAGAAGTTGTGAAGACAACTCTTTATTCAAACAGATGATGTCAGCAGTTTCATTAAAATCTTTTAGGAAGTCAAATTGGAGAATGCAGTACAGAAGATTAAAAAGGTGGCTTACCTTTCTCAACATGTCATCTTGTGCCACGTTGTTTATTTCCCCAGAATTGATTTCGCCTTTCAGGGAATATTCATAAAACTTTCCACTGACGTTTACCAGTAGAGTGGTCACTGCCCTGTTGTCCAATGCACAACCAATGGGAACCTTGCCACGACCATTCGTGGACGGGATACCATACCTGAGGATCACTCCCACCAGGAGTCCTTGAAACAAACACAAGAGTCATTAAGGGACACACATTCATTACACAACATATTTACAACAATTTTTTTTTCCAATTCCAGTTAGCTACAGGATTGCTGGAATTCAGGAGGCTTATGAATCTGTGGAATTATTTACTGCAAAGAGCTGGGTCATTAATGATATACGAGGTTGAGAAGGTCACATTTTTAATCAATGTGGGAATCAAGGATTACAAGGAAAAGGGAAAGGCAGTTTCATCCAGAGGGTGGCAGGAATCTGGAACTCACTGCCTGTAAGGGTACTGGGGCAGAAACCCTCATCACATGTAAGTAGTTTTTGGATGTGCAGTTGTGATGTCAAGGTTATTGGCCAGGCGCTGGAAAATAGGATTACAAAAAGGTTAAGTGGCTGTTTTTGACTGGTGTGGACACAATGGGCCAAAGAGTCTTTTTTCCGCGCTGCAGATCTCTGTGTCACTATGGGTGTTAAGGATCATCAGATCAACAGTGATCTCCTTGAATGGCAGAGTAGACTCAATGTGCTGAATGCTGACTTCTGCTCTAACATCTAATGGTCCTATGATCATTAGGTTGTGAGGAAACTGTTGTAAGAGCAACCTGCCTGCCAGAACAGAGTGCCATGTGCTTTAGCCACAGCTTACTTGGCAACTGCTCAATGGAGCAACCTTCACTGCTCAGAAAGAAAAAAAAGCAGCAGAAATATAATGGACATTGAAGAAAAATCACAAAGGTTTTGCTAGTGTCTTATCCAATACTCAGTCTGCAACTGTGACCCAAATCACAGGGAATCTAGAGGAGCTCCTAGGAGCTGGAACTGGAACAAAGGCAGCTGGGAGCACTTAAATGGGGCATGAGGCAAAATTCTAAAACTTCCCACTAACAAAATGAAAATTGGAAACAAGTTGGCAGGGGTTGCAGTTCCCAATGACAAAACAGGGGAATCTATTTTTAATGCATCAGTCCAACTTAAGTACTCATTAAAACACAGGGTCGCCAGATAAAAATTGTGCCTTTGTGATCAAGTTGCCAACAAATGAAATGCAGGTGCCTTCAGATTCATGACTAGCAGGCAGCTGGTAAGCTTGTCATCCTGGTGGATTTGGGATGAATTGGAGCTGCTTTTCTAGTGTGGGAACCTGTTGTACAAGGGGAGAGAACGCTGAGCTGCTGTGTTGCGTTCGGGTGGTGAGTGTCCGGCAAAGCTGGGGAAGGGGGTGGGGGGGGGGGGGGCGCGTTGGGTCATGGAACTCCTCAGAGGCTTCATGGGGGGAGAAACAGAGAGAGGGACCTCTATGTTAGTAACTGGCATTCCTTCACAAACACAAAACAAGGAATATTGAGGGTGATTGAGGCCAGGTCAAAAAAGTGAAAAAATGGGAGAATCTAGGGAGTAACCTTGACAGGTCAACGGTGATGGTGGGAGGGTTGAGCTTGATGTTGGGAGTGAGTTTGACAATGACAGTTGAGGATGTTGAGCAAGAAGACTCCACCCATTTGTCTGGACATTTATTTCATTGTTTGTTGGAGCTCATGGTGCTCAAATCAGCTGCTGTGTTTTGTACATCACAACAGGGAGTGTCGTGCACACAATGTACTTCTTTGGCTGCGAAGCACCATGAGATACTGCAAGAATACTTCTAGAAATATAAGGTCTGCCTTTACAGAAGGATACCAGTGTGCACTATGTTCCAGGTTAAGGCCATAAGACATAGGAGCAGAAGTAGGCCATTCAGTCCATTGACTCTGTCGTGCCATTCAGAGAGGCCTTGGCTGATATGCAAGTCCTCAACTCCACCTTCCTGCATTTTCTGTGTATTCCCTTTAATCCTAAATTCTGTTCATGTTAAAAATCTGTCCCTCTCAGCCTTGTACACATTGAATGACTCTGTTAAGTCCCTCAAGAATCTTGTAAGTTTCAATAAGATTGCTACTCATTCTTCCATATTACAAAAAGTACAGGCCAAATGTAGTTTAAAAAAAAATCACAATACTAGGTTACAGTCCAACAGGTTTATTTGGAAGGACTACTTCTTCATCAGGTGATTATGGAGCAGAATCATAAGACACAGGATTTATAGCAACAAGATTGCATTGTCATGGACTGTAATATTAACCAAATTTAGCTTGTCTTTCATCTTTTAGCATGATCAGGTTAGTTTCAGTTCCGTGACACTGCAATCCTGTTGCCTTAAGTTCTGTGTCTTATGATTCTGCTCCACAACTACCTGAAGATACAGCTCTTTGAAAGCTAGTGCTTCCAAATAAACTTGTTGGACTATCATCTGGTGTTGTATGATTTTGAACTTTGTCCACCTCCCCCAAATCAGGCCTAATTTATCCAAGCTCTTCTCATAAGACCGTGCTAACATCAGCCTAGTGATGATCTGGATGGTCTCTGATGCTACTATAATCTTTCCTTAGATTAGGAGCCCTCAGTATACCCAGCTGTGACCTGATGAGTGACTTGTATAGTTTTGGCAAGACCTTCCATATTTTTATATTCCTTTCCCTTGGAACTCAAAAGGTCAACAGTCCACATGTTTTCCTTATTAACTGCTGAAAATGGATGCTAGCGATTTCCATGAGTCATGATGGGGACTCCCAAATTCCACTGTCCCATGACTTTCTCACTCTCTCTAGTAATATTTAGCTTATCTATTAATCCTGCCAAAGTGCATAGCCACATTTACTCACATTATGTAACATTTGCCAATTTTTTCCCACTCCCATAACTTATTGGTAGTTCTCGTCTTCCCAGTACAAATCTGCAATTCCCCATTTGGGAGCTGATGGTATGAACTCCTGTTACGGAGAACAGAAGGAATAGTGGAAAGAAAGTGGAAATGAAAACTAAGATATCTACTGGGCTCCCACTCACCACATGCCTTTTCCTTTCCTTGCACTGCCACGTCAAAAAGACAGTGTTTATATGAATGACAATCTGCAGATGGCATAGAGTGCATACACGCAAAGGGAAAACCAATGTCATTGGTAAGCAATAGACAGGAGCAGCTGGGCTTAGACGTGGAGCATACATTTAGAAAAGTGCTTGAGATTTTTAGATCTTTGAATAAAAACTAAATGGGTTCAATTCCAATCATCCTCACCATAACAAAAAAGGAGGCTGACTCCTGGTGCCAGACATCCCCATCAACACTCCATCAGACCTGGCTCAGGCCTTGTCCTGTGCCAGTCTTTCCTATCCTCACTCTCAACACACATCTTCCCTTTCCCACGCCTGGCAATTGCTTTTGTCTGTGCTTCTGCAGGGTTAGGAAAAGGCACATTCATCAGCTGCCAGCCTCCTCCCTCCCCTGGGCCAGATCCCTGGCCCTTTTGTCAGTAGCGCAAGTGCAAATGTTTCCTCAGCTAACACTGCAAGCGGAGTCTGGGCAGGTATGGGATCCTCTCCCCAATTTGGTGTCATGCATAATCACTCCAGTTCAGTGAAGCAAAAATCAGCATCTGCTGAGGACTGGTTCATCTGCCCACTCCGTTTAATTAAGGAAAGCGTTAATCATTGGGTCATGAGGAAGGGGATTGTTTACTAAGCAACAAGGCATTTAAGACCAGGATTTGTCACAGTCACCAATTAATTCTGATGAGACCATTTACCAAATCTTTGACTCACTTCCTTTTGATTTTAGATGACCAGAGTTTTGGGCTCAATTCGTTTTATTGATAGCATTAAGGGTTATGGAGTCTCCTCTTCTATTTACATAGTCTTTCTCACCAACAAAATGCTCCAAAAAGTTAGTACAAGGAGCAGAGTCTAGGTTTCATCAACAGCAATGCCCATCCCCACAACTATGATCACTTTATGTGGAATAAACATTTCATACACCATTCATACATTACTCATGTTACATTAGCTGCATTTATGTAAACCAGTACCCCAGTTAAAATTAGAAGGCTGAAAATATTCTACTGTGGTCTAGCTGGCCATTTCCAGTGAGGGGAGAGGAGGGTGGTGGTGAAAATCAGGCAGAAGCAGCAATTAATTACATGATACAGCTCAGAAGGTGGAATCAATTGCAGATTCAAGCCCACAAGAATGAGTCAGCCCAGACTGGGAATGGGCAATTATCATCTGTGTGTTCAGGTTTTAAAATGACCCTAAAGGACCTTTATAACCTCCTGGTCGCAGACCTATGTACAATAGGTTATAAAACAACTCCAACTCACATTTTCCATCCAAACACTGGTTGCAGTTGAGTCACGAGCTGCTGTTTGCTTTGATCAAAGGACCAAAACCTGGTTGAATCATTCAAATGCAAATCCTATCACAGGATTACGAAAATTTGTTCAATGACAGCACTGCTAAAACATTCACTATCTATAGTTAACAACTTGGCTGAGTCACAGTCAGCAAAAAGATTGAAGATGGATCCAAATTTCATGTTTTAAAACATGATTTGAATCAACATGGACGGTAACATATGGATATGAAAATATTGTTCTAATCCTGGACTCGTGACCCCTGGAGGTTAGTCAAATAAACCGGAAATACAAGTTCAAATCTAACCGCAGTATCTGGGAAATTGAAAGTTAGTCATTTACATAACTTTTTCATGGAGTCATACAGTACAGAAACCAGTCCAAGCCGAACATAATCCCAAAACAAACTCGCCCCATCTGCCCAAATCACTCCAAACCTTTCCTATTCGTGTATCTATCCAAATGGCTTTTAAATTCTAGAATCCAACATTAAGGATGAGATTTCTAAATTCTTGGAAGTGCAGAGTCAGATTAGAATAAGTCAGCATGGATTTATTGAGGGGAGGTCGCGACTGACAAACCTGTTAGAATTCTTTGAAGAGTTATCAAGTAAGTTAGACCAGGGATACCCAGTGGATGTTATCTATCTAGACTTCCAAAAGGTCTTTGAGGAGGTGCCTCACGGGAGGCTGCTGAGTAATGGGAGGGCTCATGTTGTTCACGGTGAGCTACTGGCACGGATTGAGGTTTGGCTGTCTGACAGAAGGCAGAAAGTTGGAATGAAAGGTTTTTTTTCAGAATAGCAGCTGGTGACAAGTGGTGTCCTGCAGGGTTAGTGTAGGGGCCGCAGCTGTTCACATCATCCAGATCATTAATATATAAAGGGACTGGAGGTATTCTGGTGAAGTTTGCCAATGATACGAAGTTAGGTGGACAGACAGGTAACACTGAGGAGGTGGGGAAGCTGCAGAAAGATTTAGACAGTTTAGAAGTGTGGTCCAGGACATGGCTGACGAAATTCAACATGAGCAAATGCGAGGTCTTGTACTTTGGGGAAAAAAAAGAATACAGGCATGGACTATTTTCTAAACGGTGAAAAAAAAGCCAAAGTACAAAAGAATCTGGGAATGCTAGTCCAAGATTCTCAAAAGGTTGACTTGCAGGTTGAGTCTGTGATTAAGAAAGCGAATGTCATATTGTCATTTATCCCTAAAAAGGATTGGAATATAAAAGCAGCGATGTGCTTCAGTGACTTTATATAGCTCTAGTTAGAGCCTATTTAGAATACGGTGTCCAGTTTGGGCCCCACACCTCAGGAAGGACTACTGGCACTGGAGTGTGTCCAGCGGAGATTCACACAGATGATCCCTGGAATGGTAGGCCTGACATACGATAGATCCGCTTAGGATTCTGAGAATGTATTCATTAGTGTTCAGAAGATTGAAGGGAGATCAAATAGAAACTTAAGATAATGCATGGCTTAGAAAGGGTGGACAGTGGGAAATGGTTTCCATTAGATGGGGAGATTAGGACCGTGGGCACAGCCTTAGAATTAGAATTTAGAATGGAAAGGAGGAGACATTTCTTCAGCTAGAGAAAGTGGTGGGTGTGTGGAATGCATTGCCATGGAGTGCAGTGTAGGCCAGGACGTTAAATGACTTCAAGGCAGAGATTGATAAATTCTTGATCTCAAGTTAAGGGCTATGGGGAGAGTGTGGGTAAGTGGAGTTGAAATGCCCATCAGCCATGATTAAATGGTGGAATGGACTCAATTGGCCGAATGGCCTTACTTCCACTCCTATGTTTTATGGTCTTAAATGTTGTAATTGTACCCGCCGCATCCACCACTTCCTCGTGGTGATGACATAAAACTACTAGATTATCAGGAGGTGATGACCAAGCAGTATTATCATTAGTCTACAAATCCAGAAACTCAGCTAATGTTCTCACCATGACAGATGGTGGAAGCCGTATCCAAATAAAAAAAAAAGATTTGAAATTAAAAGGCTAAGTAGGACCATGAAACTTTTGCCAACTGTCTGAAAAAGCCATCTGGTTCCCTAGGGTCCTTCAGTTGGTCATCCTTATCCTGGTCTGGCCTATTGCAACTACAGAGCCACAGCAATGTGGTTGACACTGAACTGCCCTCTGGGAAATAGAGATGGACAGCTGGTCTACCCAGCAGCACCCACATCCTATGAACGAATAACGAAAAAGCCACCTGATTCACTATTACAGGGATGTGAACATTATATACATTATGCAGAATAACAGTATACTATCGGAAGAATGTGAAACTTGAAAGGATTCAGAAAATATTTACAAGGATATTGCCAGGATTGGAGGATTTGAGCTAAGGCAGAGGTTGAATAGGCTAGGGCTGTTATCCCTGGAGCGTCGGAGGCTAAGGGCCGACCTTATTGAGGTTTGTAAAATCATGAGGGGTACAGATAGGGTAAACAGACAAGGTCTTTTCCCTAGAGTGGGGGAGTCCAGAACTAGGAGGCATAAGTTTAGGGTGAGAGGGAAAGATATGAGAGACACCTAAGGGGCAACTTTTTCAGCAGCGAGTGGCGTGTGTGTGGAATGGGTTGCCAGAGGAAGTGGTGGAGGTTAGTACAATTACAACATTTAAAAAGGCATCTGGATGGGTATATGAATAGGAAGGATTTGGAGGGATATGGGCCACGTGCTGGCAGGTGGGACTAGATTGGCTTGGGATGTCTGGTCGGCATGGATGAGTTGGACTGAAGGGTCTGTTTCCGTGCTGTACGTCTACATGATTCTACATAGGCCATTTGATCCAGCAGATCTGGTCTTCATGCTCCTATCTGTAAATGACAAATTTATTTAACGTGGGATCATAAGAATATAAGAAATTGAATTAGAAGTAGGCCTCTCAGTTCCTCAAGCCTGCCTCACCATTCTGATCTACCCTACACCAACCCCTCATAGCCATTAACTCCAATATTTCCAAAAGTCTCTCTCCTCTAAAAACAGTGATCTAGCCTCCACAACTCTCTGGGATAGAGAATTCCAGATATTTCCTATCCTCCAGCAGAAGATATTCCTTCATGTCTCCTCATTCTGTAAATAGTTTGAGATTCACTACTAATGAAAACACCTCGATACACTATATGCTATAGGAATCTTGTTTGTTTCAAGAAGATCACCGCTTATTCTTCTCAACTCTCATGAGTAAAGGCCTAACTTGTTCAGCTGTTCTTGATGAGTCAATCCCTTCATCCTAGCTATCAGCTGAGTCACAGTCAGTCAGTCTCTTTCAAAACAGCTTCCAGTACCAGTAAACCCTTATGTAAACACAGGAATCAAAACTGAACACAATGTTCCAGTGTGATCCCACCAGCACCCTGCACAATTGTAGTGAGATCTCCCTATTTTAAACTCCAACTTGGCAATAAAAGTTAAAATTTAAAATTAATTATTTGCTGCACCCACATGCACTTTTTTGTCTTTAATGCACATAACTTTGGAGTCTTTCTCCATTTAAATAATGGTCTGCTATTTCAACATAATTTAAACCATGAAGGGATTTGTTTTGCTTTATCTTTGTAAAAAGTAACTAAGTTGGAAAGTCTTGTTCCAAAACAGCATTAAAGGCTACCAACAACCTGTCCTGTCAATTCACTATCAGTGCCTTGAAATCGGTTGTCCTGACCAGGCTTCCTGATCTACAGCAGTGTGGTCGATTCTGTTCAGTCTCTGACCTTGCAAGACCCCCATTTGTGAGAAAGGACTGGAGAAGTTTAAGAGAACAGTTCATCACTTTCTCAAATAAGGAAGGACAGTGAATGTCAGCTTTGCCAGCTGCACCCAAATCTAGCAAATTAATTAAAAACAATCTAGGTTTACAATTACATTAAAGAGGCCGCTATATTGCACGCCACATTTACAGCTAACATAGAGCTTTTGAAATGCTTTGCAGCAGCCAACTTACACACAATTAGATAAACTAAAAGTTCTAAAGTAGTCACACCGGACTCAAAATGCTAACGGTTTCTCAGACCTGCTGAGTTTCTCCTGCTGTTGTTTCAGATTTCCAGCAGTTTTCCTGCACAAGAAAAGTTGAAGGATAGTCTTTGAGCAAGTTATCAGTGGGAGTGCTGCTGCTCACATTCAAATAGTGCAGTGAACACCTCATATCTACCCAGTGCAAATTCGTTTAAAATGCCTTCTCCAGAGTGTGTCACCGTGACACTATTGTATTCAAGTTTCAAACTGGATTTTGTGATCAAGGTTGGAACACAAAATTTCTGCAAGGATTCCAGTTGGCTGAAGCTTTATTCTATTCTTCAACCTGTATAATTTATTAAGGCCTTTCAATTTCATTAAAAGCAGGTGAACGGCAAATGTTGGTAGAAATAATACAATGTTTTAGATACTTAGGCACCCCTTCAGTCTTTGATGGGTGTTGATATCCACAGTCATGAGATTAGTCTGATATTTCACAGGGAATATCTTTTGGATGAAATTTTTACCATTCTATTTCTCCCCCATTCTAGAGTCATCTTGTACTACAGACTGCATCCACCTGTGACATATGCCACAATTTGTGCGACACTAGTCAGCCAGTCAGATTCTGAACTTGCTCAGTTTTTCCACACCGAGGCACATTTAACTTCTCAGGTAACAGCCAGGAAAAGCAAACTCATGGCTCATCGTGAATTGGCAATGTCATACCACTTGATGTGATGCAGGTATCATATGCAATGCCTCCTTTTTTTTTAAAAAAAGGGGAAGCTGTAGCAGATCCACACCTGGAGTCAGAGTTATACAGCATGGAAACAGATCTATGAGTACAACTAGTCCACACTAACCACGTTCCCAAACTGAAGTAGTCCTACCTGCCTGTATTTGGCTCAGATCACAAATTGAGCGGAGAATGTTTCCGAATTATGGACCTTCAGATGAACCATTAAGTCAAAGCCACCAAACATTTTTACCGCTAGACCAGTGAAAGACTTCAAAAATCAATCAGCATTAAAACTAACCATTTTTAAAATTCATTGTTATTACAGATTGCTAGCTAATGCAGAGTTTTTCGGATGTTGCTGACTCAAACATAGGACAGAATTGGAACATTCCAACCTCCCATCTATAGAATCCATCTACCAGGCCGGCTGTCAAGGAAAGGCTGCCAGCATTCTCAAAGATCCATCCCACCCTGGCAATGCTTTTCTACAATCAGGGAGAAGCCTGAACACACACCAGCCGGTTTCAAAACAGTTTCTGCCCTATTGTTGTTAGAACACAGAATGGACTCTCAAACTCTTAACATTCGCCTGTACCTGTGGTTTTGTTTTTGCCACTGTTTACCTATTATTTACTTATCTATGCCATTTAACTCTGATCTGCCTGTAATGCTCGCAAGACAAAGCTTTTCACTGTACCTCTGTACACAGGATAATAAATCCAATTCAACTCAACATTACAGAGGTTTTTAGTGCCTTAAGTGGCGCAAAGGAGATTAAGCTGAAGACCTATAGAGCAATAGATGGCATTAAAGTCTTTGAGAGTCATGCAGGGCAAAAATATTCAAGGTGCAACAGAGTTGGGGTAATGGGGGTATATCAAGAAATTTCCATGAGTTAGCCCTTGCACGCAGAATTGAATTTTTACTTTTGAGCCAAGGAGTCACAATTTGAGCAGTTTCCCAGTGTTTGGGCAAATTAAAAATTGCTGATGGTAAAATGGAGATGGGTAAGTGGAACCAGGACCTGCTAGCCATTATTGGAGCCCAGCTGCATCCATTCAGCCCAAACTGTGAAAATACCAGCTCATAGCAAGTGTTTGTACAACTGGCATCAAATACAAATTAGAACCAGGAGTAGATCACGGTCTCTCTAGCCTGCTCCACATGTGTTCAACAAAGTACAGCTTTGAACCACAGAGGGAGCTGAAAATAGGTAAGCGTCCATGGATTAAGCAAAAAAAAAGGGAAGCAAAGATTCAAATGAAAACAAACAAACAAAGTGATATTTAAAATGCCTGCTAAATACTGGGTAAGAGTGATGTTTAAATTGCAATGTCCCACACTTTGCAAACACACACCAGGGCAACTTATATTTTTTTTAAAAATTCAAAAAGCCACCTGAAGACGTCAACGAATAACTGACTGATTTAAGGAGACTAGACTGTGAGGTGGGAGAAGAACTGAGGTTTGCACATTAGACTCCGTCAATTGTAAACACCCGGCAGTAACAAAGATATTTCTGAAGATTCAATCATACTTGAAACAAGCGACAACCACACACTGATCAGCATAATCCATTTAGCCTCCAAGTCATTCAGGGATCAAAAATGATTCAACTATCCTCACCACAAAACTCTCACCAACTGACTTTGGGCAGCATAGCAGAGAAGAGGGGAAAATGGAACAGAGACTTCTAGCCATTGATCTGTTTACTGGTGGTTTCTTTTAAAATAATTGTGTTACATGTTTGTTCTATTTTTAATAATGTAAGGGCTCAAGTAATCTTAAAACACCATCTGCATGTTCAATTGTAACTTGACTCAAACAGGTTTGAGATGAACAAGTAATTGAAATCTGTAAGCTACACTGATGTAACCACTGAATATAAAGGTTCAATAATGAATATAACGACAATTGAATACTACTACATGGACTAAAGCGGCTGACAAGAATGTCACCTGCTGGATGTGGACAAAGATAACCAGACCAATAAGAATCAGCTAATTTAAACAATGCATGACGAAGGTGACTGGATTCAAGAGTTCCAAGGTGGAAGATGCAGGTCCTGGGCCGCCTCCAACCTCATTCTCTTACCACCTAAAACCTGGAGGTTAAACACCTCATTTTCTGCCTCGGGACCCTCCAACCCCATGACATCAATGTGGATTTCACCAGTTTCCTCATTTCCCCTCCCCAACCTTACCCCGGTTCTAACCTTCCAGCTCAGCACCATCCTCATGACCTGTCCCATCTGTCCATCTTCGATCCTGCCTATCTGCACCACCCTCCCCTCTGACTTATCACCTTTACCCCCACATTCCATCCACCTATTGCACTCTCAGCTACCTCCCCACCACCGCCCCAGCCCGATCCTCCTCCCATTTAACTCTCCACCCCCATGGCTCCCAGCCTTATTCCTGAAGGGAAATGCCCAAACGTGAATTTTCATGCTCCTTGGATGCTGCCTGACCTGTTGTGCTTTTCTAGCAACACCCTGATCTTGACGCTAATTTCCAGCATCTGCAGTACTCACTTTTGCTGCAAAGGTGACTATGTCCAGAGTCAGATAATCAGGGATGACTAGTGATTTGATGCACAAAAGAGAAGATGGTGTTTGGTCTGTTGCTGATGTTGGGAAGAGAAGGTTGGCCTGCCTAAATCGGACTCAAAGAGACTTGACAGTTGCCTGGTCAAGACGTGCGACCTATGCAGCTGGCCACATCTGGGCATGGAAATTTAAACAAGGAATCTGTTCAGGTTTTTAAGAATTACCTTAGAGCTTGGGGAGACGATAGTCCCCTGTTACTTTCTCCATGACAATAACTCCACCAATGAGAGTCAACTGGCCAACAAAAATACCCCTTTCTTCTGCAGTAATTAAGTTGTACGTTTGAAATTTGGCTTTCTTGCAAATTGTCCTGAGATCAGCAAGATGCAAAAAACTTTAAATTGTCTCTCCTTCCAGCAATATTCACGTTCTGTACTAACAAGTGATTGTAATTATCATTGCTTCCTCATGGTCATTGGATCAAAAATCCTGAATTCTGATATTCCTCCTGCATCAGTTCCAGGAGGTAGTTCTCACTGCCTTGGAGGACAAAAAGTCCTGGCCTTGCCAATTGTACTCACATCCTTTTAACAAATAAAAGTAGTCAAACTCCTTTCACATTTTTTATCATTGGACATTGTATACAGTGAGTGTATGGATTTGTGGTTTTCATGACTTAAACATTGAAAGGCTTCAATAGTAAGTCCATAAGACATAGGAGTACAAGTTGGCCATTCAGTCCATTGCGACTGCTCTATAATTCAATCATACCACAACTGCTCAGATAACCATTAACTCCATTTCCCTGCCTTTTCACCAAAATCCTCAATTCCCCTGCTGATTAAAAATTTGCTTATTACAGCTGTAAGTGAGACCGTAATTTTTCACACACACACACACACACACACACCCCTTTTACCTGTACTAATGCAGCAGAATGCACTATTACCTTTTTAAGGGCAATTAGAGATGGCATTAACACTCGTCCAACCAGCAAATCCCAAGAATAAATTAGAAAGACAAAATCAGCTAAGATTATCCAGCTCAGTACATGCCTCTTCAATTCTTTGTTGTGCTTCTCAGCCAAATCCAGTGGAAGTTGCGCGACTTTAATTGCCCTTGAACTGAGTCGCTTGCTAGGACACTGAAGAGTCAGCCATTTTGCTGTGGGTGTGGACTCTCAGATGAGACAGCAAGAATCCCTTCCCTAAAAGATGGCATTCAGTGAACCAAATGGTATTTTTATGACAATCAATGATAGCTTTGTTGCCACCATAACTTTCAATTTCAAATTTTATGAATTGAATTTAAATTTCCACCAGCTGCACTGGCTATTGGTGTTCTAATTCAGCTTATTGCCTGACATCTTACTACTTTCATTTTACGAAATGTGTATCAGAACAAGTAGGGGAGGACCAGAAATCTGTATCTTCCTGACAAGCTGACCCTTTAAACAGCAGCATCTTTTAAACTTACAAATAGATATCCATTTTCTATTGTTTTTCTATGCACTTTCACAACGACTTGTTGAAACAAGGTCCAGCACTGCCTCCACACTTAATAGTATCAATACACTTTGATCCCATGTGGCTAAGTTCAGCCAATTTGAAATGAAATCCAATGCAACATTTTAGAGCTTCTTCGCTAACACAAAACGTTTTTTTTCAAGTATACAAGACAATGTTTGATTGCTTTGTGGAGAAAAACCAAAAATTTACTACCAAATTCCACTCTTTTTGATAGAGGAGATAAACTGACAGATATTAGGAAAGCAACTATAGCAACCAAACTCAACTGGACTGTTCCCAAGACAGCTTTAGTTGTCAAACAATAGCTTGACCAGCGAGATAGAGACTCAGTTCTGCCTTTTAAGTACTTCTCTGCTACCTACCATATCCATCTACATTCAGACCCTATTATTTCCAAATGCCAAAAGGTGAGGACCCATTCAGTGCCACAGGGAAATAGGTTGCAATGTTCACAAATCATGAAAAGCTAGCCTGTAAACAATCCAAAAGATTCGTGGAACAGTGTCCTGTTAACTCATGAGTTTGAAGTAGGAATTGGTGATTTTTTTTCCATTGTGACACCACATTATATTTGGGGTAACGCAAGCAGAAAATGCAGCGGGTCTGGCAACATCTATGGAGAGAAATCAGACATAACATTTCGGTATGAGTGACCTACCTCAGAACGGATGGTAGCTAGGAAAATCTTGGTTTTCATGCAGAAGACACAGTGGGGGTGAGGGTTAAGGAGTAAATGATAGGTGGAGATACAGCTCAAAGAGGAAGAAGAGCAGACAGACAAAGGAGTGGATAACAATCTGGCTCGGAGGGTGAATAGTTATTAATGAGAACTGTTGGTGACTAACACGGAGTTGTGTGTAATCGCAGTCTATGCGATAACAAGGACTGGAGTGTGGAGGTTGGATTAAGCACATGGAAGGAGGTGTCTCAAGCCCTAAAGTTTCTGAACTCCAGGTGGAAACCAGAAGGCTGCAAAATGAGGTTACAGCAGGTGTGTGGCATTCACTTTAAGACGTTGCACATCAGGAAACAGAGGCTGCCCTGGAGGACAGACAGAGCAAAGCCACAATAACAGCTTGCACAAAGCAGGTTTCAATGTCATCAAGTTTACAAGGCTCAGAGGTGCTCTGATCAAGGTCTCTAAAACAAAGAGATTCTCTAGGTTAAATACATAGAAATCATTCCCTTTAAGGACAGCATTTGGGTCAAGGAGACTTTATTACGAAAATTATGGCTGTGTTAGAAGCTATATTAAGAAATGGAAATCTTTCTTTAATCATTTAGGGGTTGGGTAATTCATGGCTGTGCCAGCATTTATTGCCCGCAGCTAATTAGTCTCGAGAAGCCTGTATTGAGCTGCCTTTTTGAATGGCTACAGTCCATTTAGTGCAAGTACAACAACAAATGCTTTTGGGGAGGGAGTTCCAGGGTTGTGATCAGTAACAGTGAAATAACAGGTGAGTAATTTGGAATTTGAAAAGTTGCGGGGGGGGGGGGGGGGTCAATATATAATTTACCCTGATTTGGCACACACCCTTAAAAAAATCCTATGGATGCCTTTAAATTTTTATAGTTTAACCAATCCATTTGTGAGGTGAGAATATGAAGGCATATGAGCACACAAATTAGAAGCAGATTTAAATAAGAGACCAAAACTGTACATCATACTGCAGATGTGGTCTCACTGACATTCCTACTTTTAGATTTTATTCCCCTTACTAATCACGGTGTACCTGCATACTAACAGCTTGAGATTTATTTGGCGGAACACTTACATTCTAATAAGATGAATATAATAAGACTCTGACACAGAATCCCTACTGTTCAGATAAAGGCCATTTGGCCCATCAAGTTTATATGGACCCTCTGAACAGCATCCCACATCCTCCTCTCCACCCTATCTACGTTAACATCCCCACTTACCATGGCTAATCCACCTACCTGCACATTCCTAGACACTATGGGCAATCTAGCATGGCCAATCCACCTCACCTGCACATCCTTGGACTGTGGAAGGAAACCCACACAAACAAGGGGAGAATTGTGTAATCAAATTTTGAGTGCGAGCAGCAGCAGAGGCAAGACGAACCCGGAAGACTGCAGCTAAGGTAAGGCAGTTTAATTTTAAAATTACTTACCGGTAGCGGACAGCGGTGTTTTCCCTTTCACAGAAGGAGCGGGAGCAGTGGGGGAAGTGACGAGGAGCAGAGGGGCAGCCGGGAAGGAAAGCAGTGACCATATCTATCAGCAAAGTGGCTAAACCTAAGACTCTACAACTGTAGAGTCTCCCACCCGCCCTCCTCCTCTAACCTAGTTAATTCGGTCAGGTTCATTCTAAACTTCCTCTATTGAATATAAGTTTGTTATTGATTTTATAGCAACTTGAACTAAGCTTTGTACTGTAGTTCGTAGTGAGTGTTCAGATAAGTCGGGTATGGATGCTAGGGCAGTTGTTTGCTCCTCCTGCAGCATGCGGCAGGTGGAAGACATGGCACACGTCTCCGCTGGCTACATCTGTGGGAAGTACACCCAACTCCAGCTCCTTGAAAACCACATTAGGGAATTGGAGCTGGAGCTGGATGAACTACGGATCATTTGGGAGGCTGAGGGGGTAATTGAGAGGAATTGGTCACTTCTAAGGCTCAGGACAAGGATAAATGGGTTACAGTTAGGGGGAGGAAAGGGGACAGTCAGACAGTGCAGAGATCCTCTGTGGTCATTCCCCTCAGCAATAAGTATACCGTTTGGATACTGCTGGGGGGGGTGGGGGGGTGGAATGACCTACCAGAGGAAAGCCATCGCAGTCAGTTCTCTGGCACTGAGCCTGACACTGTGGCAAACAAGGGAAGGGGACAGAATAGGAAAGGACTCGTGGTCGGGGACTCAATAGTTAGGGGAATTGACAGGAGATTTTGTGGTCAGGATTGGGATTCCCGGAAGGTATGTTGCCTCCCTGGTGCCAGGACGTCTCCGATTGGGTGTATAAGGTTCTAAAAAGGGGAGGGCGAACAGCCAGAAATCTTGTTACATATTGACACTAATGATATAGCCAGGAAAAGGATCGAAGATACAAAAAAAAAGGATTTCAGGGAGTTAGGATGGAAGTTGCAAAGCAGGACGAACATAATGGTCTCTAGTTTACTACCTACCGGTGCCATGAGATAGCGAGGCGAGGAACAGGGAGCGGGCGCAGCTTAATACGTGGCTGCGCAGCTGGTGTAGGAGAGAGGGCTTCAGATATGTAGGTAATTGGGATGCCTTCTGGGGAAGGTGGGTCCTGTACAAGAAGGACGGGTTGCATCTGAACTGGAAGGGGACCAATGTCCTGGGTGGAAGGTTTGCTCGAGTAGTTTGAGAGGGTTTAAACTAGTATGGCAGGGGGGTGGGAATCTGAGCTGTATACCAGAGGTGAGAGTTGGTGAAAATGAGGCAAGAGCAAGAGGTAGACCAGCTCGTGGGAAGGATTTTCCTGGGAAGGAACCAAGTATGTTTGCTTTAACGCAAGGAGTATCAGGAATAAAAGGTGACGAACTTAGAGCATGGATCAGTACCTGGTGCTATGATGTTGTGGCCATAACAGAGACATGGGTTTCTCAGGAGCAGGAATGGTTGCTGGATGTTCCAGGGTTTAGAGCATTTAAAAAGAATGGGGGGGGGGGGGGAGACAAAAAAAAAGAGGAGGGGGTGTAGCACTGCTAATCAGAGAGGGTATCACAGCTACAGAGGCTTCCATTGTTGAGGAAGATCTGCCTACTGAGTCAGTATGGGTGGAAATTAGGAACAGCAAGGGAGCAGTCACCTCTTTAGGGGTTTACTACAGGCCCCCCAATAGCAGCAGGGAGATGGAAGAAAGCATAGGTCGGCAGATTTTGGAAAAGTGTGGACGTAATAGGGTTGTTGTAATGGGTGACTTTAACTTTCCCAATATTGATTGGAATCTCCTTCGAGCAGAAGAGTTGAATGGAGCTGTTTTTGTAAGGTGTGTTCAGGAGGGTTTCCTAACACAGTACGTTGATAGGCCGACGAGGGGAGAGGCCATTCTAGACTTGGTGCTCGGAAACGAGCCGGGGCAGGTATCAGATCTTGTGGTGGGAGAGAATTTTGGTGATAGTGACCACAACTGCCTCACATTCTACATAGCTATGGAGAAGGAGAGGATTGGACAAAATGGGAGGATATTTAATTGGGGAAGAGGAAACTATGACGCGATTAGACAGGAGTTAGGAAGCATGGATTGGGAGCAATTGTTCCATGGTAAAGGCACGATAGACATGTGGAGACTGTTTAAGGAACAGTTGTTCCACGTGATGAATAAATATTTCCCTCTGAGATAGGCAAAAAGTGGTAAGATAAAGGAACCTTGGATGACGCGAGCGGAGGAGCTTCTCGCCAAAAGGAAGAAGGTAGCTTACATAAGGTGGAGGAAGCTAGGGTGAAGCTCAGCTCTACAGGATTACAGGCAGGTGAGGAAGGAGCTTAAAAATGGTCGGAGGAGAGCCAGGAGGGGGCACGAGAAAGGCTTGAAGAAAGGATTAGGGAGAACACAAAGGCATTTTACACTTATCTGAGGAATAAGAGAATGGTCAAAGAAAGAGTAGGGCCGATCAGGGATTGCATAGGGAATTTGTGTGTGGAGTCTGAGGATGTTGGGGAAGCCCTAAATGAGTTTTTGCTTCTGTCTTTACAAAAGAAACGAACTTTGTAGTGAATGAAACCTTTGAAGAGCAGGTGTGTATGCTGAAATGGATAGAGATAGAGGAAGCTGATGTGCTGAAAATTTTGTCAGACATTAAGATTGACAAGTCACCAGACCCAGACCAGTTTAGTCCTCAGCTGCTTTGGGAAACGAGAAATGTAATTGCTTCGCCACTTGCGAAGATTTTTTTCATCCTCGCTCTCCACTGGAGTCATACCTGAGGACTGGAGAGAGGCAAATGTAATTCCTCTCTTCAAGAAAGGAAATAGGGAAATCCCTGGCAATTACAGACCAGCAAGTCTCATGTCTGTCGTCTGCAAGGTGTTAGAAAGGATTCCGAGGGATAGGATTTATGACCATCTGGGAGAGCATGGCTTGATTAAATGCAGTCAGCACGGCTTTGAGAGGGGCAGGTTATGCCTCACAAACCTTAGAGTTCTTTCAGGATGTGACTAGAAAAGTTGATGAGGGTCGATCTGTGGATGTGGTGTATATGGACTTCAGCAAGGCATTTGATAAGGTTCCCCATGGTAGGCTCATTCAGAAGGTCAGGAGGAATGGGATTCAGGGGAACATTGCTGTCTGGATACAGAATTGGCTGGCCAACAGAAGACAGCAAGTGGTAGTCGAAGGAAAATATTCTGCCTGGAAGTCTGTGGTGAGTGGTGTTCCACAGGGCTCTGTCCTTGGGCCTCTATTGTTTGTAATTTTTATTAATGACTTGGATGAGGGGATTGAAGGATGGGTTGGCAAGTTTGCAGATGACACAAAGGTTGGAGGTGTTGTTGACAGTATAGAGGACTGTTGTAGGCTGCAGTGGGACATTGACAGGATGCAGAGATGGGCTCAGAGGTGGCAGATGGAGTTCAACCTGGATAAATGCGAGCTGATGCATTTTGGAAGGTCGAATTTGAAAGCTGAGTACAGGATTAAGGATAGATTCTTGGCAGTGTGGAGGAACAGAGGGATCTTGGGGTGCAGATACATAGATCCCTTAAAATGGCCACCCAAGTGGACAGGGTTGTTAAGAAAGCATATGGTGATTTGGCTTTCATTAACGGGGGATTGAGTTTAAGAGTCATGAGATCTTGTTGCAGTTCTATAAAACTTTGATTAGACCGCACTTGGAATACCGTGTCCAGTTCTGGTCGCCCTATTATAAGAAAGATGTGGATGCTTTGGAGAGGGTTCAGAGGAGGTTTACCAGGATGCTGCCTGGAATGGAGGGCTTATCTTACGAAGAGAGGGTGACTGAGCTAGGACTTTTTTCATTGGAAAAAAGAAGAAAGAAAGAAAGAAAGAGAGGGGACCTAATTGAGGTGTACAAGATAATGAGAGGCATAGATAGAGGTGATAGCCAGAGACTATTTCCCAGGGCAGAAATGGCTAACACGAGGGGTCATCGTTTTAAGCTGTTTGGAGGAAAGTATAGAAGGGATGTCAGAGGCGAGTTCTTTACACAGAGAGTTGTGAGAGCATGGAATGCATTGCCAGCAGCAGTTGTGGAGGCAGGGTCATTGGGGACATTTAAGAGACTCCTGGACATGCACATGGTCACAGAAATTTGAGAGTGCATACATGAGGATCAGTGGTCGGCACAACATCGTGGGCTGAAGGGCCTGTTCTGTGCTGTACTGTTCTATGTTCCACAGAGAGAGAGAGACAGACCGCCACCTCAGACTGGAATCGAACACGGATCCCTGGCATTGTGAGGCAGCAGCACTAACCACTGTGCTGCCCATAACTAAAAGAAAGTTTACTGAAACTCCTGATGTTATTCACTGTGTTTGATAAAAGGTAGAGACAGATGCAGCAAATTCAGAATAGCGGCTTTCTAGTCAAGTACAGCAGCTTCAAAACTCTCACCTCACGGCAGGCAGAAGGTCAAATCCATGCAGACAAAACACTCCATACAAGTAACTAAAACTACTAAATTAGTGATCATACACTCAGTTCCTTAATCCAAGTCATTCATATAATAGCAAATAATAGAGGTCCCTTTAGCTTTAATGGTTTTCTCACCGCCGTTTCCCTAGTGGTGATCATAGTTGTTTATGTTCCACCCTCATTTCAATACTTGATTTACAAGTTTTTCTAGGATGTCATTTGTGCCTTCTACAGTGAAGATAGGCACAAAATATCCATTCTTCTGGAACCTTCACTTGGGAACCATATAGCTTTCAGGACTGAACATCAAGTTTAATAATTTTATAGCACAAACACCTCTTTCCACATCTAGTACCCAGCCCCTTACTCCATGTCCTGTCATAAGATTGGCTGTCTTTAGCACTTCGAGGAGAAAGTGAGGTCTGCAGATGCTGGAGTATCAGAGCTGAAAATGTGTTGCTGGAAAAGCACAGCAGGTCAGGCAGCATCTAATTTTCAAATACTCATAGATCCCACTATCACCTAACTTGTCTTCCTTGGCTTACCATCAACAATCTTGTCTGCCTACCCCAGTTTCTCCTGGTCTCCTTCTGGGCTTTGTTTCAACTCATTCCTTTCCCTCCTCTCTTCATCAGCAGCATCATTAGTCCCTCTTCCTAGCTGCTACTGGTTCTGAAGGAGGATCACTTGACTAGAATGCTGTAACTCTGTCTCTACAGATGCTGCCAGCCTGCAGAGTTTCTCCAGCAATTTCTATTTTTTGTTAAAAATAACCATTCCATAATTCCATCATTTCCTTATTTCCCCACCATCAATTCCCCAGATTCGCTCTGCAGAACCAGTAGTTGCTTTTGTTGCTGTTTCCTGCCCCATCCCCATATTTATCTCTCAGCCTCCTTCCCCCTCCATATTCCTGATGAAGGGCTAATGCCCAAAACATCAATCGCTTGCTTTCTGCTGTGCTTCTCCAACTTTGACTTTGTATACTTCTACCTAGCTTTTTTCTTCCCGTTTGAAGAAATTATTGGTTGGTGCATCATTCTAGAATTTGTCATGTTTGCCACTATATCTCTACTATTCTACCCTTCAAAACTAATTTTCAAGTACTTTTCGGCTTGCTCAGTTTTCATACCCTTGTAACTGCTTTTACTTAAGTTTAAAACTCTAGTCACAGACCTAAACTTCTCAATCTCAGATGTGAAATTGCTTCACGTTATGATCACTGCTACCTAGAAGCTCCTTTACCAGGGGCCGATGAATTAATTCAGTCTCATTACACATTACCTGGTCTAAAATAGCCTGCTTCCTGGTTAGCTGGAGAATGTGCTGCTCTAAGAAAATATCCCAAATGCACTCCATAAACTCATCTTCTAGGTTACCTGTGTCAATCTGATTATTAAATCTATATGCAGATTGAAATCACTTTTAAAAAAAAATTATTTAATGGATATCAAAATCACTGCCAAGGCTAGCACTTGTTACCCTACCATTACAGCCCACTGCAAGGGGCAGTTTAGAGTCAAAATTTACATTACTCTGGGTTTGGAGTCACACATAGGCCAAACCAGGTAATGACAACACATTTCCTTCCCCAAGCGCATTACTGAATCACATGGGTTTTTGCAACAACCAGTGGTAGTGTCCATGTCGTCTTTATGACAAACGGCTATTAATGGTAGAATTTAAAAATTAATTAATTAAAGCTACCTCAACAATATTAATCTCTCAAACAATAATCACTAGAAAAACAAGATTACCTACTCATTGCAGTGAAGCTTGAGACAGTCTGATGAGCTCAATTTAGCTGTCATGTCTCCTACAATGTAACAGTGCCTCATGTGTTCTGAGATATCTAGTGGTTGAGAAAGTTATTATTAATGCAAATATAAGGTGTATTTTTTATGTTAAAACAATATGATATGTCACCAGATGCATATTCTATCTCTGATTATGCTCTAAATTATGCTCTAAACAACTTAGAAAAAAGAAACCACAGTAGAGTTCCCTTTGGCAGCATTGTCAAAACTAGCAACCTCTGCCACGGAGAAGAGCAAAGGCATTAACTGTATGGAAACACCATCATTTTCAAACTCCTCCATTGTTATCGTGCCAAAATTATGGAACTCTCTCCCGAACAGCACTGAGGGAACCCCTGAACCACATGGTCCTGGAAATTTAATTTAGACAATTATGAGGTGCTGCATTTTGGTAGGGCAAATCAGGGCAGGACTTATACATAATGCTTAGGTCCTGGAGAGTGATGTGCATCTGCTTGTTCTTCTTGGTAGCAGCAGTCATGAATTTAGAATGTTGCGTCAAAGGAGTTGCCGTAGTCTTGTAAATATTACCTCTGCTCCCTCTGTTCATCACGGAGGCAAGTAGTGAGTGTTTAAAATGGTTGATAGGGTGTCAATCACGTAGGTTGCTTTATCCTGGATGGTGTCAAGCTTTCAGTGCTGTTGGAGCTGCACTCGTCCAGGCAAGCAAGGAGTATCCCATCGCACTACTAACTTGTGCCTTGTCAATGGTGGCCAGATTTGAGTGTTAGGAAGTGAGTTACTCAATGCAGATTTCCCAATCTCTGACTAGCTCTTGCAGTACTGTATTTATAATACTGGTCCAGTTTGGTTTCTGGTCAATGGTAATCCCCAGGTTCTTAATAGTTGGGGATTCAATATTGGCAATGCCAGTGAATATTATAAGGAGATGGTTAGATTCTCTCTTGCTGGTGGTCACTGCCTTGCACTGAAGTGGCAAGTACTGTAACATTAGGACTATACACTGGCTCAAGTCTGACATTATTCAGATCTTGCTGCATGTGCGGACACAGACTGCTCCAGTATCCGAGGAGTTATAAATGGTGCTGAATATTAATGTCGACATTTCGGACCTTACGATAGAGGGAAGGCCGTTGATTGTCATCTTCAGTTGCTAAAGAGGAACTCCTGCAGTGATATCCTGGCACTGGGATGATGTTCAACAGCCACAACCAAATTCCTTTGTGCTAGTGACAGAGTTTCATCCCTGATTTTCATTGACTTGAGTTTTACCAGGACTTGTTGATGCCACACTTTGTCAAATGCTACCTAATGGGTCAGGGCCTACAGCGTGCAGTATCCAATTCCCTGATTTTTACAGAGATATATTATGCCTGACTATCACTGAGGGAGGGGCTACTTGAAGTCCTTTTCTCTTCGGTTAGTTGTTTAAATCAACAGCAGGCTGCAGAGCTTAGATTAGATCTGTTAGTTAATGGTTCACTCAGCTCTATCACATAGTACTTGTACTGTTTAGTGATTAGTGCCCCATCCATGAAAACACCTCTAACAGACACTATCCATTTTCCAACTAATCAGTACTCTCTTCTTGTACAGTATAAATTATCACTCCCTTTGAGATTTGATATTCTTGCAATTCTGTCCTGAAGACTACAGATTAAAAGTTTTAACTGCTTATTCCTGCCTTTATAAAAAAGGTGCTCCTCACAACTGATCATAGGAACAATGCGCACCAAAATAATTTTGGTTGTGTTTCAGGAACATCAGCAGAAAGATAGAAGAAATGATCAGATAAGCTGATCGACTCAATGACCTTCTACTGCAGCATGACAAAATATCATCAATACTAACCTTCGTCTCATTCCAGAGAGGTGCACTGACCTGCTGAATGATTTTAACATTTCCTGTACTTTATCTCAGCTTTCTCATGTTTGGCTCACCATGTTTAAAAAGTGGCCTATGGAGAGTGGTCAAATGGGAGTGTGGTGCAAGTAAAGATCGGGAAGAAAAAAAATAGCAGCAGCTGTAGAAAACCTTGCACTTATTTTGTCTGCAATTAAATCTTGGAGATTTTAAACTCAAATTTTATCCCAGATGCTTTGATTTATCAATTTCAATATTGATGCTTGAATGGGAGGGGTGCATAGAGATTTAAGAGTTCTGTACAGGTTAATATAATAATTTATTGATTTCACTAACACTTCTAGTGAGATTTGGACAAGCTGAGTGGATGAGCAAATGCATGACAGATGCAACGTTATGTGCATTCATTTGAGGTTATTCACTTTGGGAGCAGAAACAGAAAGGTAGTTTATGATCTGGTTGGTTATACATTGAGAGGAATATGAATGGGTGTCCTTGTTTATCAGTCACTGAAGGTAAGTGTGCAGGTGCAGCAGGCAGTGAAGGAGGCAAATGGTGTGCTGGCCTTCACAATAAGATGATTTGAGCACTGGAGCAGGGATACTTTGCTGCAAATTGTATAGGAGCTTGGTGAGACCACACCTGAAATATTGCATGCAGTTTTGGCAAGATGTTCTTGCGAGAGAGAGAATGCAGTGAAGGGCTACCAGACTGATGCCTAGGATGGTGGAACTGAAGGATGGGCAGAGGTGGAATCAATTACATTTGCTGGCATTCAAAAGAACCGAGTGGGAAGAGTCTCTCTGGAACCTTCTAGAAAATTCTAACAGGACTACACAGGGTAGATGCTGGAAGGATGCTCTCGACAGAGGGAGGAGGAGATCCAAGATAGGGAGTTACTGTCTAAGGACATGGCATCAACCATTTACAACGGAGATGTGGAGAACTTTTTTCAACCAGAGACAGAATTCCACAAACTCACCACGATCACAGAAAACAGTTAAGGCCAAAATATTGTATGATTTGAAGAAGAAGGAGTTGGATATGACAACTGGGGTTAAAAGGATCAAAAGATATATGGAAAAAAGCAGGAACAAGCAATCGGGTTGGATAGTCAGCCATGAACATAACGAAGGGCGGAGCTGGTTCGAAGGGCCAAATTAGATTAGATTAGATTACTTACAGTGTGGAAACAGGCCCTTCGGCCCAACAAGTCCACACCGACCCGCCGAAGCGCAACCCACCCATACCCCTACATATACCCCTTACCTAACACTAGGGGCAATTTAGCATGGCCAATTCACCTGACCCGCACATCTTTGTGACTGTGGGAGGAAACCGGAGCACCCGGAGGAAACCCACGCAGACACAGGGAGAATGTGCAAACTCCACACAGTCAGTCGCCTGAGGCGGGAATTGAACCCAGGTCCCTGGTGCTGTGAGGCAGCAGTGCTAACCACTGTGCCACCGTGCTGCCCAATCTACTGCTCTGATTTTCTCTGCTTCCATATTACCTGACTAATATTATACATACCTGCTTTTTCAGTTCCTGCACGAATAACAATATTGTTTACAGCTCCTTTTGGAGAGTATGCAGTGTATTCCCACATTTAATTATTGTACTTAACACTCAATTTTTTGGGGGCATTACAGATGAAGGCGGGCAGGTTTATTTGGAAATCCCCAAGTTCACTGGGTTAGTATTTGCCAACCCTTGCCTTGACGCTCCAATTTTTGAAGATCAATCTTTTGGATTACTGGATACAGGAAAAAAACACATTTACTATTTACCCTTTCCTGTATTAATTATATTTTAAAAATTAGAGATGGAAACATGTCCTATTTAACCCATTGCTTGAGAATCTTAAATCATCATTAAAATAAATGTTGTTAAAAACTGAAAATGCAAAACTCACAAATCACCTTTTATTGAGCATTGTGCTTTGGAGAGAAAAGTGTAAACTTAAAAGAGGATGTATAAAAGGTTCATGTAAATGGTTCTAAAAATGGGGAACTTCAGGAGGGGGTAACCAAAAGATGTCCACCATCTACAATGCACAAGTCAGGAGTATGGTGGAACACTCCCCACTTGCCTGGATGACCACAATTCCAACAAACCACAAGCAACTTGGCCCATCCAGGCCAAAGCAGCCTATTTGATTATTATCGCATTCACAAATATCCACTCCCTCAGTCAGTCAATGCCATTCAGCAGCAGTAGTGTGTACCATCTACAAGTTGCATTGCAGAAACTTACCAAAGTTCCTGACTCAGCACCTTATAAACCCACAACCATCACAAAAGAACAAAGGCAGCAGATATGAGAACACCCCACCACCTACCAGTTCCTCTAGAAGCCACTCACCATCCAGAAATGGAAATACATCTCTTTCTTTCAGTCAAAATGGATCAAAATTCTCAAACTGCTTCCCCTGCCTCCCCCACCCAAAATCAGGCTTAACTGAAGTTCAGGAAGTCAGTTCACCACTTTCTCAAGGGCAATTAGGGATGGGCCATAAATGCCAGAATTAATTTTTAAAAGTAGGCTAGAGAAAGTTAGGAATGTTTCCCTTAGCTACCTTTCACTAAGAGGAGATCCATACAGTCATACAGCAAAGAAACAGGCCCTTCGGTCCAACTAAATCCATGTTGCCATGGTCACCTGACCCGCAGCAGCTGTCTTGGGTCAAAATTTCCATCATTGCAATATGCTTCCAATCACTTAATGCAAATGTAATAAATAGTTTCGGAGCCAAATATTCACTCAACTTTAATTTTTTTCTTAGCCAGCTCTCAGACTGAACAGGAGTTCAGACACTCCTGTTATTTTTTTTCTTTTAACCCCCACACTACCACCTAACTGCAGTAGTGCTTATTTTTTCCTCCAGCACCCATGTTGTGTGTGTGCAGGTGTGAGACAGTGAAAGACTCAAAAAAGGTGCACAAATCTTTATTCAAATTTCCACCACCAGGAATTTAGGAAACAC
Organism: Hemiscyllium ocellatum; assembly: GCF_020745735.1. Lineage (NCBI taxonomy): Eukaryota > Metazoa > Chordata > Chondrichthyes > Orectolobiformes > Hemiscylliidae > Hemiscyllium > Hemiscyllium ocellatum. Next base: position 108,927,682 of record NC_083406.1, read on the forward strand.
CCGAGTGACAAGCAGTGCCCTTCACATCAAAGGGCAATGCTATGTGATCAAACAGTGAAGGGGAGGGCAGGGATTAAATCAAAATAAATAGAGTTGGAGGGTGAAATAATGCACTCCACTCCCTGCAGCGCCCACCTCTCCCTGAACAACTCCAGGGTGTTGGTGGACACCGCGTGCTTCTTCTCCAAGGACACCCGGGCTCTAACGAAGCCGCTGAAGAGAGGCAGACATTCGGCCCTAATGTCCCCCTCCACGACCCGCTGCCTGGGCCTGTTTATGGCCAGTTTGGCCAGGCCCAGGAGCAGACCCACGAGGAGGTCTTCAGACCTGCCCTCCCTCCTCCGTACCGGGTGCCCGAAGATCAGGAGCATGGGACTGAAGTGCAACCAAAAGCAGAAGAGGAGGTTGTTAAGAAAATCAAAAAGTGAGTGCAAACGCCCACACCCAATATACACATGGTCCACGGTCTCCACAGAACAATCAGTTGGGCTGGGAGTCCGTGAACCACCGCAATCTGCGGTTGCAGGGGACTGCTGCGTGCAGCACCCTCCACCCCAGATCCCCGAGAGAAAGGGAGAGAACTCTTGTGTACAGAACCCTCCACTGGGGATCCCCACCGCCCGGTGGCAAATGGGCACGCCAAGGTGTGTCTGGATGGTGGATGAGGGAGAAGAGGTGGACGGTGTGCAGCAACAGTCGATACAGGACCCGCCTTTTTACATCCTTAAAAAGGGACAAAATTAAAATTCCGGGAGGCGGCTCAGGTTGTAGGGCACAGGCTCCCATGGGAAATATGGGACCTTGGGGCCAATGTGAAATTCCGTCCAGGCTGGGGTGAGCGCGGACGGGATCCCATCCCACACCTGAGCATCCTCCAACTGGTGCACCACGTTGGGTCCTGGCACCGCTGTTTTAAGGCGTCGGATGTTGGTGGCCACGTACCGGATGTCTACCGCTACCCTGCTCGCTATGTCCTGCAGCAGCGTCCACCCCAGGCTCCCGGCACCCAGCATGTCCCTGACCCTGGTCACCCTCACCTCCACAGCCCTCCTCTCCGACAACCACCCGACCCCACGAGTATGGAGGTGTGGATTCCTGAGTAACGGCTCCCTGACGACAGCCACTATTCTTGCCAGAGGGTAGGCGCGACGCGATTCAACCATGTTCCAGGCAGTGATCAGGTCCTGGTAAAAGACATGCGGCGTCTTGAGGGGGACCTCCAAACCGTCACGGTCGGCAAACAGGAGCTGCGTGTCGTAGTTGAGGTTATGCACCTGGCAGAAAAAATACGTCACCAGGGCGCACCACCTAGGAGGAGGCTCGATGTAAAGGTATCGCTGCAAGGTCTGAAGGCACAACATCGCGACCTGGGTGCGGACGCACACCAGCGACTGACCGCCCTCCTCAATAGGGAGGCTCAGAACCTGCACAGCGGCACAGTGCATCTTTTTGTCCCAGAAGAAGTCAACCAAAGTTCTCTGGATGTCAGCGACAAAACCAGGAGGGACCAAAGTGACCAGCCGGTACCATAGCGACCAGCCAGTACCACAGCATGGTGGCCGCCAGTTGGTTTATGACCAGCACTCGGCTCCTGTAAGATAACTCTGAGCAGTCCTGTCCAGCGGCCTAGGCGAGCTGAGACTTTGGCCTCCAGCTCCTGCCAGTTCGCTGGCCAGGATTCCTCAGCCACGAACTTTACATTTTCTTTAAAACCCCCACACTGCCGCCTAACTGCAGTAGTGCTTATATTTCCCCAGCACCCATGGTGTGTGTGTGCAGGTGTAAGACACAGTGAGAGACACAAGGTGTACGAATCTTTATTCAATTTCCACCACCAGGAAGATAGGAAAACACCCGAGTGGCCAGTGGCAAGCAATGCTCTTCACAAAAGGCAATGCTATGTGATCAACGAACTTTACATTTATTTACCCAGATGCTTGTTACATTCAATTAATGCAACCACAGTTGCAATAAGTTGTGGAGTTCAAGTGAAAATTACCTGCTCAATGACATTCATCATTAATCAAAAGTTAAAAATCACACAACACCAGGTTATAGTCCAACAGGTTTAATTGGAAGCACACTAGCTTTCAGAGCAACGCTCCTTCATCAGGTGATTGTGGAGGGCTCGATCGTAACAATATCTCCAAATCATTAAATGGTAATTGATCAATGATGTAGTTTTGCTAAAAGAATGCCGCAAAGCAGAGTGAAAATGTCTCGGGTTTGAGAAATTTTTTAAAAAACTGATTTAGTTTTCTGTCACTGCTGTTTTAGTCCGTTAACTTTGTATTCTGCTGCACTATTATTTACACCAAACCTAGACACCTTTTTGATTGAATAGGCCAGGTGAAACTGCTCCCACACTTACAAGGATTAAGAATTAGCAGGGGCAAAAAGAATTGGTTCAGGAAACAAAAATGCCATAGGAAAACCTCCCATGCAGTGAGTTGAGAAGGTATGGAATGTCTGGTGAGCAGACTTTGTAGTACAAAATTGCCAGGATAGGAGGAGTGTATAATGAGCTCATAGGTGAATCAGTAACCTGTGCCAACCACCCGAAGGAGCATCGCTCCGAAAGCTAGTGCTGCCAATTAAACCTGTCGGACTATAACCTGGTGTTGTGATTTTTAACTGTGTTACATTGTACTTGATCTCCAGTCTTCCCCACTGGATTTTTGTTTTATCTCTTGTGACCAACATCATTATTTCATTCTATCTTTTCCAAGTTCTTTGAAATATTGAAATATCCTGGTAAAGTTGAATTGCATAGAAGAGATTAGAAATGTTGTGAGAAGCAGCAAATCAGCAGACTTGTTGATCAAGAAAACAAAGATACAAATGTGAACCAGTCTTTTGTCCTCTGGACTCTTAAAAATTCTATCACATAAAGACACCAAGGTGCCCAGACAGCGAAGACCCATGTTAATTAATCACATCATTTTGCTGCTCAGGAGTCATTTGATTTTTCTATCCTGTAAAAATACTGATAAAACGGAATCCAATTACATCTTTGTGTGAAGTCATTGTATCATGCATCCATGCAGGAGAAAGATCTCATGTTGTGTGTTAATGACATGATCAACAAAAACATAATCCACACAGTGTCAAATTAACAACGTTATGCAATCTTGTAAAAAGTTCTCTCCAATTTGTTTACTAATTGCACATAGGATCATTGGCAAGATCCATATAAGCTAAATGTTACATTATATCATTGCTGCTCTTAACATTGAAGACCTATTTTGCACAAGTCAGGTGATACTATTAAATCAGAAAGCTAATAATGGTTATCATTTTACTCTGCTTTCTCCGGGATTGTTTGGTGAACTTTGAATGACAGAAAAAACAAGACACATGAGTCAGAGCGAGGGCTGGTAGGGGAGCAGGGGGCAGGAGAATAAGATAACCTAGACACAGGAAAAGGACCACAATGGTTTCCGCTAGGTTCTGCTCAAAACTGGATAGGATGCAAGGGAAGAGTAGAATTGGGGAAACAAGTTGTCAGTAATGACTACACTCAAAAGTTAATCAAGCTGTTTACTTGCACCTCAGATCAGCAGAAAATCACTGCAGCAATTAACTCTAGCTATCTGTTGTCAAACCGTGAGAATATACATTACAGGTAAATGTTGCTGCAGTTTTAATACAGGTCCTCAAATCTGATTTCTGCTCACATCAGAAAAAGCCTTGAAATAATGAACATGCACAATTATGTGCCTTATTGTACAAACGGTAAAAAGGTACAATTAGCAATGTGAGAAACTATTATAAATTAAATATCATTGTATTTACTACTTCTCTATAACCAACAGGGCAAAATCAAAGGACAATTGTAGTTTAGAAAACAACAAACATTCATTGCGCCTTTATTCACATATTCAGGAGAAGTTCCCCTCCAGATCACACATCACCCTGACTTAGAAAAGTATAGTCATTCCTTTATTGTTAGCGGGTCAAAATTCTGGAATTCCCCTAACACTGTTGCTGTTCATAAGTTCACTAGTTTAAGGCAGCAGCCCACCACCTCCAACCACCACCTTCAAGGGCAGTTAGGGATGGGAAACAAAGCTAGCCCAGTAATGTCCACATCCCATAATTAAATAAAAAGCAGTGTCAGGGATTCTGTTAACTAAACGTGCTATTGAAATGCAAATGATTTTTAATAGTAGGATAAATTACTGTGTTTACTTAAACAACACAACATTCTCCGGTAACTGGTATAATACATTAAACTATTTTTGTGAACTGAATTAGTTGGTAGGTAGCACTTCTTCTTCTGAAGAGGAAGTGTTACTAACCAGCTAACAAAAAGGAACTTTCTGACATTTTAGAAAGGACATAGCAGTCGTAAGAGAGGTTGTTCACCAATTGTTAAGTGACATATAAATATGTACATAAATATTTATGTCATGGTAATCATGGTGTCTATTTGCACCAGTGAATTAGCCATTGGCAAAATGATGATCAGTACTGCTAAGGAAGAAGTCAATCTACAAAAGAAAACAAAAAGGAGAGGATATGGGAGGTTCAGAGAGAGCAAACACACAGACAGAGACAGATAAAGGAGAGGAAGGTAGAAGTGGGAAAGTGACAAAAGGATGAAAGAAGAGAGTGGCACAGAAGTTTCGTACAGGCAAGCCCGCTCTTTGTGTTTATTTGCTGCCACTATCCTCTTTAATAGGTCAATGAAACGCTGCTTGGTCTAGTAAAGGAAATTCACCTCTTGGTCTAATTAGAAGAGTCTCTCGAAGTGAGCAAGATATTTAAAACATATTGCATTTTGCAACTCACTAGTTACAGGTTATATTGATGTGGCAAACATTGTTAGACACTTTCAAGAGGAACGGATTTTAGGTCTCACTCCTTCCAGACTTTAAACTATTCCGCTCAAGTCCATCTGACATCATCCTACAGTGCAGTAGTTTTTTTTTGGCGGGGGCAGGAATGTGTTTGTATACTCTCTTTGATTCTCCCCCTGAAAGTCTGAAGTCTGCAGGTTCCTTTGAACCGGAGGCTCTTTAATCTCTTCATTTTTCCTTGCAGTCAATGTCTTTCCTGCTGAATCAGACAACTTCGTTCTTGCAGTATCTTGTATTGGTGAGTATTGGTCATCCTTTCTGGATTAGTGGTGCTGGAAGAGCACAGCAGTCCAGGCAGCATCCAAAGCACAGCGAAACCGACGCTTTGGGCAAAAGCCCTTCATCAGGAATAAAGGCAGTGAGCCTGAAGCATGGAGAGATTGGTCATCCTTTGTCAGTCTTGGTGTCCATGGAGTTGTATGCACCACATCTTCAATTTACATCAGCAAATTGTTACTTTAATCCACCTATATATTTATGCTGCAGCATGCCAATGTTTTACTTATGCATGTTGACTGGTTTGGCTTCTCTCATTTCCCCACGGCAATTGCATTAATGGTGAAACTAACATTCACTTCAGCTGCTATTTGAGGATGTGTTCGACTTTGCACAATCTCTGTCACAGTTAATGAGGATTCTTCCAACATTTAACATCAGGCTTATATCCCTTGCTGAACTGTAACGTTAACTGCTGTATTCCCAACTGTACACAAAAAAAAATTACCTTGCTCAGTTCTGGATTTAGTATACAATTTGTAAATGATTCTGTATCTCAGAAGCAGGAGTAGGCTGTTTGACCCTTTGAGCCTGTTATTTGGCCACATTCAATGTGGCCATAGGTAATTATCCAAATCAATACCCTGTTTCTGCTTTCTCCCCATGTCCTTTGTTCCCTTTAGCCCAAGAACAATTCCTTCCTGAACATGTTCAAATGCTTTGGCCCTGATCACTTTCTATGTCAGAGGATTCCACAGACTCACTACTCTCTGGGTAGAGAAATTTCTTTTCATCTATCCTAAATGGCCTGCCCTGTATTATTAGTTTGTGACTCGAGCTCTGCATTGCCCAATCTTTGCAATATCGTTCCTGCAGTTGTCCTGTTTGGTCCTAAGAGAATTTATGTAAGATTCCTCCTCATTCTTCTACACATCAGTGAATGCAATCCTAAGCAATCCAGTCTCTCTACATATACCAAATCCATAAGACACAAGAGTAGAAATTAGGCCAATCAGCCCATCAAGTCTGCTCTGCCATTCAATATGGTTGATAAGTTTCTCAACTCCATTCTCCTGCTTTCTCCCAGTAACCCTTAATCCTCTTGACAACCATGAACCTCTCTGTCTTAAATAATAATAATAACAACAACATGACCTCCACAGCCTTCTGTTGTTCAAGAAGTTTCTCCTTATCTCAGTTCTAAAAAAGTCTTTCCTTTACTCGAAGGCCGTGCCCTGCCATTCCAGGAATCAGTCTGGTAAATCTTTGCTGGACTGACTCCCTCCATAACCAGTCATCCTTCCTCAGGTAAGGAGGCAAAAACAGAACACAGTACTCCAGGTGTGTGCTCACTTAAGGCTGTGTACAACTGTAGCAGACGTCCTTTACATTAATCCTGCTGTTATAAAGGCCAACATCATTTGCCTTCTTGCCATCTCAGAAAATGTCTCCTCCAAGGTGTCCAATTCTATATTCTACTTAAAAAAGATTCTTAATAACAATTCTGTTGCTCCTTGTCATTGAGTTGGAGGGGTTCCCCATGCTTTAAGGCATAATGGCTCATTCCTGCCATTTTTAAGTGGCACTGTACGAGTCATGCTGTTTGCAGAGTGAATTCAGTTTTATTGAATGATACCCACTCCTTGCTATTTAAAGACAAGTTTCTCAGCTCGTTGACAGCTTTTACGAAAGGTTGTCAACTTTTTCCATGGCACAGATAGTCTGCTAAAGTTACAGATGCTATTAGACCAGGATTCCTTCGTCTTTAATCTGCTCAATGTTATCACGAATTGCTGATTGCAAAATTTCACTGGGAGCGCAACATCAGGGTAATATTCCTTTCATGCCCTTTACTTGAGTTTCTGTAAGTGTGCCCTGTGGTGTCCGCTCACTCTGACAGTTCAGACCGAGCATCACTGTAAGTAAAATTATTTTAAACTTCTTCCCTGGACTAAATGTGTTGGTTTAAAATTTCCCTGGCCCACCAGGGACTTTAAGCCTTACTTGTCGAGTTTCTGATGTCTGTTCACTGACCTGCAATTTGGGGCCGCTCCCACAGATTATTGCCTCAAGATAGAGCCAGAGAGTCTGTTTTGGAATCACTGATTCAGTGTCTCCAGAGAGCTGCTAACTACGCTGTTATAGCAGGTCTCTTTCAAGCTCTGATATCAGAGAATTATAGAAAGAGGCTATTCGGATTATCATGCCTGCACCAGCTCTTTTAGCTATTGCTCGAGAAATGTTTTCACTGGAGTATACTTCCTCAACAAGGATTGCCACAAAGGCTTCTTCTGTCAAGTTCTTACATCATCTTCAGCTCTTCCCTGATGTTAAATTACACTGTATGGAAATGATCGGGATTTCAAGACTGGAGGGCAAATTCTTAAGGCAAGAGGAGAAAGATGTTAAAGAGATAGGAGGGTGGTTTAAAAATAAAAACAGGGTGGTTCGCGTGTGGAATGAACTCCCTGAGGGAGTGGGGCAATGTGGGCACAATTACAATGTTTAAAAGACATGAGTCTTTTAATGTAAATACATGAATTGGAATTGGAGGGATATGGGCCAGGGGCAGGCAGGTGGGACTAGTTTAGCTTGGGATTATATTTAACATGGACACATTGGACCAAAAGGATCGGTTTCCATGTCACATGACTATGACAGGTGGCTCAGAGTCAGCTTTGACAATCTCACAGCACTGCTCACAGCCTGTCGCATAAAATCCTCACTGATCTTTCCTGTGTTATAGGAGTCAGTCAGTCAGTCAGCTCACTACACTATGCGAGCCGGTCACCATCCTCTTCATGTGAAGGAAACTCCAGGGCCTGCTGGAAGTGTCTAACCGGATGGGTCTTTAGCAGCAAAGATGGTATCATTCAACGCATGTGAACAACGACACCAAGTCCTGATTACCGACTGATTTGCTCTCTGGACTGCATTGTTTCTTCCCCATTGTCCTTAGTAAACTGATCCCATGTCCTTCACAGTACATAGGAGTCACATCCGTGTTCTTTGTTATCTGTGCAAAGTCCATGTCTCTAAGGACAGAGTGTAGTCACAATGATGTCACAGTATTTTACAGAGTCTTGGAGGAGAATCTTACGGTACTTCTCACTCAGATTGAAGCTGTTTTGTGAATCTACAGGCAGAAAATCAGATTGGGTAGTGCTGATGGTACACCTTAGCTTAATCCTTTCAGAGCCAAAGACAACAATGGAGGGGGTCATGGGCTTTTGGGGCTGGATGTGCAGGTAGGAAGAGGGTCAAGGGAGGGGGAGATTCAGGGTTAGACAGGACCAAGGGAAGGTGGAACTAGCAGGACAGAGAATGCTGGAAGGTTGACAGAAAGGGCCAGGAGTTAAGAGAGGGCATGAAGGCATGTAAAGTGCTAAAGATGAGGGTGGAGTGAGAGGATGGAGAAAACCCAAGGGGAAGGGGATGGGGAGGAGATAGGGAAAAAAAAAGTCAAATGGAGAAGGGAGGGAAGGTGTAGGAAGAGCACATGAGAGTACGCAAAAGAGCTGGGAGTGGGAAAAGCAAGAGAAATCCAGTTTTGCAGTCTCCATTAAATGAAAGGTGAGAGAAACGGTGGGAACTATTTCATTAGATTTAAAAAATGTCTCATAATTCAAAAGTTGTTTTTGCTGATAACTGAAATTAGGAATTTAATGAACAACAACAACTTCCCCTCCCCTGTTCCCACAATACAGGTTGTTACATATTTATTGATACACAATCAAAGGTATTTGAGGGGTTGTGTCCATCGTTACCTGGGAGAGTAACAAAAGAATAAAGAATGAGGCAAATCACCTGATTTCTGGGCAAATAATGCAAACACTTAATTAGTAAAGTTATTCAATTTACATAGAATGGCTGATGCAGGTAATGCAACCTGGATTACTGGGGAGCATTGCAGCGCTGAGAAAACAAAGGACATACCGGCATTGTGCTCATATTATTGCAAGGTACTGAAAGTAAAGACTTGGATACATGTTCAAGAGAGAGCGCGAGGGCAAGCTTCCTCCAGGTGCTCCTGTTTCATCTCACAGTCCGAAAGATATGCAGGTTAGGTGGGCTGGCCATGCTAAATTGCCCGTAGTGTCCAGGGATGTGGAGATTAGGTGAATTTGCCATTGAAAATGCAGGATTGTGTAGGAAAGTGGGTCTGGGTGAGATGCTGGGAGATTAAGCTTGGGCTGAACAGCCTGTTTCCAGGGGATTCTAATGATTGTGAGAGAGACAGACAGAGCGTGCTGAAGGTCTAGGAATCCTGCAGCAAGTAACTTACCACCTGACTCCCAAAAGTCTGTCCATCATTTACAAGGCACGTGTCAGGAGTGTGATGGAATATCCCCACTTGCCTAGATGAGTGCAGCTCCAACAACAATCAAAAAGCTTGACACCATCCAGGACAAAGCAGCCAGTGTGACTGGCACCACACCCACCACTGCTGAAGCTCAGTCGCAGTTAGTATACAATCTTCGAGATGAACTGCAGAATCCCACCAAGGCTCCTGAAACTGTATGTTCCAAACCAACAACCATTACCCTTTAGGGCAGCACATACATGGGAACACCACCACTCCTAAATTCCTTTCTAAATCACCATCCTGACTCGAAAGAAATCCTGTGCTTTCAATCGGAGTCAAATTCCTTAATCTGCCTCTCTAATGGTTTTGTGGGCCCAATTACAGCTATTAGACTGCTGTTCAAGAAGGCAGCTTATCACCACCTTCTCAAAAGGCAATTGGGATGGGCCATAAAACAAACTCATTCGGGAATGTTGAAGTGATAATGTAATTTGCCTGAATCATAAGGTCACTAAGTGACTCATTCTACAAAAGAAAAGGCACAAGGTAATTGCTAAGGAATTTAGTCAGGGCACCAAAACAATTAAATTGCTGTGAACATCCAGATTAAAACCAGGTTCTGAAGTGAAAGTTTGAAAAGAACAGGAAGCAAGTGAAAGAGAGAACTGTACATATTGTCAAGGTTCTAAATTGTGTCCATTTGAAAGGGAGATCCATGACTGAGCAAGGTAGCATTAGTAAATCCAAAGTTATAAACCTAAGTGTTATTCATCCGATTTTATTCCACTGTACAACCACAGGGACGTCTGATGAGGTGAAGTCTGAATCTTAAAATACAATTGCTTATGCCTGACTAAAAGATCATGGAGTTCATATTACGGATGTCCACGAGAGAGGTGATGGTGCTGGATGTCTTGAAACACATCAAAGTGGATAAATCCCCAGTACCTGATCAGGTATACCCTAGAACTCTGTGGGAAATTAGAAAAGGGATTGCTGGGCCCCTTGCTGAGATATTTGTATCATTGATAGTCACAGGTGAGGTGCTGATAGACTGGAGGTTGGCCAACGTGGTACCACTGTTTAAAAGAAAAGAAAGGTGGTAAGGACAAGCCAGGGAACTATAAACCAGTGAGCCAGATGTTGGTGGTGGGCAGGTTCAGTAAGGCGTTTGACAAGGTTCCTCATGGAAGACTGGTTAGCAATGTTAGATCATGGAATACAGGGAGAACGAGCCAATTGGATCCAGAACGGATTCAAAAGGTAGAAGACAGAGGGTTGTTTTTCAGACTGGAGGCCTGTGATCAGTGGGGTGCTACAAGGATCTTTGCTGGGTCCACGACTTTTTGTCATTTACATAAGTGATTTGGATGAGAGCATAAAAGGTACAGTTAGTAAGTTTGCAGATGACACCAAAATTGGAGGTGTAGTGAACAGCGAAGGTTACCTCAGATTACAACAGGATCTTGACCAGATGGGCCAATGGGCTTAGAAGTGGCAGAAGGTCACCCCTCCGCCTCTGATGCTCCAGGGAAAACAGCCCCAGTCTGTTCAGCCTCTCCCTATAGCTCAAATTCTCCAATCCTGGCAACATCCTTGTAAATCTTTTCTGAACCCTTTCAAGTTTCAAAACATCTTTCCGATAGGAAGGAGACCAGAATTGCACGTAATATTCCAACAGTGACTTAACCTATGTCCTGTACAGCCACAGGACCTCCCAACTCCTGTACGCAATAATCTGACCAATAAAGGAAAGCATACCAAACACCTTCTTCACTATCCTATCTACCTGCCACTCCACTTTCTATGAACCTGCACTCCATGGTCTCTTTGTTCAGCAACACTCCCTAGGACCTTACCATTAAGTGTATAAGTCCTGCTAAGATTTGGTCTCCTAAAATGCACCTCACATTTATCTGAATTAAACTCCATCTGCTACCTCTCAGCCCATTGGCCCATCTGATCAAGATCCTGTTGTAATTGGAGGTAATCTTCGCTGTCCACTACACCTCCAATTTTGGTGACATCTGCAAACGTACGCACTGTACCTGTTATGCTTGCATCCAAATCATTTTATATAAAATGACAAAAAGTAGAGGACCCAGCACCGATCCATGTGGCACTCCACTGGTCACAGGCCTCCAGTCTGAAAAACTACCCTCGATCACCACCCTCGGTCTTCTACCTTTCAGCCAGTTCTGTATCCAAATGGCTAGTTCTCCCTGTATCCCGTGACATCTAACCTTGCTAATCAGTCTCCCATGGGGAACCTTGTCGAATGCCTTACTGAAGTCCATACAGATTACATCTATCACTCTGCCCTCAATCCTCTATGTTACTTTCTCAAACAAGTCAAGTTTGTGAGACATGATTTCCCACACACAAAGCCATGTTGACTATCCCTAATCAGCCTTTGCCTTTCCAAATACGTGTACATCCTGTCCCTCAGGATTTCCTCCAACAACTTGCCCACCACCGTGGTCAGGCTCTCTGGTCTATAGTTCCCCGGCTTGTCCTTTCCACCCTTCTTCAACGGTGGCACCACGTTAGCCACCCTCCAGTCTTCAAGCACATCACCTGTGACTATCGATGATACAAATATCTCAGCAAGAGGCCCAGTAATCACTTCTCTAGCTTCCCACAGAATTCTAGGGTACACCTGATCAGGTTCTGGGGATTTATCCACCTTTACCAGTTTCAAGACATCCAGCACTTCCTCCTCTGTAATATGGACATTTTGCAAGGTGTCATCATCTATTTCCCTACAGTCTATACCTTCCATATCCTTTTCCACCGTCAATGGGCTGAGGAGTGAATGAGCAAGGTTTAACACAAATCTCTTCACAATATTTAAAGTTCTGGCTTAGAATCACAGAATTATGATGGCACGGGAGACCATTCAGTCCATTGTGCCTGCATTAGTTCTGCTTTCTAGTGCCCCTCTTCTGCCTTTGCCCCATATCACTGCATACTATTTCCATCCAAATAGATAACTCAATGACTCAATCCACCACATTGTCAGACAGCGTATTCCATATCCTAACTACATCACCATTGCTTCAAATATTTGCCCTATCTTTCTCTATTCTCTTTCACAAGCAGAAACAGCTTCACCCTCTATCTGGCTGCTCATGATTTTGCAAATCTCTCTCAAAATCTCCTCAGGTCTTCCGAGTATAGTTCCAACTTCTTCATTCGATCTTCCTCACTGGAGTTACTCATTTTTGTAAGTTTTGAAACGGTGCTCTTTACGCCATGGTCTAGGTGATTGATATATAAAAATCAGGACGAGCAGGGATCCTAACACTATCACTGGGGAATTGAATTACAAAATCTTCTTCCAGTCATGATACAACCTTTAGAAATTACTTTGTTTTCTTTAACTCAGCCAGCTTCATACCTGTGCTTCATTCGTCAGGAGCTCAAACTTGGCCCATAAGTCCGGCATTTAATTTTTTTTACAAAATTCATTCTTGGGATGTGGGCATCACTGACTAGGCCACCCCTAGTTGATGACCTTGCTGGAGTCATCCAGACCAGGTAAGGATGGCAGTTTGCTTCGTTAAAATAACACTAGTGAACCAGATGGATTGTCTGACAAACAATGGTTGCATGGTCACCCCATTATACTCTTAATTCCACCACGTGCCAATGCAGGATCTGAATAAATGTGTCCCAAGAACAGTACTGGGTCTCTAGATTAATAGCCTAGCATTAATTCCACTCGGCCTTCACCTCCCCTGGCATTTATCAAGATGAAAGGATGGCGTTTCTTTCTCTGCCTAAAAACTTGAGATACAATTAGCAGAAATATTTCCTTATGGAGCTGCCACACGCTAGGAAACCAAATCATCCTTTCTGCACTCAAATTAAAACAAGACAAGACAAATATGATTCTTGTAATCTCAGTTTTCACTGAACATCAGCAGTCATCAGGAAAGAGATAATTAGTGATATACCAAATCAAGTGCAATTGGGTTGCAAACCCCTCCTCACGCTCAAGGTTTAATCAATCCTTTTTGACATGCTCACTTCGTTCCATTGCACAAATGGAACCACATCTTGTTCATACCTGACTATTAGGAGGGGCTATACCCACAAAAAAGGTTCAGTTCAGATATTGTTAACCAAGAAAACGAACAATGTTCATGTCGTTGGTTTTCTATCGTCCTGGAGACAAAAAACACAAGTATAAAAGGAACTGCTGACTAATCCTGGAGATCATTCACTATCATTTAAGTCTACATTAGATCCAGTTACAAGGGGAGGAAAACCCCAGCAAGGAATAGCGTCTGGAACCATAGTTCTGAAATTACCTACTCCTCCCAAGCATGCAATACTTACCACATTCCATATTCTCAAATTACTCATAACTTGCATCCCAAATTATTAATTTCTAAAAGCATTCTCTGACTGCAAAGCTTCAATATCAACTAGAACATAAGATAGTAAAGCACAGGAACAGGTTTTTTAGCCCATCATGTCTATGCCGACCATGATGCCACTCTAAATTAATCTCATCTGCCTACTCATGATCCAGATCCATCTATCCCCTACCTGTTCACACCTGTCTGAATGCTTCTTAAACGCTGCTATCATATCTGCTTCTACTACCTCACCCTGGCAGACTCTTCAGGCACCTACCATGTTTTGCATAAAAAGAAAAAAAAAACTTGCCTTACACATCTTCTTTCAACATTTCCCCCTCACCTTAAACATCTGCCCCCAAGCATTTGGCATTTCTATCCTGAGAAAACCACTCCAATTATCCACCCATCAGTGCCTCTCATAATTCCATATGCTTCTATGAAGTTGCCCCTCAGTCTCTGATACTCTAGCAATAATAACCCAAATTTATCCAAACTCTTCTTAAAGTTTATGTCAGGTTCTTTTCCAGAGGTTTTACACGAGATGCAAATAGCACACCAACTTCTGCAAACAGTTGAAGTTTATTAAAGCTTGTACAAGCTAGGTGACCCCCTCCCCGACCCTCTTCACAGGCGTGGGAAGTTGAATCAAAGGTGAGACCCTGAACAAAGACAACACATCCCCTTTATACAGGTCAGTTGGCCAAACTGGTGATGCTTTGGCTGCTCCCCCACAGTCACATGGCACAGTCACATGGCACTCAAGACAAGCCCCAGTCACAAGTTACCCCAGGTACAGACTCATCCTCTGAAATAATGCAAATGCTAGTGTCCTAATTCTGGGAAATCATCATGCAGATCATTTTCTGACTCAATTTCCCCAAGACAATGCAGGTGCAACACACCTCTGGCCAGAAAGCATTTCTGAATGGAAGAGATTAAATGATAGTTTAACTTGACAATAGCAGGTGAGTAATAGCAAGTGACTGTCTAAATGAAGTAGAAATTATAATGGATAGTTATCCACATTCTTTCATGATGGTCATCCTCATCCAAATACAGCTCAGTTTAACCCTTTAATATTATATTATTGTCCAGAGAGATATTCCCATTTAATCTTTTAGTGTTACACCAATACATTCCAATCCAGACAAAACCCTGGTAAACCACTTTGCACTCTCCCTTAAACCTCCTTCCTATAGTATGGCGATCACGACAGTTTTAAATTAGTTTTAAATGGATGCAATATCTTTCTTCTACAGTATTCCAATAGTGGTCATACCATGATTTATGAATTTGAATTAGCTCACCATTTTAACATAACCCTACACCTGATTTGACTGAAGAGGACAAATTTGCATTCAATTGCAAGTTGAATGCTGGGGCTTGGGACTAAGCAAAAAAAAAGAGTCAGCGCAGGCATATCAGGCCACATGGCCTCCTTCCATGTTGTAACGTTCTCCAATTCTATACAGAAAGGTGTAGAGAACATTTGGACTGTGACTCACACTTAATCATCAACATGAGGCAACTGATGAAAAGTCAAAGCCTATTGCTCCTGATTAGATAGCTGAGAATTAATTCTCGTCTGGGTAAATGTCTGCTCTGCGCTGCCTTTTCATTTTACATGTAATGGAAGTGCTTTGTCCCTTGTTGTTAATAAAGCTTCCTTAAACCCTGTCAGGGTACCTTGAACACACTTCAGAATCCCTAGTGAGGAAAGAGGCCATTCAAGCCATTGAGTCTGCACAGACTCTCCGAAGAACATCCCACTGAAATCCAACCTGTTATACTATCCCGGTAATCCTGCACTTACCATGGCTAATCCCCCTAACTTGCATATCCCTGGACATTAATGGGCAATTTAGCATAGCCAATCCACCTAACCTGCATATCTTTGGACTGGTGGGGAAGAAACCACAGCACCCAGCAGAAACTCTCAGATACAGGGAGAACATGCAAGCTCCACACAGACAGTCGCCCAAGGTGGAATCAAACCTGGGTTCCTGGTGCTGCGAGGCAGCCATGCTAACCACTGAGCCACTCTGCCACCATGTTAGGGAGAAATTAGGTAGTCTTCTTAAAATGGCTGTGCTGATCAATAGCCAAGTGACGTGATTTTGTTTACCTTAAATCACCTCTAACCATTTATTTAAATACAAATTTACTTCAGTCTCCTCTCCTAAATGGAGATCAACATGGAGTTGTGAACTTTGACCCAACTTCTTTTTTGTTGGGGGCCCGTTGATGGATAGGAGTACTAGATATCTTATTTATGATAATCAGAGAACATCCAAAAGAGAGTAGGTCAGTCAGCCCTGCTCGTCTGTTTTACCATTCAATAAGATCATGGCTGATCTGGTTTTAACCTCAAATCTAGATTCCTACATACCTCAATATCTTTCATTCCTTTGGTAACCAAGAATCTACCTCTGCTTTCAACATTAAAATATTTTGCATTCACTGCCTCTTGATTACTGGAATTCCAAAGACCGTCAACTCTCTGAAAGAAAAAAAATGCTTCCTCAGTGCTACCTTAATTGGGCACAACCTTATTTTTAAAGTAGTTCTAGTTTCTCCCTCAAAGAGGAAACATCCTTTCTACATCCGTCAAGGCAAGTCACCTCTGACTCTTTTAAACTCAAGAGGATTTCAGGCGTAGACTGTTAACTTTTCCTCATTCTGGGAATCTGCCCATTCCAGGAATTAGTCTAGTAAACCTTCTAAATTAACTTCCAACACATTAACATCCTTCCATTAGGTGACCAGTGCTGTACACGTTAGAGTTGATAGCAGAATGACCTGTAATTTAGAGAGTGTTAAGTGGCTCTAACTCTATTGATAAATTGTGGACGTTGATTGGATAATGCCAACTTTCTACTGAACAGGTATAGCAAGTTTCTCTTAGCAATCTTTTACAGCACAATTTTCTTTAGCCCGAGGTTGCAGAAGAACACAACTGTCACACTATAGCAGAACAATCTGTACTCTAGATACACATCTCACCAACGTCTTGTATAACTGAAGCATAACCTCCCTACTCTTGTATTCAATCCCCCTCACAGTAAAACATAACATCCTTTTAGCTTTCCTGAATACTTGCTGTATCTGTACATTAAAAACCTCCATGGCTCACGTACACCCACACTTCTCTGCATCTAACTAACTATTTAGATAAATGCTTTTTTAAAAACTTCTTTCTACCATAATGGACATTGCACACTTTCCCACATGATATGCCATCTGCCAGATCTATGCCACTCACTTATCTGTATCCCTTTGTAGGCTTCTTACATTCGACACAACTGACTTTCCTTCCTTTGTATTTTCAGCAAACTTAGCCACTGTATCTTCAGTTCCCCCTCCCCCATCTAAACAGTGATCCACTCCACACATTGGCTGCCCATCCTTCTAGGCTATGGTTTGGAAGATGAAAAATTGGAAAATTCTGATTCAATATGTGGATGTACCTACTAAAGAAAGTGCAAAACTGGACCTGATCAGGTATACCCTAGAACTCTGTGGGAAGCTAGGGAAGTGATTGATGGGCCTCTTGCTAAGATATTTGTATCATGAATAGTCACAGGTAAGGTGCTGGAAGACTTGAGGTTGACTAATGTGGTGCCACTGTTTAAGAAGGGTTGTAAGGGCAAGCCAGGGAACTACAGGCCAGTGAGCCTGATCACGGTGGTGGGCAAGTTGTTGGAGGGAATCCTGAGGGACAGGGTGTACATGTATTTGGAAAGGCAAGGACTGATTAGGGATAGTCAACATGGCTTTGTGCATGGGAAATCATGTCTCACAAACTTGATTGAGATTTTTGAAGTAACAAGGAGAATTGATGAAGGCAGAACGTGATCGATGTGGACTTCAGTAAGGCATTCGACAAGGTCCCCCATGGGAGACTGGTTAGTAAGGTTAGATCTCATGGAATACAGGGAGAACTAGCCATTTGGATACAGAACTGGCTCAAAAAGGTAGAAGACAGAGGGTGGTGGTGGTGGAGGGTTGTTTTTCAGACTGGAGGCCTGCCAACAGTGGAGTGCCACAAGGATCAGTGCTGGGTCCTCTACTTTTTGTCATTTACATAAATGATTTGGATGCAAGCATAACAAGTACAGTTAGTAAGTTTGTAGATGACACCAAAATTGGAGGTGTAGTGGACAGCGAAGAAGGTTACCTCAGATAACAACAGGATCTGGACCAGATGGGCCAATGGGCTGAGAAGTGGCAGATGCAGTTTAATTCAGATAAATGTGAGGTGCTGCATTTTGGGAAAGCAAATCTTAGCAGGACTTGTACACTTAATGGTACGGTCCTAGGGAGTGTTGCTGAACAAATAGACCTTGGAGTGCAGGTTCATAGCTCCTTGAAAGTGGAGTGGCAGGTAGATAGGATAGTGAAAAAGGCGTTGGTATGCTCTCTTTTATTGGTCAGAGTTTTGAGTACAGGAGTTGGGAGGTCATGTTGTGGCTGTACAGGTCATTAGTTAGGCCACTGTTGGGATACTGTGTGCAATTCTGGTCTCCTTATCAGAAGAATGTTGTGAAACTTGAAAGGGTTCAGAAAAGATTTGCAAGGATGTTGCCAGGGTTGGAGGATTTGAGCTATAGGGAGAGGCAGAGTAAGCTGGGGCTGTTTTCCCTGGAATGTTGGAGGCGGAGGGGTGACCTTATAGGAGGTTTATAAAATTATGAAGAGCATGGAAAGGATAAATAGACAAAATCTTCTCTCTGGGGTCAGGGAGTCCAGAACTAGAGGGCATAGGTTTAGGGTGAGAGGGGAAAGATATAAAAGACACCTACGGGGGAAATATTTCACACAGAGAGTGGTACATGTGTTGAATGAGCTGCCAGAGGATGTGGTGGAGGCTGGTACAATTGCAACATTTAAAAAAAGCATCTGGATGGGTATATGAATAGGAAGGGTTTGGAGGAAGATGAGCCAGGTGCTGGCAGGTGGGACTAGATTGGGTTGGGATATCTGGTCAGCATGGACGGGTTGGATCAAAGTGCCTGTTTTTATGCTGTACATCGCTGACTCTACAGTTGAAGCCTTGGTGAGTTACTGCATTGTGTAGGTTGCATACATTGCTATCACCATTCAATTTTCCATCCCTAAATGCATATTGAAGGCGTTAGATGGAACATCAAATTGACTGCTTTGTCCTAGATGATGTCCAGCTTCTGATTGGAACTGCCCATCTAGACATTGGTATTCCATCACACTCCCGACTTTTGCCTTGTAGATAGTGGACAGACATATTTGGAGGGGGGTGGTGGTCAGGAGGTGCATTACTCACCATATACTTCCCAGCCTCTGACCTGCTCTTATATACTTACTGTATTTCAACAGCCAGTCCCTGTTTAGATTCTGGTCAACGCTAACCTCAGGCTGTCAACACTTGGTGGGAACAGCTTTCACATTTGACCAAAGTTCCTCCTGGAACAAGTAAACCACCTTCCTCTACTAAACTTTAAATAGTATAATGAAACTTTGTTCAAATTTTGTATGACGAACCACTGAAGAAGCAAGAGGTGATACTGTTTTTCATCTGTAACTTTTCAATGACAACTCATCACTCGCAATCTACATATTTAACTGTGGTGTGGCCTAGCATTAATTAAACTACTCTGAACAAAAATGTTTCAACCATCCCCAGTTGGCCACAGAGGGATTCACACCAAGAAAAACAAACTGCAGAAAAATGCCAACTAGTTTATAAAAACTTCCTTTTCTTGATTCGGTTGTGGATTTCAAGACCCACATATTTTTGCCCATCCTCAAGGTGCAACTAATGAGGGAAAAGAAACACCCTAAAAAGTTTGCTGACGAAGGCGTGCTCATCTCAAAATATGAACTCTGTCTTTTCACAGAAGCTGCCAGACCTGCTGAGCATTTCCAGGATTTTCAGTTTCCATTCCCCACAACACCAGCAGATTATGGTTCAGTGAGTGAAGGAAAACCTCTGGTATTTTATCTTGAAGGCATTGATCATGTGAAGTGTTGCCAGGATATTCAACCAAGGCCTGACCTCACTCAATATCCACACATCAAGCTCACTTTTCCATGCTAGAAGGTACGTACATGCATAAGGAGGAACCTGTCCTCTGCAAAGAAAATCAATTTGTCCAGGTATTAGGCCTATGTTTTGAATTAAGCCAAAACATGGCAACCACACACTCCTTTGGACTTTCTTCATGAGTCACTCAACCAAGGACCTTTTACTCCTGCAGCATAAATTGTTATTCTCTTAGAAATTTGGCAATCTTGCAGTCGTGATGAATCCAAGTCAAAAAGCTCCAATAGCATGTCTCTTTTTTTCAACAATACTCATATGTGTACAAGACAATATGTAAATGATTTTTGTGCAGTGCTCACTGCGCTGGTTGTTAACTAAAAACTTTCAGGTAGAAGAGCATAATGGGTCAGGTTGCAAAGAGGAGCTTTGTGACTAATCCTACAGCACTCCCTCAAAACCCTAAATGGCCTGCAATTGAAGCAGTGAAAATGGATTTTCTTCAAAGACAGCAGAATAGGCCTCAGGTAAGAAATTCCTGATGATGGGCTTTTGCCCAAAGCGTCAATTCTCCTGCTCCTCAGATGCTGCCTGACCTGCCGAGCTTTTCCAGCACCACACTCTCGACTCTGATCTCCAGCATCTGCAGTCCTCACTTTCTCCCTCAGGTAAGAAAGGCCTGACTGAGAATCCCAATCATCATACAGCAAAATGCAAGTAATATGGTTATGCAACTGAAACGAACATAATAGCATGTAAAGAGAGTTTGTGGTTCATGCATTAAGTGATAGTTGAACAGATTTGTAGTGTATAACACAATAGGTAGTTTTGTCCAACTTGAAATTGAAGTAAAATTATGGATTTGTAGCAAGCCATACTGCACATTTTGTCCCACCTCGACAGAACTGAACATAGATAAATACAAAACAAATAATTCTCAGGAGGTAGAAAGGAAAGCTGCAAACAGTTCCAGGAACAAAGAATGCTTACGTCATTCTTAACATATACTTAAATCTTATTAATCCAACACACAATAGTTTATGCTAATTGACACCACTAAGTTTTAACTGAATTGCATTTATTGCATCGGTTTCAAAACGTCATTTAGAATTCAGATCACACACACTCCTGCTCTGACAACCTCCCCTATCTGAAGGATGGAAATTGCGAAGAGTTGACCATAGAAACAGAACCCACACTTTGGTCTATCGTTCTGCCACTGACAATAGACATTTACAAACGTAGTTAAACTATAATAGGTGGCACAAAAGTACAACAAAAACCATGTGAATAACATGGGAGAGCTTTGTATTCATGGCCTTGAGAATAACCCATAGACAAAAATAAATGGTCAAGATTGAATTCTATCAAAGCAATTTAGAAATCAGTTTGGTTTAGTTGCTGGCTTGCTCACCTTCGAGGCTGAATGATAGATTCAAACACACTCAGCTGAGATTGCAACTGAGCAACTGTAGTGTTTGCTAAAGTTGCCAAAAAGATATTAAACAAAGTTCCAACCTTTTTAAGAAAACTTGATGGCTTCAAGAGATCCCATGGCATGATTTGAAGAACAGGTGATTTCTCCCAGCATGCTGACTAATTCTCTCTCTCTCTCTCACAAATCAACATCACCAAATTGGAATTTACTGGTAAACTACTGTTTGCGGATCCTTGCTGTGTCAGGATGGATTCTCACATTTAATCATTACAAACATGACACTGCCAAAGTAATTCACTAGCTCCAATGAATGCCAAACACATGAGAGGAAATACTCTTATTCTAATTGTACACAAGTAGGGGGCTGTTCTTTGTTCTCTGTAGGAGATGTGTTATTAGGTCTTTGGGATCAGACATGGGTAAGCATCCTGTATATTTGTGCAAACTACTGTTGGCCTGATGACCATCACATTATGGCACTGTGCCCAGTATACAAGCTGGATAAAAAAAAGAGCTGACCAGAAGAAACAAGGAAGGCAGATGAACTCAGGGCATGGTTAGGAGCATGGGGCTGGGATATCATAGCAATTATAGAAACATGGCTCAGGAATGGGCAGGACTGGTAGGTTAATGTTCCAGGAAGGATAGAAAGGGAGGCAAGAGAGGAGGGGGAGTGCCGTTTTTGATAAAGGATAGCATTACAACTTTACTGAGGGAGGATATTCGCAGAAATACATCCAGGGAAGTTATTTGGGTGGAACTGAGAAATAAGAAAAGGGATGATCACATTATTGGGATTGTATTATGGACCCCCCAATAGTCAGAGGGAAATTGAGAAACAAACTTGTCAGGAGATCTCAGCTATCTGTAAGAATAATAGGGTGGTTATGGTAGGGGATTTTAACTTTCCAAATATCGACTGGGACTGCCATAGCGTTAAAGGTTTAGATGGAGAGGAATATCTGAAGTGTGTACAAGACAATTTTCTGATTCAGTATGTGGATGTACCTACTAGAGAAGATGCAAAACTTGACCTACTCTTGGGAAATAAGGCAGGGCAGGTGACTGAGGTGTCAGTGGGGGAGCACTTTGGGGCCAGTGACCATAATTCTATTCGTTTTAAAATAGTGATGGAAAAGGATAGACCAGATCTAAAAGTTGAAGTCCTAAATTGGAGAAAGGCCAATTTTGACAGTATTAGGCAAGGACGTTCGAAAGCTGATTGGAGGCAGAAGTTCGCAGGTAAAGGGACGGCTGGAAAATGGGAAGCCTTCAGAAATGAGATAACAAGAATCCAGAGAAAGTATATTCCTGTCAGGGTGAAAGAGAAGGCTAGTAGGTATCGAGAATGCTGGATGACTAAAGAAATTGAGGGTTTGGTTAAGAAAAAGAAGGAAGGAAGCGTATGTCAGGTATAGACAGGATAGATCGAGTGAATCCTTAAAAGAGTAAAACGGAATTTGGAGTATGCTTAAGAGGGAAATCAGGAGGGCAAAACGGGGACATGAGATAGCTTTGGCAAATAGAATTAAGGAGAATCCAAAGGGTTTTTACAAATCTATTAAGGACAAAAGGATAACTAGGGAGATAATAGGGCCCCTCAAAGATCAGCAAGGCGGCCTTTGTGTGGAGCCACAAAAAATGGGGGAGATACTAAATGAATATTTTACATCAGCATTTACTATGGAAAAGGATATGGAAAATATAGACTGTAGGGAAATAGATGGAGACATCTTGCAAAATGTCTAGATTACAGAGGAGGAAGTGATGGATGTCTTGAAATGGTTAAAAGGAGGATAAATCCCCAGGAACTGATCAGGTGTACCCGAGAACTCTGTGGGAAGCTAGAGAAGTGATTGCTGGGCCTCTTGCTGAGATATTTGTTTCAGCGATAGTCACAGGTGAGGTGCCGGAAGACTGGAGGTTGGCAAACGTGATGCCACTGTTTAAGAAGGGCGGTAAAGACAAGCCAGGGAACTATAGACCAGAGAGCCTGACCACGGTGGAGGGCAAGTTGTTGGAGGGAATCCTGAGGGACAGGATGTACATGTATTTGGAATGGCAAGGACTGCTTAGGGATAGTCAACATGGCTGTGCGCATGGGAAATCATGTCTCACAAACTTGATTGAGTTTTTTGAAGTAGTAACAAAGAAGATTGAGCGCAGAGCAGTAGATGGTCTATGGATTTCAGTAAGGCATTCGACAAGGTTCCCCATGGGAGACTAACCTTGTTAATCAGAGGTCACGGGATACAGGGAGAACTAGCCATTTAGATACAGAACTGGCTCAAAAAAAGGTAGAAGACAGAGAGTGGTGGTGAAGGGTTGTTTTTCAGACAGGAGGCCTGTGACCAGTGGAGTGCTGGATCGGTGTTGGGCCCTCTACTTTTTGTTATTTACATAAATGATTTGGATGCGAGCATAAGAGGTACAATTAGTAAGTTTGCAGATGACACCAAAATTGGACGTGTAGTGGATAGCGAAGAGGGTTTCCTCAGATTACAACAGGATCTGGACCAGATGAGCCAATGGGCTGAGAAGTGGCAGATAGAGTTTAATTCAGACAAATGAGAGGTGCTGCATTTTGGGAAAGCAAATCTTAGCAGGAGTTATACACTTAATGGTAAGGTCCTAGGGAGTGTTCTGAACAAAGAGACCTTGGAGTGCAGGTTCATAGTTCCTTGAAAGTGGAGTGGCAGGTAGATAGGATAGTGAAGGCGTTTGATATGCTTTCCTTTATTGGTCAGAATATTGAGTACAGGAGTTGGGAGGTCATGTTGCGGCTGAACAGGACATTGGTTAGGCCACTGTTGGAATATTGCGTGCAATTCTGGTCTCCTTCCAATCAAAGATATTGTGCAACTTGAAAGGGTTCAGAAAAGATTTAAGGATGTTGCCAGGGTTGGAGGATTTGAGCTATGGGGAGAGGCTGAACAGGCTGGGGCTGTTTTCCCTGGAGTGTCGGAGGCTGAGGGATAATTTTGTAAACCCCTACAAGGTTATGAGGGGCATAGATAGGGTAAATGGACAGACAGACAGTCTTTTCCCCGGAGTTGGGGAGTCCAGAACTAGAGGGCATAGGTTTAAGGTGAGAGGGGAAAGATATAAGAGACCTAAGGGGCACCCTTTTCCACACAGAGGTGGTACGGGTATGGAATGAGCTGCCAGAGGAAGTGGTGGAGGCTGGTGCAATTGCAACATTTAAGAGGCATTTGGATGGGAATATGAATAGGAAGGGTTTGGAGGGATATGGGCTTGGTGCTGGCAGGTGGGACTACATTGGGTCGGGATATCTGGTCAGCATGGACGGGTTGGATCGAAGGGTCTGTTTCCATGCTGTACATCTCTATGACTCTATGTGCCATCTTTAAGTATTCCCTTTTCAGAAGTACTTAGCATTAAAACAAAAAAATGACTTTCCCCTCAACGTATGCGCTGAGCTGGATGTTTGGGTTTGTTATTTGGTGTCTATTGAAAGTCCAGTCAGTCAGATTGTATCAAATGGATTAGGGAAATATACAACATTTGTCTTAGTCAAGGACAGAATTTTCTTCTTTGTTGACTCACCCAATCTTGCTGAGTCAGGAACCAACTTTTTGCCCCCTTTTAGAAATGGCAAAAGAAACAAATGAACAGCACAGCATGTTTAGTATGACTGGCTCAAATTGTAATGGGATGAATAAACTTGTTCTGCAACTTTTTGGGCTGAAAGAACCCTTTTCAAAATTATAATCAGAAATCCCCAGTAACGCACCCAGCCTCACAACACCTAACGTTTATATTGTGTCTGTTACACAGTAATACCAAGTGTTGCATATAGTTGTGTTTTTGATTTCTTCATCAGTCCCTTAGAATGAAGGATGACTTTCTTCCACGTAACTGTTGTGGTTATTGACGTGACAAAACAATCCAAAAATGTTGTCGAATTCACATTCTGCCATCTGCCATGGTAGGATTCAAACTTTCCTCCCTCGGAGATTACCGAATCTCTGGATTAATAGTCTAGTGATATTATCACTTCCTCAGAACTAAAAATCTGTGCTGGAAGCCAGCACTGGGGACTGAACACACAACTGTGGTGTTATTAGCACCTCTTGAGCAAATCAGCTATCAGACAATGCTGGATCTGTAAGACCTACAGGTAGGGCAAGTCGTGTTTGCTGGTAGCCTTCTTGAAGTATTGCACTGTAGCAACAACCAGGCTGGAGATTAGATTAGATTACTTACAGTGTGGAAAAGGCCCTTCGGCCCAACAAGTCCACACTGACCCTCCGAAGAGCAACCCACCCAGACCCATTCCCCTACATTTACCCCTTCACCTAACGCTACGGGCAATTTGGCATGGCCAATTCACCTCACCTGCACTTTTTGGACTGTGGGAGGAAACTGGAGCACCCGGAGGAAACCCACGCCGACACTGGGAGAATGTGCAAACGCCACATAGATAGTTGCTTGATGTGGAATTGAACCTGGGTCTCTGGCGCTGTGAGGCAGCAGTGCTCACCACTGTGCCATCGTGCTGAGGAATAGTTGTTAGCTTACTGTTGAAGATTTGTACCATGTGTAGAATAGCAAGATGTCTGAGTGCACAAGAGAGGCAGAGGAAAAATATTAGGCGAGGTGGTACGTTGCTTCCAAAAGTCAAATTCCATTCTAATGTACAGCCTTCTATGGAAGAGCACAAACGTAATGGTGTACTTTTTCCTTTCTTAAAAAAAAATCCCTGTTATCTTTAAGAGTAAAACTCTGATACTGTTTACACTAAAGCTGAAAACAGACTTCATAAAAAAATCAATTCTCCATCTGAAAGTAGCTGGACTTCAATCACTGGAAATTACTTAAGATGATTATACTGGACAAGTTACTAGCTTGATTGGCATAAACATGTCAATTTCTGAATTAATTTACTTATTTTTGAACATGTTGAAAATGTTTTGAAAAATTCCAAGAAAATAAGCACAATTTGGAAGCCCCAGTTGAAACTTGCCTTGCTGACCTTGAGGGTTTCAGGAAAACAGATTTCTCAGCTGACATTGAAAAGTGACTTATGCGTGACAAAATTTCCCCAACCGTTATCATTGAATCAACTGATCTTGTAGTCTAAGGAGTTAAAAGTCTGATTTGAAAATGTGTTGCTGGTTAAAGCACAGCAGGTTAGGCAGCATCCAAGGAATAGGAAATTCGACGTTTCGGGCATAAGCCCTTCATCAGGAATGAGGAGAGTGTGCCAAGCAGGCTAAGATAAAAGGTAGGGAGGAGGGACTTGGGGGAGGGGCGATGGAGATGTGATAGGTGGAAGGAGGTCAAGGTGAGGGTGATAGGCCGGAGTGGGGTGGGGGAGGAGAGGTTAGGAAGAAGATTGCAGGTTAGGAGGGCGGTGCTGAGTTGAGGGAACCGACTGAGACAAGGTGGGGGGAGGGGAAGTGAGGAAACTGGAGAAATCTGAGTTCATCCCTTGTGGTTGGAGGGTTCCCAGGCGGAAGATGAGGCGCTCCTCCTCCAGCCGTCGTGTTGTTATGTTCTGCCGGTGGAGGAGTCCAAGGACCTGCATGTCCTCGGTGCAGTGGGAGGGAGTGTTAAAGTGTTGAGCCACGGGGTGGTTGGGTTGGTTGGTCCGGGCGTCCCTGAGGTGTTCTCTGAAGTGTTCCGCAAGTAAGCGGCCCGTCTCCCCAATATAGAGGGGGCCACATCGGGTGCAGCGGATGCAATAGATGATGTGTGTGGAGGTACAGGTGAACTTGTGGCGGATATGGAAGGATCCCTTGGGGCCTTGGAGGGAAGTGAGGGAGGAGGTGTGGGCGCAAGTTTTACATTTCCTGTGGTTGCAGGGGAAGGTGCCGGGAGTGGAGGTTGGGTTGGTGGGGGATGTGGACCTGACGAGGGAGTCACGAAGGGAGTGGTCTTTGCAGAATGCTGATAGGGGTGGGGAGGGAAATATATCCCTGGTGGTGGGGTCCGTTTGGAGGTGGCGGAAATGACGGCGGATAATACGTTGTATACGGAGGTTGGTGGGGTGGTAGGTGAGAACCAGTGGGGTTCTGTCTTGGTGGCGGTTGGAGGAGCGGGGCTCAAGGGCAGAGGAGCGGGCAGTGGAGGAGATGCGGTGGAGGGCATCGTCGATCACGTTTGGAGGGAATCTGCGGTCCTTGAAGAAGGAGGCCATCTGGGCTGTGCGGTGTTGGAACTGGTCCTCCTGGGAGCAGATGCGGCAGAGACGAAGGAATTGGGAATATGGGATGGAGTTTTTACAGGGGGCAGGGTGGGAGGAGGTGTAGTCCAGATAGCTGTGGGAGTCAGTCGGTTTATAGTAGATGTCTGTGTTGAGTCGGTCGCCTGAGATAGAAATGGAAAGGTCTAGGAAGGGGAGGGAGGAGTCTGAGACAGTCCAGGTGAATTTGAGGTCAGGCTGGAAGGTGTTAGTAAAGTTGATGAACTGTTCAACCTCCTCGTGGGAGCACGAGGCAGCGCCGATACAGTCATCGATGTAGCGGAGGAAAAGGTGGGGGGTGGTGCCAGTGTAGTTGCGGAAGATGGACTGTTCCACATATCCTACGAAGAGACAGGCATAGCTGGGGCCCATGCAGGTGCCCATGGCTACTCCTTTAGTTTGGAGGAAGTGGGAGGATTGAAAAGAGAAGTTATTCAGGGTGAGGACCAGTTCAGTCAGTCGAAGGAGGGTGTCAGTGGAAGGGTACTGGTTGGTGCGGTGGGAAAGGAAGAAGCGGAGGGCTTTGAGTCCTTCGTGATGGGGGATGGAGGTGTACAGGGACTGGATGTCCATAGTGAAAATAAGGCGTTGGGGACCGGGGAAGCGAAAATCCTGGAGGAGGTGGAGGGCGTGGGTGGTGTCCCGAACGTAGGTGAGGAGTTCTTGGACTAAAGGGGACAGAACCGTGTCAAGGTATGCGGAGATGAGTTCGGTGGGGCAGGAGCAGGCTGAGACAATGGGTCGGCCGGGGCATTCAGGTTTGTGGATTTTGGTCAGGAGGTAGAAACAGGCAGTGCGGGGTTGTGGGACTATGAGGTTGGAGGCGGTGGATGGGAGATCCCCTGAGGTGATGAGGTTATGGATGGTCTGGGAGATGATGGTTTGGTGGTGGGAGGTGGGGTCGTGGTCTAGGGGGCGATAAGAGGAGGCGGCCGCGAGCTGGCGTTTGGCCTCAGCAGTATAAAGGTCGGTGCGCCAAACTACCACCGCGCCTCCCTTGTCTGCCGGTTTGATGGTGAGGTTGGGATTGGAGCGGAGGGAGTGGAGGGCTGCACGTTCTGAGGGTGAGAAGTTGGAGTGGGTGAGAGGGGTGGACAGGTTGAGTCGGTTAATGTCACGGCGGCAGTTGGCTATAAATAGATCGAAGGCGGGTAAGAGGCCAGCACGGGGTGTCCAGGTGGATGGGGTGCGTTGGAGGCGGGAGAAGGGGTCGTCAGAGGGTGGGCGGGAGTCTTGGTTGTGAAAGTAGGCACAGAGGCGAAGGCGGCGGAAGAATTGTTCAATATCTCGCCGCGTGTTGAACTCATTAATCCGAGGGCATAGGGGAATGAAGGCGAGGCCTCTGCTGAGGACTGATCTTTCACCCTCAGAGAGGGGGAGGTCTGGAGGGATGGTGAAGATCTGGCAAGGCTGGGAGCTAGGACCTGGTGTGGGACTGGAGCTGGGGGTGGGGGCCGGGACAGAGATCGATGTAGGGGCGGGGTTAGACGTGGTGACGTTGCTCGATGTGGGGGCGGGGTCAAGCGTGGGGGCGGGGTCATGCGTCGTGACAGAAATAAGCGTGGGGGCGGGGTTACGTGTGGTGACGAAAGTCGGCGTGGGGGCGGGGTTATGCGTGGTGACGAAGGTTTGCGTGAGGGCGGGGTTACGTGTAGTGACGAAAGACGGCGTGGGGGCAGAGAAACCTGAGGCGTTGTGGTCCTGCAGGTTAGTGATGTCAGTGGGGGCGGAAGTGGGTGCAGCAACGGCAACCGAAGGGACGGAAATGGTTGTGGCGACGAAAGAACCGTAGTCATTCCCGGTAGCTGCAACACATCTGCTCCCAGGAGGACCAGTTCCAACACACCTGCTCCCAGGAGGACCAGTTCCAACACCGCACAGCCCAGATGGCCTCCTTCTTCAAGGACCGCAGATTCCCCCCAAACGTGATCGACGATGCCCTCCACCGCATCTCCTCCACTTCCCGCTCCTCCGCCCTTGAGCCCCGCTCCTCCAACCGCCACCAAGACAGAACCCCACTGGTTCTCACCTACCACCCCACCAACCTCCGTATACAACGTATCATCCGCCGTCGTTTCCGCCACTTCCAAACGCACCCGACCACCAGGGATATATTTCCCTCCCCTCCCCTATCAGCATTCTGCAAAGACCACTCCCTTCGTGACTCCCTCGTCAGGTCCACACCCCCCACCAACCCAACCTCCACTCCCGGCACCTTCCCCTGCAACCGCAGGAAATGTAAAACTTGCGCCCACACCTCCTCCCTCACTTCCCTCCAAGGCCCCAAGGGATCCTTCCATATCCGCCACAAGTTCACCTGTACCTCCACACACATCATCCGCTGCACCCGATGTGGCCTCCTCTATATTGGGGAGACGGGCCGCTTACTTGCGGAACACTTCAGAGAACACCTCAGGGACGCCCGGACCAACCAACCCAACCACCCCGTGGCTCAACACTTTAACTCTCCCTCCCACTGCACCGAGGACATGCAGGTCCTTGGACTCCTCCACCGGCAGAACATAACAACACGACGGCTGGAGGAGGAGCGCCTCATCTTCCACCTGGGAACCCTCCAACCACAAGGGATGAATTCAGATTTCTCCAGTTTCCTCATTTCCCCTCCCCCCACCTTGTCTCAGTCGGTTCCCTCAACTCAGCACCGCCCTCCTAACCTGCAATCCTCTTCCTGACCTCTCCGCCCCCACCCCACTCCGGCCTATCACCCTCACCTTGACCTCCTTCCACCTATCACATCTCCATCGCCCCTCCCCCAAGTCCCTCCTCCCTACCTTTTATCTTAGCCTGCTTGGCACACTCTCCTCATTCCTGATGAAGGGCTTATGCCCGAAACGTCGAATTTCCTATTCCTTGGATGCTGCCTAACCTGCTGTGCTTTAACCAGCAACACATTTTCAACTGTGATCTCCAGCATCTGCAGACCTCATTTTTTACTAAAAGTCTGATTGTCTAGCTAATGAGAAATGTGTTAGAGGAAGTGATGCAGTGTCACAAGACCTTGCTCTCTCTCGCAGTCTGGTGGCAAGATGAAGCCCCAGTGATATATCTCCTTAAATTAAGTTAATCATTTCCTGACTTCAGCTGGCTCTAAAGTATTCTATAACAGCAGTTGTGAAACCAATGAAAGATCATACCCAGATTATATGGATGACATTAGCAGAAGCACTACTCCTGGGTCTGGTCAGGCATTGCTTGAAAGATGGTTAAGCTTTAGAATGACAGATTTGCCCTTCCTGTGGGAAACCATCCTAACTGCAGGGCCCAGACTGGGAAACTGATGTTGAATATCTACAAGTGTAAGCCAGGTCGTTCCAGCATCATCACTCGTGGGTTCGGAAAGGCCAGAGAAGGGACTCCCCCAGATTCCTTGTTCTAAAAGAAGTGGAGGTCCAGCAAGCAGGCTACTATCAAGATAAATATTATCAGCAGAACAAAGAAAATAAACTGAATCAAGATGCAGTGATTGGATGACAAGAAGCTTGCCTATGTGACGTAAATTGAAAAATGTATTTTTTTGCTGGGCGGTGAAAAATTCTCTGCCAAAAGTGGATAATCCATTTAATACGTTCTGTCTCAGATGTTGAGAGGCGCATGTATCATGGTGGTGCCAGGTGAAGCTCAGATTTGCACCGGAAACTCAATTATTTTTAAAAAAAATAAGTGGATTTAAATGTATATCTTAACATGCGTGCAAGCACTTTTAAAAGGAAGTGTTACATTAAAATATAGCAGACATTTCCATAACTATGACAATTTCCACTTTGCCACATTCTATTTGCAAATCCTGAACTTTACAGCAACCTGCCTGTGAAAAGGATTTGCCTACAGATAGATCACGATAACTAAAGCAGCAAAAAGTGATGGCTGAGCCCCTTCCCTTTCATCTTCCTCCTGGAAAAGCTCACTTTTTTTGTGAAGTTTGATCGAGTACCATCAACACTACTCCAATTACTTTCCAAAACATAGAACATAACAATGCAGTACAAGCACTTCAGCCCTCGATGTTGCGAAAACCTGTGAAATTATCTGCTGCCCATCTAAATCTCCACCATTCCATTATTATTATTATTATTATTATTATCCAAATATCCATCCAAAATCCATTTAAATGCCCTTAACGTCGGCGAGACTACTACTGTTGCAGGCAGGACATTCCATGTCCCTCCTGAGTAAAGAAACTACCCTGATAGTGGTCTTAAAATCTATCACCCTTCAATTTAAAGCCATGCCCCCTCATGTTAGCCTTCACCATCAGAGGAAAACAGCTCTCCCTGTCCACCCTATCTAACCCTCTGATTATCTTATATGTCTCGATTAAGTCACCTCTCAACCTTCTTCTCTCCAATGAAAACAGCCTCAGTTCCCTCAGCCTTTACTTGCAAAGCCTTCCTTCCATACCAAGCAACATTCTAGTAAATCTCCTCTAAACTCTTTCCAAAGCTTCCATATCCATATCCTGACCAGAACTGTACCTATTACTCCAGGTGTGGCCTTACCAGTGTCTTGCATTATCTCATGGCTCTGAAACCCAACTCCTTTACCAAAAACACCAATACACCATATGTCTTCTTAACAACCCTACCAACCTGGGTGGCAACCTCCAGGGATTTATGCACCAGGACGCCAAGATCTCTCTGTTGCTTCCTGCTGAGTCCGTTCAACTTTAGTTGAATGTTTACATTGATCTGGGAGTTGGTTAGCTTATTTGGCTGGATTACTACAATGCCCAGAGTGACATCAATATCAGTTCAATTCCCACTACTGATCAGGGTCATGATGAAGGCCCTGCCTATTCTCAACCTCGCCCAAGGCCTTGTGACACTTGGGTTAAACTCACCAACAATTATCTCTCTCGAATGAGAGAGCAGTTTATGGCCCACTGGGATTATGACAACTTGCATTTTCAACACATCGCTCCTGCCTCACCATCACTCATTCACTGGTCTTCCCCAGTGTCCAACCCTACCTTTTGTCGCAGCATTCCAGGCAGTTTTCCACTTATAATACCGGAAGTGTTTTGTAAGTACTTTCACATAATTTCACCAACGTCCTCTCCCCACCCCCAGCACACAAGACTCCCCCAGTTTGAGGACTGCCACACTAGGATATGGTAGCTTTACAGTTACTTGCACAGCCTTAGGCAGTTTTATTCCAGTAATGTCAAAACTTTTACAACAGCATGCCATACTATGGATATTTCTATTGAAAAATCAATGGATGAGACATGCAATTTATCCAAAGCATTATTGGCATCACTCAGGCCCGAGCTCAGGTTTCAGTTCATCTGCTGCTGAAACTATGAGCCAAGCTGTTGGTATCTCTGGACCTCATTATTCCAACGAACTTCCAGCCAGTCTCCCTTTTAACACTTTAAACTCATCCAAACCTGTATCCAACTCACACCAAGTCTCATTCATGTATCAATCCTGTGCTCGCTGATTTCTACTGGCTCCCAGTGAAGCAACATGATATTCAATTCTCATCCTCATTTCAAAATCTTCCCATGACTTTGCCCCTCCCTCTCTGGACCAGTGACTCTGTCA
Organism: Hemiscyllium ocellatum; assembly: GCF_020745735.1. Classification (NCBI taxonomy): domain Eukaryota; kingdom Metazoa; phylum Chordata; class Chondrichthyes; order Orectolobiformes; family Hemiscylliidae; genus Hemiscyllium; species Hemiscyllium ocellatum. Next base: position 108,960,662 of record NC_083406.1, read on the forward strand.
TCCTTACAATCTTGTATGGAAGATGCTAGCTATAAAGAGAGGTTGAGTAGGTTAGGATTGTTTTCATCAGAAAAAAAAAAGGAGATTGAGGGGGGAACCTGATTGAGGTTGACAAAATCCATGAAGGATATAGACAGGGTAGAACGAGATAAGCTGTTTCCCCAGGGTAAGGGATACAACAACAAGAGGTCACGCGTTCAAGGTGCGAGGTGAAAAATTTAAAGGGGGATACACGGAAAGTATTTTACACAGAGGGTGGTAGGTGCCTGTAAAGTGTTGCCAGCAGAGGTAGTAGAGGCAGGCACAGTAGATTCATTTGAGATGCGTCTGGACGGATGCATGAGTAGGTGGGGAGCAGAGGGATACAGATACTAAGAAATTGGGCAATAGGTTTAGAGTGTAGATTTGGATAGGCTCAGGCTTGGAGGGTCCAAAAGGCCTGTTCCTGGGCTGTAAATTTTCTTTGTTCTTTGTATTGTTCAGATATCTATGCTCCTCTAACTCAGATCTTAAGTAAATTTGTTTTCAACCACTTCATCAGCAACCATGCCCCAAGCTCTGGAATTCCTTCCCTAAATCTTTTTACTTTCTTTATGATGCTCTTTAAAACCTCCTTTGACCACACAGTATCTGTCACTAGCATGAATATTGGTTGCATATGGTTCTGTGTCTAATTTAATTTGATAATGCTTCTGGAAACACCTTGGTAAGTTTGCCATATTAATGTCGCTTGAGAAGAAGACGTTGTTATAAAGGAGTTGTACAAATGCAAACTGATTGTTCTAATTAATATACCACACTCTTGCTCTACTCACAATGATGATTTGACTCTTACTGATATTGAATCATGTCTATATTATATGTGCCATAACCTCTTTTGTTGACATAACTACCATAACATGGCTAAGCACTCAAGAAAGGCTGTTGAACTTTCAACTTTACTCCTTGATAATATGAAGGTCATAGTTAATATGAAAGTCCTGCTTATTTCTTTATTTTTCCACTTGTTCTATGAAGCTCTGTAATCCATAACTTTTTAAAAACTTTGTTTCTCTCTTTTACTACTTTGTACCTAAGTACCTCTTTATCTAAGAGAGCATCATGTGTGGCAACATTATATACTTTGATTCTTGAGTACAAGTGACAATAAAAGCTAGATCTAAAGTATTGTTTCTTCTTGCATGCTTTTTCAAATCCTCATTTGAAGAGCAATTTTAAAATACAGAGCTCAGGATTTTAGTAAGATAAATACAGGAAGAAAAAAAAATAATGTCTCTCATTGTGCAGTTGCATCCCTTTGTAAATTCTAGGATGACATGGAAATTCTGATTGAGAATAGTGTTGTCTCTTCCTTGCTTTCAACCAACCATATTAGGCAGCATGAAATCCATCCACAGTAGTTTTACAGAATAAAAACATCAGTGTTTCAAGTCTCCCTTGAATCCAAGGATAATTCTTTGAAAGCAACTGTTCAGTTTAATTAATGACTCAGTGATATCATGTGAAGGAGCAGCAAAGACCTCTCACCTTGAAGCAACACAACCTATCGGAGCAGGTATTGAGCCCAAGACTAAATTCAGTTCAAAACTTTGAAGTTATTTTCTCCCTTCAAATGGGCTCCAAATGTGCAATCCAAGTGACAAACAATTACAACTGATTCTGTTCTGATAAGCTCTGTACCTATTGCATTTGTTGCTGCAAAGCATCTCTTTACCATCCCAAGCTGTTGGCTCAACAGCAGCAAATCACAACAGTTGGAAGCTTGGAAATCAAAAGGTGGTAAATGTTTGCCATTGACAAGGCATAAATCAGGAGCGTGATAAAAAGTTCTTTGCTTGTTTGGGGTGAATACACCTTCAACAATCAATAAGCTTGACCAATACTGGACAAAATCAGCCCACTGGATTGACACCATATCCACAAACATTCACTCCCTCTACCACCAATGCTCAGTAGCAATGTGTACCTTCTAAAAGATGAACTGCAAAAATTCAAAGCTCCTTAGATAGCAGCTTCTAAATTCAACCACTTCCATCTAGCAGGACAAAGTCAGCAGATACGTGCAAACTACCAGCATCCACAATTTCCCATCCAAGCCTCCTGCCATTTGCATTAGGAAGTGTACTAGTGTTCCTTCACTATTGTTGGATCAAAACTCTGGAATTACCTCCCTAAGGACATTGTGGATCTTCCTACAGGCATGGACTTCAGAAACTCAATGAGGAAGTTCAAGGACAAATAGGGATGGCAATAATGCTGGCCAGCCATGGGACACCCACATCCGACAGAACTTTTTTTTTTGTAAAAGGGGACAGAGAGCCACTAAATAAGAACACTGATGAAAGCTGCCAATCCTGATGGGCTCTTATCAGTCAAAGCAAATAAAGTGAAAAATGAATCAGCAGAAATGCAAAAATATACCAACACCTTTTCAAAAATTGAAAGTTCCCATTTCCAAAATAGGGCTGAAGGTATTTTAAAATAACATAACGGATTTAAATCATCAAGTTGCTTTTTTACTTCTCCCCCAAAATGTTGTCCATGACACTTTTGCTAACTGCTGCCACGGAGGGGAAAATTCTGTCACCAATTCTGGCATTCGTAAAATAATTTCCAGGATACATGAATAGAGTTTCTTACAGCCTAACATGGAAAAAATTATTTGAAGAAAGACAAAGTAATCACATTTTACAAGTTCTATTCAACGTCAACATTCATCTGTAAGATTCCTTTTAAAAAGTGCACAGTGGGCTTGAAATTCATCTTGAAACGATGATGCAAAATAGGTGTCATTGGAATGGCCGCCCACGATGTACAACAAAGATTTAATTTAATGGACTACAATCCTGGACGAGTGTGTGTGAGAGAGAGAGAGAGACTAACTCATAAAAACAATTACATAAAAATGATTGATAGTATTGATTACAGAACAGTGGCAGCTTTTACTCATTTAAAATTTTGAAAAGTTATTTCTCCAGAGAATAGATACTTCCATTTGTCTGTATTCAAAATTAATTTGACTGCAATAAATTTATGCAGGTTTCCAGCATTTTAAAATAATAAAAAAAAAAAATCCTACAGCATGGAAGCAGGCCATTTGGCTTATCAAATTCACACCAAGCCTCTGAACAGCATTTCACCCAGCCCCACAAACACCACCCTATCCTTGTAACCCTGCATTTCCCATGACTAATCCACCTAAATTACACATCTCTGGACACTATGGGCAATTTAGCATGGCCAGTCCACCTAACCTTTTTGGACTGTGGGAAGAAACGGAGTGTCCAGCGGAAACCCATACAGACATGGGGAGAAATCTAATCTAATCTAATCTAATAAAATGCAAACTCTGCTTAAACAGACAGTCACCCATGGCTGTAAATGACTCTAGGTCCCTGGTTAGCATTCCAGCATCACAATGCCAAAAATTGCTCTTTGGACAAAAAAAGTGAACATCTAAAAAGGAGAGAGATAGGGAGGCTCCTTGTATGGATGACAACTTAAAACAGTATTTTCATAAGATTTTGTTCATACAGTCACTGCAGATGAGTGAAATTCCAGTTATTTGTTGTTGATTAGAAAGTAACAGAGGTTGGGTACTAATGCTTGTAGACACGAAAAATGAGAATATAATAATTTCATCCAGGAATTCAAATAGGTCAATGGCCTCAAAACATCTACTGTTGTGACTTTTCCTAAACATACTTCTCTGAAGGGACATCTGCATTCCTCAAATTCTGGATCTTCAATTTCCACCGGTCCACCATTGGCAGCCATACCATTGGCATTCAATTCCAGAATTTCTTCCCATACCGACTCGCCTCTTTCAAGGTGCTTCTTAAAACATCCTCCTTGGCCAAGCGTTTGGTCATCTGTCATAATATCCTGTGGCTGGGTATCAAGCTTTGTCTGAATTACCCAGTTGTGAAGTTCCTTGGGTGTATTTCACTATATTTAAAAGTACTTTGTCAATTCAAGTTGTTGTTATTAATCCAATGAAGTTCAACTTCTTAAAATTAAACGGACCAAGCAACAAATATCTTGGTAAAGATATTCCCTCCTCCACACTTCCACCCCACCTGAAGTAATTCTGGAAATGTTTTTAATTGACAGAAAGACTGGCTATTTCCAAATATCTGAAAAGTTTACACAAACCATCCATGGCCCTGTTAATGCAGTCAGAAAAATGGCCTCTTCATTGCTTGCAGACTTCAAAAATCCACAAGTAAAATGAAACCTAAATATTTCTCCAACTGTTGTATTCAGTTTCTCCAAATTTTAGTGCAAGCAGAATGCAAGAACATCTGCTGGCAATACCCTCAGCTCCAAGAATCCACACCCTGACCCAACCAAGTAACGGTGCTCCTTAAGTCGTGTCAGGACCTTTGACCAGTTCAACTAAAGCCTTAATACTGTGAAGTACTACTTTCTCTACATCCTCAGTTTTCACAAAATGTTAAAAAAAAATTTAAAGAAATGAAAAGTCCAGTAGGGAAGTATATATAATACAATGAGTATTAAATTTATGAATAAAGCCACTAAATGGCAGGTTTTATTTAAGGAAGAAGCATTATAGTCTCCATGTACTTCATTACCACCACAAAAAAAAGAGAGAAATCCACAGAAAATCCCTCAATACAACATAATTTGGTTTACCAATCACCATAAACTTTGACCATGTTCGGGCCATTACGTAGGTAACTACCAATTTCAGCTTCCAATTAAATAGCACCTTTCATATGTTAAGACGTCTTAAAATACTTTCCAGAAGTATAATCAGACTAAACAGATGCCAAACAATATTATAGTTTGGATAATCTGCTCTCAATTTATTACAAAGCTCCATAGATCATATTGCATTAGATTTCAATGTCACATCAGAGACGGTTTTATCCTAACATAAGCAAAGTTACTTGCATCAGGCTAGTAATGAAAGTTAGTTTCACACAGGAGAAAGTGCCAGCCAAATCAACAGCTGCAATAAACCACATGACAAAAAAAATCAAAACCTCCACACTGGTAGCCTTAGAGTTAAAGGCAAGACTCAAGATTATTTTTAAATATGGATTTTTACAATCAGCTAAACCTCACCTTACTACCTTCTAGCTTTCCACTATAATTGGACAAGTATTTAATACAGTGTCTCAGTTTCCCTCCCTCCAACATAATGATTCCACACATGATCTTATTAGCACATCTGTCAAACCATGTTAAAACTGGTCCATGATTAAACCCAGATTTAATAGCCACAACATATACATTTTCCATCCGCAAAAAAAAGGGAGCAGATGTCTCCATTTTGCTTTTCAAGGTAGTGTGTTTAATTACCTACAAAGCAACTTGAGTATAAAGCATACTTGATATTCACAAGTAACATTTTGCTGAAAAATGTTCTAAAATGCTCTTTTTAAAAAAAAAATACTGCATCATTCTCCAATTCCCCAACAGCAACACCAAGGGCGATCATACAGTACAGAAGCAGTCATTCAGCCCATTGGGTCTGTACAGCCAAGGCCGCACTAAATATACACAAGACCCACCTCCAGCACAAGGCCCATAGCCTCAAAATGTTATGATACTCAACAGTTCATCCATGTACATTTTGAAGGGGAGAGGTTTCAACTACCCTCTCGTGTAGGAGGTAGCTCTCCTATTTCTAACTATTCACAGCTAACTTGTTGCTTGTCAACTACAACGTTATTTTGCAGAGTTCATGGCACAGTGACAGGTGCATAACAGATCATCACAAACATTAACAGTGTATATAAACGTAGATCATTTGTTTCCAATTCTTGCAACAGGAAATATGCCCAAGGAAAAAAAAATGCATTCTCAGACTAACATTATAGAGAAAGAGAAAAAGGTACATATGGCAGTCAATGAATCACTCTTGATTCAGCCAAACCATCCAAATGTAGAAGGAAATCTCACAGAACAATAAACAGGCTTTTTTCCAGCTGAACAGCACTACACTGATTAATTGCTTGGTCTATTTGCTGCACAGGAACATCACATGCACCTGTTATGCAGTTATACACCAGAATAGTTCACCCTCAGATTCAATAGTGTAACTTTTTTGAAATACAAAAAAAACTACTGTATGACACCAGTTTCTTTGTAAGAAAATGTGTAGGCATCCCAATTTGTGTAAAGAATGACAGCATTCTCTACGAACGGGTCATCACATGCCACTGCATACTTAAAATTTTTGGTTATACCCAAAGTATAAATCTCAAAGTATGGAATCCTGACGCTTTGCAGTATAGAAAGTGGCCTTTCAAGCCACCACATTACTTGCGGAACTCCCTTAAAACATAAGTAATTTACCCACTTTCACAAAGTGAAGATGGTCTTGGTCTCATTTGTCTCATTCCAGTCAAACATTCATTTATCTAAAATATTTCTTTTAAACATAGACATTCGTTTAATTCCTTAAATGCGGATTACAATAAATAAAAGGATGCACATAATAACACATCAACATTTCTACCATGTATCCCAATCATGCAAAATTGGCACATGAAGCTGCCGGTGATCTGCTACTTCCTAAACTATACACTCAAGATGTGATTGGAGCCAAAACAGAATGCAATTTCAAAATAAAAACAACTTTCCTTAGTGTTTCATCTCATTTAATCACCTCAAAACACTTCACATAATTAATTTTTTTGGAGTGCAGATGTTGTAATGTTGGAATGTACTGCACTGATTTGGTGCCAGCAGATAATGCAATGACTGGCTCATCCATCTGTTTTGTTGGTGGTACAGATTGAAGGAGGGATGTTGGCCAAGCAATTGTAATAATTTTGTTTTCTTACATGGAATCTTTCAAGGCTACCTTGACTGAATATCAGCTTAAAAACAGTCCCTCTGAAATGCTTTGCTCTATTTGTGCACTCGAGTAACAGCCAGAAACATGTCTGGTTGTAACTCCTCAGCCCACATCCCGCCTACCCAACTGATCCGCTCTATGAAAGGTCTCTATCTACTGTTGGTGGTTCTGCTTTTATTCCAAGATTTATTTTACACTGTCTAGTATTTCAGTAAAATAGTAGAGAGGAAGAGACACATTGGGAGAAATTGAAATAATTGAACCTCTGCTTTACAATTCCATTAATCTTGGCGTTTCTGTTCCAACATCCAGCATCACCAGAAATCCCACACTCATTAACTCAGGCCTGCTTTTCTGATATCCTCCATTGAACCTGCTGGTCTGAATCAGCCGAGCAGCAGATTTTTTTGGGGCTGCACATGAAGTGGTGTTTTCCTGCCAATTACAATTTGCTAACGTTGAACCAATACAAACTGAGGTTTTCGCATGAAAAATAAATAGGTAAAGGGAATACGTAGAAGCCAAAGACGTGTCAAGTTTCTTAATCCTCTGATGTCTAACGTTATTTTTTTTAATAAAAACGACCAACAAGACAAGCTCCATCCCTTGATGTTGGGTCTGTGGTGCAAAACCTACCAAGCGTTTCATGGTTACGTGTAAAATAAAACAACGCTCAGTTATCAAATGGAAAAAAAATCAATACGCAGTTACCACGTCGGTTTTTTTTTTAAAACGGTGAATAAACAGAAGTAAAAAAAAGAGGGTTGCAGCAGCTCTGGGCAACACTGTGATGCAGCAACTGGGGCGGCCGAACTTGGAACGTGGAACCAGCTCGGCACGCGGAAATGATTGACGTTGGGCATGCGGCGAATCAGAGCGGCGGCTGTGACCCAATGGACCAATCGTAGGCCGCAAGGGGAAGTCAGGGCGGGGCTTGTCACCCTTCCTCGAGCCGCTCAGGTTCGGGCTCTCGTCAGTTTCAGTCCAATTCACAAAAAGACAACATGACATTCCAGTCTGAATCGAAACCAACATATTCGAATGTTCAGACAGATACATTGTATGCGCAAGGTTCTAATTTTTTTAACCACACGCGTGTAGCAACAATGGACTCCAGGTTCCAAATACAGAAGCATTTATTTTTATACATAAAAGAGGATCAATTAGTGTGTCCTTACCGTATATCATTGCCAACCCAGTCTCGTGGAGAAACCGAAAGCGCCGGTGTTTGAAGAGCCAGATGGTGAGGATGGTGAGTGTCAGGAGCAGGATGAAGAGCAGCAGATTAGCGCTGTCTTGCCGGTGGCTTTCTTCCGCCTCTTTCTCCGTAGCGATCTCCTCCATGGCGCTGTCTGCCCGGCACTGCCAAGCCCACACGTTCAGCAACCAAACGAGGGCGAACACAGGTTTCTTCAGGGCACAGGCCGGAGCCCCCCATCCTCGGCGGCGGCCGCTGCTGCTTGCAATCTCCATCGCCGCCGGAGCTTGTCCTGTTTGTATGTGTCTGTATAACCTCTTGTGATTCGAGCACTTGTCAATACTGCGTAGATCGAAGGGAAGGGGCGGGACTCTCCGATACGCACTCCGCCTCGTACTTAAAGGCACAACGCTTTTCCTGTTGCCAATGTTAACTAGAGCTCTTCATGTTTATTTTTGCCGCACGAATCACGCTGTCCATAACACTATTTCAAATAAGTGTCTTAGCTAATATTTTTTGCTCAATCAACATTGCAAGAAAAATTGCTCGTTATCACATGATTATTTGCGGGAGCTTACTGTGTACAAACTGGCTGACGCGTTTCCTTCACTACAACAGGGAGCAACATTCACAAAGTACCTCCGACTGTAGTATGCTCGGGTCAATCTCGAGGACGTGAAAGGTCCTACACAAGTTTTTTTTTGGTTGCGTTAGACTTAATGTCCCCAAATTACAAATTTATTTTTCAAACAAATCATCATCTAAAGGAACATTTGCTTCCAGTCTGACAGGGCAGGTGATTCTCATGAACAGTCGTCATGAATCCAGGTTTGGATTTTATAGTTTTCTTTTGCAAAGCAAAAGCAGATGCAGAAGTTTAAAATCTGAAATAAAAGCACATAATACTGGGCAGATCAGGCAGCATGAGGGGAGACAGTTGAGTTAAAGTTTCCGTTTGATAACTGTTCATCAGAACTCCGCGACTCCCTCATTCGGTGCACGCCTTCCCCCTCCCCCCTCTATTCCCGACACCTTTCTTTCCCACCGCATGAGGTGTAAAAGCCTCCGTCCGCACCATCCCCTCACCTCCGTCCAAGGCTCTAAAAGATCCTTCCACATCTCGCAGACATGATTTGGAGATGCCGGTGTTGGACTAGGGTGTACAAAGTTAAAAATCACACAATACCAGGTTAAAGTTCAATTGGAAGCACTAGCTTTCGGAGTGCCGCTCCTTCATCAGTAGATCAGGACAATAGTACTGCCATACGGCCCTGCATCCCTGATATCGATATAGTTTCTGATCTAAGAAAATGCATTTGGACTAGACACAGGCAGGAACAGGTGAAAATCGACTAAGACAAAAGAAAATAAGGAAGGTCATAGAGATGTACATAGATGTACAGTCCAACTCGTTCATGCTGACCAGATATCCTAAATTAATCTAGTCCCATTTGCCAGCATTTGGCTCATATTGCTCTAAACCCTTCCTATTCATATACCCATCCAGATGCCTTTAAAATGTTATAATTGTAATGGCATGCGCGACTTCCTCTGGCAGCTTACTCCATACACACCACCCTCTGTGTGAAAAAATGACAAACTCCTCAAAATGGTGGATGTTAAGGAGGGTGTTAAAGGTGGAAATGCAGAAAGGCTTCTGTCGGGGCATGTGCTCCGGTACTGAGGGAGGAGATGATATAGTATGGGTGCCAATGTGGTCGACAAAGGCAGAAATAGGAGATTTCAGAGGATTGGAAGTTGGGGTGATTGGTTACAGATTAAAGGACAGGCCAGACCTTTCAGAAATTCAAACAAGACATTGAACTGTTGCTACTGCTGTTGTTGCTTGCCATCATCCTTGATGTTCAATGGTGTTACTATCGCTCAATCCACCACAACCAACACCATTGACCAGAAGCTAAACTGGCTTAGCCATATAAACACATTAGCTACAAAAGCAGGTCAGAGGCTGGGAAATCTGTAGAGAGTAACTCACCTCCTGACTCATCAATGTTTCTCCATCACCTACAATGCACACGTCATGGATAGGTTACTCTCTACTTAGCTGAGCATGTGCTTGTCTTTTTTTTTCTTTTTAAATTTTTTTTCCACAAGTTTGCAAAAGAAAACTAAAAAAAAGACCCAAGTATAAACATTGATATACAGTTAAATCTTAAATAAATGATAACCAAAATCTATCAAACAAGAAAACAGAAATACCAAGAGAAAAAAAGATAAAACTCAATTAACTACTCATCTAACTTACAACTAACCAGAGTGTATCATTAAAATTCTTACATTATTCAAGAGAAAAAAAATCCAACAGATAACACATAAATTGAGCAGTGATATACATGATCGGAATGTCTAAACATCAGATCACAACAAAACCCGTATTTATCCAAAACATCCCGAGCATAGAGCATATAAAATTCACAAAAATAAAAGCTCTTTAGTACATTCAGATCAATATAATAAAAAAAACATTTCTAAATAGTAAAAGAAAAAGTATAAAATGTATTTAAATGGAGATCTTCCCCCTTATTCCCGTGGGCATCACTTCCTGTCCAAAAAACCCATCATAATCTCTCCCAACCAGTGCTCCACCCTTGACCCAGGCACCCCACGATAGGATAAAGAAAATTCAAGTAAAAAATGAGGTCTGCAGATGCTGGAGATCACAGCTGAAAATGTGTTGCTGGTCAAAGCACAGCAGGCCAGGCAGCATCTCAGGAATAGAGAATTCGACGTTTCGAGCATAAGCCCTTCATCAGGAATGAGAGAGAGTAGCCAAGCAGGCTAAGATAAAAGGTAGGGAGGAGGGACTTGGGGGAGGGGCGATGGAGGTGGGATAGGTGGAAGGAGGTCAAGGTGAGGGTGATAGGCCGGAGTGGGGTGGGGGCGGAGAGGTCAGGAAGAGGATTGCAGGTTAGGAGGGCGGTGCTGAGTTGAGGGAACCGACTGAGACAAGGTGGGGGGAGGGGAAATGAGGAAACTGGAGAAATCTGAATTCATACCTTGTGGTTGGAGGGTTCCCAGGCGGAAGATGAGGCGCTCCTCCTCCAGCCGTCGTGTTGTTATGTTCTGCCGGTGGAGGAGTCCAAGGACCTGCATGTCCTCGGTGGAGTGGGAGGGAGAGTTAAAGTGTTGAGCCACGGGGTGGTTGGGTTGGTTGGTCCGGGCGTCCCTGAGGTGTTCTCTGAAGCGTTCCGCAAGTAATAAGTATACTACTGAACTAGAACTATCAGTGAGTACCGTATCCCCCACCCCTCCCCCACCCACACCAACACCTGGATATATTTGGTAATGGTAATACCATATATGAACATATATGACTTTAAAATTACAGTCTCAGCAAATAATAATTAAATATATTAATACAAAACAACAGGGGAAAACTACGCCACTTAAAGGATGAATAAATAAGTCCTTCTTCCCACCCCCCATGATAATATTAAACAGTAAGATAATGAAAGGAAAAAAAGGGTGGGTAGACCGAGGTGGGGTAGGGCAAAACAACACCAATTAACTCTTATAGTTTGTCTACAAGCATCCAAAAGTTCCTTGGCCTTCTCCGGTGATTCGAAGTTAAACACGGACCCTTCATGGCTAAAGCATAGTATAGCTGGGTAGCACAAAGAGTATTGAATGTTTAAATCCCTTAAACACCTCTTTGCTTCATCAAACGCCTCTTTCGAACAAAAGCTGGGGAAAAGTCCTGAAATAACATAATCTTGGATCCTTCATGAGTCATGGCTTGTGGATCTTTCCCAAGATTTCTGGAGGCTTTCAAAAGCATCTGCCTCACCTTATAGCTCTGCAGCCTGAACAGGACCGGGTGGGGGCGCTGGTTCAAGCCGGGCCCGCGTATTGCGACCCGGTAGGCCCATTCTACCCTTACCTGGCCTGATCCAGCCTCCAGATTCAATAACTGCGGAAGCCACTGTTCAAGGAACCTTGTAAACTGGCCTTCTTTCCATTCGGAAGAAGGTCGAGGTTGTCAATGTGGTTTTCTAAGGTCCGGACTTGCTGCTCGAGAGTCTGGACCCGATCCACGGCTGATTCTGCAATGGCTTCGGAGGTCGCGGCCTTTAGTTCCGCCCCTCTGACTCGGCATTCAATTTCTTCGATATCTCGGCCATGCTTTTGTAGCGTGGCCAACAGTGAATTCCACCGACTTCGGGACTCTACTATGAAAGCATCGATCTTCGCGTCGAGTTTGGAGATTATTTCCGCGAGGCTCGCCACCGTAGGTAAGTCCCCCGGGGTGGCTGCAGACGCTTCTGCTGCAGCTGGGGAGGGGCTGCCGCCTGCTGACAACTGCAGGTTCTTTTCCCCCTAGTCATTTTTACAGGAGACTGAATTGTATAAATTTAGTACTAAACCACTAATTACATTAAGTAAAAACTATTTTTAGTTGATTGGTGAGTGTGGTGGGGGAGGGTGGCCCACTTTGCCTAGGTCTTGGGAGGAGCACTGTAGACTCAGATTTGCTGAGTCGCCGCCATCTTGGATCTCTGAGCATGTGCATGTCTAACAACATTCCAGAAGCAACCAGAGTAAAATAAATAAGTTTATTAAATTGGCACCACGTCAACCACTTTCAACATTCACTCCATACGAACACCACCATCTGCCAACAAGGACAGGAACAGAAATCACTGGCATCCATACTACTCCTAGCTTCAATCCTTGCACAGCTCACACCCCAGCATGAATAGGTTGGATTTGTACTCACTGGAGTTTACAAGAATGAGGGAAGACCTACAGGGAGGATGTTGTTAAACTTGCAAGGTTCAGAAAAGATTTACAAGGATGTTACCAGGGTTGGAGGGTTTGAGCTACAGGGAGAGGCTGAATAGTCTGGAGCTGTTTTCCCTGGAGCATCGGAGGCTCAGGGGTGACTTGATAGGGGTTTATAAAATCAGGAGGGGCATGGATAGGGTAAATAGACAAGGTCTTTTCCCTGGAATGGGGAAGAGCAGAACTAGAGGGCATAGGTTTAAGGTGAGAGGGAAATTTAAAAGGAACCTAAAGGGCAACATTTTCATGCAGAGAGTGGTGCATGTATGGGATGTGCTGCCAGAGGAAGTGGTGGAGGCTGGTACAATTACATTTAAAAGTCATCTGGATGGGTATATGAATAAGAAGGGTTTAACGGGATATGAGCCAAGTGCTAGCAAATGGGACTAGATTAATTTAGGATATCTGGTCAGCATGAATGAGTTGGACCGAAGGGTCTGTTTCCATGCTGTACATATCTATGACTCTATGAAACATACAAGATTCTGAGAGGACTTGATAGATTAGATGGGGAATGGTTGTTCCCTCATTTGGGAGAGTCTAGAACCAGGTAGCATGATCTTAGAATAAGGGGTTTCCCATAAAAGGCGGAAATGAGAAGAAATTTCTTCTCTCAGAGTGTAATGAATTTGTAGAATCCTTTAACAGTGAGCTGTCAAAGTTGTGTTGATTATATTCAAGGTTGAGTTGGACAGATTTCAAATCAGTAAGGAATAAAGGATTATCATGTAATGCAGAAACTGGACTTGAAGATTACTAGATTAGTCATGATCTCACTGAATAGTGGAGTAGACTTGATGGGCTGAATGGCCCATTTCTGCTGTTCTGTCTTATGCTCTAACCATTACTAGAAATGTAATAACTCAATATCTGAACGTAGAGAAAATAAATGGAAGACTCCAGTATGGTTTTCAGGAAGGAAGAATATGCTAGATTAACCTGAGAAGTGATAGATTAACCTGAGAAGTCATTGATAAGTGATAGATATAGTGAATGTGAGAAATGCTCTGGCTGTGGTTCACTGAAACTTTCAGAAAAGCTTTGATAAGGTACCATACAGGAGACTACTGCAAAGGATTAAGAGATATATGATTAGCCAACATTGGAGAGGAGAGGGCAGCAATTTACCTTGATAGGAAATAGTGAATAGGAATTGATGGCTTATCTTAGACTGGTCATTAAACACCAAGGAGATAAACAGATCTCCATCTATAGATTCTTGTTCTGGGACCACTTATATTCACTGCAGTCATCCACAGTAACTTCTTATATTGGGTAGCAACACTTTAATGTAACAAGGCATCTCAGTACAAAATATGACACAGGAAATATTGAGTTAATGGGCAAAAATGTTGCTCAAAAACGTAAGTTTAAAGAAATATTTTAAGAGAATAAAAGGTTTTTGGGTGTGAATTCCAGAGCATAGGGACGAGACCACATCAGCTATAGCCACCAATGCTGGAGCAATTAAAATCAGAGATGCTCAAGAGGGAGATATAGTGGACAGCGAAGAGAGTTACCACAGATTACAACAGGATCTTGACCAGATAGTCCAATGGGCTGAGAAGTGGCAAATGGAGCTTAACTCAGATAAATGTGAGGTGCTGCATTTTGGGAACGCAAATCTTAGCAGGACTTATACACTTAATGATAGGGTCCTAGGGAGTGTTGCTGAACAAAGAAACCTTGGAGTGCAGGTTCATAGCTCCTTGAAAGTGAAGTCGCAGGTAGATAGGATAGTGAAGAAGGCATTTGATATGCTTTCCTTTATTGGTCACAGTATTGAGTACAGGAGTTGGGAGGTCATGTTGCAGCTGAACAGGACATTGGTTCGGCCACTGTTGAAATATTGCGTGCAATTCTGGTCTCATTCCTATTGGAAAGATGTTATGAAACTTGAAAGGGTTCAGAAAAGATTTACAAGGATGTTGCCAAGGTTGGAGGATTTGAGCTACAGGGAGAGGCTGAACAGGCTGAGGCTTTTTTTGGAGTTTTGGAGGCTGAGGGGTGACCTTGTAGAGGATTACAAAATTATGAGGGGCATGGATAGGGTAAATACGCAAAGTCTTGTCCCTGGGGTTGGGGAGTCCAGAACTAGAGGGCATAGGTTTAGGGTGAGAGGGGAAAGATATAAAAGAGATCTAAGGGGTAACATTTTCACACAGAGGTGGTGCGTGTATGGAATGAGCTGCCAGAGGAAGTGGTGGAGGCTGGCACAATTACAACATTTAAGAGGCATTTAGATGGGTATATGAATAGGAAGGGTTTGGGGGATATGGGCTTGGTGCTGGCAGGTGGGACTAGATTGGGCTGGGATATCTGGATGGGTTGGACCAAAGGGTCTGTTTTCATGCTGTACATCTCTATGAATCTATGACTCTAAATGCAACTATATCAGAGGGTTCTGGCATGGAGGAGATTACAGAGGTAGGGTGAGATGAGCCCATTGAGGAAACTAAAAACAAAATGAAAATTTTAACGATAAGGTTGAGCTTGATTGGGAGCCAAATTAATTCAGCAAACATTAAATGTAAGTTTGTCAAGATTAAGTCTTGTTTGCGAGGAGCAGATTTTTAAATGACCTCAAATATACAGAAGATAGAATGTGGGAAACCTGCTTAGTGTTTAGCCGAGAGTCAAGTCTAGAGATAACAAAGGTAAGAATGAAGGTCTCAATGGGAGATGAGCTCAGACAGGGGTAAAGTTGGGGGTGTTGGACAGAGATGGAGATATGCAATAGTACAGCTGCCATGAACATGTGAAAGGAAGACTACCTTGGGGTCAAGTGTGACACCAAGGTTTCAAGCAGTCTGGCTTAGTGTTGTCAGAGAGAAGGACTGAGTCGATAGCCTTCAATCTTCTTCATAAGAGTGGATCAGAATATGCATTTGTGATGGGAGTGATTATGTTAATGCATTGAAATAGTTTTTAATACATCTTATTTAAAGTTAGAACTCTGATATGGTCATTTTCTTTCTTTTTATTTTATTATTCATTTCCACATAATTTTTGAATAAATGCAAATAATTTCTGTATGGACAATAAAGAGGAATTTTAAAAATTCCTAATATTTAGTGGGAGAAAATCTCACATCCAACACAGGATATCAGATATGCATTCTTATAACTTAGCAATAGTGAAGGAAGTAAGAGAGATAGCAATGAGCTACATGTAGAACTAACACAATGCCTTTGGATAGTGTCATGGAAGATGATCTCACAGAGATTAGATTAGATTAGATTACTTACAGTGTGGAAACAGGCCCTTCGGCCCAACAAGTCCACACCGACCCGCCGAAGCGCAACCCACCCACACCCCTACATTTACCCCTTACCTAACACTGGGCAATTTAGCATGGCCAATTCACCTGACCTGCACATCTTTGGACTGTGGGAGGAAACCGGAGCACCCGGAGGAAACCCACGCAGACACGAGGAGAACGTGCAAACTCCACACAGTCAGTCGCCTGAGTCGGGAATTGAACCCGGGTGATTTAGATGAGAAATAAGAGAGATCCATGACTGAACCTTGAGGGTTACCAAATTAACTGTGTGGAAGTGGGAGAGGAGGAATTGCAAGTAATGGGTTACGATTAAATAAATAAGAATGAAAATTGGATGACTGGATAGGAGTTGGTTATGGATGGTACGCACCTGATAGTACCGAGGCTAAAATATGAGCTGGATTTGGGACCTGGACATGAAGAGGCTGGACAATGGCATTGATAGCTCTTAGATCTTGAACCACTCCATATTGGTCTGGCTTGGCAGGCTTTACAGCCATATTGGAATGCTACAGGGTGATTGACAAGGGAATAGAATGCCTTGATGGAGAAAGTAATCAATTAGAGCAGTAAGGCTTGGTATTGCTTGTTGTTTCAGTGGGTATTGGTGGATGGATGGGGCAGAATAACATTTGGTTTTAAGGCAAAGTGAATGGTTTCGCAATTTGTGAGTCCAACATTGGAGGATGCTTCGGCCCATACATCAGGGTGGACTAAATCAAGGATATCCCAACTTTCATGGTGTTGGAGTGTGGCATTGTGAGAGTTAGGAGTTGGATAGTAGAGGATATGGAATGTTTGCAGCTGGTAGCAGTGTGGGTCAGGCCTGTAACTACACCGTGGACCATAGGGCCCATGTCCAAAGCATGATGAGGCGGGTTACGAGTGATGTGAGGAGCTGAAGTGGTCGCTTGTTCCACATGTGAGAGGGTATTTGAACAAAATCTGCTTCGCCTTCTGAGCTGGTGACCCGAGCCAAAATCTGTACAGTCCATTCAGTTCCAATTAAGTCTGCAAAGAAGTCTTCAAGGGATTTGTCTTGGCCTGTCTGATCATAAGCAAGGGTGATGTGACTTCCAGACCCTTAAGGGGTAAGGTCGAGTGGACACATACAGTTGGCGTTCAACTGAGTTAGAGTCAAGTTGGACACCATCAGGGGAGCAGGCAAGTTTTACTTGAAAGGCACACAGCAGATCTTATCCCATTAGATTGAAGGATAATGTGGTTGTGATCACAAAGCAACGGTCAAGGGAATAGCCCTGAAAATAGACAGGAATTGGATCAGAAAGTGGATACTTGTGGCTTTCTCCTTGAAAACCAAATAATTTCTTTGTCTCCTTTGACATTGGAAGATTCATGTCAGATTTCACAGAAGACATTGAGGCCCCTGTGTCAATCAGAAAGGGGTACCATCTGCTGTTAATTTTAAATAAGACTGTGGGTTTCTGCTTGGAAGACACAGATCATAAAGGAAAATTATTTCGTCATTGGGAAAAGGGATTATTTTGTAAAAAATTGATGATTTGTCCTCTGCCTCTTGCTTGTTGTGGAGGATGACTGTTATCAGAAGGTTTCCCCCAGTTGTCATAGAGGTTCTGAGGGTAGCTTCCATAAGTACTTCCTTGGTTCCCCCTTGTTGCCCCTTTAGGGCAATTAGAGGCCCAACAAAGAAAGCAGCCTTGGGTCGGGCAGTCATGAGCCCAGTGATATGGATTGCTACAATTAAAATAGCCCTGAGTGGGGCTGCCTAAGAGGGGCCCCTTGGCCACGCCCACAACCATGGTCTCGAATAGGTGCAGGACCACTACTATAACGCACAGATAATTGTTGGGAAGCCTCCTCTAGAACTATAAATTCTGACTTTACGCGGGTTGGAGCTCTGTCTTCAACTCTGATGTTTCCATAAAGCCTTAATAGAATGATGGAGTTGATTAGGATTGGCTTCAACCCAGCCTGGGTTGTTTGTCTTAACTGCTGTGGCAACAGCAAAAAGTTTAATTACGTGGAGTTATATTGAATATTGACAACATTGAAATTCCAAGCCCTGTCCCCAGAATAGGATTCACATCATTCTCTAAAGCGTTCAAGGAAATCTTCAGCAGACTTCTTATTTTTAGGGCGAAATCCAAGGATGCGAGTAAGAATTGCGAATAAGAACGAGGTTTTGCTAGTATGGCGGATGCATTAGGAAGGACATAGTCTTGTCACAGCTGATCTTGAGCTACAGCGTTAGAGAGAGCAGCAAAATTATTGTGGCCAATGCGTCCAGTAAAACGGGCATATTTAGAGCAGGTGAGGACTTGTTGGAGAAGGACCCCAAGGTCCTGGGCATTGCCATCAGAAACTTTAACTGCTGAGGAGCCTTGTGGCGGTCCAGTGCATTACTGAGAATGGACATAATTTTATGGGGCTTCCAGGGACAATAGACAAGGATAGTGGCGTTTTGACTGGGAGCGCCAGGCCTATGGGTTCGGTAGTTCTCTCATTGGGAACATGCCTAATGCAGGTATTTCATCTTCAGAGTCCTCAGAAGAGGAACTCAAAGGGGTTTCTGATCGTTGAATGAGTTGTTTGTTAGAAGATTGGTGAAACCTTGATTTCCGTTGACTCCGTGTGTTCCAATCAACAGAGACAGTGACCTGGGGAGGGGGCGAGGGGACAGCAGCACATGTCTTAGGTCGAGCTAAGAGTAACCTGGGGAATGGGAGAAAGAGCAACATTTGCAGCGTTAGAACCAGGCAGGGAGAACACAGGGGAACAATGGGAATTTGAGGATTAGGTGCAACAACAGTTTGATATGCAAGAGGTTGAACAGTCTGTGGGGAAGCGGTTAGGGCAGGGGCCGCGTGGGGCTCTGGACTTGCCGATCCGGCAGGGGCTGGAATAACCGGGGGGTGCATTAGGATGCACTTGTGAGTTAGGCAGAGGTGGTCGAAGCGGCGGCGGTGCAGGGCACAGGTAGGAACACCAATCATCTCAATCTGAATTTTCATTGTCTCCCGTGCATAAACCAAAGCCAGCTCTCGAACTGTACAGTGCTTTTCGTTTACCAGTCACTGGCGACTTTTCCTTTTGTTTCTGTTGACGTTTAACTTGAGCACATTCATTATTGAGGACCTCAATAGATTTCATGGTACCTTCATTAGTTAATTCAATTCCCAATTTAGTGGCAGTATCCTGCCATGAGCATAAAACTGATTCTTTGTGGCTCCCATCACAGAATTGCTCCCACAGTCTAATTAATTCTTTCATTTCAGAGCCCAGGTTTTGTTGCTAGATCAATTGCTGGGCTGATTTAACATTTAGGGCCATCTAGTGGCCACTGCTCATCACCCAATGTCTAGTTTTAAGGCGCCAGAAAGTTTCAGCAGATTTTCAGACTTCTCTGGAAACTTCTTACACATTTTTACCAAGGGTGAAGGTGGATCTTCTGCCTTGTGTATATTATTACCCATCTTAAACAACCATCCTCTTACGGTAAAAAATGAGGTCTGCAGATGCTGGAGATCACAGCTGCAAATGTGTTGCTGGTCAAAGCACAGCAGGTTAGGCAGCATCTCAGGAATAGAGAATTCGACGTTTCGAGCATAAGCCCTTCATCAGGGATGAAGGGCTTATGCTCGAAACGTCGAATTCTCTATTCCTGAGATGCTGCCTAACCTGCTGTGCTTTGACCAGCATCCTCTTACGGTCCCGACTCAAAACCTTTCCTGTTTAACAGCCCGTTAACACACAACAACCTGCCAACTTCCGCAAACCCTTCCCAACTTTCCAAAACCCTCGAGACTCCCGTTATAAAGTATTGAGATACTTCCTTATTTCACAGAACAATTTCGGTATCAATTTAGACAGTGCCAATCCCACCGAATTAGAGTCTCCCGATTCTGAGAAGGTCCTCAACCTTCTCTTTTCTCCTTTCTTTCTTCCCCTCTTGTTTTTTTTAGGGTCCCGACCCTATTCTTACCAAGACCGATCCTTTACGGGCTGGACTGAGACAGCGAGGGGTCAGGTCAACCACTGCTTGAATGAGAGGAAAACCAAACGGCTATGAAATACTCATGTCTGGCTGGCTGATACCTCAACTCTCAATAGTGGAGGACTCGAGGCTGTCCACAATCCATCCGTGCCATATCCGAGTCACGGCACCAGATGAAGATCTCGACCCACAGGAGGGGTCCTTTAGTTCCGCGATTGGTCAAATAAACACTAGCAATTTGGTCTGGCTCTGCAAGATTTTGTGAGAAACAATAATTTCAGTCCAAGACAAAATCTGAATCAATAGTGCCCTTTATTGCACATTTGCAAGTGGGTGTGATGTCCACAAGGCAGGGACAAAACACACTGAATTCAACAAATACTCGATATTTATATAATTTGGTTCCTACATTTTTTTTCTTATTTCATTGTCCCCCCCCCCGTTTACATCCTCCACTTCCCTAAGACCGGTACCCATTACTCCTGTTTATCTCGTGTCTTATCCGGTCTTGTCTGTGAAAAAAATGCTCATTCCAGTTCTCAAGGCCATTTGACCTCATCCTGCTGTGGGCACATCCTTGCCTTTTCACAGCATCTTATCACTAAGCCCTTTTAATTGGGGTTTGTTCCTGTGTTTCTGTAAAAGTGGGAAACAGATGTTTATACTACTGTTTATACAGGCCTGTCTTCACAGCATCTTATCACTAAGCCTGTATTTCTACCATTGTCTTACAGTCCCATTTCTTTCTTGCATACATTTTTAGCTAATACAAAAAAACAATTATGCATTTCCTCCACATAGTTCCCATTCTTGTTGACTCAGCTCCTGGCTGAAACAATTACACACTGGTGTGAGTTCATTCACCTTGTATCAGAAATTATAACTGAGAATTGCAGAAGTAACATTAATTTACCATATCTCACAATTTCATACTTTATTATCACGGCCGGGCTCAGGTTGTCCAGCAACACAGAGGTCAAACACTTGGACAGTCATTGAGTCATTGAGATGTATAGCATGGAAACAGACCCTTCCGTCCAACCCGTCCATGCCGACCAGTAACCCCAACCCAATCTAGTCCCACCTGCCAGCATCCGGCCCATATCCCTTCAAACCCTTCCTATTCATATACCCATCCAAATGCCTCTTCAATGTTGCAATTGAACCAGCCTCCACCACTTCCTCCAGCAGCTCATTCCATAAACGTACCACCCTCTGTGTGAAAAAGTTGCCCCGTAGGTGTCTTTTATATCTTTCCCCTCTCATCCTAAACCTATGCCCTCTAGTTCTGAACTCCCCGACCCCAGGGAAAAGACTTTGCCTATTTACCCTCATAATTTTGTAAACTTCTATAAGGTCACCCCTCAGCCTCCTCTCCAGGGAAAACAGCCCCAGCCTGTTCAGCCTCTCCCTATAGCTCAAATCCTCCAACCCTGGCAACATCCTTGTAATCTTTTCTGAACCCTTTCAAGTTTCACAACATCTTTCCAATAGGAAGGAGACCAGAATTGCACGCAATATTCCAACAGTGGCCTAATCAATGTCCTGTACAGCCGCAACATGACCTCCCAACTCCTGTACTCAGTACTCTGACCAATAAAAGAAAGCATACCAAATGCCTTCTTCACTATCCTATCTACCTGTGACTCCACTTTCAAGGAGCTATGAACCTGTTCAGCAACACTCCCTAGGACCTTACGGTTAAGTCTATAAGTCCTGCTAAGATTTGCTTTCCCAAAATGTAGCACTTTGCATTTATGTGAATTAAACTCCATCTGCCACTTCTCAGCCCATTGACCCATCTGATCAAGATCCTGTTGTAATCTGAGGAAATCCTCTTCACTGTCCACTACATCTCCAATTTTAGTGTCCTCTGCAAACTTACTAACTGTACCTCTTATGCTCGCATCCAAATCATTTATATAAATGACAAAAAGTAGAGGACCCAGCACCGATTCTTGTGGCACTCCACTGGTCACAGGCCTCAAGTCTGAAAAACAACCCTCCACCACCACCACCACCCTCTGTCTTCTACCTTTTTGAGCTAGTTCTGTATCCAAAAGACTTCTGTGTTCCTTAGAGAAACTGTGCAAATGGCTTAAAACAAAGACAATTTTTATATTCTTCTTAAGGAATGGTACAGCCTTAATTACAGAGCGAATCAAATAATATGTAATAAAATTACATTATAGACATAAGATTAAGCCAATGACATTTCCTGGGAACTAACTTTGTTTCGCACATTTTATCTCTCGGCACCAAGGTTAGCTAAGATGGTTAGTGATGTCCTATCTAGCTTAGTTAATTCCATACTGTGAAGGAAGCATTGTCTGCTAATCTTTGGTTTAGTTAGTTCAGGAATGCAGCTTTTAGCAGGGTTAAAAGCCATTTTAAACAGAATTGTCAATTTGCAGCCTAGAAGTTATTTTGTTATGTCACTTTATGTTACTCGCATTAATAAGCCATTTTGTTGTTAGTAAGGGCATGTATTAAATGGTTGCCCATTAAATGACAACAGCCTAAGCCCATATTTTAGATCCTCAGATCTGGGTTGGATCCTCTTCAGGGGGTCAGTGTGGACTTGTTGGGCGAAAGGGCCTCTTTCCACACTGTAGGGATTCTATGATCTTTAAGGGGCCCTATTTGCTCTCTTGCTCCTCATGGACTTGTAGAATCTCTTATATTTTCTTTCTTTTGGGGTGGCACCGTGGCTTAGTAGTTAACACTGTTGCCTCAAAGCGCCAGGGACCAGGGTTTGATTCCAGCTTTATGTGAGTGTCTATGTGGTGTTTGCATATTCTCCCGCTGTCTGTGTAGGGTTCCTCCAGGTGCTCTGGTTTCCCCCCATAGTCCAAAAGCTGTGCAGGTTAGGTGAATTGGCCATGCTAAATTGTCCATTGTGTTCAGGAATATGTAGGTTAGGTGCATTCATCAGGGTTAATGTAGAGTATTACAGTAGGGGAATGGGTCTGGATGAGACACTCTTTAGAGGGTCGGTGTGGACTTGTTGGGCCAAAGGACCTGTTTCCACACTTTGTAAACTTAAATCAGATATTGTCTCAGCCTTCTTTTCTCCAAAGAAAACAGCGCTAATTTTTTTCAATGTCTTCCTCACTGAAGTTCCTCACCAGGGCTCTATTCTTGTGAATCCATTCAGCACTCTCTTCAATGTCTTCACATCCTTCCTCAAGGGTGGTGTTCAGAATTCAATGCAATACTCCAGCTGAGGCTGACCTAGTGTCTTACATAAAGTTCAACATAATGTGGAGCCATAGAGTCATATTGCACAGAAACAGACCCTTCAGTCCCTGCTAAAACTCTTTGGAAAGCCAGGGAAGTGATTGCTGGGCCCCTTGCTGAGATATTTGTATCATTGATAGTCACAGGTGAGGTGCCAGAAGTCTGGAGGTTGGCTAACGTGGTACCAATATTTAAGAAAGATGATAAGGACAAACCAGGAATCTATAAACCGGTGAATCTGACATCAGTTGTGAGCAGGTTGTTGGAGGGAATCCTGAGGGACAGAATTTACACATAAATTACACTTTTGGAATATTGCATGCAATTCTGGTCTCCTTCCTATGGGAAGGATTTTGTGAAACTTGAAAGGGTTCAGAGAAGAATTACAAAGATGTTGCCAGGGTTGGAGGATTTGAGCTATAAGGAGAGGCTGAATAGGCTGGGGCTGTTTTCCCTGGAGTACCATAGGCTGAGGGGTGACCTTATAGAAGTTTATAAAATCATGAGCGGTAAGGATTGGATAAATAGACAAGACCTTTTCCCAGGGGTAGGGGAGTCCAGAACTAGAGAGTATAGGTTTAGGGTGAGAGGGGAAAGATATAAAAGGGATCGGAGGGGCAACCTTTTCATGCAGAGAGTGGTGTGTGTATGGAATGAGCTGTCAGAGGAAGTGGTGCAGACTGGTACATTTGCAACATTTAAAATGCATCTGGGTGGTTATATGAATAGGAAGGGTTTAGGATATGGGCCAAGTGCTGGCAAACAGGATTAGATTGGGTTGGACTATCTGGTTGGCATGGACAAGTTGGACTGAAGGGACTGTTTCCATGCTGTATACCTCTTTAACTCTATGACTGTAAACACAATTCCAAACTAAACGAGTACCACCTGCCTGTTGCTGGCCCATATCCCTTCAAACTTTTCCTATTCACATATCCATCCAAATGTCTCTTAAATGTTGTAATTGTACCTGCATTCAGCACTTCCTCAGGAAGTTCATTCCACATGCAAATTATGTTCTGTGTAAAAAATTTGCATATTATGTTTTTTTAAAATCTCTCTCCTCTTTCCCTAAAAATGTGACCCTGAGTCTTGAAATTCCCCATCTGGGGAAATGCCAACTACCATCAACTCTATCTCTATCTCTCATTATTTTCTAAACTTCGATTAGGTCACATTTCAACCTCCTATGCTCCAATGAAAAAAGTCCCAGCCTATCTAGCTTTTCTTTTTAACTCAAACCTTCCTTACCTGTCAATATCCTGGTAAATCTCTTCTGAACGCACTCCAGCTTGATAATATCGGTCGTGTAACTGGGCAACCAGATCTGGACACAGCATTCCAGAATAGGCTTCACCAATAGCCTGTACAATCTCAACATAATGTCCGGACACCTATACTGATCAATGAAGGCAAGCGTGCCATAAGACCATAAGACATAGGAGTGGAAGTAAGGCCATTCGGTCCATCGAGTCCACTCCGCCATTCAATCATGGCTGATGGGCATTTCAACTCCACTTACCTGCATTCTCCCCATAGCCCTCAATTCCTTGTGACATCAAGAATTTATCAAACTCTGCCTTGAAGACATTTAGCATCCCGACCTCCACTGCACTCTGTGGCAATGAATTCCACAGACCCACCACTCTCTGGCTGAAGAGATGTCTCCGCATTTCTGTTCTGAATTTACCCCCTCTAATTTTAAGGCTGCGTCCACGGGTCCAAGTCTCCTCGCCTAACAGAAACAATTTTCTAGTGTCCACCCTTTCCAAGCCATGTATCATCTTGTAAGTTTCTATTAGATCTCCCCTTAATCTTCTAAACTTCAATGAATACAATCCCAGGATCCTCAGCCATTCCTTATATGTTAGACCTACCATTCCAGGGATCATCCGTGTGAATCTCCGCCGGACACACTCCAGTGCCAGTATGTCCTTCCTGAGGTGTGTGAACCAAAACTGGACACAGTACTCCACATGGGGCCTAACCAGAGCTTTATAAAGTCTCAGTAGCACAATGGTGCTTTTATATTCCAACCCTCTTGAGATAAATGACAACATTGCATTCGCTTTCTTAATCATGGACTCAACCTACATGTTTACCTTTAGAGAATCCTCGACTAGCACTCCCAGATCCTTTTGTACTTTGGCTTTATGAATTTTCTCACTGTTTAGAAAGTAGTCCATGTTTGTATTCTTTTTTCCGAAGTGCAAGACCTCGCATTTGCTCATTGAATTCCATCAGCCATTTCCTGGACAACTCTCCCAAACTGTCTAGATCCTTCTGCAGCCTCCCCACTTCCTCAGTACTACCTGCCTGCCCACCTAACTTCGTATCATCGGCAAACTTCGCTAGAATGCCCCCAGTCCCTTCATCCAGATCATTAATATATAACATGAACAGCTGCGGCCCCAACACAGAACCCTGCGGGATACCACATGTCACCGGCTGCCATTCCGAAAAAGAACTTTTTATCACAACTCTCTGCCTTCTGTTTGACAGCCAATCCTCAATCCGTACCAGTAGCTCACCTCGAACACCTTACTCAGCAGCCTCCCGTGTGGCACCTTATCAAAGGCCTTTTGGAAGTCTAGATAGACCACATCCACTGGGTTTCCCTGGTCTAACCTACTTGTCACCTCTTCAAAGAATTCCAACAGGTTTGTCAGGCACGACCTCCCCTTACTAAATCCATGTTGACTTGTTCTAATCTGACTCTGCTCTTCCTTGAATTTAGAAACCTCATCCTTAATGATGGATTCTAGAATTTTACCAACAACTGAGGTTAGGCTAATTGGCTTATAATTTTACATCTTTTGTCTTGATCCTTTCTTGAACAAGGGGGTTACAATAGCGATCTTCCAATCATCCGGTACTTTCCTTGACTCCAGTGACTTTTGTAAGATCTCAACCAACGCCTCCGCTATTTCCTCAGCCACCTCCCTCAGAACTCTAGGATGTAGCCCAACGGGGCCACGAGATTTATCAATTTTAAGACCTTTTAGCTTTTCTAACACACTCTCTTTTGTAATGGCAACCATACTCAACTTTAATTGTTGGGATATTACTCATGTCTTCCACTGTGAAGACTGACGCAAAGTACTTATTAAGCTCTCCAGCTATTTCCTTATCTTCCATCACTAGGCTTCCAGCATCAGTTTGAAGTGGCCAGTGTCCACTTTTGCTAATCGTTTGTTTCTTATGTATTGAAAGAAACTTTTACTATCATTTGTAATATTACTGGCGAGCCTACCTTCATATTTGATCCTCTCCTTCCTTATTTCTCTCTTTGTTATCCTCTGTTTGTTTTTGTAGCCTTCCCAATCTTCTGATTTCCCAGTGCTCTTGGCCACTTTATAGGATCTCTCTTTTTCTTTAATACATTTCCTGACTTCCTTTGTCAGCCATGACTGTCTAATCTCTCCCCGGATAATCTTTCTTTTCTTGGGGATGGACCTCTGTAGAGTGTCCTCAATTATACCCACAAACTCCTGCCATTTTTGTTCTACTGTCTTCCCCAGTAGGCTCTGCTTCCAGTCTATTTTCGTCAGTTCGCCTTGCATACCCTCATTTAACTTTATTTAACCTTTATTTAACTGTAACACCATTACACCCAATTTTGCCTTCTCTCTTTCAAACTGCAGACTGAACTCAACCATATTATGATCGCTGCTTCCTAAGTGTTCCCTTACTTTAAGATTTTTTATAAAATCTGGTTCATTACATAGCACTAGGTCCAGAATAGCCTGCTCTCTTGTGGGCTCCATGACAAGCTGTTCCAAAAAGCCATCCTGTAAACATTCCATGAATTCCCTTTCTTTGGATTCACTGGCAACATTATTTACCCAGTCCACCTGCATATTGAGTCTCCCATGATCACCGTGAACTTCCCTTTCTGACATGCCTTCTCTATTTCCCGGTACATGTTGCGCCCCTGGTCCTGACCACTGTTAGGAGGTCTGTACATAACTCCCATTATGGTTTTTTTGCCTTTGTGGTTCCTCAATTCCACCCACACAGACTCCACATCATGCCAGACTTTGCCATCAAAGGCTGCCAAACACCTTTTTAACCATCCTGTCTATACGTGATGCAAACTTTAAAGAATTATGATTTGGAGGTGCTGGTGTTGGACTGGGGTGTACAAGGTTAAAAATTGCACAAAGCCAGGTTATAGTCCAACAAGTTTATTTGGAAGCGTCAGCTTTCGGAGTGTTGCTGCTTCATCAGGTGTTTTTCAAGTACTGTATAAGATCATAAGACTCAGAAATTCTGTGTCTTATGATCTTATATTCCACTCAAACCTGATGAAGGAGCAAAGCTCAGAAAGCTAGAGCTTCCAAATAAACTTGTTGGACTATAATTTTTAACTTTAAAGAATTAAGTACCTACAACCCTATGTTCCTTTGTTTTACAGCATTGCCCAAGATCAAACCATTAAGCCCAACCAATCTCTGATTGGTTCATACCCTCAGTACTGTGATTGGAGAATATTGATTTCTTGTGTCTGATTGGTTCATGCTCGCAATATGGTGATTGGAGAATATGATTGGTTCATGCTCTCAGCTCCTTGTCACTGGTTGCTATTTTCTGTACTATGATTGGTGAATATGGATTTCTCATCTTGATTGGTCCCTTTCCTCTGCACTGCGATTGGTGGTTCTTCCAGTCACGTTTTATCCTATTGGCCACATGCGGTCGGATCCTCGGCAACGATTGGTTAAATCGTCGGCAAGGCTGTCAAACTACGTTTTTGATTGGTTAGCCGAGAGATTGATGGTTTTATTCGAAGGCAGTTCCTGTTGGTCAGTTTAGGAACTGAAGGGAATCCAACCCGGTGATAGTGCGTCTGTGATCCATTATGATCGACATAATTAAATCCATCTTTGAGATCGGCGCGATCAGCATCCGCAGTCCTTGACTGAGTCACTAATCTGAAATACCGCGGGATTGGCTGACGTCAAAGTCATTCTGATTGGCGGAGGCGAGAGCCTCTGAAATCTGATTGATCAGTAGGAGGATTCCTCAAGGGATTGGTCCGACAAAATATCAACTCCCTCGATGATAGGCGGAGTTGCTGTACGCTGTAATTGGCCGAGAGCAAGCGTATCTGCGTCCTGATTGTGATTGGAGAAGACTGAACAGTCCCTCGTTGTGTGATTGGTGTAGACGCGGCAAAATGTCGTTCTGCTTGGTGTAAGCGGAGCATCGTCGGGTTGTGATTGGCACATACGCAGTTGCCCCGCGCGGTGATTGGTGGACACGCAGCGGCCCTGAGTTGTAATTGGTGGACACGCAGCGGCCCTGAGTTGTGATTGGTGGTCACGCAGCGGCCCTGAGTTGTAATTGGTGGCCACGCAGCGGCCCCGCCTTGCCATTGGCGAGTTTGGTCGGCAGGGAGCAGGGGAAGCGGTTGTCAGGGGTCTTGACCGAGGGGGACAGGGAGTGGTAACGGTAGAGGGTAAGATGGGCTGCCTGTTCTCCCGGAAATCTAAGGAGAAAAACCGAGAGAAGAAAAAGAAAAAGGAGAAGGTGCCCGATGCCGAGGAGGAGCCTAAGCAATACAGCTGGGACCAGCGGGAGAAGGTAAGGCCCCGGGGTTGGGGCAGCGAGGGTCAGGGCTGGGACCGAGGCCAATGGGTGTAGTCAGAGTGCAGCTGACTGGCCTTTCTTCCAAACCCACCTCACAAAGTCCTTTCCCAGATTCTCCACAGTAACCCCTCATCCCCCAACTCCTCCTTCCCCACCAATAATTTCATCCAAACCCCGCCCCACCTAAACAACCCCCTCTCTTACCCACGTCCCCTTCAAATAACCCTCGGTATCCGGGCCCTGACCACCCAACAACCCCCTGGCCCCAGTTCCCTCCACACTGCCCCCCACCCATTCCCATTCACCCTGCCTATTCCCTCCCCCCCCCTCCCCACCCCCTCGCCTCTCTCTCCCCCCCCCTCCCCACCCCCTCGCCTCTCTCTCCCCCCCCCTCCCCACCCCCTCGCCTCTCTCTCCCCCCCCCCCCCACCCCCTCGCCTCTCTCTCCCCCTCCCCACCCCCTCGCCTCTCTCTCCCCCCCCTCCCCACCCCCTCGCCTCTCTCTCCCCGCCCCTCCCCACCCCCTCGCCTCTCTCCCCCCCCCTCCCCACCCCCTCGCCTCTCTCTCTCCCCCCCCCTCCCCACCCCCTCGCCTCTCTCTCCCCCCCCTCCCCACCCCCTCGCCTCTCTCTCCCTCTCTCCCCACCCCCTCGCCTCTCTCTCCCCACCCTCCCGCCTCTCTCTCCCCACCCTCCCCACCCCCTCGCCTCTCTCTCCCACCCTCCCCACCCCCTCGCCTCTCCCTCCCCCCCCCCCCTCCCCCCCGCCCCTCCCCCCCCGCCCCTCCCCCCCGCCCCTCGCCCCCCCGCCCCTCTCGCCCTCTCGCCCCCTCGCCCCCCCCGCCTCCCTCCCCCCCCTCCCCCCTCCATCCCCCCCTCCCCCCTCCATCCCCCCCTCCCCCCTCCATCCCCCCCTCCCTCCCCCCCCCCCTCCCCCTCCTCCCCCCTCCCCCCCCCCCTCCCCCTCCTCCCCCTCCCCCTCCCCCTCCCCCCTCCCCCTCCTCCCCCTCCCCCTCCCCCTCCCCCCCTCCCCCTCCTCCCTCCCCCCCCCTCCTCCTCCCCCCCCCTCCCCCCCTCCCTCCCCCCCCCTCCTCCCTCCCCCCCCCTCCTCCTCCCCTCCCCCCCTCCCCCCCCTCCTCCCTCCCCCCTCCCCCCCCTCCCCCCCACTCCCCCCCCCACCCCCCCCCCCCTTCCCCCCCACTCCCCCCCCCCCCACTCCCCCCCCCTCCCCCCCCCCCCTCCCCCCCCCCCCCCTCCCCCCCCCCCCCCCCCCTCCCCCCCCCCCCCCCCCCCCCCCCTCCCTCCCCCCCCCTCCCCTCCCCCCCCCCCCCCTCCCCGCCCCCCCCCCCCCCCCCCCCCCCCCCTCCCCCCCCCCCCCCTCCCCCCCCCCCTCCCCCCCCCCCTCCTCCCCCCCCCCCCCCTCCCCCCCCCCCCCCCCCCCTCCCCCCCCCCCCCCCCCCCCCCCCCTCCCGCCCCCCCCCCCCCCCCTCCCCCCCCCCTCCCCCCCCTCCCCCCCCCCGCTCCCCCCCCCCCCCCCCCCCGCTCCCCCCCCCCCCCCCCCTCGCCCCCCCCCCCCCCCCCCTCCCACTCCCCCCCCTCTCCCCCCCCCCCCCCCCCCCCCCACTCCCCCCCTCCCCCCCCCCCCCCCCACTCCCCCCCCCACTCCCCCCCCACTCCCCCCCCCACCCCCCCCCCTCCCCTCCCCCTCCCCTCCCCCCCCTCTCCCCCCCCCACTTCCCCCCCCTTCACCCCCCCCCCCCCCCCCCCCCCCCCCCCCTCCCCCCCGCTTACCCACCCTCCCCCCCCCCCCCCCCTCCCCCCCCCCCTCCCCCCCCTCCCCCCCCCTCCCCCCCCCCCCCCCCCCCTCTCCCCCCCCCCCCCTCCCCCCCCCCCCCTCCCCCCCCCCCCCCCCCCCCCCCCCCCTCCCCCCCCCTCCCCCCCCCCCCCCCCCCCCCCCCCCCCCTCCCCCCCCCCTCCCCCCCCCCCCCCCCCCCCCCCCCCCTCCCCCCCCCCCCCTCCCCCCCCCCCCCCCCCCCCCTCCCCCCCCCCTCCCCCCCCCTCCCCCCCCCCCCCCCCCCCCCCCCCCCCCCCCCCCCCCCCCTCCCTCCCCCCTCCCCCCCCCCCCCCCCCCCCCCCCCCCTCCCCCCCCCCCCCCCCCCCCCCCCCCCCTCCCCCCCCCCCTCCCCCCCCCTCCCCCCCCCCCCCCCCCCCCCCCCCCCCCCCCCTCCCCTCCCCGCCCCTCCCCGCCCCTCTCTTCCTCTCCCCCGCCCCTCTCTTCCCCCCCCGCCCCTCTCTTCCCCCTTTCCCCCCTGCACCACTCCTCCTCCTTCCCTCCCGCACCCCCCCTCCATCCTCTTCACCCTGCTTGCCCCTCCCGTCAAGTCCCTTTCCTTTAGCCCTTCCTCTTCTTACCTTCCTCTGTCAATGTTGAGCAATGAGGCCCCAGCCAACAAACTGCTAGAGGAACAGAAACTCTATTTAGGCCGGAGACTAATTAAATATTGTGCTTTTGTATGTGTAAACATATAGATGTAAGAAGTTTATTAGAACCCAGTAATATGTGGTGTCTTGCATATTTTTGGAGAAAAATACATTAGTTCACATTTGCTTCATTATTATTGATTCCAGCTCCGTGCTTGCAGTATAACGAATACTTCTGACCCCAGATTTTAATGGTTTAAAGAAAAAGGCAAACTTAAGAATCCACTTATGGAGATGGTGTCACGGCTTTTTTTAGATTTGTGGCTAAAGCGATTGTTTTCTGTGGAAATGGGTCATATTTGTAGACTTTCATAATGTAGAGCAAGGTTTCCAGTACAAACTGTCTGTGTTCTTCCAATTTCTTTATCCCCTGTCATGTAACCTTTTAAACTTTTTTTCCAATTACATTGTACCCTGGCTGTCCATTGGGATATCATTATGAACTTAACAAGATTTAAATTTGTATTTGCTTTAGAATTTCTTATTCTATCCTCCTGCTGTAATATTCTATTGTGAATGTGGCTTCTGGTCTCATTGTTCTATCACTCCTACAAAATTATGTGGAAAGGCAACATACAATTTTGATCGTTGTGCTCTTGGTCATTATAACTTGGCTGGAGATATTTACAGTTACAACAGAGGTCTTTTACGTAGCTAAGAACTAGTCAAACCACAGGATGACCTTTCTACT
This sequence comes from Hemiscyllium ocellatum, assembly GCF_020745735.1. Lineage (NCBI taxonomy): Eukaryota > Metazoa > Chordata > Chondrichthyes > Orectolobiformes > Hemiscylliidae > Hemiscyllium > Hemiscyllium ocellatum. The sequence continues at coordinate 108,992,757 of NC_083406.1, forward strand.
GCAATGTGGTATGTGGTGAATTATAGTTTCTACCAGTATAACAATACATCACTATGTAGAATAGCATGTGTTCTTGAGACTTTCCATTAGGGTTGAGATGAAGGCCTTATGCCTGAAACGTTGATTCTCTTGATCCTCAGATGCTGCCTGACCTGCTGTGCTTTTCCAGCTTTTTGACGTTAGGGTAGATGACCAAAAGCTTTGTCACAAAGATACAACTTAGCCTGCTGAGTATTTTCAGCAACTTCTATTTCTGTTTCAGATTTCCACAATCAACAATTTTGCTTGAGTTGGCCATCTAGTTTCAATGAAGTAGAATCTGGCATCTTTACTGTAAGAATGCTGTCAGAAGTCAAGAATCTACTCTCATTGTAAGGGCAGCACACTCATCTGGGCAGTGGTTCAGTTGACGTTTGGTTAGAAGTTATTATTGTTGTTGATGTTCGGTGTAATAATTTTCTGTGTCCTTTTGGTTCAAATACAGAAATGCAAACAGCTTTTCTTTCCATTTTTTTGCAAGGTTTGTAGCTCAGGTTGAGGTTTAGGGTGTAGCTTTGCTTGCTTTGTTTTTGTAACAAACTAACAAACTTAAAAGACACAGTACAACCAATGGACAAAACCAACGTCATCTACAAAATTCCATGCAAGGACGGCCACAAACACTACGTAGGACAAACAGGAAGAAAGTTAGCCACCAGGATATATGAACACCAGCTAGCCATAAAAGACACGACTCTCTCTCCCTCGTAGCCTTACACACGGATGAAAAAAACCACCAATTCAACTGGGACAACACATCTGTCCTGGGACAGGCTAAGCGAAGACATGCCAGAGAATTCCTAGAGGCCTGCCACTCCAACCACAACACCATAAACAAACACATAGATCTAGATACCATCTATCAACCCCTCAGAAGATGAACAGGAAATGACATCACCATCCCCAGGAACCCCATCCAGGACAAACCTATAAATAGAAAGCAGGAGACAACAGCTTTGCTTCACTTGGTCACCATTGATGGTGTTACCTAGCCAGGTAATGAAACGTCTGGATATCAAACCTACAGCTCAGCGAGCAAGCCTACATCCTTTTCTTTCCATCTTTTCCAAATGTCCTCACCTGTAAACACATTATTATTGTATCATAGGACTGGCTTAGTTATCAACTCATCATGTTTAACTATGCAGTCTTTTTTGAGTCTGATTGAATGACAACTATCTGCCAGTGGGGATCTTCACAAAAATCAGAACCCTTTTTTCTCTTTCCTGAAATCTTATTATTTGCATTTACTGAGCAACAACATGCTCACTTCGGCTCAATTTGAGTTCCACCAAGACCTTATTGCGCCTTGAAGTACATGTGGTCAAAATAGAAGAATTCTAGAGGTTAGAGTGACTGCCCTGATATCAGTGCGGCAAGCAACAGTTTGACGTGGAGCCCGAGCAAAACAGAAGTCAGTGGGAATTGAGGGAAGGGAGAGTTTTTCCAATGGCTGACTTCATATCTAGCCCAAAGGGCGATGGTGGTTGATGGAGGCCCATTATCTCAGTGCCAGGCCATTGTTGCAAGACATCCTCAGATTACTTCCCTCGGCCTGATCATTTTCCATCCTGGTGGGCGGCTACCAGGAACTGAATTGGCACAGCCTGTAAAAGACTGTGCTTACAAGTACAGGCAAGGAATTCTGTGTGACTCACCACCTGACTTCCCAAAACTCTGATACATTATTTGCAAGGTACAAACAAAACACCACAAATTGTTTTGTTTTTATGTCATTTCATAGTTTGAATATTAGATTTTAGTGACTTTTCACTTCCAATAAGTGTTAACCAATGAATGAGGTGAACCATGTTTAATGGAGTTTTTCATTATGTCACACTTTTTTTTAAGAAGAGCTGGTATTTGGTTTTGATCAGATTCGATCATATTTTGGTCATTGCTTCATGTAAATGAGTTAGTTGCCATACAAGTTTGTCCAATATTTCTTGCTCAGTTTCTTATCCTGGTTCCTGCAATCTGCAACCAAGGCTCAAACAATTAATTTATTTCAAAATAAAAGCCTCTGGACTGCATTTCAGATGGCTTGTTTATTTGCCACAAACTATATTGCTTACAAATGCCCTGTAACTGCTAAAATTTTACTCTTCCTCTAAGGCTTGTTTATTTGTTTTCCTTTTGCCTTTATAAAATGGCGTAAGGATATATAAATATAAATCTATTTAATTTGATACAAATGACAGCTGATGTTGCTGTAGGATGTGTTAGCTCAACAATGTCTCCAGTGAACCTTAGTTGTAGTGCCCCTTCTGTAGAATTAATTGGGAAGTCAATTTGATAGCTGGAGCCTGCATCAACATTTAATTGAAAAACTTGAGTATTTCACAATCCTGGCTCATTGTGCCCCACCCAAGACTTTTTTTGACTACCATAATAGAGCCAGCTGGAAGCTTTCATATGCTTCTGCCCAACTTTGTGTAATGTATTATTCACAGGTTACCATATATATTCATGAACAGGTCGAATTTTGAAGACTTCGTTTGAATCTGAAATTGGGGGTTGACTTATACACAAGATATTGTTTTCGAGGGGATGAATGTTTATCTACCCATTAGATAAACTAGGAAATTTACTTACCCGGCAGCCCCCGGTCCCGGAATGTTCACTGTAATATGTTTGGGCCGCGGAAAACCATGGGTAATTGAAATCAACTTCACGGATGCAGTGGTCGCCCTGTACTGTGGCACCATTACAGTAATTCAGCAAACCTGAGGCAAAGCATGATGGCTAGAAGACCTGGAACAAAGCGGTATCGTCAGTAGACTGGAAAGTCGGAGCAGAGCGCAATGTGCAGACTTGCTGACTTGTAAATGTTGATCTGATCAGATCAGATTCAGATTAGATTACTTAGTGTGGAAAAAGGCCCTTCAGCCCACCAAATCTGTAACTGTGAAGAACTAGGATCGACTTATACATGAGATATATGGACAAAAACAAGACTTTTTGCCAATATAAGGGGTTGAGTTATACATGAGATCGACCTGTATACTAGTATATATGGTATTTGAAAATCATTTCATGTCCAAGACTGATCTGTCACAGACTTGCCTAGGCTCTTCAGTTGTAGTGCACTTCGCCTATTTTTAGTGATCTCTTCGGTCTGCAGTTTAACAATCTTTGTCAACTCATGATTAATATTTTCCCAAACTTGCTTTCTTTGCAATGATTGTGGTTTTTTTTCAGAGAAGCGTTGAAGTGAACTAAATTTTGAAGAGGCCTGACCACAAATGTCCCCAAAATTTGCAAAAATAATTCTTTTCAAGTTTTGTTAATAGCAGGAATGTACTTCTGAATTTTCTGAAATTGATTCTGATTAATCCCCTAGCTTTGTATGCCACATCAGCTTCCATCACTCTTACAGATTCTCGATTGTAAAATTGGAAGAAAAGCTTTTTTTAAAATTAGAACTAAAAGTATGGAAAGTTTTCTGTGCATTAAAATGCAGGACAATCTATTTTCAGTGTGAAATCTTTCTCAAGCATGTAGTTGGAAGGATGAAATGTTTAAATAAATTCTGATTTATCCTTGGTGGAATGCAGTATTCTGTGGGTGTTACCTTGACGTTTGAACATTGTCATTGTATGATTAAATTAAGTTACTCATGTAATAAAGGCGGCTGTGTGATAGTTACAACTAGTTTCCTCTATCATCCCCTAATTAAGTGTTTTAGCCCAAACCGTCTGAGCTATCAAATTAAAGTAGTGTAACACTGCTATTTCCCAACTTTGATTCTTCAGTCTGAAATTTCTGCTTTTTCATGTTTAACACCTAAATAAATTAAGATGGTGTGCAGTCAGCTCCCACAGTTTCTACTCTAGTCCGAGTCATGGATTTGAAATGCAATACCAAGGAAAAGAAAATAGACTTCTCTGCCTTCTGGTTAAATATGCCCCCTGAAAATATGTAGCCGATTTTTAAGTCATCTGCTAGTGGATGATATGCAAGTTTTTACAAAAAAACTTAGGTCCCTAATAGTGGAAAATTTAGTTTGCTTGTGATTTGAGTTTACTCTGTTATTGCTACAAGTTCCATCAGAATTGCTCTGTTAAGAATATCGTGCGGGCCATCTGGCTCCTCCTCACATATGGTGTGTGTAATGAATTCAAACCTTTTAGTTTACAAAATTTATTCTGCACAAAAACCGCTCCCAGTTCATCTTTTTAAGGATTCCATCAGAGTTACCTTTTTAAACAGTGTTTGATAACTGTTTGTTCCTTCTCATGATTTCAACTCTGAACACACAATTAATTCTCTGATTCTTCCTCCTCCTGCCACTGAGTGTATTTTTGTGCCTCTTTCTCCTTCTTTCTCTCTGGTATCCCCCTCTCTCCCAAAGAAATATGGCAGCCATTACAGAAAATGACTGCAGGATGACAATGTTTGTGATCTGCCACAAAAGCTACGTGACACTTAGGAAGGACAGAAAACTATGAAAAGGTGGAGGGGTGGTTCTGCTAATTAATCATGCTAAATACTAGCACAACTTTTAAAAACTGAAACAACTTCTATATGGTGAGATGATCTAGGTAGAGATGAGAAATTATAAAGGCAACAAGTGACATGTGGGAATGATGTAGAAGTCCCCAAGTGATAACCAACTGCTGGAACAGAGAATGAAGAACAATATGAGCTTAACAGAAAGCTAAGGTAATAATCATGGGCTATTTTAATCTGCATAAAGACCAAAAAAGTCAGATGGACAGACCTAGCCTCGATGAGGTCAGATTGAATGCTTTCATGATTTTTTTTTTAACATGTTCAGGAGCCAATCAGAACAGGTTAAACTAGACCTGGTGTTGTACAATGAACTAGGATTAATGAATGACTTCAGAGTGAAGGCACCCCTAGGTAGCGGCAATCATCATGTGGTTGAACTTTACAATTGAGGTACAATAGAGAGATTTTAAACTTTAAATTCAGGCAATTATGGTGACATAAAAGCAGAGCAATGTCTACTAATGAATTAATTTGAAAGGGGATAACAGAAATGTGGCAGACATTTTAAGTGGAGTTTTCAGAATAGATCATAATGAGTAAGAAAAACTCGAGGGGTGGTCTTAACTCAAGATTTAAAGAAAAAGCATATTGCATGGATGATGGGTCAGAGGATCAGACAGAATTTAATAAATATCAGAATGATGAAACGATTACTAAGGAAGAAACAGTATAGAGAAAGTTAACTATAAATTAAAAATATGAAAATTTCTATAGATATTTTAGAGTTGATAAAGTGAGGGTTGGTCATATAGAAAGTCCGTATAAGCAATTATTAATGGAAAATGAGGTGGCAGATGCATTGAACAAATATTTTGCATCCGTCTTCATTACAGAAGATACAAGTAACAAAACTGAAATGGTAGTGAAGCAGGAAATGGAATGGAGGAACTTGAGAATATTGCAATCAAGAAGTAGTGTCAAAGCTATGGACTGACAGCTTCCAAGTTCCTGATAACGTTTATTCTAGTTAAACCTAGGATATTAAATGGCTAGTTCAATGGCTGTTGCATTGGTTTTAATTTCCCAAAATTCCCTTGATTCCTGGAAGATTCTATTCAATTGGAAAATCATGAATCTAACCTCTTTATTCAAGAAGCAGGAAGCTACAGGCTGTTTAGCATAATGTCTGTCATAGGAAAGATGTAGAGGCCATAAGTTTAAAAAAACCCAGCTCTTAAAATTAAAAATTTGAGATCATCAAAGTGAGATTGAAAAATATGGGGTCAACCTTTTGACACTGAGACTGGGGGAAAACTCTCAGGTCATGAGTCTCTGGCGCACTCCTCTTCAAAAGGCAATGGAAGCAGAATCTTTGAATATGTTTAAGGCAGAGATAGCTAAGTTCTTGATAAGCAAATGAATGAAGAATTATCGGGGATAAATAGGAATGTGGAGTTGAGGCCGTAATGGGATTAACGGTGATCTTATTACATGACAGAACTAGTTTGTGCAGCTGAGTGATGTACTCCTTTTTCGGCTTTTGTACATTTTGTAAAGTTTGCCGTACTTTGTTCCAGCTTCTTTCCTTCCCTCCCAGTTCCAATCATATCCTGCATTTTATCACAGATCAATTCCTCCTCCTTTTTAAATTTCATGGATGCATTATTTATTAATCTTCAATGTAAGAATGTGTTCAGGTCATGAAACTAAAATTAGAATGTAAACTGTAAATTTAAACTGCCATAATTGGTTTGGTGTCAAGAGCAATCTGTCATTAGAAAAATGTTGACCTCTTATAAGGATTGTAATAGCAGAACATTAGAAATACAAAATTTAATCAAGCAGAAGAAGCATGGTTTCATGAAGGAAAAAAATCATGCCTGACAAATTCTTTAGAATTCTTTGAGGACATAAAAAGTCATGTAGTTAAAGGGGAACCAGTAGATGTAATCTGTTTGGATTTCCAAAAGGTGTTTGACAAGGCACCACACATAAGGCTACTTAATAAATTAGAGCCATTGGAGTTTAGGTTAGTATATTAACATGGATAGAAGAGACAATTTTGGGAGAAGGGCACATTTTCAGGATGGCAGCCTGTAACAAATTGAGTGCCTATATATTGAATGAGGGAAGTGAATGCACTTATGCCAAGTTTGTGTACGACACACAACCAGATGGTCATACCAAACAAATGTCTCCGTGTGACAGAGCGAGCAGAGGGATATGGACATGTTTAGTGAATGGGAAAGAAATTGGCACATGCAATAAAGTGTGGGTAAATGTGACAAAGCACTTTGGCAGGAGGAATGAAGGAGCTGAATATTATTTAAATGAAAGACTGCAGAAAGTGATGGGCAGGTTGTTGGAGGGAATCCTGAGGGACAGGATGTACATGTATTTGGAAAGGCGAGGACTGAATAGCGATAGTTAACATGACTTTGTGCGAGGGAAATTTTCTCTCAAACTTTAGTTGTTTTGAAGAAGTGGCAATGAGGATTGAGGGCAGAGTGGTAGATATGATCTATATGAGCTTCAGTCAAGCGTTCAACAAGTTTCCCCATAGGACACTGGTTAGCAAGGTTAGATCTCATGGAATACAGGGCGAACGAGCTAATTGGATACAGAACTGGCTCAAAGGTAGAAGACAGAGGGTGGTGGTGGAGTGCTGTTTTTCAGACTGGAGGCCTGTGACCAGTGGAGTGCCACAAGGATTGGTGCTGGGCCCTCTAATTTTTGTCATTTACATAAATGATTTGGATGTGAGCATAAGAGGTACAGTTAATAAGTTTGCAGATGACACCAAAATTGAGGTGTAGTGGACAGCAAAGAAGGTTACCTCCAATTACAACGGGATCTTGATCAGATGGGCCAATGGGCTGAGAAGTGGCAGATGGAGTTTAATTTACATAAATGTGAGGTGCAGCATTTTGGGAAAGCAAATCTTAGCAGGAGTTATACACTTAATGGTAAGGTCCTCGGGAGTGTTGCTGAACAAAGAGACCTTGGAGTGCAGGTTCATAGCTCCTTGAAAGTGGAGTCGCAGGTAGATAGGGTAGTGAAGAAGGCATTTATATGCTTTTCTTTATTGGTCAGAGTATTGAGTACAGGATTTGAGAGGTCATGTTGCGACTGTACAGGATGTTGGTTAGGCCACTTTTGGAATATTGTGCAGTTCTGGTCTCCTTCCTATTGGGACTATGCTGTGAAATTTGAAAGGGTTCAGAAAAGATTGACAAGGATGTTGCCAGGGGTGGAGGATCTGAGCTACAGGGAAAGGCAGAACAGGCTGGGGCTGATTTCCTTGGAGCGTCGGAGGCTGAGGGGTGACCTTATAGAGGTTTACAAAATTGAGGGGCATGGATAGGATAAATAGGCCAAGTCTTTTCCCTGGGGTCAGGGAGTCCAGAACTAGAGGGCATAGGTTTAGGGTGGGAGGGGAAGGATATAAAAGAAACCTAAAGGGCAATGTTTTCACGCAGAGGGTGGTATGTGTATGGAATGAGCTGCCAGAGGATGTGATGGAGGCTGGTACAATTGCAACATTGAAGAGGCATTTGGGTTGGTATCTGAATAGGAAGGGTTTGGAGGGATATGGGTCGGGTGCTGGCAGGTGGGACTAGATCGGGTTGGGATATCTGGTTGGCATGGATGGGTTGGACGAAAGGGTCTGTTTCCATGCTGTACATCTCTATGATTCTATCTATGATTCTATGGATAGGATAAACAGACAAAGTCTTTTTCCTGGGTGGGGGAGTCCAGAAATAGAAGGTAGAGGTTGAGGGTGAGAGGGGAAAGATATAAAAGTGACTTAAGGGGCAACTTCTTCACACAGAGTGTGGTATGTGTATGGAACGAGTTGCCAGAGGAAGTTGTGGAGGCTACTGAAATTGCAACATTTAAAAGGCATCTGGATAGGTATATGAGTAGGAAGACTTTGGATGGATATGTGGCGGGTCCTGGCAGGTGGGACTAGATTGGGTTGAGATATCTGGTCGGCGTGGACGAGTTGGAACGAAGGGTCTGTTTCTGTGCTGTACATCTCTATGACAGAGGGATTTGGGAATCTTAGTGTTTGTCACAAAAAGCTAGCATTTGAATGCAGTAGATCACAGGGTAGGCAAGTTCGAATATTGAGCTTTATTTCAAAAGGAAGGAGTATAAAAATGTGGGTGATTTTGCTATAATCTTGCAAGGCACTTGTCAGACTACAGCTGGAGTATTGTCAACAGTTTTGGCCCTTTTTTTTTATTGAAACATATTAGGTTCTTAGTGGGGGGGACTTGACAGGGTAGATATTCAGAGGTTGTTTCCCCTTGTGGTAGATTCGAGGAGCAGAAGCCATAATCTCCAAGTAAGGGGTCATCTGTTTAAAAGAGGTAAAAAGGAATTTGTCTTGAGGGCAGCCAATCTGTGGAGCTGTTTACTTTATAGGGCTGTCGTGGCTGGGTCATTAAGTATGTTAAAGACTGAGATCGGTTTTTTTAATCAGTAGGAAATCAAAATCTATGGGAAATGGCAGGAAAGCGGAATTGAGAATTGTCCGGTCGGCTATGATCTCATTGAATGGCAGAGTGAATCCAATGGGTCAAATAGCCGAAAGTAATCCTTCTGTCACTTTGACTCTGTCTTTAACCCAGTTCTTAAGCAAATGATTTGTAGAATGAAATCTTATTGTGCTTTGGTGGGATACAGTGATACCTGGGACTACAATCCCTAAGGTTTTCAAGTCCCTCTCCTCTCAGCAAAAGATTTAACTCTTCATTGATGTACAATGGAATGAACAATAGGTTGGCCTTTGGTACCTCACCCAAAGTTCATTTACAAGATCTGATTCTCGCTACCTGTCAGACAGGTAACTTGATAAATGCTTTTTTTACTTGTTTGCTGGGTGATTGGCATGGGGAATAAATGCTGATCTTCCTGTCCTCTCCTTATCTTAAGAATTATTTTTTAAACTGTCCGGGTGCTCTGGTTTCCAAATATGTGCAGGTTAGGTGAATTGGCTATGCTGAATTGTCCATAGTGTAGGTTATTAGTCAGGGTGGGTGGTTTACTCTTCGGAGGGTCAGCATGGACGTGTTGGGCTGAAGGGCTTGTTTCCACACTGTAGGGATTCTAATTCTAGTTCTAAACTGTTTCCATGATGGAAGGCAACTGGTTTGAACCATCAGAACCTTTACTAGATCTGCAGCTTCAATTGTTTCTAATTAGCTGATACTTTCATAAGCTAACTACCAAGCTAAAATGTACCTTGAATTGTAAAGACACCAACCCTTTTAATTGGACTCTGCCTGTACAAATGTAATTGGCAGGAAAGTGATGTGGAGTAGGTGCCTTTTAGGAAAACTGTAGCTGAGTTTGACGTAGAATCATGTAGTACACAAGAGGTCTTTGGTCTGAACAACCAAAACATGTGAGTTGTTCTTTAATGAAAACCTCTCGTATTTAAATTCACTGATTACTATGCTTTAGTTCTCATTTCTATATTCAATAGACCACACTGGGGCGTGGATTAAGGCAAAGTCAAATCTGATGTTCCTGGCTCACAGTCCGATGCTATTTTTAAAAAATACTTGCATTGGATCTCAGTCCCTACCTGTCCTTCTAGTTGAGTGCCTTGCTTGGTCATTTTGGAGAGCATTGACAAGGCAACCACATTGCTATGGATCTTGACATTTAATAAACCGCGATAGAGTTGTTACAACAAGCAATATAATTTCATGGTCCAACTAGCTTTCCAGAATTCTGTCAGAAGTTGAGATTTTACTTGAGGGACCTTGAATCTCTGTGACTAGGACAGATGTCTATGTCTACTACATTTGTTCTTCTGTCTGTGGGGAACCATTACCAAATTATTTGAATTTTCTGAATGTCCCCAAATTAAATAATTATCAGCAAGATCTCATGTAGATTTTTATAAATCATAATTCATATATAATTTGCATTATTGAACGTGTTGATTAAAAAAAACTCACTTAAATAACTGATACAATAAGGGTACATCTTATGAAACTACAAGCATTTGCACCACTCCTAGCAAAAATATGGGAATGTGCAATGGCACAATTCCAGAATATGTTCTTAATTCAGAAAGGATAGATAGGAGTCCAATCTGACCAGAGCTTTCACCTTTCAGTTTCACAGGTGTGATCATCAACAAGATACTTTTTTTTAAGCGTATTTGTCTTTGGTGCTAATGTTGTAGTGTTCCTTTTTAACTACTTTTTTAAAACAATATTATCGTTCGTTGTTGGTCAAGTTTCTCAGAACCACCAAAAGCTCATGTCCTTTTTTTAATGTCAAATGGAAGAACAGAACTCTTCCTGATGATGATGATATCATAGTCATTACGGGATTTTGTTTCTTCATCTTTTTATCTGTATGCTTTTCTTTTGTGTTTAAATATTTGGGGCTTAACCCTTCAAATTCTCTGCTTGCAGCTCTGTTTTATGCCTGCAGCATTTAATTGTATCTGCCAGTCGTATAGCATCTAGCTAAAAGACTGCCAGGTTAAATGGACCAGTTTTTCTTTTCCTTTACAATTAATACAAGCTCTTGAAAATTTAGCGATTAGATTCCACAAATGTTTTAAAGAAATTACACACTTTCCTATCTTGCTTCTGGCTTGAATGTTACCACATCAAACATGCGAATGAAACCCTTTTGAGACCTACAGAGTTTGAATTGGTGAATATAAATTAAAATATTTAATTCGGTGCAGCATCATGCATGGAAAGCAAAATATAGAGGGTAAGAAAGTCAAGATTGATGGGTAACATAACTTGAAAAGTGTTTTCATTTTCTAATTTTTAAAAATTCTTTTCAATAATTAAAATATGGAGAAATCAGAGCCTATGTAAAAGTTACATTTCAGAGCTGGCATGGCTGTTTAGTAGGAATTTAAACTTATTCCATTTACAAATCCACATGCAAAAAAAAATACAAGTCCTAACTACTTATAACATGTTCAGTGGTAGTTACTCCACTAAAAGTTCTGGTCCTAGCTGGTAAAATAGTTTTCCTCCCTCATATGTACAAACCTAAACTTTACACCCAATTTTCAATTTTTTTTAACTGCTGAATTTCCTGCATTTGATGACATTTACAGTGGGACTTTTCTTGTGCCTGTGAATTTTTATTTACAACATATATTTTTTGGTTCTACAAAACCTAATTTGTCATTCTAACTAAAATATTGGGAATGAAATAAATTCTACCTACACATCAGAACAGACAATTTTGCTTTTTGATTATCACAACTGATCTCTATTTTAACTGTACAGAATATTTACCTGTCTTTGCTCTATATTCCTTTTATTACCCTTACTTAACACACATTTATATATTTCTCTATTATTTGAAGACTAGACTCATTAGTCTTTACAGCGAACGTTTCAGGTTTCCACTATTCTGTGGAGAACCGCTTCCTGAAGTCACAGGAGCATTGTTCTAATCTTAGTTTTAAAGCTATGCCCCACCCAACCCTAGTTTATACTGTCTGCCCAGTGGAAATTATTTCTCTGTCTATCCGATTAAGTCCTTTAATCATATGCCTCAATTAGATCGCACCTTAATTTTCTGTAGTCTGTAGAATACAAGTTCAATCTGTGCAACCTGTTCTTAAATTTAAAATTTTTTGTCCTGGTATCTTTCTGGCAAGATGTAATGACCTCCTCCCAGTGAAAATACTTCCTGTGGTGCAGCACCCAGAACTGAATGAGGTACTCCAGATACCTAACTCTACTAACAAAAATAAATTGAAAGTTTTTTGACCAATACCATCAATAAGTATGTTCAAAGCTATTGTTTGTTCGAAATGTCATTGTGGTAAGCTTACGTTGGAACTTGTGGGTATCTGGCATTGTTCTCACTGTGCTTAACTTACCAACACCTGTGCTAAAACCACTTTCATTTGAGAATTAGAAATGAAGAACATGATCTTGAAGGCACAGAGAAGAATAAAGGAAGGCTGACTTTCCTGCCACACACCCTGTTTGAAGTGGGCTTTCATTCCCGTGATTGATCCTCAACAGAGTCTTGTGAAGCATGAGGCTTTCAACATTAATCTATTTTTATAAAGTGCCTTTAATATAATAAAATGTTATGTGGAGCTTCACAGGAGTGTTATAAAAAAAATTGATGTCAAGCCACAGGTGAAGAAACAAAGGTGAGATGTCCAAATGGTCAACAAGCTAGATTTCGAGGGGTTGCTTAAAGGTTAAGTGAGTAAGAGAAGTAGAGCTGTTTCAGGAAGGAATTGTTTAGCTTTGGGTCTATCGTGGCAGTCAGCAATAGCAGAGTGGTTAAAATCAGGGATATTTTAAGTGGAGTAACATCAGTAATATTACATTTCCTTCCGCTGTTTTGTGCATAGAACATTTCTACAGATGGCTGTAACCGTACAACTGACTTTCTTCGCTGCAGTTTTTTTTCTATATGTTGTTTGTTCACAGCATGTGGACATCTCTGGCAAGTACCAGCAACTATTGCCCATTCCAAATTGCCATGCGGAAGGCAGCAGTGACTGCCTTTTTGCATTGCTGCAACCCTTGAACTAGAGGGACACCAACTGTCCTGTTAGGAAGGGGGTGCCAGGATGGTGATTCTTCGTGTTGGAGTAAGTCTTAATTCATCAGCATTGTTTAAACTATGAAGAAAGAAATTGCATAGATGCATCACCTTTTTACTTGAGTATTATCTAAAGCATCGAGGGATAAATTTAGATAATAAATCAGGGGAAAAAATCCTTTGTTGTTTTCTGAGCAGTGCAGTAAAATCTTTTTTTGTTCAGCCATTGGAACAGGCAGTTGGTGTCTTTGTTTAATATTTCTTTGAAAAGATGACCACTCTGGCAATTCAGCATTTTCTTACTACCAATCATTGAATTCCTACTGTGCAGAAATGGGCCATTCAGCCCATCAAGTCTGCACCAATTCTCCAAAGAGCATCCCATCCACTCTATACTCATAACCTTATATTTATCATGGCTAGTCCACTTAACCTGCCCATTCTCTGACACTATGGGGAAGGTTAACATAGCCAATCTACCTAACCTACACATCTTTGGACTGTGGGAGAAAACCAAAGAACCGGGAGGCAACCCACACACATGAGGAGAATGTGCAAACTCCACATAGATGGTCACCCAAGGCCAGAATTGAACCAGAATCCCTGGTGCTGTGAGGCAGCAGTGTTAGTCACTGCTACTGTATACCACTGTCAGCTGGATTGTAACTTTTTTTTGTCTTTTTTAATGATTTTAAATTGTGTAGTTTGAAATTCAGCTTTCTGTCTCGACAGAACCAAATGATATTTCAAGCAAATCTATTTGTGAACTTATTCAATGCTTATTGAATGACTTATGAATTCAAAATTTATAATTTTCATTGTGTTTAGAAACAGCAGAATGGTGATGTCTGATAAATTGTAGACTTATAAACCAACTGAACTATACGCATGGCCCTCACTCCAACCACAGAACACTATAGATGTCAGTCAATATTTGAAGCTTTGAAAAATCTCCCAAAGTCAGGATCAAACTGTGTATAAAAGTTAACAGCTGGTGTGGATGGTACCATTTTACAATATGCAAAGAATGAGCATCTCTTAAACTCCTGTGAACCTTCACATCACCGTCTGCTTGATCCTTTGCACCCAGTTACAAGGTACTGCAAAGTAAAACAATACTGAAATTGCCGACTTATGTGAGTATAACATATTGTGTACAAAAGAGGGATCGAATGATTTGCAGTGTATAATGTCGTTTTTGTGCCAGAAAAATTGTACGTGGTGCATTGTTACATGCTGTTATTTACACTGTGTATAATTATGCATTTTCAGTAAGATTTACTTGTGTTCAATATACTGGATCAGAATTTTTTATATTTTGAAGTGATTTGTTTTGCTTTTTATTCCAACAGATTGATGTTAAAGACTATATGCTGGTTCAGGTAAAGGATCAGACAGTGGGGCGATTGCCTGGTAAAGTTGCCGGTGAGCAATTTGTCATCCAAGAATGTGAAAATTGCAACATTTACATTTTTGACCACTCTGCTACCATCACTATTGATGACTGCACCAACTGCAGGATATTTCTGGGACCCATCAAGGGCAGTGTCTTTTTCCGTAACTGTACAGACTGCAAATGTGTTGTTGCTTGTCAGCAATTCCGCACTCGTGATTGCAAAAAAATGGACATCTTCCTATGTTGTGCCACACAACCTATCATCGAATCATCCACGGGCATGAAGTTTGGTTGTTTCCAATATTACTATCCCGAGTTGGGCTACCAGTTCAAAGATGCAGGTTTGAGTATCTTCAACAATAACTGGAGCAACGTCCATGACTTTACCCCTGTTGCAGATGAGAACAACTGGACCTTGTTGCCTGAAGATGCGATACCCCAGGATTTTGTTCCTCTTCCTGATTTGGAAGAGTTCAAATCAGTTCGTATCTCCACAGAGTTGAACAGGAGTATTGTTCCAGTCACACGGGGCCACAGGCAGAAGAACAGCGAAGAATTGTGCTTGGTTGTGTTTTTTGCTGGAGTTTACACAACAGCCAATGCCAGGAAGTTAATTGACGAGGTGAGGAAAATTGTATGGCTACACTTGGTATTTTAGTGTAACTTGCAGTTTGTAAGTTGGTCAAAGCTGCTTTGTGATTTTGCAGTGTCTCTGAAGAGCCTGTCATATTTCTTAATGCTTCCAGGGAGCAAGCATTGGCAGTGTTCTGACTGTGACTTACTCTGGCCCCATTAGCTAAAATGTGAAGGCTCAATGAATTTTACAAAGCAAAATAAATGAAACGAGCAGACATTTTTCAAGCTACAAGTATTGATTACACACGATAATGGGACACTAGAGAAAACCATGCAATTTTGAATTGCTTAATGAACCAACACTGGTATGATTGGTTGAATTATTTCCTGTGCAGTGAACTTGATATAATCTTCATTTCTTGAAGGTATACCTTAAGGTGTCATCCAACTTCATTTTAGTCAGATCTCAATTTGAACCTCCAAATGGACCACAAAAACCATGATGGTATGAGTGAAACCATTGATTTGATGTCCTTGAGTTTTTGGGTGTGGAATGTAGGTAAGCTGGGCTGGAGTTCTTGTTTCTGATGGCAAGTGAAAAACCTCTATGTAACATTTGTGTTAATAGGATTGGGATTGTGAATGGCATTCGTTGTCAAAGTCTGTATGTGAGAATTGGTCACCTGAGTCAGATAGTGAGTTTTGAAAAGATTTTGTAGCTCAGGTTGAGGTTTTGGATGTAGGTTTGCTTGTTGAGCTGGAAGGTTTGGTTTCAGATGTTTTATCACCATACTAGGTAACATCAGTGAGCTTTCGGATGAAGCATTAGTGGTATGCCCCATTTTTTGTGTTTAGGTTTCATTTGCTGTGGTGATGTCATTTCCTGTTATTTTTCTCCGGGATGGTGAATGGGATTCAAGTCGATATTGTTGATGTTTTCCGAAGCATGGCACTCCAACCAGAATTCTATCAACAAACACGTTCTCTCACCACCCCCCGGAGAAAAACAATAGGAAATGACATCATCACAGGAAATGGCATGTGTAATATAATCAGTGTATTGCAGCATGGAAAAAGTTCCTTCTGTTCACAGTCTCCAAACCAGCGATCAAACATCTATCTATTCTGGTCACATTTTCCAGCATTTAACGACTAATCTTGTACACTAATGGTGTTTGAAATGTTTGTCTAAATACTACTGAAATGTTGTGATGGTTCCCACATCTAGCAGTGTTTTGGCTGGGAGTTCCAGATATCCAAGGTATTTCCTTAAATCTCTCAACTTCCTAAACTTTACTTTTTAAATCTGTGCCCCTGGTAATTTATCCTTCTAAGGGGAAAACCCATTCCTACCAACCTGATCTCAGCCCATCATGATTGTGTAGACCTCAATCAGCAGTACCCCCTTACTACAACTCCACAATCCCCAGCCTTCTCTGCTCCAAGGACAACTACCATAGCTTATCTGGTCTCTTAGTAGCTGAAATGCTCCAGACTAGGGTAATACCCCAGTAAATAGTCTCTGTACCCTCTCCAATGTAGTCACATCCTTCTGTAGTATGGCAACCAGAACGACACACAGTACTCTAATTGTGACTTAATCAAATGTCTTACACAGCTGCATCATAAGTTTCTAATTAACCTATTCAGGCATGGTATTATGCACCTCTGGACCAGGTGGAACTTGTACGCAGACCTCTGGGCTCAGCAGTAGGGAACTACAACTGCATCATAAATGACCTATTCCTAACTCTTATATTCGTCTCAACTAATAAAGGCCAGCTAACTTGTATGCCATCTTAACCATCCTGTATCACTGATCCTGTTGCTTTCAAGGATCTATATACACCAAAGTCCTACTGATCCTATCATTCATCGTGTACTCCTTTGCCTTGATAGTCTCCCAAAATGCATCACTTTACATGTTTCAACAAAATCCTTCTACGAGTTACTATGTAGCACTATTGAAAACCTGTTTGTTTTAGCTCCAACATAATGTGCTGTGTGGAAAGGTATCACAATGTTTACAAGCTAACAATTGGGGGAAGGAAAAAAAGTCTGGTATTTTTGTACCTCCTTTTCTCTGCATATGTTAGCTCGAGTGGTTTCCACATAGGCATAAAAGGGTTTAAACTTGCATTCACTGCCTTTCATGACCCCCCCCCCCCCCCCCCCCCCAAATAAGTCACTTGCAGTATAAGAGATTCACCAACAGGTTAATTCACACCACATTGCATGAATAGCAACAGCCATCAATCTGACAATTTTTGTTTGTTATAGATTGAGGAATAAATATTGGCCAGCACCCTTGGGCTAATCCCTCAAATCTTTGGTATTATGCTCAGTGATTTTGTTTTTAAGCAAACACCTTAAGGCAGATAGTACTCCAATTTCATTTCTGAGAGACTGCTGTCTTGGTTCTTGATGGGTGTCAGACCAGATTTTATTGGTTCCAGTCTCTGGGTTGGGACTTGAGCCCTGTGACCTTTTTGTCTCAAGAGTTTTGCTACCAGTGCATTTAATACTAGATCATTTGAAGATAACATTAAACTTCCATCATTTCCTTTCTCAAAATCTTAATCTTTACCCTTGAAGCTGGGCTTATGTTTGAATGGAAGAAAGTGGATGCTTAAGCTTGGATGAATGATTTTTTATCCCTGAGAGATGTATAGGGGAAAGAGCAACTTGTGTTTATATGATTGGCATGGTCAAAATTAGGGATTTTTTAATCTATGGGTCACAATGCAAGCTATGGAAATTAACAGTAAGACTTTCAAACATTAGGCATCAAGGAATTGAATAGAGTTGATGCCAAACTAGGGTGCTTTCAGCAGGAGCCGAATAAAATGGATTTGTTTTTGCCATTGCTCAATTGGAGAGCTTTGTCTCATTTGCAACTTGATATCCAGGAAGTAGTCTGCCAAAACAGATCATCGCAAAATTTAAAGTAATTAAGAGTTACAGCTGCGTCTTGTTAGCTGTTGTAATATTAGTTTTTCCTCTGATATTCTCTGGAGTACCAATTCCTGTGTCTCACCAGAAATGATGTGAATTTGCAGTGAAATACAGTAGGTAAATGATTGCAATCCTATTACTAAATCATTTTTAAAATTCACTCATGGGATGTGGGCAATGTTATCCCGCATCCCTAGTTGCCTGTGGATATAAGGAAGTGGCTTCTCGGTCATTTCCAACTGTAGTCAAGAGTCAACTACGTTTGAAAGTAAAGATGGCTGTTCCCAAAAGGGAAGGGCATTAGTGGAGTACAGTAGATGGGTTTTTATGACAATGGTCGTCAGACTTTTTTTTAAAATTCCAAATATTTTATTGAATTTAAATTCCTGCATTCACTGTGGTGGGAATTGAATGTGGGCCACTGGATTACTAACCTGGGCTATTCCATGTGGCATTAACTAAACACAAATTCAGATTTGCAGTGTAAATATCCTGATGATAATAACTGATCATGTTAGTAGAACATATGCTTAAATAACTATGGTATGTTATCAAATGTTGAAAGTGATAGCATAGAGACCTGCATTCAGAATGATTAAAAAAGGATATTCTTGATACGGGTTATGGCAAATGGGGTTAAGGAAAAGTAGACTGTCTTTGAGATGGAGAATCTAAAACCAGAAGTTAACTTGGGGTCAAAGACAGGTTGTAAGTAGGCTAGAAGAAAGTGATGTCTGCAGATGCTGGAGATCAGAGCTGAAAATGTGTTGCTGGAAAAGCGCAGCAGGTCAGGCAGAATCCAGGGAGCAGAGAGTCGATGTTTCGGGCATGAGCCCTTCTTCAGGAATGAGGAGAGTGTGCCCAGCAGGCTAAGATAAAAGGTAGGAAGGAGGGACTTGGGGCAGGAGCATTGGAAGTGCGATGATGGAAGGAGGACAAGGTGAGGGTAATAGGCCAGAGTGGGGTGGGGGCGGAGAGGTCAGGAAGAAGATTGCAGGTTAGGAAGATGGTGCCGAGTTTGAGGGATTTGACTGAGACAAGGTGGGGGGAGGGGAAATGAGGAAACTGGAAAAATCTGAGTTCATCCCTTGTGGTTGGAGGGTTCCTAGGCTGAAGATGAGGCGCTCTTCCTCCAGCCGTCGTGTTGCTATGGTCTGACAATGGAGGAGTCTGAGGACCTGCATGTCCTCGGTGGAGTGGGAGGGAGAGTTGAAGTGTTGAGCCACGGGGTGGTTGGGTTGGTTGATCCGGGCGTCCCAGAGGTGTTCTCTGAAACGTTCTGCAAATAGGCGGCCTGTCTCCCCAATATAGAGGAGGCCACATTGGGCGCAGCGGATGCAGTAAATGATGTGTGTGGAGGTGCAGGTGAATTTGTGGCGGATATGGAAGGATCCCTTGGGGCCTTGGAGGGAAGTAAGGGAGGAGGTGTGGGCACAGGTTTTGCATTTCTTGCGGTTGCAGGGGAAGGTGTCAGGAGTGAAGGTTGGGTTGGTGGGGGATGTGGACCTGACGAGGGAGTCACGGAGGGAGTGGTCTTATCGGAATACTGATAGGGGAGGGGAGGGAAATATATCACTGGTGGTGGGGTCCGTTTGGAGGTGGCGGAAATGACAACAGATGATACGATGTATGTGGAGGTTGGTGGGGTGGTAGGTGAGGACCAGTGGGGTTCTGTCCTGGTGGTGATTGGAGGGGTGGGGCTCAAGGGTGGAGGAGCGGGAAGTGGAGGAGATGCGGTGGAGGGCATCGTCGATCACATCTGGGGGGAAATTACGGTCTTTGAAGAAGGAGGCCATTTGTGTTGTATGGTATTGGAACTGGTCCTCCTGGGAGCAGATGCGGCGGAGACTAAGGAATTGGGAGTATGGGATGGCGTTTTTACAGGGGCAAGGTGGGAGGAGGTGTAGTCTAGGTAGCTGTGAGAGTCGGTCGGTTTATAGTAAATGTCCGTGTTGATTTGGTCGCCCGAGATAGATAGAAATGGAAAGGTCTAGGAAAGGGAGGGAGGAGTCTGAGACGGTCCAGGTAAATTTGAGGTCGGGGTGGAAGGTGTTGGTAAAGTGGATGAACTGTTCAATCTCCTTGTGGGAGCACGAGGTAGCGCCAATACAGTAATCGATGTAGCAGAGGAAAAGGTGGGGGGTGGTGCCAGTAGCTGCGGAAGATAGACTGTTCCACATATCCTACGAAGAGGCAGGCATAGCTGGGGCCCATGCGGGTGCCCATGGCCACTCCAAAGGAGGAGGAGGTGCGGGAAGTAGGCTAGCTCCATTCAAAGAAATTGCTGGTAAGGTGACCTAAAAATTGACTTCTCAGCCTTTGACACTTATCGATATCTATGTCTGATGCCACATTGGAATGTTCAACCAGTTTGAAAGAAGTTAAACTAAACTTGCCATAGTCCTATCGGACCACAGGTGATTGTTTCTCATTAGAGAGCAATGACTGGTGATGATTTAAACCTGAAGGTTGCGTGCCTCAGGCAAGGGGAAGAGATTGAGAAGGAGGATACTTCATGATAACCTCATCCGGTGTTTGAACTGAATCTACACTATTGGTGTCACTTTACACTGCAAACCAGCCCATTTGGCCAGCTGAGTTAACTGAACCCTTTCAAAGTTAAATATTTAACTCCTTTTAAAAAAAGGGTGGCAACTTTTTTGTTTGTTTCATAGATTTTCACTTAAGTTATTTTGGTTTTTAACCTAATGAAATTTTGTGATGTTATAAAATTAACTCTTGATGCTAATGACTTTGAAACTCAATTTCGCATTCTAGTTTTTCATTTTCAGATAGTTTTAAATAAAGGTTGTATTATCATCTAAGTTGGTGTTGAGTGAATGCTTCTGACAGTAAATCTAACATCTTGATTTTTACTTTTCAAAAGATGGCTGCAAAGGATTTTGCTCTTGTTCAAACAAAAGAAATTTCAATGCGGCCAGATGATGCCAACAGAGTATTTAAGGAGAAAGCAGCAGATTTTATTCCACTACTTCAGCAAGGTAAAGTTAGGTGTTTGGGAAGGGAACAGGAATTTTATTCAATATTAATCAATCCATTTCCTAAATCTATGTAATCTTCAACCACCACCTCATCTCTTCCAGCACTAGCCTCAATTCTGTCTCATGGTCTATTGGACAGTCAGATGTAATGTTTGTAATGATCAATGTGTCAATAAGTTCAGAATTTCACCTCAAGCAATGCGTCATACATACTTGGTATATTGTTTTACTGCCACCATTCCTTAATGGGTCATTTAACTTCCATCTCAAATATTGGGAAGACTGAAATCATTGTCTTTGTTTGTCCCAACTCCGCCTCTGCCACCACCACCACAGCCCCCACCCCCCACCGACACACACTTTTAATCCCACTGCAGCTTATAATGTTTCTAAGTCTTTTTTAAAAAAAAATATGTTCCAATTGTAACTGTTAAGGTAGTTCTTTTAATGGTTTTAGTAGAAACATTAATAAGACATTGATGGATTAGATTGCTTTATGTAATCTCACTGAAATCGGGTAATAGAAAGGCAAATGCTATTTGAATTTTCAAAGTTGCTGAAGAACTTTGCGGACTTTAACTATAATTCATACTATCGAAAGGTTCTTATTTTGTCGTGCTAGGCAGAATCATGTGTTCCAGCAGTTAACCCTGTAATCTAAGTTGGAACAGTGTAAAAGTGCAGTATTCTAAGGTCTGCAGTAATTTGGAAGATGGCTTCTAACAACTCTGATAATGAGGCTATAGACAACATGCTTCAGTGTCCAGCACTTTATAAACTTAAGCTTATGGAGTACTTTTCATGTGATGGTTAGTGTGAAACAAGATACAATTCCAGCCACATAAGGAGATGTTGCAGAGGGATGGGTAGCCAAAAGATTAGTCAAAGATGTGGTAGTTTTCAGGAGTCTTTTAAAGGAGGAAATAATATAAGAGCAAAGAAAATTACAGCACAGGAACAGGCCCTTTTGGTCCTCCAAGCCTGCGCCAAACCAGATCCTCTATCTAAACCTGTCACCTATTTTCGAAGGATCTGTATCCCTTTGTTCCCTGCCCATGTATCTGTCTAGATACATCTTAAATGATGCTATTGTGCCTATGTCTACTGGCAACATGTTTCAGGTACCCACCACCCTCTGCGTAAAGAACTTTCCACGCATATTTCCCTTAAATGTTTCCCATCTCACCTTGAACTTGTGACCCCTAGTAATTAAGTCCCCTACTCTGGCGGAGGGGGGAGGGGGAAGAGGGGGTGAAGAAAAGCTGCTTGCTAGCCACCCTGTCTATACTTCTCCTGGTTTTGTAGACATCAAGCAGTTCTCCCCTCAACCTCTGTCTTTCTCATGAAAATAATCCTAATCTACTCAACCTCTCTTCATGGCTCGTGTCCTCCACACCTGGCAATGTCCTGGTTAACCTCCTCTGCACTCTCTCCAAAGCATCCACATCCTTCTGGTAATGTGGTGACCAGAACTGTATGCAGTATTCCAAATGTCGCCAAACCAAGGTCCTATAAAACTGTAATATGACCTGCCAACTCTTGTTCTCAGTGCCCCATTTGATGAAGCAAAGTATGCAGCCTTGACAACTCTATCAACCTGCGTTGCCACTTTCTTCCATGTGTTGAGGACAAACTGATGTGTTTGGTCTGGATATTTAGGGAAGAACTTGGGTGCTGCTCTTGCAGGAAATGTACTATTGATTACTCCTTTAGTATTAGATTTTTCTACCATCTTTTGAAACTAAATTCTAATTTTGTTATGCTGTATTTAATATTTAACAACTAACATTTTGCAAACTGGGCTGGCACTGGAGAGGTAGGGAGAATGGTTGCATTCCTGACAAATTGTTTTACTTATGGAGTATTGAATAAAAGAGTAACATTGGGAATGAAATTTATGCATGAGAAATGGGCACTGGGCACACCTGAGTTTTAAACTTGTATGAACCTTTCTTATTTTCTTTTCTGCAGGCCCTGTTGTTGCATTGGAATTTAATGGTGATGGTGCAGTGGAAGCATGTCAGAATATAGTCAGTACTGTGTTCAGTGCATCTCAGGTAAACAAATAAAAGGCATATTGCAGCATTTCACTATGGAGTATGCCATTTGATGTCTTTGCAATGCTTGCTGTTAGAAATTGGGACTTAATTAACAACAAAATAAGTTTATAATGTTTTACCATAAATAGAGAATTTAGTCAGTATTGAGCAGAGATTGTATGCATTGTGTGGCGGAATGGCATGCAGCTATTCCTATGTTGTAGAACTTCAGCAACTGCTTGTGATGTCTGTTTTAACCTTCCAGATGATGCCTTTCTATTGTTCTAAGCCTCCAGTTTTCTCAACAGTTTCTGCAGATGTGTTCTGCATAATGCAAAGTTTTGCATTTCACTTGAAGTTGAAGACATTGAATACCAGACCTGTGACGAAGTTTGCTCATCTAGTTTTGATTTGCTTTCTTTAGAAAGGTTTTGAGATAAACTCAATTCTTTGACAAAGACCCTGAAATTAGCATCCAATGAACCTGACCTTCTGTTTACATTATACAATATGGTGAGATTGACTGTTGCTTTAGTGCTACCTACAGTTTTTTTATTCTCTTATGGGGCATGGGTGTCCCTGGCTGACCAGCATTTATTGCCCATCCCTAGTTGGCCTAGGTATTGGTAAGCTACCTGTTTTAACTGCTGTAGTTTGTGCTATAGGGCGCTTTGTCTGGATGGTCTCTAGTTTCTTGAGTATTGTTGGAGCTGTACCTATCTAGGCAAGTGGGAAGTGTTTCATCACACTACTGATGTGTGCCCTGTCAATGATGAACAGAATTTGGGGAGTCAGGAGGTGAATTACTTGCTGCAGTATTACCAAACTCTACCATGTTCCTGTTGCCACTGTATTTATAGGGTGAATCTAGTTGAGTTTCTGGCCGATGATAGATACTGGGGAATTCGGTGATAGTAATGCCATTGAATATCAAGGGGCGCTAATTAGATAATTTCTTATTGTAGATGGTCATTGCCTGACATTAGTGTAGTGCGAACGTTTTTGTCACTTGTCAACCCAAGCCTGAATGTTGTCCAGGTCATAATTAATTGGAGCATGGACTGCCTTAGTATCTGAGGAATTGTAAATGGTGCCAAGCATTGTCTGATCATTGGTGAATGTCCCCACTTGTGACCAATGGCCGGGGGCATAGATTGAAGGCAAGTGGCAGAAGACTTAGATGAAATGTGAGAGAGCCCTTTTTTCACTCTGAGGGTTGTGGGAATTTGGAACTTGCTGCCTTTGAGGGTGGGAGAGGCAGAAAACTTCATAACATTTAAGAAGTATTTAGGTGTGCATTTGTGATAAAAGGGCCTACAAGGCAAACATGCCCATTTCTGCCCTTAGAGTCATACAGCACAAAAACTGACTTTGGTCCAACCAGTCCTTGCTGGACATAATTCCAAACTAAACTAAAGTCCCATTTGCCTGGTCCTGGTCCTGGTCCTGGCCCTGGCCCATATCCCTCCAAACCTTATCTATTCATGTTCTTATCCAAATTCCTTTTAGACATTGTAATTGTTCCCATATCCACCACTTCCTTAAGATGTTCATTCCACACACGAACCACCCTCTATTAAAAAAAAATTGCCCCTCGTCCTTTTTAAATCTCTCTCCTCTCACAGTAAAAATGTGCCCCCTTGTCTTGAAATCCCCCATCCTAGGGAAAAGACAACTACCATTAACTCTATCTATACCCCTCATTGTTTGATTTTATAAACTTCTACGAAGTCACTTCTCAACCTCAGTGCTCCAGTGAAAACAGTCCTGGCCTATACAGCCTTTCTTTATAACTCAAATGTTCCATACCCAGCAACATTCTGGTAAATCTCCACTGAACCCTTTTTAGCTTAATAATATCCTTCCTACAACTGGGTGGCCAGAACTGGACACAGTATTCCAAAAGAGGTCTCACCAATGTCCTGTCCAACCTCAACATAACCTATGACCTCCCAACTCCTACACTCCAAGGATTGAGCAATGAAGGCAAGTATGCTAAATGCCTGTCTATATGTGACAAAAACTTCAAAGAATCATGTACCTGAACCCCTAGGTCCTGTTGTTCTGTAATGCTACCCAAAGCACTACCATTAATTACAATTAAGTCCTCCTCTTTTTTTTTGCTGTACCAAATGCATTTCCTGAAGATTCCTTTGTGATCATCTTCGCTATCAACTATGCCACCAGTTTTTATGATGAAGGGAAGGTAATTGTTGAAATAGCTGAAGATGGTTGAGCCTCGGATGCTACGTTGAGGGATTCCTACAGCGTTATCTTGGAGATGAGATATTTGACGTCCAACAGCCACAACCATCTTCCCCTGTGCCCGATATTAATTTAACTAGTGAAGAGTTGCCCCTTGATTTCCATTGATTGCAGTTTTGCTAGGGCTGGTTTCCTTGCTACCGGTCTGCCTCAGGTTAGTCTTGGATATTACATGGAATGTCGATGTAGCTTTTAACTGATGTAAAATACAGTGTGAAATGAGTTTAATTCACTTTGGGCTCACTTCATAAAATGTGAAAATCGAATGTTCCGTTCCCTTCCCTTCACTGTCCTGAATGAGTATTCCATAATGACACTGGCCATTGATATAAATCAATAATTTCCATGTTTTCAGATGTTCTCTTGAGTCTGGGTGTTGCCAAGTCACAGTCATGGAGATTTACAGCACAGAAAAAGGCCCATTAGTCCATCATGTCCATGCTGGATAAAAACAACCACATAACTATTCTAATCTCATTCTTCAGCATTTATCCCATTGCCTTGTAGGCTCTAGTAACACAAGTGCACATCTAAATACTACTTAACTGTTGAGGCTTTCTGCCTTTACTACTATCAAAAACAGCGAGTTCCAAATTCCCACCACCCTCTCGGTGAAAAGGTTTTCCTCATCTTCTGTAAGTATTCTGCCACTTGCCTTAAATCTATGCCCTGGTTATTGATCCCTCCATCAAGGGGTAAGGTTTCTTCCTGTCTACTCTACCAATACTCATAATTTCATATATCTCAATCATGTCCCTTCTCAATTTCCTCTGCTCTAAGGAAAACCACTCCATTCTACACAATCTCTCCTCATAACTGAAAGTCTCCAGTCCAAGCAAAGTCCTCAAGTCTCTTATGCATCGTCTCCAGTGCTGTCACATCTTGTAATATGGAATCCTGAACTGCACATAATCTCTTACTGTGGTCTAACCAATGTTTTGTACTGTTTCAGCATAAAAGTCATACTCTATTTTTTATCAGTGTGAGGGATGAAGCATCTACCACTATATTCCACGAGTTAACCCTTTGCTCATTCTGCAAGAGTTTCTGTGGTAGACCTATTGGGATTAAATGTGAAATTCCAGAGTAATAAAACTCTTGCCAGTGAACAATCAGCTTGGAAAAATGGACAATCACGAAGTTAAAAGCCAAAACAACAAGGTTTATTGAACCAAAATTAATATTTACCACTGTACTAATCAAGACAGAACACGACTCAAGTTTAGTGTGTTGGCCTTTCTTTCACATAGAACAGTACAGCACAGTACAGGCCTTTCAGCCCTTGACATTGTGCCAACCTTTTATCCTACTCTAAGATCAAACTAACCTACGTATCTTTCATTTTACTATCATCAATTGCCTATTGAAGGATAATTAAGCATCTCTAATATATCTGACTGTACTGCCACTGATGGCAGTACATTGCACACACCCACCACTGTAAAGAAATGAGCTCTGACATTTCCCCTCAACGTTCCTCCAATCACCTTAGAAATTATGCCCCCTTGTTCCCAGGGCAGAAATGGCTATCGCAAGACTGACTATTCACTCTATCTCTGCCTCTCATCACTTTGTCCACCTCTGTCAAGTCTCCTCTCAACCTTCTTCGCTCCAATGAGAAAAGCCTTGGCTCCCTCAGCCTTTTTTCATTAGACATGCCCTCCAGTCCAGGCAGCATCCTGGTAAGTCCTCTGCACTCTCTAAAGCTTCCATAGCCTTCCTATAACGAGGTGATCGGAACTGAAAACAATATCCCAAGGATGGTCTAACCAGGGCTCTGTAGAGCTGCAGCATAACCACATGGCCTCCTAAACTTAATCACCTGCTAATGAAAGCCAATATACCATATGCCTTCTTAATAGCCCTCAACTTGGGTGGCAACTTTGAGGGATCTATGAACATGGACCCCAAGATCCCTCTGTTCCTCCATACTGCCAAGAATCCTGCCTCTAACTCTATGTTCTGCATTCAAATTCAACCTTTCAAAGTGAATCACGCCACACTTTCCAGATTGAAATCCATCTGTCAGTTATCAGCTCAGTTCTGCATCCTGTCAATGTCCCTTTGCATCCTACAACAGCCCTCCACATTATCCACCATTCCACCAATCTTTGTGTCAGTGGCAAACCTACACACGCACCCTTTTATTTCCTCATCCAAATCATTTATAAAAATCACAGAGCAGAAGTCCTATAACCGATCCCTGCAGAATTCCCATGGTCACTGAGCTCCAGGTTGAATACTTTCCATTTACTACCACCCTCTGTCTTCTATGGGCCAGCCAATTCTGTATCCAGATAGGGAAATTTCCCTGTATCCATGGATCCCAGTACTTGGTTCCTTGACCCTGGTCTTTTGACTCACCATGGTAAAAACAATGATTGCAGATGATGGACTGCTGTGCTCTGAATCAGAACCACTGATCCAGAATCTGGTTTCCAGCATCTGCAATCATTGTTTTTACCTTGTTGATTTTAACCCTATTGCGAATCCTCTTGCAAGGATGCCTGCCTTGAAGTTTTCCTCCTCTCTACAAGAATCTCAGGGAGTCCCTCTCCCACTGCAACTCTATGCTACTTTCTCCCCACCCTCCTCTAGCTTATCTCTCCACGCTTCAGGCTCACTGCCTTTGTTCCTGATGTAGGGCTTTTGCCTGAAATGTTGATTTCCCTGCACTTTGGATGCTGCCTGAACTGCTGTGCTCTTCCAGCACCACTGATCCAGAATTTTGACTCACCAGGTCCTTTGATATTTTATCTTAAATGTGACTTTAGTCTGCATAGGAGTCTCTTCACATATTGAAGACTTCCAATTTCAATTTCCCATTAACTGTTAAGGCTTCTAAAATGGTTTCCTAGTAAATATTTTTCTATTTCTCTAAAGGGAATTATCTTAAATGCCAGTACTAAGTTCTAATACTGATCTGGATTTCTTACAGCAAACCCCAGCCTATGACAATTTCTTCAGCCACTTCTGACAACCCTTAAATGAGCAGAAATTACCTGTAACTAGCAATGTCCTTGTGCAAATGCTTACTGCTTTAGTAAATGCTTTACTCCTAACTAATTCATCTTCTGTCAATCATCACCTCTCGGGATCACCCATCCACCGCCTCCAACCTCATTGTCCATGAACCCCGCACTACCCAACTCTACCTGCTACCAAAGATTTGCATACCTGACTTCCCCAGTCGACCCATTGTCTTCGTCTGCTCCTGTCCCACTGAACTTATCTCTGCTACCTTGACACCGTCTTGCCCCCTCAGTCCAGGAACTCCGACCTACATTCGGAATACCACCCACACCCTTCACCTCCTCCAAGATTTTCGTTCTCCCAGTCCCTAATGCCTCATCTTCACCATGGACATCCAGTCCCTGTACACATCCATCCACCACAACAAAGTCCTCCACACCCTCTACTTCCTCCTCTCATGCCATCCCAACCAGTACCCTTCCAACAACACCCTTATCCGCCTGGCTGAACTGGTCCTCATCCTTAACAACTTCTCCTTCCAATACTCCCACTTCCTCCAAACCAAAGGGGTAGCCATTGGCACCCTCATGCTTGCCTCTTTGTTGGGTACATGGAACAGTCCATCTTCCGCAGTTACACTGGCACCTCCATCTGTTCCTCTGCTATATTGATGACTGTATTGGTACTACCTGGTGCTCCCATGAGGAGGTTAATCTACTTAACTAACACCTTTCACCCCGACCTCAAATTTATCTGGACCATCCCGGACACCTCCCTCCCGTTCCTGGACCTCTCCATCTCCAGTGACCAACTAACCACAGGCATCTCCTACAAGCCCACAGCTATCTAGACTACACCTGCTCCCATACTACCTCTTGTAAAAACGCCATTCCTTATTCCCAATTCCTCCACGTCCAACGCATCTGATCCCAGGATGACCAATTCCACCTTAGAAAATTCCAGATGATGTCCTTCTTCCAAGATCACAAGTTCCCTTTCCACGTGATCGACAATGCCTTCCAACGTATCTCCTCCCACTTCCCACACCAGCACACTTGAACCCCACCCCTCCCAACACAACAAGGATAGAACCCCATGGTCTAAAACTTTCACCCCATCAACCTCCACATATGTCATATCATCCTCCGCCACCTACAAATGGATCCCACCATCAGAGATATATTTCCCTTCCCACCTCATCAGCGTTCCGTAAAGACTGGTCCTCATCCTTAACAACTTCTCCTTCCAATACTCCCACTTCCTCCAAACCAAAGGGGTAGCCATTGGCACCCTCATGCAACTCCCTTGTCAGGTCCATATGCCCACCCCCCATCAGCTCACACCCTACTCCCCTGCCACCGCAGGAAGTGCCAAACCTGTGCCCAAACCACTCCCGTCCTCTCCATCCAAGGCCCCAAAAGATCCTTCCACATGCAACAGAAATTTACCTGTACTTCCGCCAATGTCATCTATTGTATCCGTTGCACCCGATGTGGTTCCCTCTACATCGGGGACAGGATGCTTTCTTGTGGATTGTTTCAGAGAACATCTCTGGGACACCCACACCAACAAACCCCACTGCCCTGTGACTGAACAATTCAGTTCCCCCTCCCACTCCGTCAAGGACTTGTAGGTCCTGGGCCGCCTCTTTGCCAAACTGTTACCACCCTCCGCCTGGAGGAAGAACACTTCATATTCCATCTTGGGACCCTGCAACCACACGGGATGAATGTTGATTTCAACAGTTTCCTCATTTCCCCTCCCCCCACATTATCTCAGTCCCAAGCCTCCAACTTGGCACCGCCATCCTGACTTGTCCATCACCATTCCCATCTATCTGCTCCTCTCCTCACCTTCTCCCTCACCATCATTTACCTGTTGCATTCTCTGTTACCTCCCCCTTCCCATCTATCTTTCAACCCCTTTCCTTCTCTTCCCCCCCCCCCCCCGCCCACAAGCCTCATTCTTCTGCTTTCGGATGCTGCCTGGCCGGCTGTACCTTTCCAGCTGCTAAAATAAGACTGCCAAAGGAGAAGATCAGGTCAAAGTAAAGTGTTAGCTGAGCACTTCATGCTCAACCTTAAATGGGCAAAAATCAGAGATTTATAATGTTCTGCGGCACACTAGACCATTGACTGCAGAACTGATCCTAGAGGGATATAATAATGTGTTTACAGGGTTAGGATGTCTTCCAGGACAACAACATCCTGAAGCAGTTGAGAATGCAAGACCAATTCTACATCTACCAAGAAACATCCCAGATGATCTCAAACTAGCCTGGAAATCAAGATCGAACTGGAAAAGAAGTGAATGGTTAAGGAAGTGACAACTCTTGCAGAATGAATTAGCAGCATGGTGGCAGTGAAATATCCTTGAAAGGTAGAGCAAGTATTGTCTGAAGTTATAAATAAAACCCTGAACAGAGCTCACTACCCCACTACAACAGTTGAAGGAATTTCACCAAATATAAGGTTGTTGCTGCCAAGTGAAATTGGATGAAAGCAACACTTTCTAATCACATTCTGGGTGCGCTTCAGGTAATGCCAATGGTTATAGATGCTGTTTTGCATCTCCACTACTCCAGAAGAATTTCAATGCAGGCAACATGAAATAATTAGTGACATACCAGAGTGAAAGCTATAGTGAATGATCTGCAAGTTTATGAATGCCAAGACACAATGTATGAAGTCATTGTTGTCTACGATCAAAATCTAGTACAAGTACTTGACAGAGCTCACCAGGTGAACCTGAAACAGAACAAGACTGGTGGTTGACAAACATGGTGCCACTGTTTAAGAAGGGCGGGAGAGAGTTTAGAAAGGCAAGGACTCATTGGGGATAGTCAACATGGCTTTGTGCATGGGAAATCATGTCTCACAAACTTGATTGCGTTTTTTGAAGAAGTAACAAAAAAGATTTGAGGAGGGCACAGCAGTGGATGTTATCTATATGAACTTCAGTAAGGCGTTCGACAAGGTTCCCCCTGGGAGACTGATTAGCAAGGTTAGATCTCATGGAATACAGGGAGAACTAGCCATTTGGATACAGAACTGGCTCAAAGGTAGAAGACAGAGGGTGGTGGTGGAGGCCTGTGACCAATGGAGTGCCACAAGGATCGGTGCTAGGTCCTCTACTTTTTGTCATTTACATAAATGATTTGGATGCGAACATAAGAGGTACAGTTAGTAAGTTTGTAGATGACACCAAAATTGGAGGTGTAGTGGACAGCGAAGAGGGTTACCTCTGATTACAACAGGATCTTGACCAGGTGGGCCAATGGGCTGAGAAATAGCAGATGGAGTGTAATTCAGATAAACGCGAGGTACTGCATTTTGGGAAAGCAAATCTTAGCAGGACTTGTACACTTAATGGTAAGGTCCTAGGGAGTGTTACTGAACAAAGAGACCATGGAGTGCAGGTTCATAGCTCCTTGAAAATGGAGTCGCAGGTAGATAGGGTAATGAAGAAGGCATTTGATATGTTTTCCTTTATTGGTCAGAGTATTGAGTAACAGGTGTTGGGAGGTCATGTTGTGGCTGTACAGGACATTAGTTAGGTCACTGTTGGAATATTGCATGCAATTCTGGTCTCCTTCCTATCGGAAAGATGTTGTGAAACTTGAAAGGGTTCAGAAAAGATTTACAAGGATGTTGCCAGGTTTGGAGGATTTGAGTTATAGGGAGAGGCTGAACAGGCTGGGGCTGTTTTCCCTGGAGCATTGGAGGCTGAGGGGTGACCTTATAGAGGTTTACAAAATGGAGAGGCATGGATAGGATAAATAGACAGTCTTTTCCCTGGGGTCGGGGAGTCCAGAACTAGAGAGCATAGGTTTAGGGTGAAAGGGAAAGATACAACAGAGACCTATGGGGCAACGTTTTCACGCAGAGGGTGGTACGTGTATGGAATGAGCTGCCAGAGGATGTCGTGAAGGCTGGTACAATTGCAACATTGAAGAAGCATTTGGTGGGTTTATGAATAGGAAGGGTTTGGAGGGATTTGGGCAGGGTGCTGGCAGGTGGGACTAGATTGGGTTGGGATATCTGGTCGGCATGGACGGGTTGGACTGAAGAGTCTGTTTCCATGCTGTACATCTCTATGACTCTATATAAAATGCTAACCTTTGGCAAATGTGAAAATCTTAGTAATATGCTTGCTTTAATCCATTACGAAGGTAACTTTGTGACAGTTGTGCCAGTGCAACTAACCATCTCAAATCCATGTTAACTACACTTGACCAGTGGGGGAAATATTCCTTGCTTTTCATGACAATATGATCAGATAACACTCCTTGAACCAACTGGCTTCCTTCCTCCTGAGTACAAACCATAATTTTGTACCTGAAAGGGGTGCCCTGGAACATCTGGTTCTCTGACCCCTTTGTAACCATAACTTCAGCTTTTACTTCATAAAGCCACATACAGAACCTGGTAACTAAATATTGTTAAAAGAAGGCACCAAGTCAAAACATTTAATCTTTGCACTTCTAAATACAAGAAAACCGAAGGGTCTGTTTCCGTGTTGTACATCTCTGACTCTATAACTAAATGGACTTGAGAAAAGGACAAATTTTTTTTTGAGACATTCCTGTTTTTTCTTTCTTTTTTTGGTACAAATATTTTTATATAGCATGATTGGTTGGTGCTGATTGGTTGGGTCATCATTATTCTGCAGATGTAGCAAATGCAATTAACTCTCAATCTTGGTTCTCAGACCAGTCAGTGGACTCTGATTTGCCAGAGTAGTTCTGGGAATTTGGTAGAGATTGACCATCTCCATGACCCTTTTCTTTCTCCCCAGTGTAAAAGCTGCAAAACATGTAAAAATTCATTCCAGTTACATAAAAGTCCTGTGTCTTAAAATATAACACTTCTCATATGCAAATGCAGTCCAATGTGAACTTTTGATCTTAACTGGTTTTCAGTGTAATTCTTGGCACAGTCCTGATATTTAATAAATGTTGCCCAATAGCAGAATGACAGTGAATAGTGCTCAGTGTTCTGAAGCTTGCAGCATCGACTAGTCGAACAGGATCAATATGTTGCCCAGTGCAAATTGTCAATGGGATGTGTTGTTTGACAAATCTTCAAACTACAACCTTGCATCCATATAGAATAATTTGAAAATCTTGGTGCTTTGGTGTAATTAAGGTGGCTCAACGAGGTCAAGTCTAACAGACCTGTCTACAGTAAGTTTTTGAACTCCATATTCTTCCCTTGTCAATACAATGTAATTCAACTTTGAAAATTTTCAATGAATAACAGCGAACAACCTTGCTGCTTCTCTTGAGAAAGTTGTTTCAGTAAGTCTCTTATTGACTAATTTACAATTTGAAATTGTTGTATACCTGCCCAGGAAAATCAAATATGCAAATGTACTGCCATAACTTGCTCCTTCACAAATGCAAGGTCAAAACTACTATAGAAATCAAAATTGAATGTGTAGTACATTTTGGAAAATACCAGTGTGCTTTCAATGGGTAGATGCACCACCCAGTGTGAAAGCAATGTAGATCATTTATTGAACTTGATCTCAGACAAGTGTGGAATCATCTTACCTTGTTCAGCAAGGGATAGATTACATTTAGCATGTCCTTTTGCTTGCTGTCCCTGCTGGAAAGTACACCACGTGGTGAAAATTGAACCATTCACAGTATTTGAATGTCTTGCTGATTTCCCAATTCTCTTGGTTTATGAAAGGAAAATGTTTAATTTTGAAGTTAGCTTTCCTTCACTGTTACTGTTCATGCTTTACCATTGCATCTTCAGCATGTAAACCTATGTTTCCTATGTTTTTGTTCGTTAAACAGGTCTTTGTTTCTGAAAGCAAGTCTTCAGCATCTCAAGATGTGGACAATTTCTATAACTATGCCGATATGCAGATGGGAATGTGAAAATGAACTATGGCAATATGTGAATATCTGATCTACCTATGGTTGTTTCCAACTGAGTAGACATTTTGAGATTGGACGACTGGAAACTGGCAGTATTGTGAAGCATGATTGGTTCTAGTTAAGGTTTAACATCCTGAATATAACATTGTTCCAAATGTCTTTGAAATAATGCTAGTCAAATACTTAACCAAAGCATTTTCAGCAGTTTTGTACAACTTTTTTTTTGATCTGTTCAATGAAAATTTTAAAAATCAAAGAATCCTTTAAAATGAAGCAACGGGTTTCTGGAGTACTTTTTATTTGATGTAATCATAGATTTATTATCTCACAGAATTGGCCAATTGTTGGTTTAATGATCCTGATCTTCATACCTCTGCCTATAACCTCTTGATTTCTTTTTTTCCTTTCATCTGGCTCCTTCCATGCAACTAAAATTTGAATTTCATTTCTTACTCAAATGCCAGTTAAAGGAGTGTTAAGTCAAGTTAGTCTCCCTCTTATAGATCACTGCAGTTTTAGCAACAACTTCCATTTATCTAGGATTTTAAAATAAATGAAAACACCAATCAATGTGTTTTCCCTTAGGCTATGTAGAAAGTCATTTTGAGTCTGAAAGGAGTGCTCAGGCCAGGTGACCAAACATTTAAAAAAAATTGAAAACCTAACGCACCTTGAAATGACCCAATCATTGGGAAACTAACTAACATTGCTAGCAGAACCAATTTAGCATATTCGGAATTTGGGAAATTGATATTCTTAAAACTAAAATTCCCCAATTTCCAACAAAGTGTACTCCATGTGAACTTGGCTACCAAAGCAGGTTTATTTTGAACATGTTTTCATCTTTTACCAGGTTGTTAATATTTGTGGTACTATCACTTTGAGACCTACTTAACAACAGATTTTTTTATTACAGTCTACAGTTATAATGGATTAAAAACCAATTAGATGTTTTATACACTTGATGTAAATCTTTTAACAGTGTGTCAGATTTTAATTTCTTTTTAATGCCATGTTGCTTAGGAAAACTTAGGAAAAGCTTATGCCCGAAATGTCCAATTTCCTGTTCCTCGGATGCTGCCTGACCTGCGCTTTTCCAGCAACACATTTTCAGCTAGTTAATGTGAAAACAACCATTACAATTTACATGAGATCTATCTGCATGTAACAGGCTCTTTGATTTGCATACTTGACCATGGGTTTATAAATATGAAGGGATTTGAAGGATCTGGGGATGGAGTGAGGTAAGCTTGAGGTAGAAAATCAGCTAGAATCATTTGGATTTCAGAACAGGCTTGGAAAGCCGAATGACTGACTGACTAACTACTTCTGTTTCTTGTGATATCATGATTTAAATATTTTTATGATTAATGATGGGTTCTGCACTTTCTCACTGCTGGAACCTTCTAAAGGATTTACATGTATATTGAATTGTTTTTCAAAGTTTGAGAGAAGATTTGTAGCTCGGGTGCTCGTTGTTGTGGTTCTGTTCGCCAGCTTGGCAAACAGAACCACAACAAGAATTGTTTTTAGTAAACCTTTCAAAATGTTTATTATCAGTAAATGCTCATATGTTAGTGTGAAATTCTGAAATATAGTTTTAAGAACTGATTCAAGGAATGAGGTTACAAAAGAAATGATTACAGCATAACTGAACAAAATTGTACATATTAACCAGGTTTGGATCTCATCTTAAAAAGAGAGCAGGATTGTTTGAGGGCTTGACAAACCCATTGTTATTGTTACTTTGATGC
Source organism: Hemiscyllium ocellatum (assembly GCF_020745735.1). Taxonomy (NCBI): domain Eukaryota; kingdom Metazoa; phylum Chordata; class Chondrichthyes; order Orectolobiformes; family Hemiscylliidae; genus Hemiscyllium; species Hemiscyllium ocellatum. The sequence continues at coordinate 109,028,669 of NC_083406.1, forward strand.
TTCCCTTGTAGCTAGGAACTAGGTGTATGACAGGTTTCTCCCTTGTTTTATTAAACTGATTTGTCCTTGTTGGTCATACTGATAATGCAATTGAAATTGACCATTTTTGGTCTCAAACCAGGGTAACTGCTGGAAACAATATATTGACACCAACGTTTTGAGTTACATTGATATGTCAATGCAGTGGCTAAAATAATCCCCCACACACTTTTGTGTGTTGGCATTCTTTAAATAATGTAGAATCCTGAATGTGGTTACAGCACAAAAAACGAACCGTCAGTCCATGTCTGAGCTGTGCTTTTCTGCAAGTACAGCTCACTTCATATGACTCTCTGGCCTTTTTTTTTAAAAATGTAGTCCTGTAAATGTTTTTCTTCTTTTGAATAATTATCTGTTCCTCTTTGGAGGGCACAGTTGAATATGCCTAAACCACAGTCTCAGGAAGTGCATTCCAGATCCGAACACTTGATTTCATTTTTTTTTAGTCATTTGTGGGATGTGGGTATTGCTTTCTGGACAGCATTTATTGCCCATCTTTTGAGCCCTTGAGAAGGTGGTAGTAGGGTGCTTTCTTGAGCTGCTGCAATCCATCTGCTGTAGGCAGACCCATAATGTCCTCAGAGGGAATTTTAGGATTTTGATAGTGCCAGTGAAGGCATAGCAACATATTTCCAACTCAGAATGGTAAGTGGCTTGATGGGGAACATGCAAGTGGTGGTGTTCCCATGTATTTGTTGCCCTTGAGCTTCTGTATGGGAGTGGTCATGCATTTGGAAGGTGAAATGTAGGTTTTGAAAATAATTCATTTCTGCAATTCATTGTTTTTGACAGTCACCATAGTGTTTTCTGGTTCTCAATCCTATTACTGATGAGAACAATTTCTCTGTCCAAATCCCCAATGATGTTAAACACTCTTAATTTTATCATCTCCAAGGAGAACAGTTGCAACTTCTCCAGTCTATCTACTTAATTGCATTTCCTCATCCCTGGGGCAAACCTTGTGAAATTTCTCTGCTGCTCCCACTCCTCCATCTAATTTGATCGTCGAGATCTTTAATCCCTTTTTGTGTTCATTTCAGAGGCTCCTGAACCATACCTGTTTTTTGTCTCAATTGATACCGTTTTGGATTTGTTTCCTGTGAATCATAAAGCAACCAGTGAAAACTGAAAACGTAATCAATGGAGAACTTAGTTTTGTCCATGAATAATAAATGATTGCAGAGAAATTGGTACATCAGGCCTATGCCAGTAACTTTAACCTTGTCTTCCTTGCTCCATACGTTGTTTCTTTCTTTAAGCTATTTTAAACAAAAACAGCACATCCACAATTGAGGCATGCTAACCACCCTGATCTTATACAGTTGTGTTTCATTCTGTCCTTATTATCACATAATACATTGGCAGCAGTCTCTTTTACCCCCACATGACTCTTCAAAATGTTAAAGAACAATCTGTATTGGGTCTTCCTTTGGTCTTCTGTGCTCCATTAGAACAACAAACTGCCATGCTGATGTTTTCTAGGCAAATACCTTTTAGCATTTTGGAGTTTAGGATAATGCAACAAGACCAAGAAATGGGAAGCGGCCGCTTCCCATAACTTCAGCTCAATCCTTTATCTTAGAATTTCCCTTTCCCAATTAGTGTTCTGATGAAAATGTTTGAATTGTATTACCAGTCCCGAATGGGATTGCATTGTAAGTACAATATATTTGTCTTCTGTCTCTCTCCATTATTCCAATTATAATAGTTGTGCTTCTGGCAAAACTGGATTCCTTTCAGTCTGCTGAGATTTTTTTTACTCCATTGCAGCTCCACCTGCAGAATGCAAGAGATTCAAACCCCACTAATCCAGAAGAAAAGTTTGGACTTGAAGAGAAGTGGGCATATTTTGTCTAATTACTTACACAGCTTCACTAAATGTATGAAATGTACATATTTATACATTTTTGAGTTCTGATTTTACTCCAGCCTTTCCTAAATGGTCAGCTGCAGTGCAATAATTTAGTTCTATAGGTTCTAATAGGTCTTAGCAACTTGCACATTGAATAATCTTGGCTCAGATGAAGAATGAACAATCATCAATGCTGAGGCTGAACTGTCCTCTTTTTAACCATTTTGTTGAGTTAATTGGACAGCAATTGGGAGAGGGCTGTCTGGAAATATTTTTTCAATGCAACTGGGCTAGGAAATCAAGAGCAATTGTAATTCCTTCTCGAGCTGAAATGCTTGAAATCAGTGCTCCTTATTAATTAATGGATTTGATTTACTAATGTGATATTTAGAATGTCTACTTTGTCTCCAGTGTTGCTATTGATAATGAAATTGTTTAATAAGAAACAACATTAGATGGGCTTTCTAATGCATTTAAGTCTTAAAATAGAATTATATTTTGACAAAAAACATTGAATTCCAAAGATGGTTGGATTTTAAAAAGTGAACTCATTTCAACTCTGGCTGTGATTTTTGAGAAAATAAAAATTTAAAATTTAAACCTATGAAAGCTTTCTTATTCAGAACTTCGGGAATGTTTTAGCTATTTCATGGTCTGCTAAATTACATGACAATTCTTACAATTGAGAAAGAATGTCTTCAGAGGAGAACATTTCTTTTGTCTGTGGAATCTTCTCTTTTTAAGAACCATTTGTTTATTCCCAAACTACCAATCATTCTCCATGTTGCAAATTGGCTTTACAAATGTAAAATATATATAAAACATTCTGTAGGAATGATTTCGGTTTATGGCCTAAAGAAAATCTACTGCTTTAAGGATTTATTTAATTGAAGGCATGATTATGAAAACTTAATTAATTTTAGTTTAGAATATGTACTCTTCAGGCAGTAGAGAAATTTACTAAAATGATTTTGTCAGTATTTAGCATACATTTTTGTCAGCAAATTAATGGTGTTGCTTGTAATTTTGTAAATTGTTATTTGTATGCTATTTTTGCTAGTATTTGTTGTAAACTTTTTATTAAACACTACTATATAATTTATGGTGGTTTTGGAAAGTTTGCTTTTTGCTTATTATTTAGGGAATATTCATCCTCTAAACCTCTTCCTCCTTTCCCCTATGCCAACTCCATGCAGATCTAAGATCTCACCTGAAATTGTCTATCAATACCATGCCCCCCCCACCTGCCATTCTTGCACTCTGCCAATCTATACTCCCACATCCCATGGCCCAATAGTCCCTTTGCCAACTCATACCCCACTCTTGCTCTTACACTCCATGTGAATTCACCTGGTATACACCATGGGCTGAAATAAAATTAAGTTTCAAATGCCTATTACTTATTCGATTACATAAATTAAAACACTCCAAAGCAAAATCCAGTGAAAGCTGGAAATTTGAACCAAACGAAAATTCTGGAGAATCTCCGGTCTGACAGCATCAGTGGAGTTAAGAATGTCTTAGATTATTTCTTGAGACCCAAAAACCATCTCATTGAGAAAAGTCTGTTAAACATGTTTTAATTTTGAATAGCCAAATCAAACAAGCTCTTGTTCTTCTGTCCTCCCTGAGCTCACCTTAGGACACTTGTTATGGCGTGACAGGTGTACCTTCCCAATCAAACCCTCTACCTGCCACTGGGCCCAGAGCAGGTTATGCCTCAGGCCTGTACTTCTCTGAGAAACCATCATCCTCACTGTTGAAAAAGAAAGTCTCATTTATGACCAGATTATCTCCGGTGTTTCCTGCATTTCCAACCAGGTTTTCTTAGACTGTCTGGCAGCCACCCAATATGTCTCTACCATTAAGTTTGGGGAAAAAGAAATGTTGGCTTAATTGGATTATCAGTAATGTCCTTGGGATCCTGGTTTGACTTCCATCATAGCAAAAGAGGAGGTTTGGATTTGATTAGACTCTTAATTCCAGATTTTTAATGATGACCATAAAATCTCATGATTGTTGGGGGAAAAAAACCCATCTGGTATGCTAATGTCCTTAAGGACAGTAGTTTTGTTTCCTAACTTGGTCTGGTCTGCAGCAGTGTGATTTGACTTTTAACTGTCTTCTGGGTAATTAGTGATGGGCAAAAAATGCTGGATCATGCCCATTAACCATGAACAAATATTTTTAAAAATTCTTGAACTACTTCATCAACACCAAACCCAATTTTGTGTTTGTAACCCCAAATCAAAGATAGTTAACCCTTTTATAAATCTCTTCAGGATGTCGATCAAACTGTGCACTTGCAATCACTGACTATTTTGAAATGCTGATGCAGGTTTTAGGTTCTGTTTTTCCTCCTGTGTGAATTCTACCTCAATCCCTAGAAGCAAAAATAGGAGCTACAGCCATGGTTTGGAGCTTCTACATCTAGAATGCTGGTGCTGTTTTTGCTGAGGGATGGAATCTCTGAAAATCCAAGTGATGGACTATAAAACAGTGCTAACAAGCAACATTTGTTTAGTAATAATTTGTTTAATCTGCTTTTATTCCTTGACCACTCTCCTGACTTCATTACACATTATGACAGGAGAGCTGAACTCCAGAGGTGAAGTGGGAATGATTTACCTCAAATCAAGGCAGCACTTCAACAAGAATGGTATAAAGTAGTTTTGCAAAACTAATCAATTGGTATCAAGGGATAATTCTGCTAGCTTTAATTGGACCTAGAACAAAGGCAGATGGTTGTGTCATATCAGGCAGCTTAACTCCTGAAGTCTGTGGAAGTTCTTCAGGGTAATGTCTTCGGTCCAGCCATCTTCACTTACTCCATCAAAGACATCACTTTTCACATTTCCTCCTCTCAAAAGAAATTCTCCATTATGAGTTCAGAGTCCAAAGTGATTATACAATGTTCAGCATCGTTTGTGACTTGGACACTGGCATTCTCGACTCCAGGCTTTTATTTCATTCATGGACACAAGTTACTTCAATCAGTCACAGAAATGGTTGTCTCTTCCCCTTATTTTCAAATCCATTATCGTGATTGCCTTTCTATTGTTATCATTCCCCTCCTGTGCAGCTGAGCCACTCACAGTTTCACAGACCTGGCTTTTGCAGCACTTCTCTGAGATCCATCATCCTCAACGTATCGAAAAGAAAATTTATAAGTGAAATTGTCTTGGGTATCTCCTGCATTACCTGCTTTGTTGTCTTAGCCTACTTGGCAGCCACCCAATCCTTCTCCGTCCATATGCTCCGAACCCGCAGAGTGATCCCGCCTCTAAATGTGCTATCCATATATTTCTTTAACTTATCTGGAGTCACTATAAAGTGCATCCATACCATTTGAGTTTTGAAACCTGGAGCTAAGCTTCTCAAGCTATTGACATTTCCTGCAAATATTTTTGTCTAGGACATGTCACATATTTCCCACAGCTGAGACATCCTGTCTTTCCATATATTAACTTTATAAACCATTTAGTACAAGTTGAATAACTTGTCAATCACCAATTGTCTTCTGAAGGATGAATGAGTTTTTTTAAGCCATTTCGTTCCCCCAAATTCCCTCACTTACCAAACACTCACTCAGTCTGAGCTGCATTCTGGGCAAGATGCACTCAGATACCTATTTATATAGTAACTTGAGACTCAGCAGATTCCTTGTACCCTCTTTATAGTTCGTTTTTAGTTTAACTTAGTATCATCAGCAAGCTTGGCTTAGAAATTTGACACTGGGAATGGATTGGAGGCAGGCATGACATGTCTGAAGGGTGAGCATACCTGTTCCCTGCTACAGTCCCAGTTCCTGACCTTTCTCCTGGATGCAGATGAGGTGTAAAATGGTTATCCACCTGCTAATAGTGATTAGCTTGTTAATTCAATTAAATAGTCAAATAGAATTATTTTCACTTGATCTGTGTGGCAACATCTGCCTCCAGATATAGAACTGGAAACCATATCTCCAGAATCGCTTTGATACTTCCCTTCCTTGCAATCGTAACACCTATGTGGCTACAGCTGTGGCTATGGATAATGCTATAAAAGGGAAAAAAAATCTTTCTAGAATGCTGATCTGGCAGCTGTCGCTTTTAATTTCAAACATGTTCAGTGCTGCACTCCCTTACTTTCAATGCCAGTTTGTAGCTCCATCTGTACTGGTGGAGCTTTTATGGAAGTTTCAGCTTCTATTTTTTTAATCAACCTGTTCAGACATCCATGACAATGGTTGGGGCAGATGGCAATTGAACCAGCCCTTCTGACCGAAAAGTAGAGACAATGGCACTGCTTCACAAGACCTTCATTGAGAACTTGATAATAATTTTAATGAGCATGTCCAGATATGCTATGACACGCCTCTGGAGCGGGGGTTCATTAACCTCAATATCCTGGTCAAAGTCAGAAATCACACGACACTAGGTTACAGTCCAACAGGTTTATTTGAAATCACAAGCTTTCAGAGTGCTGCTCCTTCATAGGTCATTTGCTTGTGATTTCAAAGGAACCTGTTAGACTATAACCTGGTGTTGTGTGACTTCTGACTTTATCCCTTCTAGTCCACCTCCACATTACAGATATTTTGGCCCAGAGACAAGAATGTGACAAGAACCTCATCAAGAACTTGATATCTGTTGTTAATTGAACAGCATACCTTTTGGCCACTAACTGTCTGACATAGGGAGAATTTCTGTCAGGTACGTAGTTCTTGACGTGGCAGACGTGGATCTATATTTCAATCTTTTCCTCCAGTCCACAAAAGCGACATGTGACATCGCACCTAATGAACCTCATTGTGTTTGTATGGGACTGCTGTTTGCAATAGTTTCCATCCCAGATTTCCAATGGAAAGAGGGGGCACCTTCTTATAGAGAGACCCTCCATCCTGGATGTAATCTTTCAAAAAGTGGAACTGTGCTCAACAATTAATGTGCTCTACTCTTGTTTAAAAAGTAGGTAACTGGAGAAATAGATGGAGTCAGGGCAACAAATCAGCAGAAGCCGATAACCTACATCTCAAAGTACTGAAGGAGTTAGGCCTAGAAATAATGGATGTATCAGTGGTCATCTTTCAAGTTGCTACAGAATCTGGAACGATTCCTATAGATTGGAGGGTAGTTAATGAAACTCCATTTCAAAAGGAAGGTAGAGGTAAAACAGGGAATCGCAGACTGATTAGTCTGCCATTGATAATTGGGAAAATGCTAGAGTTCATCATAAAAGATTTAATAGAAGAGGACTTGGAAAATAGTGACAGGATTGAACAGAGTCAGCATGGATCTACAACAGGGAAATCATTCTTTACAAATTTACTGGAATTTTGAAAGGATGTAACACTCAAGTTAATTAGGCAGAACCAATGGATGTGGTTTACTTGGACTTTCAGAAGGCTTTTGATAAGGTCCCACATCAGAGATTAGCAGCTAAAATTAAAGCAAATGGGATTAGGGTTAGTATACTGATGTGGATACAGAATTGGCTAGCAGACAGTAAACAAAGAATAGGAATAAATGGATCATTTTCTGAGGAAGATCCTATTGAGTACCACAGGGATCAGGTTTTCAACGCCAGATATTCATAAGATGTATTAACAATTTAGATGAGGGAATTAAATATAATTTCTTCACATTTGCATGTCACAGAGCTAGATGAACTGTGAGGAGGATGCAGAGATGTCTCCGTATGATTTGAACAAGTTGAGTGAGTGGGCAAATGTAAAACAAATGAAGTACAATATAGATAACTGTGAAGTTATCAGCTTTGCTAACAAAAACAGCAAGGTTGATCAATATCTGAATAGCAATAGATTGGGAAAGGAAGGGGTGCAATGAGATCTGGATGTCCTTGTATGCCAGTCACTGAACATAAGCAGGTAAGTGCAGCAGTCAGTGAAGAAGGCAAATGGTATGTTAACGTTTATAGTGACAGGATTTCAGTACAGGAGCAGGGATGCCTAGCTGCAATTGTACAAGACCCTTACTGAGACCACATGTGTAAAACGTGAGGTCTGCAGATGCTGGAGATCAGAGCTGAAAATGTGTTGCTGGTTAAAGCACAGCAGGTCAGGCAGCATCCAAGGAACAGGAAATTCGACATTTCGGGCCAGAGCCCTTCATCAGGAATGAGGAGAGGGTGCCAGGCAGGCTAAGATAAAAGGTAGGGAGGAGGGACTTGGGGGAAGGGCGATGGAGATGTGATAGGTGGAAGGAGGTCAAGGTGAGGGTGATAGGCCGGAGTGGGGTGGGGGCGGAGAGGTCAGGAAGAAGATTGCAGGTTAGGAGGGCGGTGCTGAGTTCAAGGGAATCGACTGAGACAAGGTGGGGGGAGGGGAAATGAGGAAACTGGAGAAATCTGAGTTCATCCCTTGTGGTCGGAGGGTTCCCAGGCAGAAGATGAGGCGCTCTTCCTCCAACTGTCGTGTTGTTATGTTCTGGCGATGGAGGAGTCCAAGGACCTGCATGTCTTCGGTGGAGTGGGAGGGAGAGTTAAAGTGTTGAGCCACGGGGTGGTTGGGTTGGTTGGTCCGGGCGTCCCAGTGGTGTTCCCTGAAGCGTTCCGCAAGTAGGCGGCCCGTCTCCCCAATATAGAGGAGACCACATGTGGAGTACCGTGTTCAGTTTTGGTCCCATTATCTGAGGAAGGACATTCTGGCTATGGAGGGAGTGCAAGGTTTACTAGATTGATTCCTGGAATGGCAAGACTGACACATGAAGAGAGACTAAATTGGTTAGGACTACAGTCACTGGGGTTTAGAAGAATGAGGGGAATCTCACAGAAAGCTGTAAAATTGCAACAGGATGAGATAAGGTAAATGCAGGATGTTCATGGTGACCAGGGAATCCAGGACAAGGGATCAAAATCTTAGGATATCGGGTAGGCCATTTAGGCCTGAGATAAGAATAATTTTCATCGCCCAAGGAGTGGTGTAGAATTGTCTGCCACCTGTAGAATTCTCTGCCACAGAAAGTGGTTGAAGCCGAAACATTGAATGCTTTCAACATGAAGATATAGTTCGTAAGGCTAAAGGGTACAAAGGGTATGAGGAGAAAGCAAAAACATGGTACTGTATTTGATAATCAGCCATGATTATGCTGAATGGTGGAGCAGGCCTGAAGGACAGAATCAATTACTTCTGCTCCTATTTTCTATATTTCTAATGTGTAAGACAGCAAACTGTAGCCCTAATAACCTTTCCTGAGCTGTGGTTAACAGTTTAGTGTCCACATAAGGGAAATATGATAGATTACATGTGAATTTTCAGAATTTGTTTTCTGCCTTGTTAATATTTCTCTTTCCCAATTCAAAGATTTCTATAATCTGGTGACTTTCATTTGTAATTTTAAAAATATATTGTATTTTTCTGAATTTTTTGCTTTACACATCAGATAGCTGATTAAATCTTTCTTGCTCATGTCTGACTACTTTCAACATATTCCGTAAATGACATAGCGTAGACAGAATTCTATACCTCATCATGGAGCATCATGGTTTTCTGTGATTTTAATTTGCTGATCTGCATATACCATTTGCACTGTTAAGTTCATACTCAAGGTCGCAACCCTTGATCCTTGAATCCATCTAGATCAGATTCCTAAGTTAGGTTGTCTATTGTGTAGTTCTTGTTTTTGAATTGATTTGCCAATCAAATCATTTTAAGTTCTCTACTTGGATAACTATTATTTCTGGAGCATCTGAGCATTATTTACACATCATAAAACATCATTGGCATAAGGATGAATAATCAAGAGTCTGTCTCAAGTGATCTACAGTTGCAACTGGTTTGTTGATGTGAAATCCCACATGACCAGAAATTTCTAGACATATGGGAGAACAGCTGAGAGATACTTGTTGACATCAGCCATTTGCTGTCATTTTATGGATTCTATATTTGATAGCGGAATAAGAGACAATACTCACTGAAAGTAATTTTGAGAACAAAGAAAATGGAAGGAATTTGTAAGAGACTTGTGTAGAAAGTTAAGAGGTGGGATGTTGTCAGAAGGGCTGTGACTGGGGAGGATGCATGCACAGCAAATACATGAAGGAGTGAAAGTCAATGAGCTGTGGTGGGTCTGGTTAGGCATGGAAATTAAAAACATGATATTTCAATGTGAAGTTTACTACCTGTTATAAATACAAACAAAATGCAGTCATTAAGTTCTTACTTAAGATTAGAAGTACTCAGGATGCAGATGGCATTCACATTCTCCAGAAAATTAGTTTTCTTGTAGAATGCAATTGGTAATTTTTTCAGCTGAACGGTTGGAAATGTCATGCCAGACTCAACCATAGGATGTGGTCGATCAAAAGATAATGTTCGTGGACCAGATGTTTGTACAAAAACTTGTGGAAATTTGGTACATAATTATCTCGCTTCTTCTAAAAGACTGGTTATGAAGCAAATAAATAAAAATTGACACCAGGATTCTGTAAATGTTCCTTGTGCAATTGGGGTGGAGGAAAATAGGATCTTTGGAGAATTTTCTAACTTTTCAAATGCATCAGTCATTTTATACTTTGTCCCAGTGAGATTCCATTAGCTGTGTACAAGATTTTTTGCATTATCAAGGCATTGTGTTTCCTCTTCAGACAAACAAGTTTTCCTGTACAATGTGGTGTGATTAATCTAATTGCACTTACCATTGTAACTTCTAAAAGACATATTATAAAATGGTTTACTGTGTCTGTAATGGAAGACAATAGGTCAAATTTTCATTTACTGTCTAAAAATTTTGTATTTGTGAAATAGACCATAACATGTAGAAGCAGAAATAGGCCATTCTGGCCATTGCATCTGCTCTACCATTCAATAAGATTGTGGTTGATCTCATAATCCTCAACTCCACTTTCCTGCCTTATCCACAAAATCCTTGTTCCTTTACTGATTAAAAATCTGTCTAACTCAATAAACTTAATGTTAAAGCCTTGATAGCTGTCTGTGGTAAATAGTTCCACAGTGACTACACTCAGAGAAAAAAATCCTCCTCATCTGAGTTTAATGAGCCACCCCTATTCTGAGATCGTGCCCTCTAGTCCTAGAGTCTTACACAGAGAAATGGTTTGCAGACGCTGGTGTTGGACTGGAGTATACAAAGTTAAAAATCACACCAGGGTATAGTCCAACAGGTTTATTTGGAAGCACTAGCTTTTGGAGCATTGCTCCTTCATCAGGTGATTGTGGAGAATAAGGTTGTAAGTCACAGAATTTATCGCAAGTTTCTAGTGTGGTGTAACTGAAACTATATATTGAATATGACCCAGATTGTTTGTTAAGTCTCCATCTTTTAGAATGACCGTGTTGGTATCAGTTTTTTCATATTTAAATCGCAAAACTTTTTTAAAAAGTTACATTCTCAAGTACACTTTAACAACTGGTGTCATGTTGTCCCAGATAAAGGTAATGAAGGTGTTAACTCCCATTGAGGCTGTCTGTGCCACAATGGTCAGACTGATTCTAATCTAAAAAATGGATTTTCAGAATCAAATATGGAGTCATGCAGGTTTTGAGCAAAGTAAAATAAAGTTCTGCAAGTACAATTCACCCCACAAACTTATATGCGTACGTATGCATGTGTATGTGTGTGTTTGGGGAGGGGGGGGGGTTATGAGTGTCTGTGAGAGGTTGTGTGTATGTTGTGAGTGTGAGTGTAAAGGGGTTCGAGTCTGTGAGAGGGTGTGTGTGGGAATGTATGAGAGAGTGTCTGAGTGTGTGTAGTCACCTGTAGTGTGACATGAACCCAAGGTCCCAGATGAGGCCATTCTCATGGGTATCGAACTTGGCTATCAGCCGCTGCTCGGCCACTTTTCATTGTTGCTTGTCCCGAAGTCTGCCTTGGAGGACGGTCAGCGAAGGTCTGAGGTTGAATGTCTCAGACCGCTGAAATGTTCTCCAAATGGGAGGGAACACTCCTGTCTGTTGATTGTTCTGCAGTATCCATTTGTCCTATGGCGTAGCTTCTGTATGGTCTCGCCAATGTACCATGCATCAGGGCATCCTTGCCTGCAGCGTATGAGATACTCAACATTGACTGTGTCACATTAGTACCTGCCACATACATGGTGGGAGGTATTCCCAAACGTAATGGTGGTATCCGTGTCGACATTCTGACACGTCTTGCAGCGTCTACTGTGACAAGGTTGTATGGTATTGTCCTGAAAGCCAGGCAGTTTCAGGTTTGGTGGCTATTTAAAGGCGAGAAGTGGAGGTGTGGGGAAGGTCTTGGCAAGGTGCTCATCAATGAGCATCAATTATAATGAACACCTCGACAAAACCTTCTCCACACCTCCACTTCTCGCCTTTCACCAGCCACCAAATCTCAAACAGATCATTGTTCATAGCAAACTGCCCGGCTTTCAGGACAATACCATACAACCTTGTCACGGTTGATGCTGTAAGACATGTCAGAATGTCGATGCAGGATACCACCATTACGTGTGGGGACCACTCTCACCATGTACGTGGTAGGTACTCTCATACACTGCAAGCAAGGATGCCCTGAGGCATGGTACATTGGCAAGACCACATAGAGGCTACGGTAACGGATGAATGGACACCACAGAACAATCAACTGACAGGAGTGTTCCCTTCTAATCGGAGAACACTTCGGTGGTCCAGGACATTTGACTTCAGACCTTCGAGGGACCGTCCTCCAAGGTGGACTTCGGGACAGGTAACAACAAAAAGTGGCCAAGCAGAGCTGATAGCCAAGTTCAGAACCCATGGGGATGGCCTCAACCGGGACTTTGGGTTCATGTCACAAGACAGGTGACCCCATTGCACTATACACACACACAGACAGACAGACGAACACACAGACAGACAGACACACATACACACCCTCTCACATGCATTCACACATACCATCCCACACACAGCCTCTCACAGACACTCACAACCACACACTCCCAATACACACACCCACATGCACACATACACATATAAGTTTGTAGGGTGAATTTGTACTTGCAGAATTACATTTTACTTTGCTCAAAACCTGCATGAATCCATGTAAGATTTTGTAAATCCATTTTTTTAGATTAAAATCAATCTGACCATTGTGGCACAGACAGCTTCACAGGGAGTTAACATCTTCAATATCTTAGCTGGGCCGACATGATTCTAATTGTTAAAGTGCACTTGAAAATGTAACTTGTAAAAAAAAGTTTTGAGATTTACATGTGAAAAAACTGATACCAACACAGTCATTCTGAAAGATGAGAGACATAACAAACAATCTAGGTCATATTCAATATATAATTTCAGTTACATCACACTGGAAACTTTGGCTATAAATTCTGTGTCTTACAATCTTATTCTCCACAATCACCTGATGAGGGAGCAGCACTCTGAAAGCTAGTGCTTCCAAATAAACTTGTTGGACTATAACCTGGTGTTGTG